>NC_084831.1:5487539-6087539 GCF_033115175.1 Lepus europaeus
AGCGGCCTTGTTTGGTGTCCCGACTACATTTCTGAACTCAATTTTCCTTACAGCGCGAGAATCCTCTAAGTCCTCTGTTTCCAACTCTTCGATCGCTTTTCAAGAGAAAGCGCCATCTGCTAGATGAGGCACAGCTTAAACTAAGCTTATACTCATATAGCTAATAATGGCAAAACAAATGCTCACTCCTTACCATGTGGCTGTAAACACATAACCACTGTTACCACAATCCAGACTCCTCCACTAATTCAATTTTTTGTGCACCTAAACAGAATTTCTGACCATTAATTTAAAATTAGTATCTTCCCCATCCCTGATAAAGTCTGGTAAAAATCTATCAACTTGTTAAGATTTTATTAAAATTTAGTTAAACTACATTCATTCACACCATGTAGTCGCTATAGGTAAGAGCCAGGATCATCGTCCTCTTTTTTTTTTTTTTTTTTTTTTTTTTGACAGGCAGAGTGGACAGTGAGAGAGAGAGACAGAGAGAAAGGTCTTCCTTTGCCGTTGGTTCACCCTCCAATGGCTGCCGCGGTAGGCGCGCTGCGGCCAGCGCACCGAGCTGATCCAAAGCCAGGAGCCAGGTGCTTACCCTAGTCTCCCATGGGGTGCAGGGCCCAAGCACTTGGGCCATCCTCCACTGCACTCCCTGGCCACAGCAGAGAGCTGGCCTGGAAGAGGGGCAAACGGGACAGGATCCGTGCCCTGACCGGGACTAGAACCCGGTGTGCCAGCGCCGCAAGGCGGAGGATTAGCCTAGTGAGCTGTGGCGCCGGCCGGATCATCGTCCTCTTAAAGAAGATACTCTGCAGGAAACTTTTTAAAACATAATTCCTATAAAATATGAACTCAAAGCATTAAGCTCACTTAGTGTCAACCCAAAGTAGAAAGTTACAAGTTCACAATTTAAATGATCACCTTTGGTATCTTCATTATTACAACTTTTCACTTTCCAAGTAAGTTTCAGGGAACTCTCAAATGACTTTATAAATGATAATTAACCTTACAAGCCCCAGAAAGGGCAGGCAGAGACATTTAGACAGATGGGGGGAGGGGGTCCAAAGTAGAACCCAGGGGTCCTGCCTTGTTGGCACAATATGCACACTGACATGTACATCTGATATTTAAAGATCATTCTGTTGATCACTTTTTGAAGAAAAGTTATTCTATAGGAGATAAAAATATCTAAGTTACTACTAATACACACGTGGACTGAGAGCAAGAGCTGACAAAGTCAGGAATCTGCCCCACTGTGAGTGGCCGGGATCGACACAGACTGAAGGTGGTCTGCAGTGCTCCTCCTGCCCCGCCACAGGGTCTACCAGACGCCACTCCACAGCGGCAGCCCCTGACGGGACCTGTGCCTGAAAACCTGCTTCATAACCAATGGCTCTGATACCACTCCTTGTATGCCAGAAATGGAGTCAGCCCGAAGGCCCACGACAAAAGCCACTCCTGTGGCATCCATTCTCCACCCAGCACCACCCGGTACCCGGCATTTTGGAAGACAGTGCTTCCAAAGTCCTGCGTTACACTGAGTTGGAAAAGGCTGGAGAGAACCCACTGCTCTATTCTGAATTCCTGCTCTGCCTGGTCTCTTGGGGATCCCAAATATTTGGAGAGCATTTATGACACACCCACCCAGTTACACCAGCCATTCCCCTTCCCCAGGCTGCAGGGTTCTCCTGGGGCCTGCACTTCTTCCCACTGTAGCAGGAATAACCTGCTGTCTCTTGCGCACATGCACACATACACACACAGGCAGCGCACACACACATACACACACAGGCAGGCATACACAGGCACACACACAGGAAGGCACACACATACATACCCACACACAGGCACATACACACATACACACAGGCACATACACACAGGCACACGCACAACTGGAAGCCTGCTCCTCCTCTTGTTCTGAGGTCAAATCTCACTGCTTCAGAGAAGCCTACGTGGAGGCCCCATTCCAGATCAATCCTTCTGCTCCAAGTTCTCACACAGCTGTGTCCCTTCCTTGAAAACACTGACCTGTGTAATTCACTGCTGTGATTTTCTGATTAATGCCCACAGACCCTTCTAGATAATCAGTTCCTGGGGAGAAGTTTCCATGTTTGTTCATCGTCCAGTATTGGTGCCAACCACCCAAATCTATGAAGTGAGGACTACCACCTTCATTTTGTATATTTTATATATCTCATATATTCTCTGCACATTTCTTAGCACAAATTTTTTGTGCACCTAAACACCCAGCCTACCTAAATAAGTACCATCTATGCAAACAAGACTGCATCTTTCACTAACCTTTAAAAGTACAGATAGTAAAAAAGAAGAATTTTATCCCCACTTTATAGAGATGTAAATAATTATGCCTACAGTTACTCATAAAAACACTAAGACTCTAACCAGGGTTCTATCTGCAAGTGCACTTTTCTTTACAAGAGTAAGCCATCATTAATTTATTTAGGCCAAGTTGTTCCTACTCATCTCACATTTAAGAAATATGCAAACAGCAGCAGGTAAACTTGACAAAAGACTAAATCCTATACACACAGAGAGCAGTATAAGCGACCATGAATCTGAAAGCACTCTATACATTGCTTTGCTTCAAAGCTTCTTGGAATGCAAAAGGAATACCACATTCTGCTGTGCACTAGGAAGGTGGGGACCGTAATCCTTACTTCTCTTGTGAGAGAAGTAACTTTATCTTCAGGGGCTTTTTTTCCTCTTTAAATAAGAAAAATAAAATAAACCTCTATTTCCTTGACTAGGGGCCTGTATAAGAGTTCTTTTGATCTGAGGACTCCCAATCAGTGGTGACAGACCATTCCAAACCCATCCTCAACTCCTCAAAATGAAGAATATGCTTGAGTTTGTAAACCAAGGTATCTGCAGACAAGAAATGGACGTTGATGCAACAGGAACTGTAATTTTCCAAGTCTTCTGCACTTGGAATTAAGAGATTAAAAAATGAAGCCTATTGCCGCTCCTCCCTCCCTTCCCGCCAATGCACACACATTATTATTGTTCAGAGTCCTCTTGGCATTGCCTGGTTCCCACATGATGCTTCCATGGCCTCATCTAGGCGGTTGCTTCCCTTTGTCCTAAGCTCCGTTCCACACAAAATCCACCTCCTGGTTTTCTAACACCCTTCATTTTTCAAAACAACCCTGTCAAGTTGAGTGCCATTAACAGATAATGAGAGGAGACAACAGATGCAGTTAGGAGCAAAGCACTCCATATTCTACAGGCCTCAGCATGCAGCCAAGTGAGCTGACATCTGACTTTATCCTAACAGTTATAATTAAATTCAAAGTCTAGTTAAACTAACATTAAAGCTATGACCAGGAACAGCACACAGGGGAAATGGGAAGCATCACCCGAGTACTGACTGAACAGAGTCAGGTTATTCCAGAACCTTCTCCTACCACTACCGTATCCAATCTATCACTGTCACTATCACAGAAGTAAGAATCCTGGCCACAGGTCAGGCCGGCAGCGTGGGGGCCACTCCCCAAGCCCACCAAAGCAGGTAGAAGGTTGCCTTATTACATTAAAGTCTAAATGGGATCATGTAACGAATAATAACAACTAGTGACATCTGCCAAAATTCAAGTATGGAATTGAGACAATCACCATTCTTTCTGATAATATTTTCTAGTATAATCATTCCAATCAAGTAATTTAGCTCACCTCAGTTTAAAATGTCAAGAAAATGCCCGAGTCCCTCAAGCAAACCGTGACTGAGTCAAGGATTCTGCAAGTGTGAGCGTGGGATGCTGATTCTGCAGAGCACACCATGCAGGAGGGTTCTCTTCTGTACCAATAGGCAGAATACGCCATTAGAATTTTATGCAAAACATCTACTTCTTCCCCTTTACAAACTCAACAAACCAACAAAATTCTAGTTTTTAAAAGAATAATAATATATTTCTTTCTGAAACCCTTTTAGATGTCTTAAAAGTATAGTAATATGGAGCAGGTGTTGTGGCACAGCAGGTAAAGCTGCACCCATGTGGCTTGCATCCCATATGGGCAGCGGTTTGTGTCCTAGCTGCTCCACTTCTGATTCAGCTCCCTGCTAATGGCCTAGGAAAGGCAGCAGGGGATGGCCCAAATGCTTGGATCCCTGCCACCCATGTGAGAGGTCTGGATGAAGCTCCTGACTCCTTCCCCAGCCCTAGCCTCTGGAGTCATCTGAGGAGTGAACAAGTGGATGAAAGATCTCTGTCGCTCTCCCTCTCTGTCTCTCACTCTAACTCTTTCAAATAAAAAACATTTAAAAATAAGAAAGTAATACCTGCTCCTATAGAAAATCCAAACAATCCCATGCTTAACAGGTTGAAGACTCTCCTAGGCTTTCTTCAACAACACAAGCATACAAACATACACACCTACATAAGAACACCATCCACTCTTGTGTGTCTAAGAGTTCATTCTGTTTCAATTTTATTTGACAGCAATGAAATCCTACTATTTTACAGCCACTTGCTTCTCTCCCTTTACATCAGACCACTAATGTCCCATTCCTGCTTAGAGCTGCATAGAATCCTACAGTGTGAGAGCACCATAATTAACACAGTCCCTAATTGAGGCTGCTGTCACATTTTCTTGCTATTGCAAACAAATTTGTTTCAAAAAGAACTTCTCATGTTTTTGTGTAAATACCAGGGGGTTTGAGAGAGTTCATGGAAAACTGAATTATCTTAATTAATTCTATTTTTTCCACATAATTTTTGAAGTCACCCTTGTATGCATTTCTAAATAGAACAGGAACATCTAGCTCAACGGATATGTACTTTTCTAGCCAGATAAATTCAATCAAATTGACCACCAAAAAGCTGGGCCAATTTACACAGCCACCTGTCCCCATAGTCTTATTCTGGTTTTATGTTTCTTTGGTTTGGGATTAAACACTCTCTGCATCTATGACCTGTCTGGCCATTCCTTGTGTCTTTTGACGATGCCTCCTCTAATAGAGGCACTCCCGGCACATCTTCCGGTCACACTATGGTATTTCTTGCCAGTGAGGAGATTCACTCTCAAGCTGTTCCTGTGTTACTGATTCCAAAATTTTATTTTCACAGCTGAGTTTGCTTCTTAGCAACAGACCCACATTTGTAAATTCCCTGTGAGTTCGACCACCATGATATTCTACAGACATTCTCAAATCCTCTACAGAAAATCAGAGTAGAAGTCCGCATGTCCTGGCTTCCCCACAGAGCTCCAGGATATGTCTTTGCCTTGGCGTAAGCATCAACAGCATGCTTTATCATTCTGAACAGGAAATTATGACTTCTATTCAAAAAAGTACCAGAAATCAGAATCAGCACATTAATCATAAAACATTCCTTTAGCTTCGAGAGCTATTATCGCATCTACAGTTCACAATTCTTACAGGTAAATAGCTCAGGCATATACTAACATAGACTCAAACTTCCTAACCACCTACCTATTCAGTTATCCTGTCACCTTCCACTCAGTAACATCTAATGATCTACTCCTATGCTTCCTTATAGGCAAAGGTACTAATGAACAGAAATATAAAATAATTAATCAATTAGGAAGGTGATAATCACATGCACAAAAAAGGACACAGCTATAAGCATATACATTGCACTAACTAGGCAAACAGTGTGTCAGAGAAAACATGAGTTTCTAAAGTCTTTTAATGCCTGAATTTTAGTAAATGTTTCCTTTTCTATTTTTACACATAAAACTTCTGAGTAAAGTTCAGCCAAAATATTACTACTGAAATCTACATAATAAACTCTTCAAAAATAACTAGAAGTGACATCAGGTTATAAAAGTCCAAACGGGCTGGACTTTAGTAAAACTCCTCAATTATAACTTTCCTTTATATTTTATACTTACCAAAACAGCCCCAAAAATACATTTAGGAACAAAAAAATCAGGACCTATGTATGGCATAGCAGGTAAAGCCACCTCCTATGATACTGGCATCACATATGGGTGCTGGTTGGAGTCCTGGTGACTCCACTTCCAATCCAGCTCTCTGGTATGGCCCGAGAGAGCAGTAGAAGATGGCCCAAGTCTCAAGCCCCTGCACCCATGTGGGAGATCCAGAAGAAGCTCCTGGCTCCTGGCTTCAGATTGATGTAGCTCCAGTCATTGAGGCCATCTGGGGAGTGAACCAGCAGTTAGTGGAAGACCTCTCTCTGACTCTGCTTCTCTATAACTCTGCCTTTCAAATAAATAAATAATAAACCTATTATCCTTAAGTCTATTTTCTCTATTACTGTATACCTCAAAATAAACTAAACTCTTTTTAAAAATAAAAATATACACATTTTTTCAGGAAAAATACAGTCTTAAAGGTTTCAAAAAGTTCAATGAAAATGATTTGCCAGTTTCAACATCACAGAAAAGCAATACTAGTCCAGTGGTTTTCTACCTAAAAACTACACCATCAAACAGGATGTGATATACTAGCTACAACAAAAGCAAAAGCCACAGTCTCATCAGTGTTTGGCCTGGGCAACACATGGCGATTGCTTGTCTTTCCCTGAGGGTGAGAGGTGAGAATTGTCAGGACAAACGCTGAACTTCCATTCTAGAGTTTAATTTTAACCGACTGGAAAAACCAAATATTTAGGCTGAAGGAAATACAACTTAGGACAAAGGAAGACACGGGCTAATTTCTAACATTTACATCACCTGATTAATCTTAATAATAAAATCTAAACACTGGTCACCTCCTCCAATCTTCAGAATAAGCAAACTGCAGGGAAAACTTGGAGCGCCCAGTCAGCTGACTGCGGTCTGTTTAAACAATCCCGATGTAAAGCATGTTCATTCTCACAAGTGAAAGGAACTGACTGCCAAATGCTTCCTTTACAATCTCTCCAGAATAGGGTGGGTCCTTTAATGGGAGATTTTCCTGACATTCCAATTGTAGCAGACATTGAACAAACAGAGACACATTAAAAGCTGACCTGGTTCTATTATCTTTTATTGAAGGCCTAGCAAAGACCAGCTGGGAGTCCTGCACTATTTACATTTTTCAGTGCGTTAATCACTTTTATTCTCAAGGGCTTTCCAAAAATTCAATAGATTTCTTTTAAATAAAAATATCCACAGGATGTAACCATAGCTGTATTGGTCTTTCTCTCAGGAAGGTCAGAAAAGCTTTAAAAACAGGAAGTGTGCACTACAAGGTGGAGAAATGTTTGTGTTAGCAGGCTGGGCTCCGTGGCTGCAGACTGCAGCCAGGTGTTACAGAGGACCCCAGCGGACACTTTCCAGTCAAGGATTAATGTCCCTGAGCAAAAGGCCAAAAAGGTGTCCAGATTATGAGAAAAGCACATTATCCTAAAATAAGACTTGTTACAAAATCTTTACCATAAATCTTGCAAGATGCCTTCAACAATACATAGGAGCTAATGGAGTAACTAGAGAAGAAAATGGTTTATCTTTTGTGATCATTTAAAATGGCTAACAGCTTCATGGAAACAATTAGCTGTGAGGCAAAGAGCAGATCTTCCCACTTCAGACACACTTTCTGTTGAGTATCTCATGTTTAATCATCATACTAATACTAATCATTGTAATCAAATGAAATGACAATCTTTCTTGAATAAAAACTCTTACTAAAAAAATTAACTCAATTTAGATAAATTTTTTTAAAAATGTACCCCCAACAAAATGGTTGGTTTCTACTTTAAAGTTTGTGGAGTTTTTTAGTTGGCTGGTTGTTATATTTCTGGAAAGGAAAAGCAATGGTGGTACGGGTAGACAGTGGAGGAAGAAAGAGATCTTTTATCACTTTGTTTACTCGCCAGTTGCTGGGGACCAGCCAGGAGCTAGGAACTAGATCTGGGTCTCCCATATAAGTAGCAGGAAAGCAAGTACTTACGTTGTCATCTGCTGCCTCCCAAGGAGCACATTGGCAGGAAGCTGGAATCCAAAGTGGAGGCAGAACTTGTACCCAGGCACTCCAACATGGAGGCAGATGTTCCAAACAGCAGCTTAACCTGCAGGACCACAACCTCTGCCCTGGTTTCCACTTTCAAGGAAAAATTTTTAAATAATTTTAAAACTCCATCAGAATGCCAAACATATTCATCATATACCCAACATCAAAATACAACTTGGTGATTCTGTTCTTTATCCTTTGTTTACATGGGCAATCAAAAAGAGTAACTTTTTCATTCTTGTACTCTATTCTATATGGAATTAAATGTTATATTATGGAAACTTTAAAACAAAAACACCAAATATTGTAAAACAGACATATCAATTTAAAATAAATTTGGCTTTCAAAGGGTACTGTTTAGAAAATCATAGTATCACACAATACTGTGCTTGCTTTAAAACACAAAAACAGGCAGGTGTTTGGTGCAGGGGTTAAGACATATCCTGGGCCGGCGCCGCGGCTTAACAGGCTACTCCTCCGCCTGTGGCACCGGCACACCGGGTTCTAGTCCCGGTTGGGGTGCCAGATTCTGTCCCGGTTGCCCCCCTTCCAGGCCAGCTCTCTGCTATGGCCCGGGTAGGCAGTGGAGGATGGCCCAAGTCCTTGGGCCCTGCACCCGCATGGGAGACCAGGAGAAGCACCTGGCTCCTGGCTTTGGATCAGCACGATGCGCCGCCCGCTGCGGCCACTGGAGGGTGAACCAACGGCAAAAAGGAAGACCTTTCTCTCTGTCTCTCTCTCTCTATCCACTCTGCCTGTCAAAAAAAAAAAAAAAAAAAGACATATCCTGGCTCCATTCCTGATTTCAGTTTCCTGCTAATGCACCTGGTAGGAAGTAACAGATGATGGCTCAAGTTCTTGGGTCCTGGCCATGTGGGAGATCCAGACTGTTATGGGTTCCAGGCTTCAGCCTGGCCAAACCCTGGCTCTTCACAGGCATCTTTTGATTGGTGTCTGCCCACTCCTCCCCTCTATCAAAAATGAAAATAAATAAAATACACTTAGGGGCCAGTTATGTGCATACCAAGTTAAGCCTCGGCCTACAGTGCCAGCATCCCAGATGGGCAGTGGTTCAAGTCCCAGCTGTTCAACTACAGAGCAAATTCCCAGCTGATGTGCCTAGGAAAGGGACCTGCCACCCACATGGGAAACCTAGAAGAAGCTCCTGGCTTCGGCCTGGCCCAGCCCTGGTCTTCGCAACCATGTGGGGAGTGAACCAGTAGGTGGAAGATCTCTCTGTTTCTCCTCCTTCTCTCTCTCTCTCTCTCTCTCTCTCTCTCTCTCTCTCTGTAACTATGCTTTTCAAATAAATAAATCTTTAAAAAAATAATAAGTGCTGGTGCTGTGGCATAGTGGGCTAAGCCTCCACCTGCTGCACAAGAATCCCATATGGGCGCCGGTTCATGTCCCAGCTGCTCCTCTTCCAATCCAGCTCTCTGCTTTGGCCTGAGAAATCAGTAGAAGATGGATGAGGCCATTTGAGGAGTGAACCACAGGATGGAAGATCTTTCTCTCTTACTCTCCCTCTCTCTGTCTGTAGCTCTACCTCTCAAATAAATAAATAAATCTTTAAAAAAGAATAAAAATGATAATAAAATACAAACACAAAGGGCTATTACCACAAAACCTTATTTGCCCAAGCCATGGCAAGAAAAAAATAAATCAAAGATTTTTTTCTATTTGATAGTTACAGCGACCTTAACCTTTTCTCATGTTTGATTCCACGAACATTCTCCAGGAGAGACTGAACAAGGGAGTAAGATGGCATTCCCTCAGCCTCCTCCCTCTCCTGTCTACAACTTCTTTCAAAGGCATCACCTGAATAATTACCAACCCTAAAAGATCCCTACTGGGTTTCATTTTAGGGGACCCTAAATTATTATTAACCTGATTTAACTATTAACCTGATTTCTTTCCTGGAAATTAGAAGACAACAGAGCAATATCCCCAAAATTCTGAAGAAAAATAGCATCTGGCCTAAAATTCTATACCCAGCCAAACTATGGGTGAAGTACAAAATAAAGCCATTTTCATATACATACACAGCCTGACAACTTTCATTTCCCATGTACCCTTCTCAGGAAGATCACTGACAAACAAGAGAGAGAACCAAACAGAAATCCATGAGAAAAACTTCTCAAAGGGATGTCCTGAATGACATGAAAAGAAAGACCCCTTCCCACTGCAAGGCAGCATCAAGACAAAGGCTCCCGGAGGACACACCCAAAAGTGACCCGCTGATCATTTCCCATTATCTTTCTGCTGGAAAATATGATTTAGAGATAGAAATACACAAAACTAAGCAAAGAAACAAAAAAAGGAGAGAAAATTATTACTTCTAAGGAAAGAAACTGAACAAGTTACACAAGAAATGCTATAACAATATATGTCCTGCTATAATAATATATTCAATACTGATTAATTGCAAACTGAAGTGATCTCATTGAGAAAATGGTGAAGAAAGTAGGTGATATTAAAAGGCTGAATCTTCACTTCTCATTTAATGAACTCAGCAAGTAACATCTAAAATAGAAAATGAAAGCATAAGCATGCTCTCTAGCAATCCTTTTTTAAAAATATTTATTTATTTACTGAAAGGCACAGTGACAGAGACAGAGACAGAGAGAGGATGAAAACAAACTTCCCTCTGCTGGTTCACTCACCAGAAGGCCACTGTGCTGGGTCTGGGCCAGGCCAAAGCCAAGAGCTAGGAATTCTACCCTGGTCTCCCACATGGTGGCAGTGACCCAAGCACTTGGTCCTTCTGCTGCTTTCCCAGGTACACTAGTAGGGAGCTGGTTCCAAAGCAGAGCAGCCAGGACTTGAACCAGTGTCCCAAGCAGCAGCTTAACCTACTGAACCACAACGCTGGCCCCTCCACCAACAATCTGGAGGTGAATAATATAAGAAATGATTTTAAAAGTTAAAACTGTTTTACCAGGGCCAATGCTATGCCAGCATCCCTATGGGTGCTGGTTCTAGACCCAGCTGCTCCACTTCCGATCCAGCTCTCTGTTTTGGCCTGGGAAAGCAGCAGAAGATGGCCCAAGTCCTTGGGCCCCTGCACCCATACAGGAGACCCAGAAGCAGATCCTGGCTCCTGGCTTCAGATTGGCCCAGCTCCCGCCACTATGGCCATTCAGGGGTGAGCCAGTGGATGGAAGACCTCTCCTCTCTCTCTCTCTCTCTCTCTCTCTCTCTCTCAGCCTCTGCCTCTCTGTAACTTCGTCTTTCAAATAAATAAATAAATCTTTAAAAAAAAATTACAGGCTAATCATGAGGTCAACAACTGTTTTCAGTATCTCTCAAACAATGGCTTGTGTCTGGTGAGAATACTGCTGAATTTTAATGCTATTGTTTTGTCAAAAAAAGTGCTTACATACACTTCACCAGTTCATTAATAATCCTCTAAGAAGATCTAAATTAAAACTTGGCAAGCAGTTTCTCATCAAACAAAATTTGCTTTAGTTCTGGTTTGTTAGAACTAAATGTGCCAAGTGGCAAATTAAGATGTAAAAACACACTTTAAGGGTTATGCTTTGAAGGGATCCAATGACTCAAACAGAGGTATCATTAGGCAGTAGCAAAACAAACACTAGGATACCTATTTCACTGGCAAGCTGTTGGGTTTCAGATGGATAATTTTACGATGACCACCAAGAGCTATTAGGATAAACTTGAAAGGAGACAGACACACACTCCCCTAGATTTCCATCAGAGAACTAAAAAGTAACCAGAATGGATTCCATTCTCAGTATTAAACATGATCAAAAGAGTCCAGTAATTTGCATAAAAACCACCATTGTGCCGACCATACTGTGTGGGAACACTGACATGTGCACTCCAAGTGGTGACTGAAAAATCAATTAAGTAGTGGGAAAGGGCTTGCAGCAACATTCAGACTAAAAATAATCCATTTACAGGAGAGTGGTTTAAGAAAAGCTGGCTAAACTATAATCAAAGTCTGTATTTCCAGTTCCAACAGTAAACACAGTTGTTAAGAGCGGTTAACACACAAGACTGTAAGCAGATGCAATTTCGAGTAACAAACATCTGTTTCACCAAGTTTCCTTGTCAAAGCCTCCATTTCATGGTCAGAAAGAACGAGAGGAAGAACAAGAGCTAGGCCAACACAGGAAAGAGAGTTTATGTAAGGGAGTGTCAGGCCTTGCAAGTAAATCCCTAAAATTATAAATTCTGAAGCAGTTAAATTTCTAGAACTTTACAAATTTTCTTTAAAAACAGGGTCGAGTGAGAATGCAGCCTCTTCCGTGTTAGACCCCACCACACTGAAGAAGGGTAAAGTGAAGAGAACCAGGCAAAATACAGGGTCTGGCAGGCACTGCCTAGAAAAACAGGTTGAGAGCCCAGGAATTCTCTGACCTCACACATGACACTAGCCAGGTGAATTTTTGTTTCTCTTTTTGGTTCTATGGATAAAACTGTTTCACTTCCAGTGTGTTTTTCTGGGTGGTTTTAAAGGGTGAGGAGATACCACCTAGGCGTTGGCTGTCACTGAATTGCCCAGGCCAGCAATTTATCCTAGTGATGAAGGGCTCCAGCTCTGGGGTCAGACACCAGAGTGCTCCCTGCTCTACAATTTACTAACACAGTAACCTTGGGGCAGGGCACATATGCTCATCTCTAAATCTCCATATGCAAATCTGGAAAGTGTGATTAATAAGAGTGCCTACTCCACAAGGTTATCACAATGATGAAATGAACTAATTCAAGGGAAGGCTGATCATAGTGCCAACCCCACAGGAAATGCTCCATGAACACTGGGCATTATTAGCATTGAAATCGTGATCTCTGCCATGAACCCACCAGCAAGAACATGACTAAAACAATCAGCCAATGGCCCCATCAGTTTGATCAGCAATCACTGTGTATAAAGCACATCACCCTGTTGGGGGGAGAAGCAGCAAAATCAGCATCTTGCTTTGCATTTATGTTACCACCACTGCTACATTATTTATATGATCAGAGAAGGAGAGTGTGTCTGGGCAGATGCTTGGCTGGGTCCTGCAAGCAGAGCATCTATCACAAAAGGCAGTGCCTGTCTCTGCAACCAACCCTTCTCCTGCCTCTCCCTCCCATCAGCACTTGCTCCACGGAGAGTGCAGCAGAGCCACACAGTGGCCAAGCAATGTCAAAACACTACTGCTATAGCATTCTGTGCAGTGATTTTGAGGAAATGAAGTGATCCATCACTAAATGACTCTTTGTTACAAATGTATGTCCTTAAGGCACTGATAATGTCCAAAGGAGCCAGGCTGCATTTCAGACAAGAAGCCGGTGAGGAGTGCTGATGCGTTCCCAGCAGGCACTCTAGGTATATACTGACTAAAGCAGAACAGGACTGTTAACAGCAATTTAAATAATATAAAGACAGAGGACAAATAATGGAGACATCTGCCCGATAAGTAAGAGCAAAGACACATCTTTACCAATGAAAGGGTTTCTACAGAGTCTTAAGTGTTACATTCGAATAATTTTCCTCATTTCTACTTTCTGAAGACAAGGAAAACCAGGCAATGGACTTAAAGATGTCAAAGTTCTCAAAACATCTGAAATAACTTATTTACAAGACCACGTATCTACTACCAGTCCAGAGAGTAAAAGAGTCATTCCTCCCTTCTCACTACCACCTCGCTGCCCTCCATCTAATTCTGGGACATTTCTCTCACACTTAAACGTACTTTCTTATAAGCTGATATTCACAGTAAAAGAATCCACTTCAGGACACACAGCATGGTTTATTCTCAAATCTTCCTCAGTAATTTATTCAATCATTAAAGAAGCTAACTTGGCCTACTGTGTGCCAGATGCTTTTTTTTTTGGGGGGGGGGGGGACAGGCAGTTAGAGAGAAAGGTCTTCCTTTCCATTGGTTCACCCCCTCAAATGACCACTACGCCAGCACTGTGCCGATCCGAAGCCCCAGGAGCCAGGTGCTTCCTCCTGGTCTCCCATGCAGATGCAGGGGCCCAAGGACCTGGGCCATCCTCCACTGCCCTCCCGGGCCACAGCAGAGCACTGGACTGGAATAAGAGCAACCGGGACAGAATCCGGCACCCCAACTGGGACTAGAACCCAGGGTACTGGCGCCGCAGGCAGAGGATTAGCCTAGTGAGCCGCGGTGCTGGCCGCCAGATGCTGTATTCATTCAACAAACAAGTATAGAGCAGACACTGTTTCTAAGCACTTGCAAGGCATGGGTGATTAAAACAGGGTCCTGACCTCATGAAACTTACATTCTGTAATGAAAAAAAAAAAAAGTTAACCAACAAATTTAATAAAGATATTACATGATATCCAAAAGCAGAGCAAGACAGGATTCCGTGTGTGTAGAATGTAGGGCACCATCTCCAAGTATTAAAATAGGTAGGCAGAGGAGAGCTCACTGAGAAATGAAATCTGGGCCAAGCCTTATGGAGACGAGGAAACTGCCAAGAGCACAGAGCTGACAGGCAGAGGGAAGTCACAGGGCACAATGGGGGAGAAGGGTGACAGCCCTCAGCAGCAGGTTAGGCCACCTGTCAGAGGAAGCCTCATCAGCTACCACAGGACTGTTACAACTGTGTCATCCAAGAGGAGACAAAAAGCATACATCCCAAAATAAGTATATTTGTAAGTAAAATACATCCAGGTCCTACTAAAACTAGAAGCATGAGTTTTAGGATTTCTCCTGCTCTCCTACGGGTCATCACATTACTTTGAAGACACTGCCCCAAGAAATTCCAGCTCTTTAGAGTTTGCAGGGTTAGCTCCATGTTCTCACCACCCCTCACCAAGGCCTGAGACTACAACACAAGATTCCAGAAGCACTGAACTGGAAGGGTTTGGGATTTTCCTACCCCAGAGATTCTTAAAACCTCTTCTGAGTAGAAGTGAAACATCTGACCAGAGCCCATGAATCTGGCAACTCGGTCTCACACCTGTTTTCTCTTGGTGGAAGGTCTGCTGGCCCCCATAAGAAATTTTAATCACACTCTGGCAAATATGCTGATCTTTCTGACAGTTTAAACATGTGAAACAGGTCTCTCAGTGCTAGTTAGTATCAAACCTCAAAATTGAATCACCTTATTAATGTAGTTTCACCTCTGTCTTGACAGCAATGACAGAAATAATCACATACATTAAATGCTAACAGCTTTTTTCCCACATTAATTTATAACTCCATTTTTATGAACCTATTTTTGTTTTTTTTATTTAATAAAGATTTATTTTTATTTTATTATTTGAAATGCAGAATCACACAGAGAGAAATATCTTCCACCCATTGGTTCATTCTTCAAATGATCATAATGATTGCAGCTACACCAGGCCAAAGCCAAGGGCCAGAAGCTTCATCTGGATCTCTCATGTGGATGCAGGGGCCCAAGCACTTGGACCATCTTCCATTGCTTTCTCAGGCCATAGCAGAGAGCTGGATAGGAAGTGGAATAGCTGGGACTCAAATCAGCACTCATATAGGATGCCAGCACTGCAGGTGGAGGCTTTACCTGCTATGCCACAATGTCAGTCCCTAAGTTTGTTTTGTTTTGTTTTGTTGGTTTGTTTTTGTTTTTGTTTTTGTTTTTTGACAGGCAGAGTGGACAGTGAGAGAGACAGAGAGAGAGAAAGGTCTTCCTTTTGCCGTTGGTTCACCCTCCAATGGCCGCTGCGGCCGGTGTGCTGCGGGCAGCACGCCGCGCTAATCCAAAGGCAGGAGCCAGGTGCTTATCCTGGTCTCCCATGGGGTACAGGGCCCAAACACTTGGGCCATCCTCCACTGCACTCCCTGGCCACAGCAGAGAGCTGGCCTGGAAGAGGGGCAGCTGGGACAGAATCCGGCGCCCCAACGGGGACTAGAACCCGGGATGCCGGCACCGCAAAGCAGAGGATTAGCCTATTGAGCCGTGGTGCTGGCTTGTTTTGTTTTTTAAAGACTTATTTATTTATTTGAAAGTCAAAGTTAGAGAGAGATGGAGACAAAGACAGAAAGATCCTCCATCCACTGGTACACTTCCCAAGTGGCCACAACAGCTAGGACTGGGTCAGGCCAAAGCCTGAAGATGCAGGGCCCAAGCACTTAGGCCATCCTCCACTGCCTTCCCAGGTGCATTAGCAAGGAGTTGGAAAGGAAGTGGAACAGCTGGAACTCAACACCAGGACAGGATGCTGGCATTATGAGCTGCAGCTTAACCTGCTTCACCACAATGCTGGCCCCAGTTAGTTTCATTTCTGTTGTATCTACTTTTATAGTTACCCTCTATTTATCCACTTATAGTTTATATTTATGAAAGCAGCTTTTTAATATTACAAGTAACACAAAAATTTATTTTAAATATGTTAAGTAGAAAAAGTTTGGGTTTTAAAAATGTCAGATGACACTGCTGGTTCTGTGTACAGAATGAGCAGAAATCACGACCATCTATGCAGTAAGCACCTGATATCGAGGAAACAGAACCATGAAAGGAAGTTCCAACTGGCAGACACCCAAAGGAAGAGGCTCTGCTTTATCTTGTCTATACCTCCAGCACCATGCAGTTATGGAATAAATGACAGTGGTGGAGTCATACTCTGAACCCAGACCTCTTCCGCTGTAACAGTTCATATCCTATCCTATCTCCTCCTGGTGAGTCTCAGTCTTCATTCCAAGAGCAGAGGAGCTTTTTAAAAATATTATTGCCTGGACTCAAAGAATGACAAACTCCCTAAACAGCACTCTGGCCTCAGAAACAGCCCTTAAGGCATTCGATCTGGTTTAAAAGCCCATGAAAGCATTTCAGGTATGGAAAGCCAAGACTCTGTGGCAAAAAATGACCTACATCAAAGATCTCTGTGAGTGAGATTCCAGGAGAAAGAATGGGCCATCAAAGAAGGAGGTACCTTTCTCTGAAGAGAGGAGAGAACTTCCACTTTGATTATGGCCCTGTCTAAA
This sequence comes from Lepus europaeus, assembly GCF_033115175.1. Taxonomy (NCBI): domain Eukaryota; kingdom Metazoa; phylum Chordata; class Mammalia; order Lagomorpha; family Leporidae; genus Lepus; species Lepus europaeus. The sequence continues at coordinate 5,504,403 of NC_084831.1, forward strand.
TACTGACAAAGTTTGTAGACTCAAAAGGCTTCCATAGCCTTGGCAGCTCATGACAAGAGCCACAGGTGATCACTGACCTCATAAATAAGAGTGTCAATTGTTAAATCAACAACAGGAGTCATTGTGCACTTGCTCCCATGTAGGATCTCTGTCCTGAATGTGTTGTACTATGAGAATTAACAGTAAGACTAGTCTTCAAACAGTACTTTATACTTCGTGTGTCTGTGTGGGTGCAAACTGTTGAAATCTCTACTTCATATAGAGTTGTTCTTCTATATATAAAGTTAATCAAAAATGAATCCTGGGGCCGGCGCCGCGGCTCAATAGGCTAATCCTCCACCTGTGGCGCTGGCACACCAGGTTCTAGTCCCGGTCAGGGCATCGGATTCTGTCCCTGTTGCTCCTCTTCCAGGCCAGCTCTCTACTATGGCCCGGGAGTGCTGTGGAGGATGGCCCAAGTGCTTGGGACTTGCACACGGATGGGAGACCAGGAGAAGCACCTGGCTCCTGGCTTTGGATCAGTGCGGTGCGCCAGCCGCAGCGCACCGGCCGCAGCGGCCATTGGAGGGTGAACCAACAGCAAAGGAAGACCTTTCTCTCTGTCTCTCTCTCTCTCTCTCTCACTGTCCACTCTGCCTGTCAAAAATTCTTTAAAAAATAATAAAAATTAAAAAATAAAAATAAAAATAAATGAATCTTGGGGCCGGTGCTGTGGCACAGCCGGTTAACACCCTCGCCTGAACCACCAGCATCCCATGCAGGTGCCAGTTCTAGTCCTAGCTGCTCCTCTTCCAATTCAGCTCTCTGCTATGGCCTGGGATAGTAGTGGAAGATGGCCCAAGTCCTTGGGCCCCTGCACCCACATGGGAGACCCGGAAGAAGCTCCTGGCTCCTGGCTTCGGATTGGCACAGCTCCAGCCGTTGCGGCCATCTGGGGAGTGAACCAGCAGATGGAAGACCTCTCTCTCTCTCTCTCTGTAACTCTTTCAAATAAATAAAATAAATCTTTTTTTAAAAATGAATCTTAATGAAAAATGGGATGGGAGGAGTAGGAGGTGGGACAGGGAGGGCGGGGGGGGGGGGGGGACTGCTATATTCCAAAAGCTGTACCTATGAAATTTATATTTATTAAATAAAAGCTTTCTTTAAAAAATACTACTGCCTGGTGTCTGAAAGCAGGGTCCCTTCAGTATTTAGAAAGCTCCCCTGGGCAACTGCAATATGCAACTACAGACACAAAACACTGCACCATAACAACTAAACAATCAGTCATGTATGATCAGGGTTATGCTGGGTCAAGTACAGTGCCTAGAACCAGACAACTTAACCCAGTCTAAAGCCCTTGAGATGATTTACTGAGACTTGAGAAACTGAGAAGAAATCAGCTAAACTATATATTCTAAACAGAGGGACTAGCATATGTTAAGTACCCACAAGTAACAGCCTGCATGATAAATTTTAAAAACTCACTTTCAGGGAGGATGCTTGGTCTAGAAGTTAAGATACCAAATTAAGGGGCCGGCACTGTGCTATAGCGGGTAAAGTATCCCATGTGGGCACTGGTTTGAGTCCCAGCTGCTCCTCTTCAGATCCAGCTTTCAGCTACAGCCTGGGATAGCAGCAGAAGATGGCCCAAGTGTCTGGGCCCCTGAACCCGCATGGGAGACCCAGAAGAAGCTCCTAGTTTTGGATCAGCTCAGCTCCAGCCATTGCAGCCATTTGGGGAGTAAACCATCAGATGAAAGACCTCTCTCTCTCAATCAATCAGTCTCTCTCTGCCTCACTGCCTCTCTGTAACTCTGCCTTTCAAATAAATAAATAAAACTTTAAAAACAAAAAAAAATTTTTTTCTTTTAAAAAAAAAAGATACCAAATTAAGATGTCCATGTCCTGTGTGAAAGTGTCTGGGTTCAATGCCTGACTAGGGCTCCTGAATCCAACTTCTGGTGAATGCAGGCTAGGAGGCAGTGACGAGGCACAAGTAATTTGGGTTTCTGCCACACCCACACGGGAAAACTGGATTGTTTCTGGCTCCCTGGCTTTGATTCTCAGCCATTATGGGCATATGGGCAGTGAACCACCTGATGGGAGCTCTCCAACTCCCAAATAAATAAATAATTTTAAAAACTCATTTTCTCCCTTCTCTCCCACCTAAGATGACCAACTGTCCCAATTTCCCAGGACAAAGAATGTTCCCAGGACATGGAAACTTCAGTTTTGTTTTGTTTTGTTTTGTTTTAAACTAAGAACGTTCAAACAGCAAACCTACTCTACTACTCTTCTCTGACCACTGAAAAAAGAATCGCTAACATGAATGGTCAAGTTCTTGAGTACTGATTACACACACCACATTCACTGATGAGCTGGGTGGCTTTTTTTTTTTTTTTAAGACTTATTTTATTTATCTGAAAGGCAAAGTGGCAGAGATAGGGTGACAGATGATATTTCTTCCATCTGCTGATTCACTTCCCAAATACTCACTCTAGGCTGAAGCCAGAGCCTGGAACTCCATCAAGACTCCTGTGTAGGAGGTAGGGACCCGAGCACTTGGGACATCCTCCACTGCCTCCTCAAGCCCCCAAGCTGGATTGGAAGCAGAGCAGCTGAACTCCAGCCAGCACTCCAATACAGGATGCCAGAATTGCAGGCAACAGCTTAAACTACTGGGCCACAACACTGGCCCCTGTTTGACAACGTATTAAGAAAGGCTCCCTCTCTATATAAAATACTCTTTCCATAAGGTACATATGATTCATAAGCAAGCTAAGGCCTCTGCCATCTTGGATTCTCCCCGCTTCCCAGACTGGTACACAGGGAGCCATGTAAAGGCTTTACGTGGGGCATACAACTGGCACAATACTTGAAGACGCTGCTTGGGACCTTCACTCTCACGTCAGAGTGTCTGGATTCAAGTCCCAGTTTCACTCCTGAGTCCAGTTTTCTCCTACTGTGCAACCTGGGAGGCAGCAAATGATGACTCAAGTATTGGGGTCCCCACCCAACCCTGTGGGAAAGCCAGAATGTTCTGGACTCCTGGCTTTGGCCTGGCCAAGCCCTGGATGTTGTGACTATTTGGGGAGTGAACCAGCAGATGGGAAATCTCTGCCTCTCAATCAATCAATCAATCAATCATTTTGAATGCCTTGAGCAAGGGAGTAAGAATCAGATTTGTTCTGTGAGCTGGCTCTGGTGGTTGGTATGGAGAAGAGTCTGCAGCAGAACGCATGTAGGAGCGTCTGAGGCAGCTACCTAGAAAACTTCCAACCCTGAATTTTAAAGATTAGTGCCAAGGACTAGCAACCTGCTACAGTTCGCATCCTGACTTTCCTACCTGTGGGGCTCACTGTGTAAACTGGAGCAAGCTGCTTAACTTTTCCAAGCCTCAGTTTCCATATCTGGAAGCAGTAACAGTACCTACCCTAAAGTAGCGGTAACTATTAAATAAGGCCAATGGCTGTAAAATCTTGGCACAAGGCTTAGCACTTGCTAAGCACTAAAAATATCAACTCCTAAACCTGGCCTGCTGGGTTCTATGATAAAAGTCACCCAGATAGGCAGACTGGATGCTACCAATTTATGTCTTCCAATCTTATCAGTCTTCCACATCACCCCTGTGAATGCCTCTGGTCAGCTTCTTTTTCTGTTCCACACTTTTACCCAACACTGCTGAATATGCATATTCCTGAGATGACCTGCCCGTGGACATCTCTTCACAGGCCATACACTCAACTTCCCCTCCAATGTTCTCAACTCTTGCGGACACAAATGGTAATTACCGCCTGAGCTCTAGATGCATACTTACCCGAACGCCACACACACCTCCAAATCAGCATGCCATGTAACTTTCCCTCCATACGTGTCTGCAGCATTCGTGCGCGCTACTACCATCCACTCAAGCAAAATCCTCCTATTTCCTTACCATCCAAAAAGTGACTGAGCCTGCGTAAATCTCTTCTCCCCTCCCTTCAGTGTCACCACCAATGTCTCTGCTCAGACTTTCATTATCTCCCTAGTTTCTGCGGACTGGCCAAACAAAACACCACAAACTGAGTGGCTTAAACAGCAGAAATGCACTATCTCCCAGGCTGGGCTCAGGGTGTGGCAGGCTTCCTTCCTTCCAGGCTGTGAGGGAACAATCTCTCCTTAGCCTACGTGTGGTGACCTCCACCTGCATCTTTCACATCACATCCTTCTCATATCTATGTCCAAACTTCTCCTGTTCATAAAGATACCAGGCACGCTGGATTAGGACCCAACCTAATGACCTTATCTTAACCAACTGCATCCACAATGATTACTTCCAAATAAGGTCACAAAGCTGGGGACACAACTCACCTAGAACCCATCCTCCTCTTGGCTAGCAAATCAATTTTCTAAAATTCAATTCTGATAATGTCCCTTTCCTGCTTACAATTTATATTAGCGGGGGGAGGGGGGCTGCTGCAGCACAGCAGGTTAAGCATTCGTTTGACACCACCAACTTCCTATACAGAAGTGCTGGTTCCCGGCTGCTCCACAATTCCCACCTAGCTGGTACCTAGATAGGCAGCAGATGGTTATCCCAGTACTTGGGCTCCTGCCACCTATGTGGAACACTGAGATGAAGTTCCTGGCTCCTAGCTTTGGAAGGAGACCTGGCTGTTGCAGCCATGTGGGAGTGAACCAGAGAATGGAAGAGATCTCTCTCTCTCTCTCTCTCTCTCTCTCTCTTCTCTCTCCCCCCCCCCACCCTTCCTCACTTCTAATCTCCCTCTCTCCATCACTCTTTCACGTAAATAAATCTTTGTTTAAAAATCCACATTAGGGGCCAATGTTGTGGCACAGCAGGTTAAGCTGCTGCCTGCAATGCTGGCATCGCATATGGGCGTTGGTCTGTGTCCCAGCTGCTCCACTTTGATCCAGCTCCCTGCTAATATGCCTGGGAAAGCTCCTGGCTCCTGGTTTCAGCTTGGCCCTGGCCCAGGCCCAGCCACTGCTGGGTCATTTTGGGAGTAAACCACCAGATGGAAGATCTCTCTCTGTCTCTCCCTTGCTCCCTCTGTAACTCTGCCCTTCAAATCAATTAAATCTTTAAAAATAAAATACACGCTAGCTTTTTTATCCACGCTGTGCAATGCTGGTGCTGCTGACACCTGTACTCACTGAGTGCTAACTATGTGCCAGGTGTTCTCAGTGGTTTGTACACATGACAACACTCCCACAGGCTAAGCCTACTACCACGTGCACTGTACAAAGGAGCAAGACAAGGGACGAAGGTAAAGTTAAATAATGTTTGCTGAATGCAGTCATACAGTTCCAGAACCAGGACTTAGGCTCTGTGCTCCAAAATAAAATTTATGTTTTAGGAAATTCAATTAATCAGTCAATTGAGGTTTCGTTCTTTGATCCTTTACCTACATAGATGTCACAAACTACTGAAGCACAAACCAATTAAAACTTCCATTAGCGGGGCTGAAACTGTGGTGTAATGGGTCAAGCTGCCACCTGCAGTGGCAGCATCCCATTTGGGTGCTAGTTCAAGTCCTGGTTGCTCCACTTCCGATCTAGCTCTCTGCTATGGCCTGGGAAAACAGTAAAAGATGGTCCAAGCCCTTCGGCCCTCTGCACCCACATGGGAGACCCAGAAGAAGATCCTAGTTTTTGGCTTTGGATTGGCATAGTTCCAGCCATCTGGGAAGTGAACCAGCGGATGGAAGACCTCTTCTCTCCCTCTGCCCCTGCGTAACTCAACCTTTCAAATCAATAAATAGATCTTTAAAAAAAAAAAAAACTTTCATTATGGAAAAGACGGGGTGCTTAAAAGGGAATACTGATCCGACTTATACAGATCTTGAAAGCCTCACAAACATCAAATCAGTCATTTATGACCAAGATGGGGAGAGGAGAGGGAGATAAAACTAACATGACCGCAAAAAGGAAGAATACCTAACAACTCAGCCACAGTATACCCTCAGGTTAGAGATATGGACAAGTGGACATTTATTGGGCCTAGCAGTTCAAAAGTCAATTAAGAAACATGTCTCACAGCGCAGCGCCCGGGTTCTATTTCAGCTCCTGCACTGCACTGCAGCTTGCCCACTTCAGCCTGAGTCCCAGCAGGTGTCTGTCTCTGTCTCTGTCTCTGCCTCTCAGATAAAAAATTTGCTCTTTAAGGAAGAAATAAGAATGAATAAAGAATTGAGAGTCTGAAAGGGTCTTTAGCAAGAAGAGATTAGTAATCAGATTGAACAGCTTGGTCCAATAGAAACTACACCAATATGCTTTCTCCCCTCTCAGCAGAACAGAGGAGTTATTCAATAAGGCTTAACAAAAGAAGAATGTAAATTCTAGGGGAGGAGGGGGAGTATTGCTAAGCACTAACCTCCTTTTCCCTTTTAATCTGTTGTAGGATGCTACTAGACAAGGTCTTTAAAGGGCTCACCACTGATTAAACCATTTTCATGGCCTAATGAACTTGAGCCCCATTAATTCAGACTGTGCTGTGTACATTGATTTTCATCACAGCAAGGATCAACAGAAGTAACAGTTCTTCAAATTAAGCAACTGCTTAATGTGAAGTAGAAAAAATATGTATTCTGTGAAAACTATCGTGTCCAAGCACTGTTTAGGGCCTACCAACACTAACCAGCAGTGGCATGAAGTTTAGGCAAAGGAAAAAGCAACCTGGCTTGCATGGAAGACATTTGGTTCTTCCAGCCTTTCGAATAGAAAGCTGCAATGCTAAGAAAGGACTGAAATGAAGGCAACCTGCTTCTGGAAAAACCAAAACATCGGATTGGGGTAAACTGGGAAAACTGGGAGAGAAAACAGTAACTAAAATTTGCTACATGGAGCCAGTGCTGTAGCATAGTGGGTAAAACCGCCACCTGCAGTGCCAGCATCCCATATGAGTTCAAGACCCAGCTGCTCCACTTCCGATCCAATTCTCTGCTATGGTCTGGGAAAGCAGTAGAAGATGGCCCAAATGCTCGGGTCCCTGCACCTGCGTGGAGACCTGGAGGAAGCTCCTGGCTTCAGATCGGCCCAGCTCTGGCTGTTGTGGCCATTTGGAGAGTGAATGGAAGTCTCTCTCTGTCTGTCTGTCTGTCTGTCTCTCTCTCTCTCACACACACACACACACACCCCATCTGCCTCTCTGTAACTCTGCCTTTAAAATAATAAATAAATAAATAAAGGATGCCAGCACTACCTGCTGCACCACAGTGTCGGCCCCAAGACCTACTTTTCATCAAGAATTACAAAATATGGGGCCAGCGCTGTGATGCAGTGGGTTGAAGCCCTGGCCTGAAGCGCTGGCATCCCATATGGGCGCTGGTTCGAGTCCCAGCTGCTCCTCTTCCAATCCAGCTCTCTGTTATGGCCTGGGAAAGCAGTAGAAGATGGTCCAAATCCTTGGGCCCCTGCACCCACATGGGAGACCCCGAAGAAGCTCCTGGCTCCTGGCTTCGGATCGGCACAGCTTCGGCCGTTGCAGCCATCTTTGGAGTGAACCAGAGGATGGAAGACCTCTCTTTCTGTCTCTACCTCTCTCTGTAACTCTGTCTTTCAAATAAAATAAAAATTAATCTTTAAAAAAAGAATTACAAATATGTATATTGCAAGTACGAACAGTACACTTCAATAAACCTAGATCAGATAAAGAAAATGAAAATCCTGAAAAATTACACTTCATGGTCAGTCCTAACAGGTCAAAACTAGAAGTAAAAACTCAAAATCTCAAATGTCTGTGACATTTTAACCACCAATTTCTACACTGTAATAACACTACAAAACACAGTCACAAGAATTGTTCCCCAAATTTATAATTAGTTTAAACCTTAATTCTGAAATTATAGGAGACTGGTTAGTCTTCCCTTTCTGCTTCTGAGAAGGAAAATATTTAAAGGATTCAGCAGCTCCTTAGACTTCGAAATAGTTCTCTCAAAACCGCATTTGATGACTGAGGTACAAGTGAGTCTAAAACATACGGATTAGATTTCCCTGAAAACACAAATAAGTTTAAAACTTAGTGGAAAGATGATTGACATAATACGCTCTGGGTTTGCTGAATGCAAACGTTTGAAAAGTTATGAAAGGTTGAACACTGACAGACATTCACCCATCAAGCATCTGGTTTCAACCTTTCCACTTTGAAGAGCTGTTGAAAAATGTGTCAGAATAAGTCAAATTTTTCCCAGCTGTTTGAATTCGCTAATAAAGGTACACTTACTTCCTACTCAAAAAGATTTGAAAGAACAATATACACCATTCCTTTTGCTTAATATTCCACAAATGCCTGAAAGGTAAACTCAATTCAATTTAGGGGACTCAATAAGAGAAGACTACTTTTTTTGTAAGCCAGTATGGTTTTTTTTTGTTTTTTTTTTTTGTTTTTTTTTTTTTTTTGACAGGCAGAGTGGACAGTAAGAGAGAGAGACAGAGAGAAAGGTCTTCCTTTGCCGTTGGTTCATCCTCCAATGGCCGCCACGCTGGCGCGCTGCGGCCGGCACACCGCGCTGATCCAATGGCAGGAGCCAGGTGCTTATCCTGGTCTCCCATGGGGTGCAGGACCCAAGTACTTGGGCCATCCTCCACTGCACTCCCTGGCCACAGCAGAGAGCTGGCCTGGAAGAGGGGCAACCGGGACAGAATCCGGTGCCCCGACCGGGACTAGAACCTGGTGTGCCGGCGCTGCTAGGCAGAGGATTAGCCTATTGAGCCGCGGCGCCGGCTAAGCCAGTATGTTTTAAACCAAGCAAGGACATTCCCTAGAACCACATAATTATGATGTATTATCTAACTAACCTGCTAAGCCAAACCAGCAAATTTCCACCAAACTAGAAACCATGTGGTAGGAAAAGACTTCAGAATACCTACATTATTTATTTTTCCCAAAGCAAATATCTAGATTAATTTTCCAAAGCAAGTTAAATGCAGGGAGAAGCAAGAACATGCTGAGTTACACTGCCCTCTAGAGTCTCCTCCCAATATTTTTTTAGCCTGAAATAATTAAATTCTAATCATAACTCTTCTGATTATGCAAGCTTTCAGTATTCAAATATTAGACTGACATTTTTCATATAGATTAATAATAGCTATTATTAAAACCTATAATATTTCAATTACTCACCATTATTAAAGGTCAGTATACGTCCCCAAAGGATAGGAAAGCACTCAAAACAAAATTTTCTAATTTGCATTTAAGTTTTAAATAGCACAAAATTCAGGGATTCCTTAAGACAATATCACTTGTAGCTGTATCAATTAACTCACACGTTCTGGAGCTCTAGCTGGCAAAACCCCAAGTTCATACATTAGGCCCATACACACAGACCTTGGTCAATAAGCCAGGGCTCCCCAGGAGCTAATTCTGCAGTTTGCATCAGTCCACACAAGTTCTCCAGCTCCTGCCAGACAACCAGATCTCTAAAGGGATCTTAAAGAGCTAATGAGAGGGGCTGGCACTGTGGCGTAGTAGGTTAAGCCTCCACTGCAGTGCCGGCATCCCATATGGGCACCAGTTCGAGTCCCAGATGCTCTACTTCTGATCCAGCTCTTTGCTATAACCTGGGATAGCAGTGGAAGATGGCCCAAGTGCTTGGGCCCCTGTACCCACATGGAATCCCCAGATGAAGCTCCTCATTCCTGGCTTCCGCCTGGCCCAATCCCAGCTGTTTTGGTCATTTGGGGAATGAATCAGCAAATGGAAAATCAATCAACCTCTCTCTCTCTCTCTTTGCAACTCTGCCTTTCAAACAAATAAATCCTTAATAATTAAATAAACAAAATGTCTTACTGTACTGTACCCATTCTTCTTATGACAATGTGAGATGACACTTAATGGAGCTACTTTATTCCTGTGCTTTGGGGTCAATGTTAAGTCAAACGCAAGCACTGCCACACTGGCCCATGTGATAACCACTACCAAGTAACTTACAGGTGAGTATCATATACACCCTGGACAAGGGGATGGCTACCAGCCCAAGAAGGAACAAGACAGCACAATATTTCATCACACTACCCAGAATGGCACCATTTTAAAACCTTAGAAATGTTTATTTCTGGAATCTTCCGCTTAATCAAAGACCTCAGTTGGACACAGTAGATGAAACCAGGAAAACAACAGGAAGGATTACTGTAGGTTTCTGGTATAACCAAGAGAAGCAAGGGAAACACAAGCTAAAGACTCCAGAGGGTCACAATAGGACATTTTCCTTGTAAATTTCCTTCTTTTATAACTCCCAGAAGTCCTATGCTTTAAAAAAAAAAAAACATCAATCTGCTAATCTTTCTGTGGAGAATATATCTCCATCCTTCCTCGGAAAACTCAAAAGCAGAGCTTTCAGAGAATTTCTGATCAGAGTGCTACTGCAGCCAGGGGACTACCTCAGCCAAGATACCAAGACAACACATTCAGACCAATGCTTGGGGACTTTCCTTTTCTGCTAACTTCATAGTCATCCATGCAAGCATGCCAGCATTACTACAGAATTCTCTCAAGACAGAGAAAGATCAGACAACTGACAAGCATACTGCGAGCCAAACAGAGGAAACAGAGAACGAACAGTCCCATCACAGAGAAGAAATGAGAGAGCTTTAAGGCTGAATGGCCATTTTTTTCCCCACACAAGAATCAAATTTTATCATACCACTATTTCCTAAATCTCTAGAAATCAGATGGAAGATCTTTCCCTCTCTCTTTGTAACTCTTTCCAAAAAAAAAAAAAAACAACAACACTGCTTGGGATGTAGAGGCCTTTCCTTCCTCTGCTACTCCGATCAGAACCCCTCAGGCAGCAGTCTCTGGCACTGTACCCATGCCATTGCTCTGCACCTACCGTTCACTGTAATGTGCATAATGAGCCACTTCCCACTCCCACCTCCTCAGATGGAGCCTGCAGAGCTAGTCATCCTTCAGTCTCCATCTCCCAACACAGCACTCAGCACGTCAACAGTCGGTAACCATGTCCACAAAGCACTCGGGTGCCAGATCCTGGACTCACTGCTTACATACACTGTGAATCATCTCAGCCTTACACACCCCTCTGAGTAACACCTTGGGGACACAGTCCAGGGCAGCACACATCTCGCCACCATCCAGGGCTCAGACCCAGACTCTGGAGAGGGCTCACAGCCAGCGGAACTTCAGAAAACCCACCCTCTGTAACTTCCCAGAAATCCTTCCTCTGGAAATATCAAGGAAAATTGTTTGTGGGGAAGTGTCTCACTGGAAGTCCTCCGCTACAGAACATCAGGGCAGGCGCAGGGGCGGAGTGCCGGGGGAGGAGGGAGGGTGCTAGCCTCTGAGAGCTCCAAGAGCGGGCCCTGCGGAAGCCTCAACTGCTGCGGTGGCTGGCCCAGCACGCGCCGGACCCAGCAGGCAAACGCCTGCTTCCATCTCTCTCCTGTGCCTCCCCCAACAAGCTAACATCACAGCAGCTGGCAAAGACTCCCTTTCACAGAGCAGGCAGTGAAGGCCACACTCAGAGATAAGAAGCAATCAATCAATAATTGACAAAAGTGCCATCAACTATCATTTGCCCAAGCCAGAACCCTGGAAATGGTCCATCATTTTTCCTTCGAGCCTCAAGTCCTGTGGGTTCTACCCTCTGAGCACTTCCTGAATACATCCCATGATGTATTATTCCCATTGCCAGTGTTAATGCCCCGGCCCTGGCTCACAACAGCTCTCAGATCATTGCCATCACAGCCCCAGGCTTCCCTTTTCTTCAACTGCAGCCATTGATTCATTTCTAAGTGACAAATTCATTTCTGCCACTCTACGAGCTTAAAGTCTTCCAGATATTTGTCAAACGTCCTTAGAAGGGGATCCAAAATTCTTAGTAACTTTGAAAATTCCTTGCAATTTCTCTCCTCATGTTTGCGCCACACATTAAGAACATTGATGTTACTCGCCACGTGCAAAGACGTCTATTTCCCATGTTTGCAGTGTGTTGTTATTTTGTTTTGCCTCCAGGTCAGGGCACATGACGTCTCTTCCCCCCTCAGTCTTGCCATATCCACTTTTCAGTTAGCTGACTCCTCACCGCTCTCCAGATCTCTTGCTCCACGTCAGGAGCTCCCGCTAAGTACTCCAACCTAAGTCTCGTCTTCCCTTCTAGAACCCTTGCTATGCGTTAGTGTTTCCTTGTTGACTATTTTCTCTTTTCTATTTTTACCTCTACAAAGGCAAGAAAAATCTCTTCTTCACCATTAAATCTCAAACAGTTATTAGCAAGATGTCTGGAACAAAGCTGACAATAATAAATATCAGCTCAGCTAATAAACATTAAATGAAAGAGTACAAGTTTTATGAGGTGAATAACAGCTTAAAAGGAAAAGATTTTAGCTTTACATTATGCCTGACGTGTTGATCAGTGTGCATGAGATAAAATGAGTACACATAAAGCATTAAAGACAAGGAGAAAATGCTTAACGATTAAGATAAAGTAAACTATAAAGTCCTTTCCACAGAGGAAAAAAAGTTCAATCTGTGAGGAACATACCCTTGTATGATTATATTGCATTAGAATAAGGAAAAAGATTGTTAGTTTTCAAGGTGAGTAGCACCATACTCTAGTTGGCATACCGAAAGATTCAGTTTATTTACACACAATAATGAAAATCAAATGTTACAACATGACATTCCACAGCACATGCTTCCACAGCAGAAGATCAATAGGCCTTATTCATTTTCAGTGACTCATTTACCCAAACACGGTTCTAGAATTATTGTGCAATGCAGTCTTCTCAAGCACTCTGAACCCATCTGAAATCAAAACAAGACCTCTGACACCTGTTCCGAGTAGGAGTCGCTCCCTGGCTGACTTTTCAGGAATCTGCTCAGGGCTATGTGGAGCAAACCCATAGAGCTGGACTGGGAGGTGAAGTTACTCTGCCATCCTGGGAGCTTATTCAGCCAAATCCACAAGACGACATCTGCTCAATGGCCAGTGGAAATATATACTCAGGACTTCTGGAACTCAGTTTGGTCATACAACACAAGGCAAAGCACTAAAGGACATCTAACCTGAAAGATTTAAGTTTTTTGTTGCTGTCTATTAACATTTTCTCACAGTTGTAAAAATGAAAGAAAACCTTCTCAGGGTATATACTATAGATCTGATCTTATTTTCAGCAATTCAACAATCTTGCATTAATTCTTTAATCCTCATAAGATGTATTACAACTCTATCACAGAATTTAAATTATAATAGTTTATTATCATCACTTGTTTAATAAAGATATAACAAGTATGTAGCTTTCAGTTATCTGAATACCTGAAAATAAAGCACCAATCAACACCATTTATGTATAGTACATATATATTTTTATTTCTCTTTTTTTACATGCAGTATCAGGTCACAAAACTCTTATTTCCTATATTGGAACAGCAATACTGTACAACCTCTGGTAAGCATAGGAAGACCCTAACACCAGACTCTCGATAGCTCACGGCCCACAAAAATCACAGCACATGAGACGGACAACTCACAGGAACCACTGCAATCCTCCATCAGGAGGCTTCCAGCCAGCTCATTGCAAGTACAACACTGAATGTCTATTGTTTTTTACTGAGATGTTTAAATAATCTTTTTCTAACAGGTATGTCACTCATTTATTTAATTAAAAAAAAAAAGAACTTCAAGACAGTTAGAATCACAGACCTTTTTTCTAAAAAGTTCAAAGCCTCATTTTGCAAACAATTCTCCTAAAACCAAATGAAATAATTCCAGACTTGTATTTGCTAGTTTCTCAAGGTCAAGAGGTGTGACAGTATTCATTAAGCTTTCAGCACAGAAGAAAGGGAGAAAGAACAGAACACCAGTGTAAGAACAGAGCTCAAGGTCACACAATTAGCAGTAGAACCTGGATTAGAGTCCAACAAGACCAGCTGCAATGGTACACTCTTCATCAACAATTGCATTTATGTCTCAGGGTTGCTCAATAGAACCACAACACCCTCCCCCTCCTCTTCCCTCTCTTCCTCTCTCCCTTTCTCTCTCCCTCTCCCTCTCTCTCTCTCTCTCTCTCTCTCTCTCTCTCTCACACACACACACACACACACACACACCCCTCTCTCCTGATTACTAGTTCAGAGCTCTTCCCATTCAACTATGCCGGCTGTTCACTGCATCTATTAGAGATGACAGTCTGGTCAATCTGATGAGAACTTAACATACTGTGTCCCTTATTGTCTTGCCCAATATTCAGAACAGTACTGATCTAACAGTACCAACTGATACCGATTTCATTTCCTATAAAGTTTCTTACTATATACATCTAGAGTCTAATCAAGGAAAGCCAACTGATAAAATGAAACTCAAAGAAGACCACAGGGTTATTCTACTCTGTCCATCAGGACTGATCTCTCCCTTACTATTTCTCTCTCTCTCTCTCTTTCTCTCCTTTGCTCAAATATCTCCTTCCCCAACCATTCTGTAAATCCACCATGATTAGTGCCTCAGGCAACAACCAGGCCTTTCCCCCTCTTGGCTGTTTCATTTTTCTCCATAAAATTTATCACCACCAACAGGTCTTTGTTACTGTCTGCTTTCTCCCACGACAATGTTTTCTCCATGAATAAAGGATGGTACTGGTTTTGGTTTTATTCACTGCTTGCTTCCTCAGCACTTGTACTGTGTATGTGAAACACAGTAGGTGCTCAGTAAGTGTTTGTGGAATGAATGAAAGTAGACACAGTCCCAGAAACTGACCTCAATACTGAGGCTGTGCAATGAAGAGTTCCCCAACTGGCAATGAGTAAATGACAACACTTCTTGAGATGATTCCCTTTCATTTTCACGTAAAGCCGAAAGAACTTTATAAAATTAAATTGCTACTCAAACTGCACCCAAAGCCCGCTGAGCAAATGCCCAAGCACTTTTTAACAAAAAGAATTCTATGTCCTGCTCCAGCACTAGCAGAAACTCTGCATCGCAAAATGTCAATCACTTAAGTTCTTCACGTGCGTAGTTAGGATTTGCATCATACCACTCATAACATTATGAATCAAGCAACTCTGATAGAGAAAAGTATACCAGCAGGTGTGACATTTGACCACAACACCACAACAGGTACACAGAACTGATCTAAATCGCCGCCTTATCTAGTCCCAAAACTCTTTCCTAAGCTCAAGGCACATATACAGTGAACCAGAATTCTCTGCCTGTGTGTTCTATATACACTTTACCCCCCCAAGACCTGCTCCTTCCTTACTCCCTTGTCTGATTGTTCATTAATATTATTCTCTGTCTTGTTATCAAAGATGACAAGAGAAGGTGTATTTACTAATAGTTTCCATATTACTGCAAAATTTACTGCACAACTTCACACAACCTCATCTAAACCTCAAGACAACTCTGTGAGAAGAAGAAGAAAAAAAACAAACATTATTCATTATTTGCCTCCACCACCTTCCAGGCAACAATACAGAGCTCAGAAAGTGAGGTAACTTGCCAGAAGTTACTCCTCTGGGAGGTAGTGGGGCTCCGACTCAAATCTGTGCTCCCATTTGCCTGGTCCCTTAAAAGTCAGAAACATGGCAATCACTTCCGACTCTCTTCTCAGCTCTACACCTCGTCTACCCCTTCTCTCCATCCACCAACAAACAGCTCTCAGCATCCGCACCTCTACACTCAGTCACTACAACGTTCTCACCGAGCACGATGCTACCTGGGATACTGTCTTCTTCCCATCCTTTGTCCACACTATCATCAGAAACTCTGCATTTCCAAACATAGCACATTAGTAAAGAGAGCTAAAAGTGTCAGAAGCTAAAGAGTACAGCTTTCTATATGAATATGTATATAATTCCAGGACCAAAAGCTTACCAAGTAATTTTTCGGTAGCAACCCAAATTTAAGACCCTCATTAACACTGTCAAGCTGGGAAGATGTGGAGTTTCTCATCTTCCCCTCTTGGTCTTCTTCCCAATCCCAAAAGTTTGAATTTTAAGCATTATGAGGCCCTCATCCTACCTAGTGTCACTTCCCCAAATTATGGTTTTCTTATCTAATCAAAACTGCCATTCTTGGAAGGCCCAAATATATAACTACTAAAGTAGTTCATAATGAGGTATAATAACACATGTATTTTAAAAAAGAAAATAACCAAACAAACGATCTCTAATTTGGCATTTCACAAACAGGAACGCACAGTGATGATAGTAAAAAACAGCAGCTAACATTTATCAAGATATAGTAACCTGTGTTGCCAGGTACGATAAGTACATTATCTACCCTTTAACCATCACAATCACCCCCTATAAAATGAGTACAGCACTAACAACTATTATCACAATTTTGGATTATGAATTCGAGTAGGAGTCAAATTTTAAAACCCCAGGGCCAGCACTGAGGCATAGTGGGTTAAGCCACCGCCTGCAGTGTCGGCATCCCACAAGGGCTGCTCCTCTTCCCATCTAGCTCTCTGCTATGGCCTGGGAAAGCAGCTGAAGATGGCCCAAGTCCTTGGGCCTCTGCACCCACGGGGGAGACCCGGAAGAAGCTCCTGGCTCCTGGCTTCAGATCAGCACAGCTCCAACTGTTGCAGGCATCTGTGGAGTGAACCAAAGGATGGAAGACCTCTCTCTCTCTGCCTCTCTGTAACTCTGCCTTTCAAATAAATAAATAAATCTTAAAAATAAAAAATAAAAATAAAAAAACCTAAAATCACGCACCCAGGAAACTGGTGTCAGAATTAAAATCTCAGACCCAGAGCACCAAACCACCTCATCCTAACAACTTCAGCATAGCAGCTGATTCTAACAGACACACATGGAGGAGACGGTTGTGAGTCTGCTCAGTCATTACTATACTCAGAAGTATTCTTGCCACTGGGAATTCAACTACAGAATCTTTTTTTTTTTAAAGATTTATTTTATTTATTTGACAGAGTTACAGAGAAAGGTACACACACACACACACACACAGAATCTTCCATCCGCTGATTCACTCCCCAAATGGCTGCAACAGCTGGAGTTGAGCAAATCCAAACACAGCAGCTTCTTCCGGGTCTCCCATCAGGTAGCAGAACAAGAAAAACATTCTTTTATTAGGGTTGCAGTGGTCACCCAGAAATGGTCATGACGTCCTATCAGGCTCTGCCTCTGACTTGCACAAATGTATATTCTATTTTTATGAAGATTTATTTATTTATTGAAAGGCAGAATTACAGAGAGGCAGAGAGAGAGAGAGAGAGAGAGAGAGAGAGAGAGAGAGAGAGGTCTTCCATCTACTGGTTCGCTCCCCAAATGGTCGCGACATCCAGAGCTGGGCCAATCCAAAGCCACGAGTTTCTTCTGAGTCTCCCACAAGGACTTGGGCCATCTTCTACTGCTTTCCTAGACCAAAGCAGGGAGTGGGATTGGAAGTGAGCAGCAGGGACTCAAACCAGGGTCCATATGGTATGCCAGCACTGTAGGCAAGGGATTTAACCATTACACCACAGCACCAGCCCCCACAAATGTATATTCTTTTCCCTTTTTTGCCATAAAACTTTTTTTAAAAAGATTTATTTATTTATTTGAAGTCAGTGTTACACAGAGAGGAGAGGCAGAGAGAGAGAGAGAGAGAGAGAGAAGTCTTCCTTCTGATGGTTCACTCCCCAGATGGCCGCAACGGCCAGAGCTGCACCAATCTGAAGCCAGGAGCCAGGAGCTTCTTCCAGGTCTCCCACACGGGTGCAGAGGCCCAAGGACTTGGGTCATCCTCTACTGCTTTCCCAGGCCATAGCAGAGAGCTGGACTGGAAGAGGAGCAGCTGGGTCTTGAACCCGCGCCCATATGTGATGCCGGCGCTTCAGGCCAGGGCGTTAACCCACTGCGCCACAGCTCCAGCCCTGCCATAAAACTTTTTAATTCTAGTCAGCAACTATAATCATACTCTGGCCACTGACTAGGCTATACTAAATACACGTATTTTTATAATATATCAATAGTTCTTTCAAATTAGAGCTAGAACAAAGATACATTCTACCTATTGCTGGAACCCAGTTATTTTTACTTCAATGCCTTAAGTTACTCCATGCAAACACAGAATTTTAGGGTATTGTTCTCCTCCACCGTGACAGCTAAAGTTATGTAAGAACAAAACAGACAGCACATGTAAGGAGTATCCCTTTTATAAAAAGCTAGGAGAAGCCGGCGCCGCGGCTCACTAGGCTAATCCTCCGCCTTGCGGCGCCGGCACACCGGGTTCTAGTCCCGGTCGGGGCACCGATCCTGTCCCGGTTGCCCCTCTTCCAGGCCAGCTCTCTGCTATGGCCCGGGAAGGCAGTGGAGGATGGCCCAAGTCCTTGGGCCTTGCACCCCATGGGAGACCAGAATAAGCACCTGGCTCCTGCCATCGGATCGGCGCGGTGCGCCAGCCGCAGCGCGTCTACCGCGGCGGCCATTGGAGGGTGAACCAACGGCAAAAGGAAGACCTTTCTCTCTGTCTCTCTCTCTCACTGTCCACTCTGCCTGTCAAAAATAAATAAAATAAAATTTTAAAAAATGTTTAAAAAAAGCCAGGAGAAGGAGCAGAGTGACACTGCCAGCTAAGGACACAAGATGAGTACTGCAGCAGCCTCCAGGCTTGGTGCAGCAGCTCACTCCAGCACAGACTGGTGTAGCTGCAGGTACTAGGGTCCCTCAAAGCTAGTCGCCCCAGGGCATTCCCTGGGAGGACTGAATTCTGTGTCATCTTCTGTAACCGTCAAAGCTGTACAGAGTTGACAGAAAGAAAAAATACTAAGGAAATGTCATGCCAATTACCAACAAGGTTTTTCCAACATGAAGATATTTTTTCTGGGGCCAGTGTTGTAGTGTAATGAATACAGCCGCCGTTTGCAACGCCAGCATCCCATATGGGTGCCAGGTTGAGTCCCAGTTGCTCCACTTCCAATCCAGCTCCCTGACCACGGGAAAAGCAGTAGAAGATGGCCCACGTACATGGGCCCCTGCATCCATGTAGGAGACCCAGCTGAAGCTCCTGGCTTCCACCTGAGCCAGCCCTAGTGGTTGCAGCCATGTGGGGAATGAATCAGCAGAAGGAAGATCTCTCTGTCTCTATCTCTCACTCTCTTTTTGTAACTCTGATTTTCATATAAATAAATCTTTTTTTAAAAAGATTTTTTCTGAAAAAGTAGATAATAATTTAACTGTATTTTTCAAAAAATTAATTTAAATGCTTTTAATATACACATATATATACTTTTATTCCAGAGTATATGTGAAACACCATGAAGAGACTGTTATATTAAAATCCTTTGTCTCTTAATGAATATTGTGTATAAAAAGACCTTCTTTTATCCTGAAAGATAGTAGTAGTTAAGATAAAAGAAAAATGGAAAAAGATGGTAGTTAGTGAAGAAAAAGTTAAATACTTAGCATCCTTTCCGAGGCACAGCAGCAAGGAGCTGGACTGGACACGGAACAGGCAGAACTCCAAACGGGACTAATACATGGGATGCCAGTATCACAGGCAGTAGCCTAACCTGCTGTGCCACAACATGGGCCTCTAGCTCTGATTGTGACACGGCCCAAGAGCGTAAAGCTTTCTTAACAGATGTTTTACTTAGAACAAGTAATTTTTACATACCCAGGAGCAAGAACCAAGACATTTTTGACAAAACTGATTTTGCTGAAAAGGTGCTTTATCACTTGTATATAATACTGGGGAAACGCATACCATTTTTATGGTACAAATTTTAATTATTTAACCAGAGACTAGAAAAACTGGTGCTATCACCACAAAAAGGTAATTTCTCTTTCATATCTGAAATCCCTTCTCTTGATGTGATCTGAAACATATATTTCTATAAGTAAAATCCATCTTCTTTCTATTCTCTGAAATTAATCTTCACTGTTTATCAGCTGGAGAAAGTTCCCAGGCTAATAAGGTTTTCAGTCACAGTTTGTCTTTCAGAGCTTTAAACTACTGAAATACGGAATATATTATTCTGAAAGCAATTATCAACCCTGATCATCTCCAACGTGAGCTGCTCAAAAGAGCTCCAGACTTCTGAGCACAGCTCCTGAAGCAGGTGCTCCTACGTCACCTTCACGACACCCTCCCGGTAATGCCGGAGAAGACATCTATCTCAAGCAGTCTCTGTGTACAAACCCCCACTAACGGACTTATGTCTGCCTACCAGGTCAGGCCCACCCAGCACATGTCAGGAATTGGATCCAGTCTCTCCTTGGCTCTTTATTACACCTTAAGAATAGGTATTAGCATTATCCCCAACATTAGAGCTCAAAATTAAACAAAATCAAGAGTCTAATACAACGCTATCTCCACAACCAACACTCTTAACTATTTAGAAGAATATGAAGGAAAGGAATTGGGAAAAGCAAATAGATTGTGAAAAGGCTGAGGCAACGCTGAATGGCCTCAAGATGAAGAGAAGGCAGAGAGGGCAAAAAGCTCTCCGCCTCTCCTCTCACCCACCCAGAAGACACGTGACGCCTCCCCTGCTCTTGCCATTTCACCCAGACTACCTGAAGTCTGCTGGCAACGCATACCGTCTGAAGCCCTGCTCTACCGTGGCTGTGCTGGCAGTATCTCCTGTTTCAATGACTCACTCGGGTTCCATGTCCTCATCTGTAAAATGCAGAATAGTATCTACTTCATAGTACTGTTAGGACAATTAATTTTCTTAGCACAGTGTCAAGAAGCTTACAACACAGCTTGTCACACAGTAAGCATGCAATAAAGGCTCCCGATTATTTATAAACATCTTCTTTTAAAGGCAAACAATCCTGGGAGAGGAATGAATCAAACACCTGAAATCTGCAACAGTACAATTACGGGGCTGAGAGCAGAGCAGCAGGCCTCTCCAGAAGCTCAGGCAAAGCTGGGGACGGCTGTAGGGCTGTGGGAGCAGGAAAAGTCACATAAGAAGAAGGAGCCCCCAAAACTGACGTGTGCCCTTTTTCTAATTATGCCTGAAATCAGCACTGTTCCTACAATTACAAGACTGACGCGCTGCCCACTGCGCTAAGGAGGCCGGCCTTAGCGCTGTTCCTAAGTCAAAGAAACTTCCTCAGGAACACAAAAGGCCTTCAAAAAGTTCATGTTAAAGTGCAATTAAAAGGTAAGTTTGTTTCGACACAAAAAAACTTTGAAATCCATGTATTTTTTCATAATATACATTTTCCATTAATTTTGAAAATCCCATATGCTCGGGGCCAGTGCTGTTTGCATAGTGGGTAAAGCTGCCATGTGCAGTGTTGGCATCCCATGTGGGTGTCAGTTTGAGACCTGGCTGCTCCACTTCCGATCCAGCTCTCTGCTATGGCCTAGAAAAACAATGGAAGATGGCCCAAGTGCTTGGGCCCTTGCCAGCCACATGGGAGACCCAGAAGAAGCTCCTGGCTCCTGGCTCAGATCAGCACAGCTCCAGCTGTTGTGGCCATCTGGGGAGTGAAGCAGTAGATGGAAGACCTCTCCTCTCCTCCCTCCCTCCCTCCCTCTCTCTCTCTCTCTCTCTGCTTCTCAAATAAATCTTTAAAAAGGAAATAAAATACCATATGCACAGATTTCAAAAAATGCTTGCACCAAAATAAACTTATTAACTCCATTTTTCATAATTTTTTTAAAGTATTCATATTTGGAGACAAAGGAACTCCTGCTTTTAAATGTTTTTAAAAATATTTACTTATTTATTTGAAAGTGTCATGGAGACAGAGAAAAATAGAAAGAGAGAGAGAGAGAGAAAGAGAGAACTTCCATCCACTGTTTCACTCTCCAAGTGGTCATTAAATGGCCTGGCCAAAGCCAGGAGCCAGGAGCTTCAACCAGGTCTCCCATGTGGCTGGCAAGGGCCCAAGCCTGCTTCTCACAGGCTACTAAAAAGGAAGTGGATTGGAAGCAGAGCTGGGACACAAACAGGCACCCATATGGGATGCTGGCATCGCAGTGGCACCTTTACCTGCTATGCCACAATATCGCCCCCATTTTTAAATTTTAAAGAGCTGAGGCTATGCTGTGGTGCAGCAGGTTAGGCTGCCGCCTGCAAGATAAGCATCCCATATGGGCACCGGTTCAGGCCCTGGCTGCTCCACTTCTGACCCAGCTCCCTGCTAATGTGCCTGGGAAAACAGCAGCAGATAGCCCAAGTGCTGGGACCCCTGTATCCACATGGGAGACCTAGAAGGAGATACTGGTTCTTGGCTTCAGCCTGGCCCAGCCCTGGCTGTATGATCATTTGGGGAGTGAATCAAGGGATGAACGATATCTCTCTCTCCCTCTCTCTCTCTCTCCCGCTCTCTAACTGCATTTCAAATAAATAAAATAAATCCTTAAAAATTAAAAATAAAAAATTTTAAAGAGCTGACCAACACATGGTCAGGCTGTCTCTTCTATCTGAACACGCAGTAGTACATCCTTTGATTTTCCACAGGATCTTTTCTGACAGCCACGAGGAAGAGGAGAACCAGCCAGAACAAGTAACCCTCCTGCCCTGGAGTATCCTCAGGAACCACACAGCCCTGCTGTTCGCTGAGAATAAGCAGCCTTCAGGAAGTAGGCAGGGGCTCAACACGACGCTTGTCAGAGCATCACAAATCAGCAGCCCCGCCTGACTGCACGTAAATTTAATTTATTTAATTAAAAAATACGGAGAAGCAAGCATTAGATCTAGTGGTTAGACAGCAGTTAGCCCCACATCAGAGTACTAAGGGTTAATAACTGGCTTCACTCTTGATCCCGGCTTCCTGCCAGTGTGGACCCTGAGAGGCAGTGGTGTTAGCTCAAATGACTGGGTTCCTTTATCCATGTGGGAGATCTGGATTGAGTTTAGGCTCCAGGCTTTGCCCTGACCCCATCACGGAACAGATGCGAGCATTTGGGGAGTGAATCAGCAGATGGGAATTCTCTCTCTGTGTATATGTGCCTCTCTCTGCCTCTCAAATAAACATATTTATGTCTAATTTTTTTATAAGTGGAATCACTTCATCTCCAAATAAATAACAACCTATGGCGGTAACACAAGGAGATTCTGATAAGACACATGTTTTCATATGCTAGCACTTATGAGGACACTTTTGAAAGCTTATGGGAAAACTGAATTAAAAAATAAGTTTCGGCAGACATTTAGCATTGTGGTTAAGCCACCAACTGGGATGCCTACATCCAATACTGGAGTGCCTGGGTTGGGTCTCGACCTAGCTCTCCATTCCAACTTCCTGCTACAGTGCGTCTTGTCAAGCAGTGGGGTCCCTGCCACCCACGTGCGCGACCTGAATTTAGTTCCCAGCTCCTGGCTTTAAGTTGGCCCAGCCCAGCTGTTGTAGGCATTCGGGGAGTGAATCAGTAAACAGAAGATCTGTATCTGTCTACACCTGTCTCTATGTCCATCTGTCTCTCTCTCTTTCTCTCTCTCTGCCTTTCAACCAAATTTTTTAAAGCAAAAGATATTTTGGTACAAAAAAATTTGAAACCATGTATACTTTTTTCATAATATAGATTTCTCAGAAATTTTGTTGAAGACCCCTTGAAAACTTTGGAGGAGGGAAGAAAGGGACAAATTCTATTTTTTTCCAGGGTTTCTGAACCAAAGTTACCCTTATGCTAGCCTGGTTAGTTATGTTCTGTTGACCCATTCTTTCAGATCAAAGAATACCATGGTTTGTTACTCTGAAAAGCCAGAATCACTGTGCTCATTCTCACAGCTACCTGCAAGCTAACCAGAAACCCAGTGCAAACTCCACAGACTGCCTTGGAGAGGTCAGTTTCATTTTCTTAAAAAAATAAAAGATTTATTTATTTATTTGAAAGGCAGAGTTACAGAGGGGGAGGGAGGGAGGGAGGGAGGGAGGGAGAGAGAGAGAGAGAGAGAGAGAGAGAGAGAGAGAGAGAGAGAAGGAAGAAGGAGAGACAGAAAGCTATCTTCCATCCACTAGTTCACTCCCCCAGATGGCTGCAAAACGGCCAGAGCTGGGTCAATCCAAAGCCAAAATTTGGTCTCCCATTGGGCGCAGGGGCCCAAGCACTTGGGCCAACCTCTGCTGCTTTCCCAGGTGCATTAGCAGGATGCAGGATCAGAAGTGGAGCAAAGAGACTCAAACCAGCACCCATATGGAATGCTGGCACTGCAGGCAGCAGCTTCACCCAGACATATCATTAGCTTAGGATCCTTTAAAAAAAAAAAAGAAAAGAATTACCTGCTTTATCAGTATCATCATCTAGTAACATACAAAACACAAGAGAGATAAAAGAAGAGGCACATGGAGGTGGGAGGGGGAGGCAGACTGGATCCCACTAAGTCATTACTAGAATTCTGCCCATTTAATTTTATATGAGATCATTGCTCAAATAACTCCTCCTCTAAAGATTGAAAAAAAAAAAACCACCACAAACTCAAAATAATAATAGATAATACTTCCGCAGCTCTTCCTTAGGTAGCAAGCACTAATCTAGAATACTCCACTTAACCTTCACTACCAACTTTAGAGGGCCACTATTATTGTGTCCATTTTACAGCTGTCAGAAAGAAGCCAAGTAACTTCCTGTGTGTTACAGCTGGCAGAGACAGGATTTGAACCAAAACACAATGTCTCTGGAGTCTGTGCTCTTATTCACTTACACCATCCTGCTCTTCAAATGGGGTGGGGCGGATTATCACCCAAAAGACTATTATATGATGCTGAATTTTAACTTTGCTTTTAACTTCTAATCCTTATGCCTAACAGAAGCACTCCCTATGCAGTTTCATATTCTTGTTCTAAATCTTTACCTTAGATACAGTTTAATTTAATTTAAAAAAATGCAAAGGAACACTCAAAACCATCATCTAGCAGGACTGTATCACCATGACACAAGAGAAACCGAGGCGCAGAGGAGTCCATCAACATGCGCCCCACCGTGACGCCGTACCTCAGACTGACCGCCTTCCATCTCGTCGAGGGACACATCACAGAACAGGGACAGTGTGCCAGAGAACGTAACCCGTCCTCATCCGCCAGGCTGTCAGATAGCCTAGTTCCTTAAAATCTAGTCAGGGCCCCTTGCTATGCTACCTTCAATGTTTCCAGGGGTAAACTCATTTCCTAAGTAGGAAACAGATGAAGAGGAAGAAAAAGGAAAACAAAGCTACCAGGGATCATTTATGCTGAAAATAATTGTTTCAAATCTTCAACCATTTCATGATTTTTAAATCTTACTTTTATAGATATTACGTTACAAAGAAAACTACTTTCCAGAAACATTTTAATCAAAGTCCTATCTAAAAAAACTTGATTAGAAATAAACTGTGTATTATTTTAAAATAATAATAATCTGTCCTGAGCAATTAGAAAAAGATGTATAGCATGCTATTTTAATAGGCCTAAATGAGGGAGGATCAATATTATTTTAATTTTTAAAGGTCTGTTTATGAAACGCAATCATCTTTCATTAAAAATGCAAGCTGTGCTTCAGCAAGAGGTTAGCGTAAATGATTCATAGAGAGATCTCTCTCCAGTATAATCTCCCTCTCCTGGGAGCTTCCTTCGGATGTTTCATCAAACCACTCAGGCTATTATTAAGAACGCTTCCCTGCGACAAAAGGGGAGGAAAAACAATAAAGATACACTTCCCTGTTCCCACTTACCACTGCCTCCTCCACTCAAGTGTTTTATACGTTTTTCAGTCAAAAATAAAAGTAATTCTTCATATTCTGCACACTTTTGCAATAATTTTTATAAGCACTTTAAGTTAAGATTATTTTATAGTACTCAAAACAAGGAATTCAAATTTTTAAAAGTCATAAGGTCATTTACCTATTCCAATTATTTTACTGTGTTATCTTTCATGGAAATTTGTCTTTTATTTGATGGATTTTAAAAGATTTCAAAATGTTAACTCCTCAAAGTCAAGGCACTCCAAATTCAGATTCAATTCTCTTTGATTGAAAAATGCTAATGAAAATGGCTGCTTCAATAGAGCAGCATCTGGCTCATTATAATGTTCAGTTTTAACTAATAAATCCTTAATTATTAAATTCTGGGATTCAATTTCTTTCACATGGATAAGCCAAACACATACTGGTACAATTACAAATACCTGGGATATAAAGTACTCAACAATGCATCAAGGAAGAGCCTTCTTCTTGATTCTCGGGCCCCAAGAATATAAGGGACACAGATCTGAAAGACCACCATTAAACATCTGTGCTCTAGGATATATAGGTGCCACATTTTTCGGTCAGCAATACTGAATCTGCTGGGTATCCAAGCAGAATGCATGGTGCAATTTGTCTGCCCAGGCAAATGGGGACAGTTTTTTTTTCCAAGTGCTTTTTCAGAATAAATGTGTCAAAACTGAATGTAATCCTATGCCCTAATTCTGGCTTTACAGAGCAGACGCTCTCTCCACCCAGCTTGATGTTTTTATTAAGGTGTTACCGAATATATTTAATCAAGGTATTATTGCACATCATGATGTCTAGTAAAGGCTGAAATCCCTGGGAGAGGATGTTTCACTTTAAGCCTAAATATATACTGGGAGTTTTTCACTTTTCTCTCCCACCTCCAGTTCCCTTTTTCACCCTTTTTAATCAGCAGCATCGACAGTACTGGCTGAGTGTTTTACAATGGAGCTGCAGAGTGTGTGTGTGTTCAATCGCTAGGCTTCCCAGAAGATTCATTACTGTTACATTACAAAGTCAAATCAGGCAATTCTGCAGTCTGGTGAAAGCCAGCATATGAAAGAAGGTTAATACAAAAGAATTTCATTTTAAATAGAGGACATTTAGGACTTTTAAAAGCAACATTATGATAAAAATTTTGAGATATTTGTTCTGGCATTAGGCTTTAAAGGTTTAATTTCAGAGCCGTCTAAATGCTTTTCTAGGAAAAGGGTGAGCATGTATGGGAGGAGACTGTGATCGCAAGGTCTGCCATCTTAATGATCCTCACGCTAAGAACACTGCAGATGTCTGTTTACCCTCCCTGCTCGGGTTATGCTCACGAGGCAGGAATCAAGTAGAAGTCAAGGTATGTCTATTTACAACAATTCATGTCTCTGAGTCATCTTAATTCTTTCTGAGTGTAAATAAAACTAAGTGCTATGATTTTCGGTTCCTAATACATGACAAATCAGTGAGCTTGCAGTTTTCCCGATTAGAAACAGGTATAGAAAAGAAAAATCTTCTTGGACCCACATTTGTTTAAGTAGCACTTCTGCACAACAGTTCACACCTCTCCAGTCTTAAAGCCTCAATAAACACCTAATTAATCTGATCTGATTTGCTTTCACTGGTTTCAAAATAAGCAAAAATAAAAACAGAATGTACTGAAATGAAAGCCTCTTCATACAGCACAGTCGATTCCTGGGACACAAATTTCAATTTAATACAAAGGCTCACCTTTGCATGAACAATCCCAATGCCTAAATATCATAGCAAGAGGAAAACAGCAGCCAGCGTGGAAACAGACATGAAAGGAGGCTGTCTTCAGTGCCCCTTGGCAGCAGTACAGACGGACTGTGCAGGCCACTGGCTATGCTTAATTTAATACGAAGCCCAATGCAGTCAAAACATCTGGTGCACTACTGATGGCTCTCACAATAAATTAAACCTGACACTAGACACAAACTCATTCAATATTCTATTTAAAGTATGAAACTAAAAATGTACATTTACTTTTGTTTTTCATTTCCTCTAACAGTCAAAGGCAGGTTTTGTGGGATCCGATGCTTACACAATCGCACAAGGGGGGACTTCCCTTCTTCAAGAAAAAGACTTTAAAACTTTGTATGCGGCATGTTAGGGAGCCCATGCAAGTGAGGGACCCTTTGGCTTAAGATTCATTAGCTCTAGGTGCCTCTGGGGAAGGCTGAAAGGCAGTGTAAGGACTAAACGGTTCACCAAGAGACACACGGAATTGGTACAGAGAATACAAAGATTCTTAATGTAGACGATTTAAATGACAACCTGCAGCAAAGAAGTTTCTAGGCAAGAAAATCAGCAAGAAAAAACGACATTCTGAGAATCAGTTTATATCATGTCTCTAAAAAGAAAAATCCAAAACCTGTGACAGACTCTCTGAATAAAAGTGCTATAAAGGAAAAAGTTTATGAAAGAACCAAATCATCTATTTTAGAAAAGGTCAAGGAACAAGTATAATTTTTATAAGCAACTATTTCATAAAGTAGAACCAGATCATCTCTAGCAATTTGTTATTTAAAAACGGGCAAAGCAACCTTGTAACTGAAACAACCATTGCCTAAACTGCTATATATTCAAAATATTTCATTTTTATTACATTGCTTTGAAAGATATTCAGTAAACAGAATTTTTAATTCAAATGCTATAGAATGTTAGCTTTACTCACAAAAGGACCTAAATCCCAACTCTACAACTGAAGGAAAAAGAACACGCTTTATAATAAATTCAGTATAATCCAAATGAGAGCCACATTTCTGTAACTTTTCTCAGCTTGACTCAAGTGCTATAAAAAAGTTATTAAAATTAATGCATCAAACTATCATAATTGTGTCCTTTTTATGACTGGTAGTACTCTTTCTAAAATGCTCGTCTGCTTTGCTGTACTTGTACATCTTTTTGAAAGCTGTCTTTGAAGATCAAGATCACTTTAACAGTAGGAAGAAAATGTGCACTTACATTAATTTGGCCCTGAAAATAATATTGTTAGTTGTAGTGGGTTTGAAACTTTGCAAATTATGCCCTCACTAGAAAGCCACTCATTTTTCTTCACTGCTTCCAAAGGTATCAATCAAGGTGCAAGATAGAAGCCACTTGCCATTCAACACAAAAAAACACATCCAAGGAACATGTCAAAAACTAGCAAATGTCGCCGGCGCTGCGGCTCAATAGGCTAATCCTCCGCCTAGCGGCGCCGGCACACCGGGTTCTAGTCCCGGTCGGGGCACCGATCCTGTCCCGGTTGCCCCTCTTCCAGGCCAGCTCTCTGCTGTGGCCAGGGAGTGCAGTGGAGGATGGCCCAAGCCCTTGGGCCCTGCACCCCATGGGAGACCAGGATAAACACCTGGCTCCTGCCATCGGATCAGCGCGGCAGCGCGCTACCGCGGCGGCCATTGGAGGGTGAACCAACGGCAAAAGGAAGACCTTTCTCTCTGTCTCTGTCTCTCACTGTCCACTCTGCCTGTCAAAAAATAAAAAAAAAAAAAAAAAAAAAAAAAAAAAAACTAGCAAATGTCACAAAGGAAACCTTTTCCTATTTCTGTTGAGCAAAATTTAATTCTACTAGCCACTGTCCTGTATGAACTTTCCCTAGGCTAAGATTTTTCTTCACTAAAAAAATCTTTCCTGAAGTCAACACTGAAGAAAAACACGGGAAATTCTATCCTCTACTCACAGCTACCTGAATGAGCTACCTGGGCTGCCAATACCAAATCCTCTACTGCACTGTTATCTGACACCAAGCGTGAGGCCCCATGCAAAGGAAGCAAGAGCTTATAGAGTTTCCCATAATCTTATCAAAGGAACAACCATAAGACAATGGAAAGAAAACAGAATTAGCTCATTTTGCTGGTTTGTGTGTTCCTGTTCGTCTGAACACTCTACACAACTGACCAAATTTTGTAATTATGAGGCCAGCAGTGTGGCACAACGGGTTAAGCTACCACCTGCAACGCACATGAGCTGGTTCTAGTCCTGGCTGCTCCACTTCTGACCTAGTTCCCTGCTAACATGCCTGAGTAAGCACCAGAAGATGGCGCAAGTACTCAGGACCCTGCCACCCAGGTGGGAGACCAGGATGGAATTCCAGGTTCCTGGCTTCAGCCTGACACAGCCATCGTGGCCATTTTGAAGCCAGTCGGCAGACAGAAGATCGATCTCTCTCTCTCTCTCTCTCTGGCTATCCTTCTCTGTAATGTAAAAAAATAATTGTAACTGGAGAAAGAGCTGGTAGAAAGTATTTCACTACCATTTTTTTTTATTTAATTGGACTTCAGCATTTCTTTTCTTTCTAGTTTCCTACTTCAGCCAAAACACCGAACACTGAGTCTATTCACTAAAGACACTCATCAGAGATGCTAAGTACTTAATATTCACATAAGTACACAAAATGGTATTCAAAATAGCCAAGATATGGAATCAACCTAAATTCCATCAGCAGATGAATGGATGAAGAAAATGTGGTATTCACACGAAATACTATTCAGCCTTAAAAAGAAGGAAACCCTGCCATTTCTAACATGGATGGACCTAAAGAACACCATGTTATGTAAAATACTCCAGGCACAGAAATACAACTATCAAATGATCTCACAAATACGGACTCTAAAAACACTGAACTCCCAGAAGCAGAGAAGCAGGGGCCACTGCAGCAGAAGTTGGGTTTAAGAAAACTTGGTCAAAAGATACCAAAACTTTAGATGGGAGACCTAATGACAATATGGTGACCCCAGTTTATAATATACTGTATTCTTGAAGATTGCTAAGAATAAAATTTAAGTGCTCACAAAATAAAAAATGGTAAGCATTTGAGGTAAAACATGTCAATTAGCTCAATTTAGCCATTCCAAAACTTAAACATATTTCAAATCGCATTATACACAATAAACATATATAATTTTTATTTGTCTATCTAAAGAATGAGATTATTCTCTAACTCAACATTATGGTGCAGTGGGTTAAGCCTCTGTCTGCAATAGTGGCATACCATATGTGAGCTCTAGTTCAAGTCCTGGCTGCTCCACTTCCGATCCAGCTCTCTGCTATGGCCTGGGAAAGCAGTAGAAGATGGCCAAGTGCTTGGGCCCCTGCACCCGTGTGGCAGGCAGACTCTCATGAAATTCCTGGCTTCGGGCCTGCGCCGCGGCTCATTAGGCTAATCCTCCGCCTGCGGCGCCGGCACCCCGGGTTCTAGTCCTGGTCGGGGTGCCGGGTTCTATCCCAGTTGCTCCTCTTCCAGGCCAGCTCTCTGCTATGGCCCGTGAGTGCAGTGGAGGATGGCCCAAGTGCTTGGACCCTGCACCTGCATGGGAGACCAGGAGAAGCACCTGGCTCCTGGCTCCTGGCTCTGGATATGCGCTGTGCGCCGGCCGCAGCGAGCCACCAGAGCGGCCATTGGAGGGTGAACCAATGGAAAAGGAAGAAATTCCTGGCTTCGGATTGGCCCAGCTCCAGCCATTGTGGCCATCTGGGGAGTGAACCAGTGGATGGAAGACCTTTCTCTCTCTGCCTCTGCCTCTCTGTAACTCTGCCTTTCAAATAAATAATCTTTTAAAAAAAAAAAATATCAGCCTTGGGTAAGATATCAAAGAAAATCATGGCGAATGTAAATAAAGGATCAGGGTCAGTAGCAGCATTTGTCAAGGTGTTCCTGGGAGAGGTTAGAGAGAGACAACTTCTCCACATAGAAGGCAGGAAGTCAAAGCAGGAAGCCCACGAACTGGTAACTGAACTTAGACAGTTTTTATGTTGTAATCCTGTTTCTACTTTTTTAAGAAAGGCTGTTTTTTTTTTTTTTCCCACTTATAATAATGATCTCTCTTCTCTATTAACACTAACTAAAACTCTGTGAAAATCCAGCTGGTGTCTCTCAGGCTGACTGAATACACAGGAAGGGATTTTGTACAGCTCAGATTTAAAAAAACAGCAGCAGCCCACCCTTTCGAATCAGAGGCAGAGGAGCCAGCAAGAACCAGCTACCACTTATAAAGCACGTATGACCTTCCATGCTACCACTTATAAAGCACGTATGACCTTCCATGTTACCACTTATAAAGCATGTATGACCTTCCATGCTACCACTTATAGAGCACGTATGACCTTCCATGCTACCACTTATAGAGCACGTATGACCTTCCATGCTACCACTTATAGAGCACGTATGACCTTCCATGCTACCACTTATAAAGCACGTATGACCTTCCATGCTACCACTTATAAAGCACGTATGACCTTCCATGCACAGGCCTAAATTGTTTTCAAACATTATCCCATTAACTTATAAATAACCCTATGAAATAGATACTATCATCTCCATTTTATGGACGAGGAAATCAAGGCATGCAAGAAGTACTTAACTCCAACAAGGTCACACGGGAAGCAGAGGGCAGAATAAGGATTCAAACCCAATCTTCTTCTCCCATGTTCATACTCACAACCATTATGCTTTACTGTCTCCCAAAAACGAGAATCCAACTGAAAGAACTCCAAAGAGAAATAAAAACTCAAAGAAGAGTTCTTTAAACAATACCCTCTCCTGGACCTCTCCTATCCTAAAACTAGAGGACTGTCAGGTTTCACAAGGTGACCTTCTTGATAAAAACACATTTGACCCTAAACCCTTCAGCAATATCATTCCATCTCAAGGCTTCAATTACCTGCAACCTCAGTATCTTTCTCTTCAACCTGTCTTCTTCCCAAACCTTCTTCAGTAATTCCACCTGCGTAGCAACAAAATCACTCAGCACAGTGAAAAGTACTATTTAGTATCGCCTTCTTGCTCACATCAGTTTTTCCTTCTGTATTCTCACTCTAGCAGTCTGACATAGTTAATCCTGGTCACCTCTACCTAAAGCCCCAGTGAAAACTATGCCTCACCAAAACAACTGCCAAATCCAATGGATACTACCTCTCCAACATCTCACGGCTGTCCCACCTCATCACTTCCACCACCACCTTGAAAGCTCAGCGTCCCATTCTTTCACCCAGTCTCCAGTCTCCAGCCTTAATCACACCCTAGAAACAGTTTTCCTAAGACACAACTCCAGCATGCCATTCCTCTGCCTGTAAACCTTCCCAGAGGTCATTCCCCACCGGCCATCACCTCTGCAAGACTCCTGTCCTGTGCTATCTGCCCCTCAGGGAGCAGTCAGGGCTTCCTCCTCTGAACTTCACAGCGTCCTTCTCTTGACCCTTACCGGTTTCAGCCTCATGGCACAGGGGCCGTAAGGACATTCAAGCATCCCGTTCCGCCTGGAAGACAAGATCCTCAGGAGCAGGGTCAAAGTCCGATCCATCTGTGAGTTTCCCACAGACACCAATGAGAATACACCACGCACAGTCAGAACTCAAAATATGTGATAAATGAATGAAAGATTCAAATGAGCATTCTAGCTATAACACAAGCATATCTGCATAAAGATTTGTGTCTAGGGGCCGGCACTGTGGCACAGTGGGTTAACACCCTGGCCTGAAGCGCTGGCATCCCATATGGGCACTGGTTCTAGTCCCGGCTGCTCCTCTTCCAATCCAGCTTTCTGCTATGGCCTGGGAAAGCAGTAGAGGATGGCCCAAGTCCTTGGGACCCTGCACCCACGTGGGAGACCCGGAAAAAGATCCTGGCTCCTGGCTTCGGATCGGCACAGCTCCGGCCGTTGCAGCCAATGGAGTGAACCATCAGCTAGAAGACCTCTCTCTCTCTCTCTCTCTCTTCTTCTCCTCTCTCTGTGTAACTCTTTCAAATAAATAAATAAATCTTTTAAAAAAAGATTTGTGTCTATTTTCTCCAATTTTTTAAAATTATACAAACTTGTGGCCTGCAGTGCAGGCATTCCATATGGGCACCAGTTCAAGTCCAGGCTGCTCCACTTCCAATCCAGCTCCCTGCTAAAGTGCCTAGGAAAGCAGCATAAATGGCCCCATACTTGGGCCCCTGCACCCACATCAGAGACCTGGAAGAAATTCCTGGCTCCTGGCTTCAGCCTGGCCCAGCCCTGGTCGTTGCAGCCATTTGGGGAGTAAACCAGCAGATGGAAGATCGATCAATCAATCAATCTCTCCCCCACCAATTCTGCCTTTCAAATAAATAAATATTTTTAATATGCACAAATCTGTGAAGAATCATTGTAACTTCCAGTTTTATTTGGTTCCTCACCAGCTCCTTGGTGTGAATACAGAAGAAAGTATTATCAGGCAAGCAGATCAAGCAGCACCTCATGCCACTGCTCACTAAGGCCAGGAGCCGGCCTCAGCTGGACACTTCTGGAGAAGTCTCAGGAGAGCTTTCTCTTCACGTTGCTTTAAAGGACTCAAGATGACTACTCTACTTAAAACATCACCACTTCCGCAAAACTTCTTGTTCAAACTCTGATATCTCTGCTATAGTGTCCCCTCACCCCCATGGCAAGGCTTATGGAAAAACTAAGTCACATATTTGAAGGCTAGGAGATAAAATGCTTGAATAACCTTGGACCCTGAAAGAGCAATTTGCCTTCGAGAGCAAAGTTATACCTTGATAAAGGAAGAAAAATTAAAACATTATCACAGTCCCTCAATCAGCAAAATTATAGACCCAGAAGTATCAAAGGAAGTCAGGGTACAGTTAGCTCTGTGAAATTTCCTCTGTGCCAACTATAGCAGGTTTGGAGGACAAAATGAAAATACAAAACTATTTCCAGACATCCTGATAAAGAATGATAATATTTACCCATGTAGAGTCACCATCACAGAAACAAATCCAGATTCTGTTTTTGCTGTTTTGTACAACCCTATAAAAGCCTAGGACGTAATCCACTCCTCAGCTGAGAAGTAAGAAGTCCCTCTTGAAAACTAAAAGGAAAAGAAACTATCTCATGACCAGATTCTCCACAGTTTTAAGAATCAATGTCTGGAATCTAACTCAAGAATTAAAAGTACTAGTTGACTTTTTACTCTCCTGCAAACAGCTAACTCAAGGTCAAAAGGACCTCTACCAACAGCTTCGGTACACCAATGCAAGAAGCCTGTTTCTCAAAGCCCCAGCAGTCCAGGAGCGCCCATTCTCAGTCTTGCCTTTCCCTCACCTTCAGCTCTCCCAGCAAACACACCAGGGCACACCACAATTGCTTCTTCTACACAGAGCCAGGTCTCACCGTGAACACAGATTCTACTTGACCTCTTTCTCTGGGGAAGCACCCTGAGAAGTATACCAGCAATGCAGCTGCCTGGACAGGATGCTACCCTAGCACCAACGGGAAAACAGGGGAGGCTGTATATAAAGAGAATTGAAAATGAATCTTGATGCAAATGGAAGGGGAGAGGGAGCGGGAGGGGGGAGGGTTGCGGGTGGGAGGGAAGTTATTGGGGGGGGGAAGCCATTGTAATCCATAAGCTGTACACTGGAAATTTATATTCATTAAATAAAAGTTTAAAAAAAAAAAAATCAGGAAATACTACATTTGATCCAATCAAAATTTTACTTCTAAGATAGGCTGTTTTTAAAAAGTCAAATGCCATCGGAACAGCGCAGTGCGCCGGCCGCAGCGCGCTACCGCGGCGGCCATTGGAGGGTGAACCAACGGCAAAAGGAAGACCTTTCTCTCTCTCTCTCTCTCTCACTGTCCACTCTGCCTGTCAAAAAAAAAAAAAAAAAAAAAAAAAAAAAAGTCAAATGTCGGGCCTGGCGCTGTGGCTCAGCAGGTAAAGCCACCGCCCACAGTGCCAGCATCCCATATGGGCACGGGTTTGAGTCCTGGCTGCTCCACTTCCCGCCCAGCTCTCTGCTATGGCCTAGGAAAGCAGTAGAAGACGGCCCAAGTCTTTGGGCCCGTGCACTCATGTGGGAGACCCAGAAGAAACTCCTGGCTCCTGGCTTCAGATCTGTGCAGCTCCAGCTGTTGCAGCCAATTGGGGATTGAACCAGCGGATGGAAGACTCTCTTTCTCTCTGCCTCTCCTTCTCTCTGTATGTCAAGTATCAAATGTCAAAATTTAAAAAAAGTCAAATATCAAATGTCAAAAAAAAAAAAAAAAAAGCTGCATTCAATGATGTATTCAGTCACTCAGCCCACTGTGTTCCAGGCAGAATCCTGCTGAACATGCTTCCTGCCTGGATAGGCAGGAAGTGTAAGGAAACTGGGTCTAAACTTAACCAGAAAATTTAAGCAAGAGGTGACCAGGCTAAGGGAAGAACGCTCTCTGCCAGAGGACTTTACGTAGAGAACTCACTTGAGCGTACTTTGAAAGCTCATGGAAAAACTGAAAAGGTAGGTTTAGAAGCAGGCTAACCTCGGCCTGGCAGTGAAGATGCTCACAACCTGCACCAGAGTGCGGAGTGCCTAGGTTCGATGTCTGGCCCCAACTCCACTCTTCAGTTTCCTGCCAAGGCAGAACTTGGGAGGCAGCAATGGTGCTCAAGTAACCAGGTTTCTGCCAATCATGCAGAAGACCTGGATGAAGTTCCATGCTCCTAGCCCAGCACCAGCTATTGCTTTTGAGGAATGAACCAGGAGATGGGAGGTTGCTCTATGTCTGCGCTTCTCATTCTCTCTCTCCCTCTCGAAGAAATTTTAATTTTTTAAGTTTATTTTTAAATTTTAAAAAAATTGAAGGGGCCAGCAATGTGGCATAGTGGGTAAAGCTGCAGCCTGCAGTGCCGGAATCCCATATGGGCGCTCGCTGAAGTCCCAGCTGCTCCTCTTCTGATTCAGCTCTCTGCTAATGGCCTGGGAAAGCAGTGGAAGATGGCCCAAGAGCTTGGGCCCCTGCACCCGTGCGGGAGACCTGGAGGAAGCTCCTGGCTTCCTGGTTTCAGATCAGCCCAGCTCTGGATACTGCAGCCATCTAGGGAGTGAACCAGTGGATAGAAGACCTTCCTGTCTGTCTCCCCCTCTCTCTGTCTGAAACTCTACCCTCAAATAAATAAATAAATCTTTTTTTTAAAAAAAAATTGAAATCCATGAATAGCTTTTCCTTTTTTTTTTTTTTTTTTTTTTTAAGATTTTATTTATTTGAAAGGCAGAGTTACAAGAACACAGAGAGAGAGCTTCCATCCACTGGTTCACTTCCCAAATGGCTGCTCCAGCGAGGGCTGTTAACAGGCTGAAGCCAGGAGCCAGGAGTTTCCTCCAGGTCTCCCACACGGGTGCAGGGGCCCAAGGACTTAAGCCATTTTCCGCTGCTTTCCCAGGCACAGCAGCAGGCAGCTGGATTGGAAGTGGAGCAGTGGGACTCAAACCAGTGCCCACATGGGATGTTGGCATTGCAGGTGATGCCTTAACATACCATGTCACAACACTGGTCCCTAGTTTTACAATAACAGGCATTTTCCATGAACTCATACAATCAGATTGCAAAGTTTTAAAAATTCAAAAGCTTCCAAAGAAGACAGCAAAGAGTCAATAAGCACAAGAAAAGATAAAGAAATGCAAATCAAAACTATAATAATATACCACTTCACACCCACCAGGATGGTGGACAGACAAGACATGGTAGTAAGCACTAGTGGTGATATGGAGAAACCGGAACCTTCATATATGGTGTAGTGACTGTAGAAACCAGTATAGCAGCTCTTCAAAATGTTAAATATCGAGGTACCATATGACCCAACAATCTTACATGAATGTTCACTGAAGGATTATTTAAACCAGGCAGAAAGTAGAGCCAAGCCAAATAACCACTGACAGATGAATAAATAAAATGCATTATAACCATATGAAGACTATTATTTGGCAATACATAGTGATTGAGGTACAGATGCCAGCAGCAACATGGGTGAATCTTGAAAACATTATGTGGGGGCTGGTGCTGTGGTTTAGCAGGTTAAAGCCCCAGCCTGCAGGACCAGCATCCCATATAAGTGCTGGTTCGAATCCCAGCTGCTCCTCTTCCGATCCAGCTCTCTGCTATGGCCTAGGAAGGCAGTAAAAGATGGCCCAAGTCCTTGCGTCCCTGCACCCTCGTGGGAGACCTGGAAGAAACTCCTGGCTCCTGACTTCAGCTCAGCTCAGCTCAGCTCTGACCATTGCAGTCATTTGGGGAATGAACCAGTGGAATGGAAGACCTCTCTCTCTCTCTTGCTCAACTTCTCTCTGTTAGCTTTCAAATAAATAAAATAAATCTTAAAAATAAATAAATAAAAAAAGAAAGAAAACATTCTGTGAAGCCAAAACAGCCTGTCATCAAAGATCGCATTCTATGACCCAATCTAGTGCAATGTCCAGACAGGCAAATGCATACAGGAAGTAGACCAGGGAGTGCCGAGGCTGGGGACAGGTAGGAGAGGAAATAAGGAGTAACTGCTAACGATGTAGGGTTTCTTCTGGGCCTAATTAAACGTTCTAAAATTGTGCTAGTGCTTACAAAACTCAGCACACAAAGCCAACTGAATCAATGAGGAAACTGTGTGATGTCTGAATTGCGTCTCCATAAAGCTGTTACAAAACAAAACGAAAGATCCAAAGGATGACAGTGGTGCCGCACAAATCATACAAGGCAAGGATGTGAACAGGAGACTGGTCTGGAAGCTGTGAAGTAATTCAAGTGAAGCAGCAGCCTGAACAAGGGTCCTAGACTAGGAAGACACAGGAAAGAGAAACAACACTTCATTCCTGACAACGGGAAGAGGAGTCAACACTGCACAGAGATGCTGGCTTAGACAGCTGCAACAGGAAAACACAGAAGATATGCTTGGGAGAGGGCAAATTCGCTGTATTTTGAAGTTGAACCGTATTCATAAAGGAGAAGACTGTGTTTTTGTTTTAAGAGGCTATAAGCTTTCCTAGTCAGGCATCTGTTTATTCAATGTTTAAATACAATTTAATGTTAGTTATGTTTTTAAGTGGAGCTGGATGTTGTTTAAAGAGAATTAAGTCCATTCAACTTGAATTAATCAACATGTATCAAAAACTATACCGAAAGTTATTTTTCTTTTATCTTTATATAACATGTGCTAGATTAATGAATACACTAATAAGATTTATAAATTGAATTTAAAGCTTAAGGGAAACTGGGCTTTATAATTTTTAACTTTAATCAATTGACTATTAATGTTGTATAGTAGTAAGAGTAAGTAGCTGAATATCTCTGACATGTAGCATTAGCGAATTGAGAGGTTCCAGGACCAGCGTTGGGAGCAGCAGGTTAAGCCGTTACCGGCACTGCATACAGCATCAGTTGGAGACTTGGCTGCTCCCCTTCTGATCTAGTTCCCTGATAATGTGCCTGGGAAAGCAGTGGAGGATGGCCCAAGTGCCTGGGCCCCTGCACCCGTGTGACAGACCTGGAAGAAGGTCTGGCCTCCTGGCTTCAGCCTGGTCCAGCCCCAGCTATTGTGGTCATTTGGGGAGTGAAACAGCAGATGGAAGACCGCCCTCCTCCTCCCCTCCCTCTCCCCCTCTCTCTCTCTGATTGATGCTGCTTTCTCTGTGAAACAGGAAATGAGGTCATCAGTTCAAAGGGTAGAAGTGAAAGATGAGCAGTGAGAGAAAGTAGACAAGAAATCCAAATTCAATGACTAGGTGAAATAAAAGCAAATTAGAAAAGGTGAGGCACAGGATGGGAATACATACCCAACACACCTCATCACAGGCCTCCTTTGCT
The DNA here is from genome assembly GCF_033115175.1 of Lepus europaeus. Classification (NCBI taxonomy): domain Eukaryota; kingdom Metazoa; phylum Chordata; class Mammalia; order Lagomorpha; family Leporidae; genus Lepus; species Lepus europaeus. The sequence goes on from NC_084831.1 coordinate 5,543,585, forward strand.
ACATGGAGACTGTAGTTTCAAAAATGCATGCATTAACTTAGCAGCATGCTGACTTGCTTCCAGCGTGTGTGTGTTTGTATATGGCTACTCTGAGATGTAAAAAGAACATACCTCTAGAATTTTGATTTTCAGCCATAATTTAAAGATAGAAATAACTAAGAGGAAAATGAGATTATACTTGTATAATGAACTCGAAGAATATTCTACACTCTAATCTCAACTATGGCCAAAAAAATCTTTCTAGGAAAGAAATTATCCAGAAGATAATTTTATTAGTCAGCTTTGTGTCACTGTAACACGCTACTTATGAAGGCAAAAGGCTTATTTTGATTCATAGTTTTTGGGGGTTCAAAGTCCATGACTGCATGGGTCCTGCAGGTCCAGCTGTCTGCAGAGGCCAGAGAATGGCAATGGCAAAGCACATCAGAGAAATAACTACATGGGCAGCCAGGAAGCAGGGAGACAACTGGACCTTCAGCTTGTGTAACCAACCCTCTTGTGAGGACTTCCTCTGGAGGGCACACCCACAACAAACTAAGAACCTCCCCTTCGGCCCACCTCATAAACACCAGCACTGGAGTAAGTCTCTGCCCTTAGTGTCATTAACAGAAGATTTTAGACTTCAAATATCTGCATGAGTTAGCCACATCCTATACAAACCAGCAATCAATTTAACTTAAATTTTAAAAGAATTATTTATTCACTGTACTTTAATGTCATTTCCAGGTTCTTTTCCCTTTGATTACTAAATCAGGATTCTAAGCCAGGGTTGTCAAACAAAACTTTTGGCAGTGGTGGAACCACTCTTATCTGTGCTATCCAGTACAGCAGGCCCTGGTCACCAATAACTGCTAAGCACATGAAATGCAGCCCGTATGAACTTAATTTTAAATTTTATTTAATTTTAATTAATCTAAGTCACCACTTGAGGCTAGAGTCTACCACAGAGAACACAAAACAGACTTTCCTACTCAAGAAGTGAATGGGGGCTGCATTGGCATACCAGTTAAGAGACTGCTTGGGACCTCCACATCCCATATCAGAGTGCCTGGGTTCAAGTCCTGGCTCTACTTCTGATTCAAACTCGCTACTCTTGTATACCCTGGAGGGCAGAAAGTAGATGGCTAGGAGACCCAGACTGAGTTGCTACCTCCTGGCTTCATCTTGGCCCAGCCCCAACTGTTGTCGGCAATTGGGAAGTGAACCTGTAGGTGGAAGATCTCTGTTTGTCTGCCTTTCAAATAAAGTGGAAAAAATATTTATTCATATATACATATTTGTGTATATATATACACTATACATATATATGTACATACACACACACACGCACACACACAAAATCATACATAAATTTGATTGCAAGGGATCATTGCCCTTGGATTATAATTAGAGCTTTACCAAGACACTGGCAAAAAATGACCTATATGAAAGATCTCCATGAGTAAGATCCCAGTGGAAAGAAGGGGCCATCAAAGAAGGTACCTTTCTCCAAAGTGAGGAGAAAACTTCCACTCTGATTATGGCCCTGTCTAAATAATATTGGAGTTTGTGGACTCAAGAGGCTTCTATAGCTTTGGCAGCTCATAACAAGAGCCTCGGGTGATTACTGACGTCATAAATAAGAGTGTCAATTGTTAAATCAACAACAAGAGTCACTGTGCACTTGCTCCCCATGTAGGACCTCTGTCCTTAATGTATTATACTATAAGAATTAACAGTAAAACTAGTCTTCAAACAGTACTTTATACTTTTGTGTGTCTGTGTGGGTGCAAGCTGTTGAAATCTTTACTTAGCATAGAGTTGATCTTCTGTGTATAATCAAAAATGAATCTTACTGAAGAATGGGATGGGAGAGGGAATAGGAGGTGGGATGGTTTGGGGGTGGGATGGTTTGGGGTGGGAGGGCAGGTACAGAGGGAAGAACTGCTATAATCCAAAAGTTGTACTTATGAAATTTATATTTATTAAATAAAAGCTTTCTATAAAAATGAAATAAATCAAAAAATAATTAGGGCTTTCCCAATAACACAAAATTTAATTTTCAGCATTGTAGTAGCACTATTTCAGCCAAAACTAGATCTAAGAGGCTATGTCACCCAGCAGTCAAGAGCACAGGTCAGGAACCAGACTGCAGTAGCCGACTGCAGCCCTACTGTCTACCAGCTGTGTCCTCAGTTTCTTCGTTTGAAGAAATATCAGCATGTATGTGTCACAAAGAACATGAAGAAGATTATACTGATGAAGAACAGTATTGCGGCATATTGGAGGCACTAAATACAATGCTGCATTTTTTTAAATCTATGGTTAATGTATTGCTCACAGAAATGTAAACTGGTGGGGTGGGCGCTGTGGTGCAGTGGGCTAAGCCTCCACCTGCAGCACCAGCATCCCATGTGGGCACTGGTTCCAGTCTCAGCTGCTCCTCTTCCAATCCAGCTCTCTACTATCGCCTAGGAAAGCAGTAAAAGATGGGCCCCTGCACCCACTTGGGAGACCTGGAAGAAGCTCCTGGCTTCAGATCAGCCCAGCTCTGGCCATTGCTGCCATTTGGGAAATGAACCAGCATATATGGAAGACCTTTTTCTCCGTCTCTCCCTCTAACTCTAGAATAAAAATAAATAAATACATCTTAAAATTTTAAAAAAATGAAAACTGGTATAACCTTTTCTGAGACTAATTTAGTAACTAAAATGTGCCTGACTCAGTAACTCCACTTTTAGGAATTCATCCTACAAAAATATTCACAGGTTTATGAAAAGATTATGACAAAGATGACACTGTAGCATCATTCATAAGAGCAAATCTTGGACACATCCCAAACATCCATCAATAGAGAACTGGCTTACGTAAGACACTAACACTCCTGACCACGGATAACAGAATTTCTTAAAAACAGGCTGTCGTGGAGCAGTTCACACTGTCGCTCTGCAACACGGGCATTCCATGCTGGAGTGCAGGTTTGAGTCTCAGCTGCTCCGCTTCCAGTCCAACTCCCTGCTAATGTAACTAGGAAGGCATCAAAGGATGGCTTCTGCAACCCATGTAGAAGACCGAGCTGGAATTCCTGGCTCCTGGCTTCAGCCTGGCCTAGATCTGGCTGTTTGGGCCATTTGGGAAGTAAACCAGTGGATAGAAGACTGATACACCAATCGATCCATCTCTCTCTCTCTCTCTGCCTCTCAAATAAATAAATAATTTTTTAAAATAGGTATGTGTGTATGCCAGTGTGGAAAAATCTTCATGATTTGTGATCAAGTTAAAAAAGAGTAACTTACAGCACAGTATATAAATATCTTAATTTTAATTGAAAAAGACAGAAATTGCATCTAGTATCATTTTTTTCTTTTTGGTTAGAAATAATATACTTCAGGATAGGCATTGTGGCACAGCAGGTTAAGCCACCACTTGCGATACCTCCGTAACGTATCGAAGTGGCTGGCTGGAGTCCTGTGTACTTCACACTTCCAACCCAGCCTCCTGCTAATACACCTGGGAGGCAGCAGATGACAACACAAGCATCTGGGCTCCTGCCACCCTTTGGGAGACCCAGACTGAGTTCCTGGCTTCAGCCTAATCCAGCCCTGGACCAAAGAATGAGGATCTCTTCCTGCCTCCTCGACCCTGACCCCATGTCTCTCCCTCTCTCCATCTCTGTCACGCTTTCAAAATAACAAAATCTTTATATAAAAAAATACTATATAGCGGCCAGCGCCATGGCTTAACAGGCTAATCCTCCGCCTTGCGGCACCGGCACACCGGATTCTAGTCCCGGTCGGGGCACCGGATTCTGTCCCAGTTGCCCCTCTTCCAGGCCAGCTCTCTGCTGTGGCCCGGGAAGGCAGTGGAGGATGGCCCAAGTCCTTGGGCCCTGCACCCGCATGGGAGACCAGGAGAAGCATCTGGCTCCTGGCTTCAGATCAGCGAGATGCGCCGGCTGCAGCGGCCATTGGAGGGTGAACCAACGGCAAAAAGGAAGACCTTTCTCTCTGTCTGTCTCTCTCTCACTATCCACTCTGCCTGTCAAAAAAAAAAAAAATACTATATAGCAAAGTAAGAATTACCATTTTGGGAATCAGAACTATTGGGTATTTTTATTTGCTGAATTATGTATCTCTGCATTACGCAAAGTTTATAATTAGCACATACTAATTTTTTTAAGATTTACTTATTTATTTGAAAGTCAGAACTACAGAGATGGAGAAACATACACACACACACACATATATACACACACACAGAGACAGAGAGAAATCTTCCATCTGCTGGTTCACTCCCCAAATGGCCGCATTGGCCAGGCTAAAACCAGGAGCCAGGAGCTTCCTCCAGGTCTCCCACGTGGGTACAGGGGCCCAAGCACTTGGGCCATCCTCTGCTGCCTTCCCAGATGCATTAGCAGGGAGCTGGATCAGAAGCAGAGCGGCTTGGACTTGAATCCATGCCCATATGGGAACCTGGTGTCACAGGTGGCAGCTTAATCCACTACCACACAATGCCTGGCCCCACACATTAATTTCATGAGCCAGAAAAAAAGAATGAGGGGCTGGCGGTTTAAGTCCAAGCTGCTCCACCTCTGATCCAGCTCCCTGCTAATGCAACTGGGAAGGCAGCAGATGGCCCGAGTCCTTGGGCCCCTGTACCCACTTGGGAGACCTAGAGGAAGCTCCTGGCTTCAGCCCGACCCATCTGCTGTGGCCAGCAGATGGAAGATCTCGATCTCAATCTCTCGATCTCTCAATCTCTCTCTCTCTCTCTCTCTCTCTGCCTCTCTAACTCTCTCAAACACATAAATAAATGTTAAAAAAAAAAAAAAAACATAGAACAATAACAAACAGATGCCCTCTAACGGGGCAGGCTTTGGCACAGCAGTTAAGTAGCTGCTCACGATGCTGGCACAACATACTGGAATGTCTGGTTTGAGTCCCAGCTCCTCTGCTTCCAATCTAGCTTCCTGCTAATGTACCTGGAAGGCAACACATGATAGCTCCAGTTCCTGGGTTGCTGCCACTCACGTGGGAGACCAGTATAAAGTCCTTGGATCGATCCTGCCTTTGGCCTGGCCCAGCCCTGGCACCCACAGGTACTTGTGGAATGAACCAGCAGATGGAAGATCTCTCTGTCTGTGTCTACCTATCTGAGTTTAAAATAAAATAAAAAATTGTCTTTAACTTTCAATAGACTTTAGCACTGTAGAAATTGTTTATGCTACAAATGCTATTTAGGGAAAGATATTGAACCACATGTGTGTACATATATGCATGTGTATTTGTATATATACATATATTAACAATTTTATAAACCAACATAATCTTGTAACACATATGACTAGAGAAAAAACTGAAAGACACCAAAATGCAAATGGTTATTCTCCCACATTCCATGAAAGTAGGGATTTCAATCATTTTCTACTGAAATACTCTAACATGTGGAATGAAGAAAATATTTCTAGTTATATTTCTAAGTTGGACTAAAACTTAATACCCGGTCAAATATTTTGTTTTGATAACTGACACTTTCGGACGGCACTGTGGCACAGCAGGTTAAAGCCCAGCCAGTGGTGCCAGCATCCCATATGGGTGCTGGTTTCAGTCCTGGCTGCTCCACTTCTGATGCTGCTCCCTGTTGATGGCCTGGGAAGGCAGTGGAGGATGGCCCAAGTCCTTGTGCCCCTGCACTTACTTGAGGACCTGGAGGAAGCTCCTGGCTCCTGGCTTCGGATTGGCTCAGCTCTAGCAGTTGCAGCCATTTGGGGGAGGACCTCTCTGTCTCTACCTCTCTCAGTAACTCTTTCAAATAAATAATAAAATAAATCTTTTTTTAAAAATTGAAAATTTACATTCATCCTCCTGAAGCATCATTCTAAATAAAATTTTTACAAAATAAATCTCAGAATTCATCAAAGAAATTAGTAAAATTACACACCTTCCTTATGTAAAATCTTTACTTTGGCCTGGAGGAATTCAACTAGGAAAACCAATGTCTCTAAGAAAAATAAATTTTCTTCTTTTAAAAAAAGCTATTTCCACTGAATAAGTGAACATCTGGCTTGCACTTCTGATACCTGAACATTCTGAAATAAATAAGAAAGAATTTTATTGACTGAATTGCCAAAGAAAAGTTTTAAAATTTTTAAATGCCAAAAATGTTGCTACTATTCGACATCTCCATTTAAAGATCTACAAGTCAAACATCTGTCTAAGTAGAAATGTTTAAGAAATATTCCATCCTTTGAAATGCTATAGCAATAATGTGAAATTACACCAAATCATATCCAGATGGTACGTCTTTCATAACTCGCATCCAAAGGAAGCAGATGCTGAAAATAAGTTGCCATTTTTCTGCAACTCACTATTAACTGGAAGTGAAAGAAATACTGCCACTATCTAAAAGTGCAGGCACAGTATCATTTCCAGAATTTATAACACATCAGGAAAAGCCCTCGGGGCAGGCATTTGGCCCCGTGGTTGGGAGTGGGCCACGCGCCATCAGAGCCTCGGCTCAGGTCCTGGCTCCACTCCCGATTCCCGCTTCCTGCCAGAGCGGATCCCAGTGGGCAGCAGGTGAGAGCTCAAGTAGCTGGGGTCCTGCCGCCCATGTGAAGACCTACACTGACTTCCTGGTTCCAGAGGCATCCAGGAGTGACCCAGCCCACAGCAGAAAGTGGGAGCTTGTTCTTGCTCTTTCTCTCTCAAAAAAGCTGGTTCACTCCCCACATTTTACTTACAAAAATAAAATTTTTATATCTTTAAAATTTTTTCATGAAACAGTAACAAAAGAAGTTAGTGTCAGAGAATAACATAAGGGTGATCACATACTCACCAGTAAGATTTTTTTTTTTTTTTTTTTTTTTTTTTTGACAGGCAGAGTGGATAGTGAGAGAGAGAGAGAGACAGAGAGAAAGGTCTTCCTTTTGCCGTTGGTTCACCCTCCAATGGCCGCTGCAGCCAGCGCACTGCGGCCGGCGCACCGCGCTGATCCAAAGCCAGGAGCCAGGTGCTTCTCCTGGTCTCCCATGGGGTGCAGGGCCCAAGCACTTGGGCCATCCTCCACTGCACTCCCTAGCCACAGCAGAGAGCTGGCCTGGAAGAGGGGCAACTGGGACAGAATCCGGTGCCCCGACCGGGACTAGAATCCGGTGTGCCGGCGCCGCAAGGCGGAGGATTAGCCTGTTGAGCCGCAGCGCCGGCTACCAGTAAGATTTAACACATGCTAACAACATCTGGCCATACATGATTCAGATCTCTTCTTCTCTAAAGCAGTTAATAAGATTCGGCAGACAGAGTTACATCCTTTCCGTCTTTTTAAAAACACAACCTTTAGTTTAAGACTCCTGTACTTTTTAATTTTATAATAACATTTCTATGACCCTGCTTACTCAGTGTATAAATTCCAGCCTGCAACAAAAAGTTAACTATGGTTATATGAACATATATGTAGAAAAAAAATATTTTAAACTATAAAAATTATCCTCAGAAAGAGCTATAAGGGGCCGGCGCTGTGCTGTATCAGGTAAAGCTACCACCTACAGTGGCGGCATTCCATATGGGCACCAGTTCAAGTCCCAGATGTTCCACTTCCGATTCGGCTCTGTGCTATGGCCTGGGAAAGCAGTAGAAGATGGCCCAAGTCCTTGGGGTGCTACATCCATGTGGGAGACTCAGAGGAAGCTCCTGGCTCCTGGCTTCGGATCAGCGCAGCTCTGGCCATTGCAGCCAACTGGGGAGTGAACCAGGGAATGGAAGACCTCTCTCTCTCTGCCTCTCCTTCTCTCTCTGCCTCTCCTTCTGTGTGTAACTCCAACTTTCAAATAAATAAATAAATCAATAAATCTTAAAAAAAAAAAAAGATGTAAAAAAAGACAAAAGTATTTAAGCAAGCACAGAATGAAAATTCAGATTAAAAAGTTATAAAAGGCCGGCGCCGTGGCTCAACAGACTAATCCTCCGCCTAGCGGCGCCAGCACACCGGGTTCTAGTCCCGGTCGGGGCACCAGATTCTGTGCCGGTTGCCCCTCTTCCAGGCCAGCTCTCTGCTGTGGCCAGGGAGTGCAGTGGAGGGTGGCCCAAGTGCTTGGGCCCTGCACCCCATGGGAGACCAGGAGAAGCACCTGGCTCCTGTCATCGGATCAGCGCGGTGTGCCAGCCGCAGTGCGCTGGCCGCGCCAGCCATTGGAGGGTGAACCAACGGCAAAGGAAGACCTTTCTCTCTCTCTCTCTCTCTCTCTCTCTCTCTCTCACTGTCCACTTTGCCTGTCAAAAATAAAAAATAAAAATAAAAAATTTTTTAAAAAAGTTATAAAATGATTTGCCACCTCTATCTGTATTATTATCATTTTGGCTCACAGTCTTGTTTTAAATAACTCTTTATATTTCCTAATATAGTAAACAAAACAACTACATGTAGCTATTATAGAGCACTTAAAATGTGCTAACCCAAGCTAAGAAATAAGTGCAGAATTTAGACCAAATTTCACATATTTAGTATGAAAACAAATATAAAATATTAGTTACTGTTTTTAAGATTTTTTTTTTAAAAAAAATTCATTTATTTATTTGAGAATCAGAATGACAGAAAGAAAAAGAGAGACAGAGAGTCAGAGAGATCTTCAAGCCACTGGTTCACTTCCCAAATGACCTCAACAGCCAGGGTTGGACCAGGGCAAAGCCAGAAGTCAAGAACCCCTAGTAGGTCTCCACGTGGGTGGCACAAACCCAAGCACTTGAGAATCATCATCTGCAGCTGTATCCCAGGTACATTAGCAGGAAATGGGAAGGATGGAGTAGCCAAGACTTGAACCCTAGTACTCTGAGAGGGGATGCAGGCATCCATCCCCTGTAGAAAGCAGCTTACCCCAATGCACCATAACACTGGCTCTCTCATCAGATTTTTTTTTTTTTTTTTTTTTTTTTTTTTTTTTGGCAGGCAGAGTGGATAGTGAGAGAGAGAGACAGAGAGAAAGGTCTTCCTTTTGCCGTTGGTTCACCCTCCAATGGCCGCCGCGGTAGCGCGCTGTGGCCGGCGCACCGCGCTGATCCGATGGCAGGAGCCAGGTGCTTCTCCTGGTCTCCCATGGGGTGCAGGGCCCAAGGACTTGGGCCATCCTCCACTGCACTCCCTGGCCACAGCAGAGAGCTGGCCTGGAAGAGGGGCAACCGGGACAGGATCGGTGCCCCGACCGGGACTAGAACCCGGTGTGCCGGCGCCGCAAGGCGGAGGATTAGCCTAGTGAGCCGTGGCGCCGGCTCTCATCAGATATTTTTATATTACTTACAGATTAAAGTGATGATATTTTGGATGCCTCAATTAAGTAAGATATATTTTTAAAATTAATTTCACCCATTTTTCATCTTTTTTAATGTGGTTATTAAAAAACTTGAAACTAAGCATGCGACTCATACATAAGGTTCTCCTTATATTTCCATTGCAAGGCTGCGCCAGACCAAAGGAGAACCAAAATAGAAACTAAAATTTCAGAACTGAGACTTAGAAAGCTTGTGATAGTTAAGATGCTCAATGGTGGAGAAGGGGCCTGCACTGTGGCATAGTAAGCTAACCTCTGCCTGTGGTGCTGGCATCCCAGATGCACACCAGTTCATGCAATCCAGCCCTCTACTTATGACCTGGGAAAGCAGTGGAAGATGACCCAAGTCCTTGGGCCCCTGTACCAGTGCAGACGATGCAGAAGAAGCTCCTGGCTCCTGGCTTCGGATCAGCTCAGCTCTGGCCATTGCGGCCATCTGGGGAGTGAACCAGTGGATGGAAAACCTTTCTCTGTCTCTCCCTCTCTCTGTCTGCAATTCTACCTCTCAAATAAATAAATAAATATTTTTTTAAAAATGGTGGAGCAGTGGCTGTTACCTAGGGAATTTAGAGGGAAGAATTCTATTGAGGAAAAAGCAAGGCTCTCAGGTTATCCTTCTACATCAACACAACAACCACACAAACCCTCTTTGCTTTATTTCATTTTACTCATGTGCATCTGGAAAATTGTCTCCCAGTCGATTCTTCAGTAACTTGAACAGACTGAAAACAGACCTAGTACAATTCATTCATTCAGTTAACAGCTGTTACTGACTGGGCACTGGGAGCACATGGTAAACAAGACCAAGGCTTGGTTACTGGTGTGTAGGGGTTATCACCGGTAGATAATGAACAAGTTAACAAACACGAAAAACTGGTTTCAGAAAAGTGCTTTGAAGAAGTCATACAAAAAAAAGTCAGTAGTCAGTCTTTCCAAGCCAATCCTATCTTTAGAATCAGCTTTTAGGACTCCTTGGATGCTGCAGACACTGAGATTTATTTTAGGGGTGATAAATTCGTTATTCCAATGTGTTCATACTACAAGCTCATTTTCTGTGTAAATATTTTCATCAAAGCACTCTGCTAAACACAAGTATGTTCCCAAGGACATCACACAAGAAAACGCAAGGCAAATTATGTGCCACTGCCATGATTCTCAAAACTTAAATGACCAACTTGGCTTTCCATGCTTAATTAAGAGGAAAGTCAGTAATTATTTTCTTTTTCACTGAATAAGGGATATCAGAATATCTTGCTGTAAACAAAGCAAAATGAATTGTTCAGCATCCAACAACTTCAGTACAAATCTTCTGGTTCAGGAAAAGGCAAAAGACCTGCACTGACAAGGTCAACTTCTGTCCTTCCTCTGAAGAAAAAAAACAACTCCGAAAATCCTGGAAACTCAACACTCCACCTAAAACCTTAGCATGTGTGGCCATGTTGGATTGGTCTCTATAAACAATGTGCCAATCAGTTCAAGGGTTAAAAACAGATCCCTCACTCCTGGGGACTCTCCACTATCCATGCACCAGTATACTATGCAATCACTGTAAACCACATGAAAGACACAATGCACAGCTGGGTGAGAAAAACAAGACGGGGGAGGCATAACAATAAAGCCACTGCCTGCAGTGCCAGCATCCCTTAGGGGCGCCAGTTCGAGATCCGGCTGCTCCACTTCCGATCCAGCTCCCTGCTGTGGCCTGGGAAAGCAGTGGAAGATGGCCCAAGTTCCTTGGCCCTTACACCTGCCTGGGAGACCCAGAAGAAGCTCCTGGCTCCTGGTGAATGAGCAGATGGAAGATCTCTCTCTCTCTCTGCCTCTACCTCTGCCTCTCTGTAACTCCGCCTTTCAAATAAATATTTTAAAAAATAAACAATGTTAGAAATACTCAATAATAACTGAATGTTCTCAGTAAATGACTGTAAATGCACGTAACTGAAAACTACACCATTATTAAAAATGCTCCTGGGCAGGGCAGGCACTTGGCCTAGCAGTTAGAATACCAACTAGGACAGCCACCTCCCATACAGGAGTGCCTCAGCTCTGGGTAACAGTTACAAAAATAATAATCTACAAGTATATTCATTGACTTTGAAATGCATAAAGATATTCATTTAACTGAACATGCAGTAATGAAAAAATATATCTAATGAGATACCGTTTTTGAAATATATTTATACTGCCCATATTAAAAAAAACAAAAACCTGGAAGAATATGTCACACGTAGTTAACAAGTTATCTATGGAAGCTTTGTTAAGCCTATTTTCTGATTTTTCTGCAATGAATAAACTACTTTATATACTAAGGAAAATAGTTATGCTCCAAACAAGTGACAAAGTAGTCTACATGCACATTTGAGATCAGCGATATTCAGAGAAAATGAGAGAGAAAGGGGAATTACACAGAATTTGCACAGATGATCTCTGGTGGCTCTTCCCATCATCCCTCTTCACTGACCGGAGTCTCTGATATCTGCTCCCAGCCTTCCTTCCCAACCAGGCCCACCTGTAATGGAGACTGAGTGACGGCAACAAGAAGACACTCCTCTATCAGCCAGCTGTCGGCCTCCTAGACTTTCTCCACTCCACGAAGCCACTCATGCACAGTCAAAACCTGTTCCGTCCACCTCCAAAACCTTCCCTTCAGGGGCACTGTGGCACAGCACCCGTGGTGCTTGCGTCCCACATCAGATCACAGTTCAAGACTTAGCTGCTCTGCTTCCAACCCAGCTTCCTGCAAATGCACCTGAGAAAGCAGCAGGTGATGGCCCAGGGACTCACACCCCTGCCACGCCATGAGACCAGGACAGAGGTCCTGATACCTGGATTTAGCCTGGTCCAGCCCGTTGTTAAGGCCATTTAGGGAGTGTACCAGCAGATGGAAGACCTCGGTCTCTGTCTCTCTCTGTCACTCTTTTTTTTTTTTTTTTTTTTTTTTTTTTTAACAGGCAGAGTGGATAGTGAGAGAGAGACAGACAGAGAGAAAGGTCTTCCTTTTTGCCGTTGGTTCACCCTCCAATGGCCGCCGCGGCCAGCGCATCGTGCTGATCCGAAGCCAGGAGCCAGGTGCTTCTCCTGGTCTCCCATGCGGGTGCAGGGCCCAAAGATTTGGGCCATCCTCCACTGCACTCCTGGGCCATAGCAGAGAGCTGGCCTGGAAGAGGGGCAACCGGGATAGAATCCAGTGCCCCAGCAGGGACTAGAACCCGGTGTGCCGGCGCCGCAAGGCGGAGGATTAGCCAGTTAAGCTACGGCGCCGGCCGTCACTCTGTCTTTAAATTAATACATCTTTCTTGAAAAATCCATTCAAGGCCCTCCATTCTCTGACCACACCTTCCAGCAATCCTGACACACACTGCACAGAACACATCATCCTATGATCCTTGATTCTCTTCCTGTCAGCACCTTTCAGGTTTCACTTCCATTTAATCTTAGATTCACTGCTTCCAGGAAATTCATATATTCCCTTCATTGTGACAAACTATTTAAAGCCTAATTTACTTCAATGACGTAAAAAGCCCGAATCATAATTATTGCTCTATCACACAGAAGAGACCATGCTTTGCTGACTCCTCTCAAGGACATAACTGAAGAACTATCATTCACTGACCCGTATCTTAACTCTGGGTCAGCCCAACCCTCGACTCCTACCTTTCCACAAAATTGTTCCATTATTCTAGCAAAGCAGAATTCTATCATGTGAACTCTCTATGGAACACCCATGCCATCTCATAGTACCATTTCCTCTTTGAATTCTTGACAAGCCTCTCCCATATCTGTATTCTACAGCATCTTTTATTAAATACCCATGAATTAAGTCAACTTACTCATTAACATATGGGCAGCTTTGAATCAGCAGTATGGTGCACATCCTGTGTGAGTGCCAGTTCTAGTCCTGGTTGCTCCACTCCCTGTCTAGTTCCCCAGTGATACACCTGGGAAAGCAGCAGAGGACGGCCCAAGTGCTTGGGGCAGTGTCACTAGTGCAGGAGACCTGGATGGAGCTCGAGGCTCCTGACTTCAGCCTGGCCTCACCCCAGCCACTGCAGTCATTCAGAGAGTGCACAGGCAGAGGAGGATCTTTCTCCCCCTCCTCTCTCTCTAACTCCGTCACTCAAATAAATAATCAAGCTTTAAACTTGGGCAGCCTGGCTCTGCAGTCTGCGCTCTTAACCATCAAGTCACAGTGCTTCCCACACCAGGCTGCACTTTTGTTTAATGATCCCTAAATTCTTAATCTGCTTATCAATCATGATGTAATAATCACACTATTTCCTAAATAAATTTCCTAAATGGCTTAGTGACTTTATAATTTTTTCATTCACTTGAAGTCACCAGGTATTTTCTTCCCTGAAAAACCTGTCTCACTCTATTTTAAGTAACAGAGAATTTACAACATTTTAGAAGTTTTCCTCTTTCCTCCCTGTGGATCAATATTTGAACTTGCCCTCACATACTTTCTCTTTTACTGAACGTTAAAACAACATCAAAGTCAAAAGTTACAACTAGTTATTCAGAGTGAAGCCAATAAGAACTACATCCTTTGAAAGAACTCTAAGTACAGCAAGAAAGAGAGTTAACAATATTTTATCTGCTAACATTTACACTGCAACCTACTTAAAACAATAAGCTACATGGCTGTTTCAAATGTTGAAATGTACTGTCTTATCTAAGAAATACAGATTTTCTCTTTGCCTTTTTATTAAAAAACATAGTATCAAGTACCACCAAACATTTTTCTTATGCTTTATCCCATTAAAATTTAATAAAAGAACTGATGAGAAAAGAGACATTAATTTTTACAAAACCTTGAAGGAAAAGATTAAGAAAATGAGAAAAAAGAAGAAACTGAATATTTTCTACATGAAATTAAAGCAAAAATGTTACACACAGGTCACTCTGAAAACAAAATGTCAAACTGCAGAAAATGTTTAGGAGCCAGCTCTGTGGCATAGTGGGTAAAACTACCACCTGCGGTGCTGGCATCCCATATAGGAACCGGTTCAAGTCCCGGCTGCTCCACTTCCGATCCAGCTCTCTGCTATGGCCTGGGAAAGCAGAAGATGGCCCAGACACTTGGGCCCCTGCACCCACATGGAAGACCTAGAAGAAGCTCCTGGCTCCTGGATGCGGATCAGCACAGCTCTGGCCGTTGCGGACATTTGGATGAACCATTGAATAGAAGACATCTCTCTCTCTCTCTCTCTCTCTCTCTCTCTCTGCCTCGCTGTAACTGTGCCTTTCAAATAAATAAATAAAATCTTAAAAAAAATTATCCAACTTCTTTAATTATGAAGAAAGGATGATACTCAAACATCCTTTCAGAGTTCCCAAGTGATTTAAATTTTTGATAGCACTTGCATGTAAGGGCGTACTCTATACTTTAACCAAAGAAAATAAATACTGTAGAAAACTTAATTTTTTTTGACAGGCAGAGTTAGATGGTGAGAGAGAGAGAGAGAGACAGAAAGGTCTTCCTTTTCCATTGGTTCACCCCTCAAAATGGCCGCTACGGCCAGCGCACTACAACTGGCGCACCGCGCCGATCCGAAGCCAGGAGCCAGGTGCCTCCTCCTGGTCTCCCATGCGGGTGCAGGGCCCAAGCACTTGGGCGCTCCTCCACTGCCTTCCCGGGCCACAGCAGAGAGCTGGACTGGAAGAGGGGAAACTGGGACAGAATCCGGCGCCCCAACCGGGACTAGAACCCGGGGTGCCGGCGCAGCAGGCGGAGGATTAGCCAAGTGAGCCGCAGCGCTGGCCAGAAAACTTAATTTTTTTACACAGTAATTTTTAAAGTTTGTTCTAATTTTTTTTTATAAAGATTTAGTTACTTATTGGAAAGGCAGAGTTACAGAGAGCAGGAGAGAGAATGAAAGAAGGAGAGAGAAAAATCTTATATTTGCTGGTTCACTCCCCAGATGGCCACAATAGTCAGGGCAAAGCCAGGAGCCAGGAACCCCATCCCAGTCTCTCACACGGGTGGAAGGGGCCCAACCACTTCAGCCACTTTTTGATGTTTCTCAGGCTCATTAGCAAGGAGCTGGACCGGAAGTGGAGCAGTGGGGCTGGCGCTGTGGCGCAGTGGGTTAAAACCCTGGCCTGAAGTGCCAGCATCCCATATGGGCACTGGTTCGAGTCCTGGCTGCTCCTCTTCCAATCCAGCTCTCTGCTATGGCCTGGGAAAGCAGTAGAGGATGGCCCAAGTCCTTGGGCCCCTGCACCCATGTGGGAGACCCGGTAGAAGCTCCTGGCTCCTGGCTTCGGACTGGCACAGCTCTGGCCGTTGCGGCCATCTGGGGAGTAAACCAGCAGATGGAAGACCTCTCTCTCTGTCTCTACCTTTCTCTGTAACCCTGTCTTTCAAATAAATAAAATAAATCTTTAAAAAAGAAGAAGTGGAGCAGCCAGGAGTTGTACCACTACACTGGCCCTATTGTGATGTTTGGCACAGGGACCCTTTATGAGCCCCTCTCCTGTCTCCTATTTCCACCCTGTTGATGCGAATCACATCAGACCATTTCTTTGCTCAAACCCTCAATGCCTTCCTACTTCAACTTAAGCCAAAGTCCCAAAAGGATCCACAGAGGCACTGACAACTACCTGCCTTGCTCCCTTACTAGTACATACTACATTAGACATCCACATTAGGAGTCAGAAAGATATGTCCCAATAAGTTATGTCCCAGGGCCAGCGCTGTGGCACAATAGGTTAAAGCCCCAG
This sequence comes from Lepus europaeus, assembly GCF_033115175.1. Classification (NCBI taxonomy): domain Eukaryota; kingdom Metazoa; phylum Chordata; class Mammalia; order Lagomorpha; family Leporidae; genus Lepus; species Lepus europaeus. The sequence continues at coordinate 5,559,606 of NC_084831.1, forward strand.
CCTGCAGTGCTGGCAATCCATTTTGGCACCAGTTCGAGTTCCGGCTACTCCACTTCCAATCCAGCTCCCTGCTATGGCCTGGGAAAGCAGCAGAAGATGGCCCAAGTCCTTGGGCCCCTGTATCCATGAGTGAGACCCAGAAGAAGCTCCTGGCTCCTGGCTTCCGATTAACTCAGCTCTGGCCATTGCAGTCATTTGGGGAGTGAACCAGCGGATGGAAGATCGATCTCTCTGCCTCTACCTCTCTGTAACTCTAAAATAAATCTTAAAAAAAAAAGATATGTCCAAGTCCTAACCCTTAATTCCTCTGAAGGTGATCTAATTTAGAAATATAGATGTAATGAAGTTAAAGATATCAACCTAAGATCACTCTGGACTTAGGGTGAGCTCTAAATCCAAGGACAGTCATCCTTATAAGAGTGAGGCACATGACACAGAGAACGAGAAAGAAAGACAGAAATAAAGACTGGAGTTATGTATCTCCAAGCCAAGGAATCTTATGAATTGTTGGTAGCCACCAGAAGCTGAGAGGCATGAACAGATTCTCCCTGAATTACTAAGTTTTTCATAACTACAACAAAATACCAGAAGAGAAAATGTTACTGTAGCGCCTAGTTTTACAGGTTCAAGTCCAAGATTTGGTGACCCCACTGGGTCAGCCTCTTTGAGGATGATGGTGGCGATGGACAACAAGGAGCAGAATAATCACGTAGCAAGCCAGGAAGCAGATAGTGTGGCGGACTCCAGCCTGGGCTTTCATAGCAACCTTCTGGCAACAACTATCTTCTGACAGCGGCACTGCAGTGCAGAGGGTTAAGCTGCTACCTGTGACCCAGCACTCCCTATCACAACATGGGTTCAAGTCCCAGTTGTTCTACTTCCAATCCAGCTCCCTGTTAAAATGCCTGGAAAAGCAGCAAAAGATGGCCCCAGTGATTGGGCTCCTGCTGCCCACGTGGGAGATCTGGATGGAGTTCCCGGCTCCTAGTTCTGACCTGGCCCAGCCCCAGCCATTGTAGTTATTTGGAGAGTGAAACCAGTGGGTGAAGATCTCTTTCTCTCTGTCTCTCCTTTTCTCTTTCTTTCTCTCCCCCAACCCTGACAAATAAATAAGTCTTTAGAATAAATAAATAAATAAAACTTCCTTCTGGGGCCATGCCTCCAAAAACCTAAGGACCTCTCACCAGGTCCTACCTACCAAAGATTCCACCTCCTCTCAACAGCGTAACACTGGAGACCAGGCTTTCAATGCATGGGTCTCTGAGGGACATTCAATATCCAAACTCAATATCCAAGACCATGTGACTCCCTTAGCGTCTCCAGAAGAAAACAGCTCTGCCCACACCTTGATTTCAGATTTCTGGCCTTCAGAACTGTGAGGTGATAACTTTCTGGTATATTAAGCATCAAGTCTGTGGTGATTGGTTATGGTAGGCCCAGGAAGCATATACCTCTCTACCATTGCTCGTATTACTCCACATTGCTATCTTACTTTATTTTTTAAAGATTTATTTGTTTATATGAAGGTCAGAGGTACAGACAGGCAGAAGCAGAGAGAGAGAGGTCTTCCATCTAATGGTTCACTCCCCAAATGGACACAACGGCCAGAGCTGTGCCAATCAGGAGCCAGGAGCTTCTTCCAGGTCTCCCTATGGGTGCAAGGGCCCAAGGATCTGGGCCATCTTCAACTGTTTTCCCAGGCCATAGCAGAGAGAAAAATGGGAAATGGAGCAGCCAGGACTAGAACCAGTGCCCATATGGGATGCTGGCACCACAGGTTTAGCCCACTACATCATAGCACCAGCCCCAATTTTTTTTTTAAAGATTTATTTTATTTACTTCAAAGGCAGAGTTACAAAGAGGGAGAGACTGAGAAAGAGAGAGAGAGAATTTTCCATCCACTGCTTCACTCCCCAGATGGCCACAAAAGCCAAGGCTGGGCCAGGCTGAAGCCCTTTATGATGACAGGAACCCAAATACTTGGGCCATCTTCTGCTGCCCTCCCAGGAGCATTAGAAGGGAGCTGGATCAGAAGCAGAGCAGCAGATTTGAACTGGCGCTCATGTGGAATGCCCACATTGCAGGCAGCAACTTAACAGCTGCACCATCACGCCGGCCCCCATGCTGCCTTTCTCACGGCTGCTTTAGCATGCTGTTTACTATTTCCCTCTGTCTGGAACACTCAAACTCCAGAACTCTGCATGACTAACTCTCATATTTTTTTTTAATCTATTTGCGAGGCAGAGAGTCAGTCAGAGCTCCTATCCACCGGTTCACTAACCTAATGCCTGCAACGGCAAGGGCTGGGCCAGGGCTGCGCTGAGGGTGAACTGTGGGTAGGCCAGGGCCTGAGCCAGAAAACCTGGACACAGCCACATCTACCATTTGAGTGGCAGGAACCCAATTATTTGAGCCACCACCACTGCCTCCTGGGGTCTGCATTAGCAGGAAGCTGGAATCAGGAGCAGGAGTTTAAATCAACACAGGCATTCCAATGAAGGACATGGGTGTCTTGACCACTGGGCTAAACCCTACTTCCTGTCACGCCATTGTGACCTTCTACTCAATATATCATTCCCTCCCTGAAGCCTATCTTGACTCCTATTCAAATTTCAACAACACCACCGTTTCCCTACTTCTAAACTCTATTACATATTCTATTTTCTTCATAGCATTTATCACATTCCAATACACTACCTAATGTTCTTACTTGTTAGTCACTACTGACTCTACTGGAATGTAAGTTCTGCAGAAGCAGGGTCTGGGGGTTTGGCTGGGTATTTTACGGGTTGGTTTGTTTTGTGTTTTCATTTTTTACTACGTTCACTAGTATATCCTACACATCTATAAACTATGCCTGGCAGATAGTAGCTATTCAACATATATATGCTAAGCAGATCTGTTGAACTGATTGTGTACCTGTCTTTTTCTCATAACAAGTCCACAGTTTTTATCAGATGAATAAAATAATCTGCTATCCCAAAAAAGGTTTCTAAATCTTTGGTCTGTAAGTGGCTAAGAGGATTCTAAAATTCTGTCTGAAAGGATCCTGACCCTAAAGAAGCAAATAAAACCCAAAAAATACTCAACATCATGACTCCACATCTTATAAATAGCAGCTATCATAAGTTTAAATTCCATATCCCCGAAACCAAATTTTGTAAATAAAAGACTTCAATTTAATATTTTGAGACACATTCACATCACAAGCAGTCACATCAGCCAAGGTAGTTCCACAAGCTCTAAAACATCAACCACTGTCTTCCACTCAGGTAAAATCCTATCCAGTATGGGAGCAGAATCTAAGCAAACCACGACCGTCCAGCATCTATAATTACTATGAAGTAAACAGATATTTATTCAAAATCCAACATCACTGTCCGTAAGGCCTTGAGAAACTGTTGTACAGTGGATGTCATTCACATCTACAGCTTTAGTATGAACCATAAAGTATAATAATGAAAAGCAGTCAAGCACAACAGAACTTATTAAAGGATTCTGATCATAGCAGGAAGGCACCCACTGCACTCCTTATTATCGCTGCAACATATTTCACGGTTCATATCAAACACGTATACTTGAACACAATCACATTAAATGCCAAAAGTCAGCATATTATTTATCCAAACACACATTCTCCAAACACACCTTTTATATTACATAAATGACCAGTACAGGTTACCGTTTGCACAGCCACTGTTACGGACTCTTTCTTGGTCCATGAGCCAATGGAATACAATTAATTCCAGTCCCTTACCTTTTCTGATTCCTGTCCCAGCTTAGAAATTTCAGAGACAGAATCTTCCGAATTCCCTGAGGAGACAGGCCTTTTGGATACTAATTGGTTGCCATGAGCTGTTCTAACCAACAATAAGATCTCAACTCTCAAGACACGTTCCTCAACAGAAATTAAAAAAAAAAAAAAAAAAACCCTGACTGTTCATCACCATCTCCACCACCACCCTCTACTGCAATGTCTATTATATCAACAGCCTCCTGACAGTCTCCCCACCTCTTCTCTAACAGGCAGCTGTCTACCTGTTACACAACAGCCGAAGATCTCTTAAAACAGAGACTGGACCTGCTCTAACACAGTCTCACCGTGGTCTGGGGGATCTGCACGACCTTGCTCCGGCCTCTCCCTCTGACCTCACCTCCTACCGTCCAGCTGCCACCTCAAGACCTGAACCTGACGTTCCCTCTATCTGCAATCATCCATTCCCAGATCTCTGCAGCTGCTTACCTGGTTCAAGGCCTTATTCAAGTGTCACCTCTTCAGAGAAGATGTCCCTTAATCACTACCTGAAACAGTACCTCCACACGCTTTGCCAGTGTCGCTGCCCTTGTCAAAGCATCACAGTGACCTCATTTTACAATTTGTTTAATCCAAAGTAAGAATTTAAGCATACATTTCTTTTTTTATTTTTATTTTTATTTTTTTGACAGGCAGAGTTAGACAGTGAGAAAAAGAGAGAGAGAGAGAGTTATAGACAGTGAGAGAGACAGACAGAGAGAAAGGTCTTCCTTTCCATTGGTTTACCCCCCAAATGGCTGCTACGGCCGGCGCGCTGCGCTGATCCAAAGCCAGGAGCCAGGCGCTTCCTCCTGGTCTCCCATGTGGGTGCAGGGCCCAAGCACTTGGGCCATCCTCCACTGCCTTCCCGGGCCACAGCAGAGAGCTGGACTGGAAGCAGAGCAACCGGGACAGAACGGGTACCCCAACCAGGACTAGAACCCGGGGTGCCAGCGCCACATTAAGCACACATTTCTTTGCTCAAAATGAAATCTGTGCAAAGCAAATACTATAGACCACGCACTTGGAAATTGGACACAATAGCTAAACACACACACACATTTCTGCATGAATAAATATGTGCTTTGGTGTATGATGTTCCTTTATCACTTAATTTAAAAACATTAAAAAAATGTATATATAAGCAAGTTTATGGTAGTAGTACTAGACATGGTAGGAGAGAAAATGGAAATGAAATAAATACCCACTGATGTGGAAATACTTAAGGAATATATACATTTAAAAATATCATGCAACCATAATAATAATAAAGAGTATACAGAAACAGAAAAGTGTTTAGGAAATGTTAGGTGTTTCTAAAAAGAAAGTATAATCACCACGAGAAAACAATCCAGCCAATTTCCTTTACATTGCACAAACATTTACTACCAACGCAGCGTGTGTCTGACGGGCAGCAGATAAGGATTCCTCAGCAAGACCGCTCCCTGCACACTGGGAGCTCCCAGGGTAGTGAGGCCGCACACGAGTGTGTGCAATGACAGTGCGGCCCGAGGAGAGACACCACCAGGACATGAAGACCGCTCCCTGCACACTGGGAGCTCCCAGGGTAGTGAGGCCGCACACGAGTGTGTGCAATGACAGTGCGGCCCGAGGAGAGACACCACCAGGACATGAAGACCGCTCCCTGCACACTGGGAGCTCCCAGGGTAGTGAGGCCGCACACGAGTGTGTGCAATGACAGTGCGGCCCGAGGAGAGACACCACCAGGACATGAAGACCGCTCCCTGCACACTGGGAGCTCCCAGGGTAGTGAGGCCGCACACGAGTGTGTGCAATGACAGTGCAGCCCGAGGAGAGACACCACCAGGACATGAAGACCGCTCCCTGCACACTGGGAGCTCCCAGGGTAGTGAGGCCGCACACGAGTATGTGCAATGACAGTGCGGCCCGAGGAGAGACACCACCAGGACATGAAGGTGCCACAGAGAGCACACAGGGCAGGACCTGACAGAGCAAAGATTTCCAGACAAACGATGCCTAAACTGAGAACAGAAGATAAACAGGAGATCACAAGAACATGGAGGGCACAGGCAGCAGAGGAGAGACAAACAAGCACGAAAGAACAGGCATTCGGGGTAAGAGGCAAGAGAAGAGATGAAACAGAATCATACATAAACTATGACTTACGATTTAAAAAAGGAAAAGCTAAAAACTTCTCTATTTGATGGTAATGTTTTTGATAAAATTTATTTTTTGTAAAACCTGATACCAAATAAAAGCCAGCAGTGATTGCAACCCCTTGGACGTCTCAAAGTGCACTTGTCCAGTAGTTACCTCTCTTCAGTCCCCCCTACTGGCTGACCAAAGCAGGAAGCTGTGTGAACACACCACACAAGTGCACACACACCCCGCTTTCAGGACTGGCCAGAGTGCTTCCCACCCCCCATTACGAGCTGGGGCTCAGACTCCCCTCCTGTGTCGGCTGCCCTGTTACTGTATGACCTCACCTGCATCTGCTTCAGGGCCAACAGAAACTGTACCTAGCGTGCTCTGTCATATTTGGTCTCCTAAAATATCTCAAGCTAATCTTCCCCACAGATTCTGTAAACCACCCAGGCTCTCTTGACTTGATCCTGTGCAGAACACATGTGTTCCTGCCTCAGGCTGTCCCCTGTCCTAACCTGCTCCCCCAGGCCCCTATACAGCAGCTGCACTCTTCAAGATCCCACTCTTACCTTCTTAGAGAATCCTTAAGTCAATTTCTCTTCCCTTTTTCCTTTATGTTTTTTCATGTTAATGTGATATTAATACAAAGAGAACGGATTCAGTATAGTTCACAGACTCAATTCTTTTATTTTACTTGAAAGACTTATTTATTTATTTGAAAGTCAGAGTTACACAGAGAGAGAAGGAAAGGCAGAGAGAGAGAGAGAGAGAGAGAGAGAGAGAGAGAGAGAGAGAGAGAGGTCTTCCATCCGCTGGTTCACTCCCCAATTGGCTGCAACGGCCAGAGCTGAGCTGATTCAAAGCCAGGAGCCAGGAGCTTCTTCTGGGTCTCCCACCCAGGCACAAGGGCCCAAAGGCTTCAGCCATCTTCTACTGCTTTCCCAGGCCATAGCAGAGAGCTGGATTGGAAGTACAGCAGCCAGGACTTGAACTGGCACCCATATGGGATGCTGGCACTGCAGGCAGCAGCTTTACCCACTACACCACAGTGCTGGCCCCCACACAATTCTAAAAATATGATATTCCCTCCCTTCCTCTCTCTTTCATCTTAGTCAATTTCTTAAATATACAATAATCTCTAGTCAACCTGAAACTGAACTATATTTATTTGGTATGCTAAGCAATATATTCTTTTTTTCTAGAAATCTCCAAATGCTGTATTCTTGCAAGGCCTGCTTCCTAAAGAGGCCAAAGGTAATAACTTTCATTTCTCTTATTCCCCAAGTATATCACAATTGAAATTAGAAAATACATATCCAGGAACTGGTGTTGTGGCATAGCAGGTAGACACCGCCTGCCATGCCAGCACTCATATGGACACCAGTCCAAGTCCCAGCTACTCTAGTTCTGATCCAGCTCCTTAATGGCCTGGGAAAAGCAGTGAAAGATGGTCCAAATACTTGGTCTCCTGTCACCCTCATGAGAGACCCAAAAGTAGCTTCTGGTTCTTCCTGGCTTTGGCCTAACCCAGCTCTGGCCATTGCAGCCATCTGGGGAGTGAACCAGCAGATGGAAGATCTCTTTATCTCTATCTCTATCACTCTGACTTTTAAATAAATAAATAAATCTTTAAAACACACACACACACACGCACAGAACATCTGTTGGCTGGTTGAAAGATCTTGAGTAGAGAGGTGGGCCAGGTAGCAACCAGTGCCAAATGTTTTTTTCTGTAACCATAGGCTTAAGCATAAGATTAGGACTGGATTTATTTTGTGCTCTTTTGAGAATGGAAACAGAGCATGTATACTGGTAATACAAGATAAAGAATCACCCTCCCCTCAAATAAAAACCAAATAAGTGAAAAAAATCATGTATTTTCACATGTGGGTAAACACCACCATACTATGTCTCCCCAACACCTTCTATGTTATCCAGTTAATAATGCAAATAGAGAGCAAATCGATTTGTAAATGAATGAACAGATTTAATAGAAGTAAGAAAAACAGGAAGGCAACAGCTTAGAATTTAATTAATAAAATCTGTGTCATTTGTTAAAATGTTAATGAGGGGCCAGCACTGTGGCTCAGTGGGTTAAGCCATTGCTTGCAACACAGGCATCCTATATGCAACACCAGCATCCCATATGAACATCGTTCAAGTCCCCACTGTTTCACTTCCCAACTAAATCTCTGCTAATGTGCCTGGGAAAGCAGCAGAAAATGGTCCAAGCATCTGGGCCCTGCCACTCATGTGGGAGGTGGGATGGACTTCCAGGCTCCTGGCTTTGACCTGGTCCACCCTGACAGTCATGGCTGTTTGGGGAGTGAACCAGCAGATGAAGATCAATCTCTCTCTCTCTCTCTCTCTCTCTCTCTCTCTCTCTCTCTCTCTGTCTCTGTCTCCCTTTCCCTCTCCCTCTCCCTACTGCAAATAAATTTTTTAAAAAAATTTAAAAGAACCTATATTAACTATTCAGATTACAAATTAATCTTTGACTCCCAGAAAGCAAAGACACCTCAGAGCTTCCTTCCCGAATGAATGGACTGGAAGAAACAACTGGAAGGGGTGAAAAATTGCCACTGAAACCATTTCAGAGGCTGCAAGCTACTTCTAGTTCTACTGTATCTCTGTAGTTTGAAAGGTCTTGGGTCTGAGATTGAGAGGGCCGGAAAAACTGCCACCTGCTCCATTCCTAACTCAAACAACTGATACCATTACAATCATATTTTTCATCAGACAATATATTTTTTAGATGTCTAGGATTAAAAACTTGCTGAGTATATTAAAAGAGAAGAAAAGGGCAAAGTAAGTGGTAATGTTGTTGCACAACAAATTAAGCTGCTGCCTGCAATGCTGGCATCCCATACGGGAACCAGTTCAAGTCCCGGCCACTCCACTTCCCATCCAGCTCCCTGTTAGTGTGCTTGAGAAAGCAGCAGAAGATGGTCCAAGAACTTGGACTCCATCTACCCAGCAGGAGATCCGTATGGAGTTCTGGGCTGTTGGCTTTGCTCTGGCCCAGTCCTGGCCATTTGAGTAGTGAACAAGCAGACAGAAGATCTGCCTCTCTCTTTAATCCTGCCTTTCAAATAAATAAATAAATCTTAAAGCTAAGGCGGGGGAGGACAATGTATTATATCACTCTCAAACTACTGCTTTGGGCACAGCAGTTAAGATGTCGAGGGGGTGGGGGAAAGGCATTGTGGCACAGCACATTAAGCAGCTGCCTGTGATGTGAGCATCTCATGGGCTCCAGTTTGCGTACAGGCTGCTCTGCTTCCGATCCAGCTCCTTGCTAGCCACTGGGGAAAGCAGCAGTTGGCCCAAGTGCTCAGTCCCCTCCAGAAGTTCCTGGCTCCTGGTTTCTTCATGGCACCTAGCCCCGGCCATTGGGATCATTTGGGAAGTGAGCCAGCGGATGGAAGAGCTCAGTCTCTATCTTTTCTGCTCTCTAACTCTGCCTTTCAATAAATAAATATTTTTTTTAATGTTGCTTAGGAAACCTGCATCCCATATCAGAGTTAATGGGTTCAAGTCCCAGCTCTGCTTTCAATCCAGCTTTCCACTAACGCACCTGGGAAACAGCAGACAAAGGTCCAGGTACTTGGGTTCCTACCTTTCATGTGAAAGACAGAGACTGGGTTCTGGGTTCCTGGTTTCAGTCTGTCTCAACCCCAGCAAGTATTTGAGGAATAAACCAAGTGGGTAGGAGATCTCTCTGTCTATATGTCTGTCTCTAAAAATTTTTTTATTTGAAAGAGTTTTAGAGAGAGGTAGAGACAGAAACACACAGAGAGAAAGAGAGGTTTGTCCATCTGCTGGTTCACTCCCCAAATGCCTGCAACAATCCAAAGCCAGGGGCCAAGAGCTTCTTCGGGGTCTCCAACATGGGTGCAGGGGCCTAAGCACTTGGGTCATCCTCTACTGCTTTCCCAGGTGCATTAGCAGGGAACTGGATTGTTGGTAAGACAGCCGGACTCAAATAGGTGACCATATGGGATGCCGGTGCTGCAGCACAGGGCTTTAACCCACTGCACCACAATACCAGCCCCCATGTCTCTAAATTTTTTAAATAAACAAATAAGCACACATGTAGAGGCTGGTGCTATGGTGTAGCAAGTAAAGCCACCACCTGCAGTGCCAGCATCCCATATGGGTACCAGTTCAAGTCCCAGCTGCTCCACTTCTGATCCAGCTCTCTGTTATGGCCTGGGAAAGCAGTAGAAGATGGCCCAAGTCCTTGGGCCCCTGCACCCACAGGGAAGACCTGGAAGAAACTCCTAGCTCCTGGCTTCAAATCGGGCCCAGCTCTGGCTGGTACAATCATTCGAGGAGTAAACCAGCAGATGGAAGACCTTTCTGTCTCTGTCTCTCTTTCTCTCTACCTCTTCATCTCAGTCACTCTGCCTTTCAAACAAATAAATATTTATTTTTTTAAGATTTTATTTATTCATTTGAGAGGTAGAGTTATAGCAGTGAGAGGGAGAGACAGAGAGAAAGGTCTTCTTTCCATTGGTTCACTCCCTAGATGGCCACAATGGCCGGAGCTGCGCCAATCCGAAGCCAGGAGCCAGGTGCTTCTTCTCGGTCTCCCATGTGGGTGCAGGGGCCCAAGGACTTGGGCCATCTTCTATTGCTTTCCCAGGCCATAGCAGAGAGCTGGATTGGAAGGAGCAGCCAGAACTAGAACCGGCACCCATATGGGATGCTGGCGCCACAGATGGAGAATTAACCTATTGCGTCACAGCGCTGTCCCAAAAATAAACAAATCTTTAAAAAAAATATGCAGGTAGTGTTTAGCAGCTGAAGTCGCTGCTTGCAGCGCTGGCATCCCATATAGGCACCGGTTCAAGTCCTGGCTGCTCCACTTCTGATCCAGCTCTCTGCTATAGCCTGGGAAAGCAGTAGAAGATGGTTCAAGTGCTTGAGCCCCTGCACCCAAGTGGGAGACCCGGAAGAAGCTCCTGGCTTCAGATTGTTGCAGGCATTTGGGGAGTGAACTAGAGGGTGGAAGACCTCTCTCTGACGGGCCACCCACCTCCCATAACTCTGCCTTTCAAATAAAAATAAAAAGCTATTAAAAAAAAACTAAACAGAAAAAGAAAACAAGATAGCTATTTAAGAACTTCGGGTTTGTAGAGTATATTTTCCAAGTGTTTCCACATCTATTTTTCATTCCAGATGATGTACTACTTCCCCTCCTGGGACAGCTGAGGAAACAGGGCACATAATCAGACTCCAAGCTCACAGCGCAAGTGAAGCTGGAACCCAGGTCCTCGGGCTGCGTAGGAAAGGCAGGTCAAGCTTATCTTTATGATGCACAGACACCATCATGGTTTAGAGCATTTCAGTAAGGCCAGAGAAAACTTGAACTACACAATACATATAAAATGTGTTTAAAATACCCAGTAATTCTACCTAATCAACATCACAACTCTTTAGTAAAATATTGTTTGTAGAGTTATAAACATAATTCCCCCACAGGTCACCCAGGGCCAGGTCTCACTTTGACCCGAATGGGGATATTACACAAGCAAGTCGACGGCCTTCAGGAAGAAGAAACATCCACAGGCTGATGCTACATCCAAGCCACTCAATGTTCACACTGGTCTCATCCTAAGTAAGCACGTCCCTGACCAAGGTGTCAGCCTGCATCATCTTCAATTTCCCTATGAAAGAGCTTAAGGAAAAATCTAATTAAAAACTTAAGAAAAAATCCACTTTAATCAAAACTACAACTGAAAGGCCATGGGACTTTAAGGTAGGAAGAAATCTTAAGATATGAAAAAAAAAAAAATTGGTAACAAGAAAAAAGATGTCAAGTGGGAAAAAGAAGAGATATTTTAATCGCAATGACTAAAATTAAGCCAATCAAAAATAATTTTCCATACAGAAAAAGCACTAAAACATAGAAAATTAATGGCAAATAGGAGAGGGAGGTAAAATGCAGAGAACCACAATTTTAAGAGTATTTTACTAAGAAAAAGAATAGAAACAATGTTTACATGTACATAAAAGCAAAAAGAAAGAATAATACACTTGGTTTTGGTTCTATCCCGACCAACAGAAAACAGTTTGGCTCAGCAGTTAAGCCACCAGATAGGACAGCAGTACCCCACACTGAGGAGTCTGGGTTCACTACCCAGCTCTGATTCCCGATTCCAGCTTCCTGTTAACGCAGACCCTGGAAGGCAGGAGTAATGGCACAAGTCATTGGGGCCCTGCCACCCACACAGGAAACCTAGACTGAGTTCCCAGCTCCCAATATGTGCCTCAGTTTAGCCCCAGCTGTGGCAGGCATGTGGAGAGTGAACCAGCAGATGGGAGAGTGCTCTCCTCTCTTTTTCTGTCTTGTTATCTCTGTACTTCAAATATATAAACAAATAAAATCTTAAAGCAATATTAATAGAAAACCATCCACTATGAGATTCTGTTGCCATCTTTTCCCAGGCAGAACAATATAGCCCAGGGTCCCAGGAACAGCCAGTAAAAGAGCTACCGTTGTGTAAATCAACAGGGGCGGCCCGAGGACCCTATCAAGTGGGAGCCAATGCTACATAACAAAAATGACTCACACCAAACAGTCCAACCAAGTACTGGTACACCGTTTCCACACCAAAACACCTGGGTGATTCGCAACAGAAGCACACGCAGGCTGCTTCTTGACTGTCCCTCAAATGAGGCAACGTGGCATTGTCTCACACACACACACACACACACACACGTCAGTGAGCAGTAAGAAATCTGAGACCAAAAATAACCAGAGTGACTTTTAAAAAGTCAAATTACCTAAAAAAAAAAAACTAATTTAAACACTTACCACATTTCTAAAATCTGTTTAACTCGGAAGTTTTCATTTAAATTTTGAATTTAAAACATTTTCAGAAAAAGTCAGAGTCAATCACCTCTAGCAGTTGAAAATCAGTTTCAACTACAAGTATTTAAAAGAAAGCACTCCCCGATCCAGTACCAAAGCACTGAGGTTCCAAAGCAGTTGTCTCGCATAACTCCATTTCAGAATCCAGCTGGCCCGACAAACTCACCAGTAAGAGAGGCCTTAGCCTGGACAAACTGTACTTTCCCAGTTCATATTCTGGGTCTACTATGCTCATGAGTTTGGAAAGAAAGAATGGATATCAAGTTCAGTTGGTAGTTATTTACCACAAATAATAAGGCAACAGTTGGCACTCATTTTAAAATAAATGACTAAAATGGCAAATTTTATGGCATGTGACTTCTACCTCAATAAAACTGTATTTTGGGGGCCGTTGCTGTGGCACAGCTGGCATAGCAGGTGAAGCCTCCTCCTATGGTACCAGCAACAAATATGGGTGCTGATGAGTCCCAGCTACTCCACTTCCAATCCAGCTCCCTGCTAATGCTCCTGGGAGAGCTGAAAGTGACCCAAATACTTGAGCCCCTGAACCCATATGGAAGTCCCAGAAGAAGCTCCTGGTTCCTGGCCGTTGTGCCATTTGGGGAATGAAACAGCGGATGAAGACCCCTCTCTCTGTTTCTCTCCCTCGCCCTCTCTGTAACTCCACCATTCAAATAAATAACTAGGGGCCGCCACCTGCAGTGCTAGCATCCCATTTGGGTGCCGGTTCAAGTCCCAGCTGCTCCGCTTCCAATCCAGCTCTCTGCTATGGGCTGGGAAAGCAGTAGAAGATGGCCCAAGTCCTTGGGTCCCTGTACCCGCGTGGCAGATCCGGAGGAAGCTCCTGGCTCCTAGCTTCGAATAGGCACAGCTCTGGCCTTTGTGGACATTTGGGGAGTGAACCAACGGATAGAAGACCTCTCTCTCTCTCTGCCTCTGCCTCTCTGTAACTCTGCTTTTTGAATAAATAAATAAATCTTTAAAAATAAATAATCTGTTAAAAATACATAAATGTATTCAGAAAGAAATAATCTAACATAAACTACCTGGCTCTATTTACTCAGAGGCCACAAAATATTTATTTTAAAATCCTGATACATAGGGGCTGGTGCTGTTTCATAGTAGGCTAAGCACCAGCATCCCATACGGGCGTAGATTCATGTCCCAGCTGCTCCTCTTATGATCCAGCTCTCTGTCTATAGCCTGGGAAAGCAATGGAAGATGGCCCAAGTGCTTGGGCCCCTGCACCCACGAGGGAGACCCAAATAAAGTTCCTGGCTCTGGCTGTTGTAACCTTTTGGGGAATAAACCAGCAGATGGAAGATCTTACTCCCTGTCTCTCTCTCTCTCTCTTTCTCTCTCTCTCTCTGTAGCTCTACCTCTCAAATAAATAAATAAAAATCTTTTTTAAAAAATCCTGATATATGGGGCCGGCGCCGCGGCTCACTAGGCTAATCCTCCACCTTGCGGCGCCGGCACACCGGGTTCTAGTCCCGGTTGGGGCACCGATCCTGTCCCGGTTGCCCCTCTTCCAGGCCAGCTCTCTGCTGTGGCCAGGGAGTGCAGTGGAGAATGGCCCAAGTGCTTGGGCCCTGCACCCCATGGGAGACCAGGAGAAGCACCTGGCTCCTGCCATCAGATCAGCGCGGTGCACCGGCCGCAGCGCGCCTACCGCGGCGGCCAGTGGAGGGTGAACCAATGGCAAAAGGAAGACCTTTCTCTCTGTCTCTCTCTCACTGTCCACTCTGCCTGTCAAAAATTAAAAAAAAAAAAAAATACAAAAAATAAAATAAAATAAAAATTTAAAAATTAAAAAAAAAATCCTGACATATGAAAAGATCAACTTTATTCGTGAGCAAAGAAATGCAAATCAAATGACTCTGTACACTTTTTCACTGATCAGATTAGCAAAGATTAGTAAATTTCACATTACCAAGGTTTGATGAAAAGGTAAGGAAATCCAAATCCTAAATACTATATGTGTGCACTACTGACTTACCCTGGAGGGCAATTTATTATCAACTTTTGAAATAAAAAATGTACACAACCACTGACTGAAGTTTCACTTAGAATTTATCCTAACAGATATACCTGTACAATCATACAACTGTCCAGATATGAGAACACACACAAAAAAAAATCAGAAACAAGGGCAGGTGCTGTAGCACAGCATCCATATGGGCGCTGGTTCAAGTCCAATCCAGTTCCCTGCTACTGCGCCTGGGAAATCAGCAGAAGATGGCCCAAGTGCTGGGGCCCTGCACCCACACGGGACACCCGAATGGAGTTCCAGGTTCCTGGCTTTGGGCAGGCCCAGCCCTGGCTGTTCCAGTCATTTAGGAAATGAACCATGGAAGATTTCTTTATTTCTCTCTCTCTCTCTCTGGCTCCATCTCTGTAATTCTTTCATATAAAAATAAATTTAAAAAAAACAAATAATTTAAGTGCCCATCAATAGGAAAAAAGTTGACATCCACACATCTCACAACACAGCTATTTTTTAAATGAGGTATAATTAGAAGGTACTGAATTGGAAAATATATGCTAAAAATATTAAATAAAAGCAAAACTAAAGATAGTATGCTTCTATGTACACAGAAAATCAAAGATTACTAATTTGAACATTTGAACACATGAGGCTAGCAAATAAGGCCTTACCCTGTTAAATCTCCCCGTACTATGATCCCAAACTGTCTTTCCAATGCTCTATATTTCCAGCCAAACTAGCCTGTTCTTCCTTTGAGAAATCTGTCCAAAGGACTGCTCTCCAAAATGCTCCTGTGGTTTAGTTTCAACATCTACCAGCTGCAGCTTCAAATATAAATTATCTGAGTTGAAAGAACTATGCCTGCCTGCATCTGCTACAGAACATTTTTAAGGAATATTTTTAAAAAGGAAGAAAATCGAAACACCATTTAATAATCCTCATCACAGAAGTAGCAAAAGTACTCACCATTCCCCATGCTTTCCACCCTCTGTGCCTTTTGCTCCATACAATTTCGTGCCTGAAACCCTCTTAACTAGCTGGTTATCCCATGTTCAAACCTGGCCAACCCTTCAAAATACAGGTTAAACACCACCTCCCACACCAAACCTACCAGAGCTGACTTTCTTAAACCACAGTATTGTCACCTCCTGATGCAGTCCTTTTTTCCACCTAGCAGTGTTATATACAAGTCTTACCTTTCCCATTAGAGAGAAAATTTGTCAAGGGCACAGTCTTGGCCACTTTGTAGGCCCTAGTTCATATGTAAACTCCTATTTCACTAAATCATATAATAAAAATGGCAAGAACTAAAAACCATAATGCATAGGATGTTACTAGATATTTACTTTAATTAGGTTATGTTTACACATGACAAACTGTATGTAAGAGCATGAAAGAGCCCTCCTCCTCCATCTGCCTTCCCAATGCCTTGGTATACCTTCTCCTTCTCAAAAGACAAGCACTATGACAAATGTCTTAATATGGGTTTTTGGGGCCAGCATTGTGGCATAGCAGCTTAAGCCTGAAGCACTGGTATCCCATACAGGTGCCGTCTCAAGTCCTGATGCAGCTCCCTGCGAATGCACTTGGGAAAGCAGAGAAGATGGCCCAAGCGCTTGGGCCCCTGCACCCACGTGGGAGAGCCAGAAGAAGCTCTTGGTTTCCTGTCTGGCCCAGCCCGGCCTTTGTGGCCACTGGGGAATGCACTAGCATACAGAAGACCTCTCTGTCTCTCCCTCCCTCTAACTCATTCAAATAAATAGAATCTTTAAAAAAAAAAAAAAGGTTTTTAAGAAGTATTTGGACATTATAATTTCATAATGTGTTCAGAAGTTGCATTTACATTGCCAGAATTTACAAATGGCAATCAAAAGTCATTTATGACAATTATACAATTTATTTGTATGCTAGGGAAAATAAATATGAAAATCAAATGGAAAGGTAAATCATCCTATGACTTACAAAACCGAACCCTATCTAAAGTGTGAGAAGAAAAGTCATTATCAGGAACAATACAGTAAACATTCCGGAAATACATATAACCTAACACATTAAAGTTTTCGTAAAATGTCAAAACTGCTTAAGGATTTCATAAAGACCCTAAAATTCACACTAAGCTATGAAAACAAAAGTGCTAAGCCATTCCAGAGAAAATATTAGAGAGACATGTAGATGTTCTGTAAAGCTAGAATTTTTTAAGGACTAATGTTAATAAAGTGTTAATAAAGGTATTCCTCAATATATGAATAGCAACAAGATGTCTATACATTTTTCTAGTTTATAAATGGTAGAAATTAAAAGTCTCTAAAAGATCTTTAATCATGTTTAGTGTATAAAAAATGGTAAACTTAGCCGGCGCCGTGGCTTAACAGGCTAATCCTCCGCCTTGCGGCGCCGGCACACGGGGTGCTAGTCCCGGTCGGGGCACCGGATTCTATCCCGGTTGCCCCTCTTCCAGGCCAGCTCTCTGCTATGGCCCGGGAAGGCAGTGGAGGATGGCCCAAGTGCTTGGGCCCTGCACCCGCATGGGAGACCAGGAGAAGCACCTGGCTCCTGGCTTCGGATCAGCGAGATGCGCTGGCTGCAGCGGCCATTGGAGGGTGAACCAACGGCAAAAGGAAGACCTTTCTCTCTGTCTCTCTCTCTCTCACTATCCACTCTGTCAAAAAAAAAAAAAAAAGTAAACTTAAGTAATTATTCCTACAATTAATCACATAAAAATAAAAAAATATATATGCAATTGAGGCTGGCACTGTGGCATAGAAGGTTAAGCCTCTGCCTGTATGTAGTGCTGTTATCCAATTTGGGCATCAGTTCAAGTCCCGGCTGCTCTACTTGTGATCTAGCTCCCTACTAATGCACTTGAGAAAGCAGCAGAGGATGGCCTAGAACCTTGGGCCCCTTCATCCACATGGGAGACCATAAGAAGCTCCCAGCTCCTGGCTTCAGCCTGGCCCATCCCCAGCCATTGTGGCCATTTGGGGAGTGAACCAGATGGCCAATCTCTCTCTCTCTCCCTCCCTCTCTTTCTCTCTCTCTCTGTCTCTCTCTTTCTCCCCCCCCCATCCCCCTCTCCCTCTAACTCTGCCTTTCAAATAAATAAATAAACCTTAAAAAGGGGGAGGGGGCAGTTAGTTCATATTATTAGAAAATTTATCTAGCAATAAAACTCTGAAGTTATTAGATCAAGATAAACTTTAGTGAAAATTCAATACTGAGTTCTGAGCTCAGTGTAGTAGCCTTCTTATAAACAATATGGAAAGTCGAATTACTGAACATGTTAATACTACATTATCCATCGGGATTCCAACACAGACTGCCATACTAATTCCTCCCTTCTTCCAAAGAGAACTCGATTTTTTTCTTAAAGATTTCTTTCTTTATTTGAAAGGCAGAGTTACAGAGAGGCAGAGGCAAAGAGAGACGGGGAGGCAGGGTCTTCCGTCCACTGGTTCACTCTCCAAATGGCCACAACAGCCAGAGCTGGGCCAATCCGAAGCCAGGAGCTTCTTCCGGGTCTCCCATGTGGGTGCAGCGGCCCAAGGACCTGGGCCATCTTCCACAGCTTTCCCGGGCCATAGCAGAGAGCTGGATCGGAAATGGAGCAGCTGGGACTCGAATGCTGGTACTGCAGGCAGCAGCTTTACCCATTACGCCATGGCGCTGGCCCCAATGCCAAAATATTTCAGCTTCCCTTGCAGCTCTCTGTGGTCCTGTGATTCAGGCACAGCAGAAGTGATGTGCACACCTTCAGGGAAGTACCTTCACAGGGTGGGGGTGGAGTGCTAGTCTGCCCTTCTCAGCTCTGACAGTATCGGGATGTGACAAACTGGAGAAGCTATCTAATTGAAATAAGAAAATCACCTGTTGAAGGTTCAGTCTTCTAGTGAGCACGAAGGTATCATACCAACTCAGGACTACCTACGAATTACATGTAAAGAAACTTCTATCTCATTGAAGCCATTTTTATTTTGGAATTTTGCCACTCACTACTGTTGAACTTAATCCTACCTAATTCAAGACAAAATTATAAAGAAAGAGACCACATGAGTTAAGGACTACTTCATCAGTGAATTAATTTCCTCCCTCTCCCTGCCTCTCTCTCTCTCTCCCCACCTCTCTCTCTTCCCCTTTCTCTCTCCCCCCCCTTCCCCCTATCCCCTCCCCTCTCTCTCTTCCCCCCTCATCTATTTGAGTGGCAGACTGGTTCACTCTCCAAGTACCTGCAACAGCCAAGACCGGGTCAGCTGTGAACTCAATCCAAGTCTCCGGAGTCATCAACGCTGTCTCACAAGGTGTGCATTATTCACTGGACACTGAAAGCAGCAGTGGACCTGGAACTCACACCCAGACACTCCCATATGGGATGCAGGTGTCTGCACCTCTAGGCCAAATGCTTGCCCCATCAGTCTACTTCTATTACATATTTTAAACTTAGCAGGAATAAAGTATTCATTTTTGATGATTCAAACAACTCAGAAGCTCTAAAATTTTTTCCTATGCTATATTTGATATAAAAATGGGATTACCAAGGTGGGCATTTTAAGTGGTTAAGACATTGCTTGGGAAACCCTGATGCCATCCTGGAGTGTTCAAGTTTGAGTTCCCATCTCCACTCCCACTTCCAACTTTCTGCTAACACACACCCCCGATACAGCAGGTGATGGCTCAAGTGGTTGGGTTCCTGCCACCCCTGTGGGAGACCTGGACTGAATTCCAGATTGTGTGTGTGTGTCTCTCGCTGCCTTTCAGGTAAATTATTTTAATGTAACCATGAAAAACTTATCAAAAAATCAGCTTCCTGAATATGCTTTGTGGGCAAGAGGTTAGTCCAGATCTCCTTTATGATCTACCTGAATAACACCACACAGTATAGCTGCAGTGCACACTTACTACATTCCTCACACACAAGGCACACAGAAGTCACCAAAAGCAGACCAAAGTTTCTGAGCCAGCAACGCCCAAGCTGTGCAATCTCAGTGCACCTAGAATATGCCTCTTTGTAGCCTTCAAGTTAAAAGCTCCCCCTTCCATCACCATTCATTTCAGACTGAGTGATTAAGGTCCGGCTTTGTTCTGCCAGCATAATCAAATACAATCATATTCCTCAAAAATTACATTCCTGTTACCCAAATCAGAATCAGCATGTTACCAGAAGGCCACAGCAGCCATCGACAGTGGGTCACTTTTCCAAATGGCAAATCCTACTGATCACATGACCATACCCCTTAATTGTATCTCACAGGGTAATTCTGTCTTTAAGTTTGAAAAAAATACGTGGCATTTTTCCCCACCCCACCCCAGGTTCCAGGGATGACCTGACTAGGCGGCGTGTACAGAAGCCAGCCTGAGAGGAGGAAGACCGTGGAATTCAGGAGGAAGACCGAGCCCCTGCCTCCGCTTAGGCCATACACTCCAGTTTACTACAAAGCTCTACATTAATACTCTGGCCAAATGCCTAATTAATAATAAAGGTGTACTCTGATTAATTTCCCACTGCTCCATGTCTGTCAATCTCCTTTGGGAACAGCACAGGTAAGAGAAACAGCTAAGCCATGACACTGGTCACTCACTGGTGAACACCCCAAACTCCACTAATACTCTTTTTTTTTTTTTTTTGAGAAGCACAGTGGACAGTGAGAGAGAGAGACAGAGAGAAAGGTCTTCCTTTTTGCCGTTGGTTCACCCTCCAATGGCCGCTGTGGCCGGCGCATCGCGCTGATCCAAAGCCAGGAGCCAGGTGCTTCTCCTGGTCTCCCATGCGGGTGCAGGGCCCAAGCACTTGGGCCATCCTCCACTGCCTTCTCGGGCCATAGCAGAGAGCTGGCCTGGAAGAGGGGCAACCGGGACAGAATCTGGCGCCCCAACCAGGACTAGAACCCGGTGTGCCAGCGCCGCAAGGCGGAGGATTAGCCTGTTAAGCCACGGTGCCAGCCTTCCACTAATACTCTTTGGTCTGTGCCATTCACTTGGTAACTTAATCATATGCTGTTTGACCCATTCCTGTATTCAAAGAACAACACAAATTTTAGAATTCGTACTTTACAGACACTTGCCTGAACCCTCTAGAACCCATATCGTCTGGTTCCTGAGTGTTGCAAATAACAAAGAACAGAAACAGAGTGGAAAGGTAGTCTCTGGGTGACGGCAATAACAACGAAGCTAATGTTTACCAGGGCTTTTAAAGCAATGTCCATGTACTAATTATGTATTATTTACTTTGTCAGATAGTGTGTACTAAGTACTCGATCTTCACAACAAACCTGTGAGATGAGTGGTGCTATTACTTCCATGTTACAGATAAGGAAACTGAGACACCAGAGGAACTTGTCTGAAATCACAGTTACCACGCAGCAGGCTGCAGGCTGAGCCTGGGGTCCTCACCTACTTCTTGCATGTCAGAGAAGAGATCAGAGCTGCATTGACGAGCTTGCAGACTGAAAGCAGAGATGCCAGAGGAGGACAAGTGCTGAGGGAGAAGTCAAAGGAATCATGAGGAGCAGCAATGGTTAAAATAAACTCAGGGGCCAGCACTGTGGCATAGCGGGTGAAGTCGCTACCTGCAATGCCAGCATCCCATGTGGGTGCCAGTTCAAGTCCCGGCTGCTCCATTTCCAATCCAGATCCCTGCTAATGGTCTGGAAAAAGCAGCTGAAGATGGCCAAAATGCTTGGGCCCCTGCACCCACGTGGGAGACCTGGAAGAAGCTCCTGGCTTTTGGCTTTGGCCTGGCCCAGTCCAGGTCGTTGCAACCATCTGGGGAGTGAAACAGCAGATGAACAATCTCTCTCTCTCTCTCTCTCTCGCTCTCTCGCTCTAACTCTAACTCTAACTCTGATTTTCAAATAAATAAATCTTTAAAAAAAACTAGAATATAATTTAACTCTAATGACTCCAGATTAATGGTACCATCTTTTTTTTTAATGTGCCTTTTTTATGCCTCATAGTTTTTATTTGAAAGGCAGAGAGAGATCTTTCACTTGTGGGTTTGCTCTCCCAAATAGCTGCAACAGCCGGGACTGGGCCAGGCCAAAGCCAAAAGCCAAGAATCTGTCCGAATCTCCCACGAAGAGAGTCGGGACCCAAGCAGTTGACCCCATCACCTGCCATCTCCCAAGCAAATTAGCAGGGAGCTGGATCAGAACTGAAGTAGCGAGGACTTGAACCAGCACTCACATTTGGCATCCGGGCATGGCAAGCAATGGGTTAAGCCACTAAAGTACAACACCCACCCACCATCTCTGTTTTTACTATACTACTGGCCATAGCACGCCAACTACTTTACTTGGGCAAGAATAAAATTCGTAACACTGTTCCTGTGGGAGAAAATCATCTGCTTTAAAATCCACCTTCAAATGTGCTTTCCAGGGACGGCACAGTCGTGGGGAAGCCCACGCCAGCGGATCCTACTTCAGCGATCCTAAGATGCACACTATTTCACATGTGAAAGTCTCTGGCCTCACACAGTTTAGCCGGCAGAATTCTTTCCTTAGCAGCACATAAATAACAATGCATCTTACAAACGACAGTATCTTGGAGTCAATGAAATGTTTTTTCAGAATACATCTAACTCCAAGTATGGACACAAATACTGGTGCATGAAAACTTTCTCCTTTCAAGTTCTCAATCTAATACAAAGAGCATGATTGGCATTAAAATATAAAGGCAGGTAATAAGCATTAACACAAGATATGGATGATAAAATAACTTAAAGTGGTAAAAAATGAAAGAGCTGAAGGTACTTAAAGAGCAGGAAATACAAGTGGACAAACCAAATAAGGCAGTATGTCCCAAGCACAATTGTTTTTAAGTTTTTGTTTTTGTTTATCTATTTATTTGAAAGGAAGACAGACTTTAACTCAATCTGGGCCTCCCTTGTGTGTGGCAGGGCCCAAGTACTTGAGCTGGTACATCACCTGCTGCCTCCCAGAATTCACATTACCAGGAAGCTGGAATCGGAAGCAAAAAAGTGGAACTCCAACCCAGGTACTCCAACATGGATGCCGACGTCCCAAGCTGCATCTTAACCACTGCATCAAACATTTGCCCCTCCTAAGCAGTTTTCTACGCAGTTCATTAGACTTGACATAGAACAGAAAGAGGTAGAAAAGATGGTACCTCCAAAAGAGGAGGGGGTTGAAGACGAATGAGGTCAGGCTCCGATCACATCACCTTCCCCTGAGAACCAGCAACTACCCGCCAGTCAACGTAAAGCATGGCTTGAAGATAATTAATCAAGGGGGTAAACACCTTTTAATCTGCCACATCTCTCTGCTTTGAACCTCTACACTAGTTTTAAAACACATCTGCAGGCCAGCGCAGCGGCTCAATAGGCTAATCCTCCACCTAGCGGCGCCGGCACACCAGGTTCTAGTCCCGGTCGGGGCACCGGATTCTGTCCCGGTTGCCCCTCTTCCAGGCCAGCTCTCTGCTATGGCCTGGGAGTGCAGTGGAGGATGGCCCAAGTGCTTGGGCCCTGCACCCCATGGGAGACCAGGAGAAGCACCTGGCTCCTGCCTTCGGATCAGCGCAGTGCGCCGGCCACGCCGGCCATTGGGGGGGTGAACCAACGGTAAAAGGAAGACCTTTCTCTCTGTCTCTCTCTCTCACTGTCCACTCTGCCTGTCAAAAATTTAAAAATAAATAAATAAAAAATAAAAAAACACATCTGCAAATTCCTTGACACTTCCCCCATCCAAGAAGTGGAGCTCCCAAGCAGGCCCTCAGCACAGTGACCCGGGCATGCCCTATTCAGAGGACCTGGGTTTCATCACAGTTCACTCATGCTTCCAGCTTCCTGCTAGTGTGTACCCTGGGAGGCAGCAAGTGATGCCTCAAGTACTTGGATCTCTGACACCAATGTGGGAGACCTGGAATGAGTTCCTGGCTCCTTGCTTCAGCCTGGCCCAGCCCTGGCTATTTCAGATACGTGGAAAATGACACAACAAAGGAAATACCTCTCTCTCTCTTCCTCCCTCTCTCCTCCCCCCCGCCTCTCTTTTATGCATGTGGGGAGTTAACCCACAGAGAGAGGATATTTCACAGGGCCAGTACTGTGGTACAGCGGGTAAAGCTGACAACACTTGCAATACTGGCATGTCATATGAGTGCCAGTTCAAGTCCCGGCTGCTCCAGAAACTGGTTTTGCCACCCATGTGGGAGACCCGGATGGAGTTCCAGGCTCCTGGCTTCAGCCTGGCCCAGCCCCAGCCACTGCAGTGACCTAGGGAGTGAACCAGAGGATTGAAGATCTGGCTCTTTCTCTGCCTCTCCCTTTCTCTCTCTCTGTAATTTTGCCTTTCAACTAAATAAATAAATCTTTTAAAAGAAAAAAGCAGAACCTAATCTCTTTGGGCATGGATTAGATTTAGTGACTTGCTTCTAACTAACTCAATATGGAGGAAGTAATGGTTTTTGACTTCCAAAACTAGGTCATAACAAGCACACAGGCTCCTTCCTTGCTTCCTCTCTCTGATCACCTGTTCTGGGAGAAAGCAAATGTCATGTCGTGAAGAGGCCCATGTGGCAAACCACTGGGGCTTCCTGCCCACAACCATTCGACTGAACCACACTGGAAGCAAACCCAACACCCAGCCAGATGACTGCAGCCTCAGAGGGGCCTAAGCCAGAGCCATCAGCGAGGCCACAGAGACTGCGAGAGCGTTTGCTGCACTGTCACTAAGGCTTCAGGCAATCTGTCATTCAGCAACAGATTACACAGCCCTGTAGTATTTTGCTTCTTTATCTTTTAACAGTTACCTGTAGCCAATGGCCAAAACAACAAGTTATCTCTAGAAAGCTGTTCTCTTCATCTTTTCATACCTGTGAGGCTTACCCAATGAACTGCAGTGTTAAGCTCTTGTTTTTGTTTATTATTTGTTGAAAGATTCTTGCCAGTGCTTATACAATTGACTACAGTAGCCCAAAAATTAAGTGATTAAATCTTGAATGAACATAATAGCATAAAAAAGAAAAACATTGATTTGACTGGTCTGATTGAGATATGGAAGGAGAGATGATGAAGGCAAAAACCCAATGTAACTCCAGAATGGCCTGTGTGCAAGGTGGAGAAGAAATCATGTCACACCCTGACAAGTACTGGTTTGCAAAAGCTGCCTAAAGAAAACTAGTACAGGAGCCTGTGTTGTGGTGTAATGGCCTAAGCAGCCACCTGCAGCACCAGCACCTCATCTGGGCGCCAGTTCAAGTCCTGGCTGTTCTACTTCCAATCCAGCTCCCTGTTAATGCACCTGGGAAAGCAGCAGAAGACAGCCCAGTCCTTAGGCCCCTGCACCCACATGGGAGACCTGGAAGACGCTCCTGTTCCTGGATTCAGCCTGGCCCAGCTCTGGCCATTGCAGCCATCTGGGGAATCAAAGATCTATCCTTTCTCTCTG
This sequence comes from Lepus europaeus, assembly GCF_033115175.1. Taxonomy (NCBI): domain Eukaryota; kingdom Metazoa; phylum Chordata; class Mammalia; order Lagomorpha; family Leporidae; genus Lepus; species Lepus europaeus. The sequence continues at coordinate 5,584,790 of NC_084831.1, forward strand.
TCTCTCCCTTTCTCCCTAACTCTTCCTTTCAAATAAATAAAATTAATCTTAAAAAAAAAGGAGAAGAAAACTAGTACAGACAGGGCCAGAGCTGTGGCACAGCAAGTAAAAGTCACCACTTGAGGTGCCAGCATCCCATATGACCACCGGTTCGAGTCCCGGCTGCTCCACTTCTGATCCAGCTCTCTGCTACGGCCTGGGAAAACAGAAGAAGATGACCCAAGTCCTTGGGCCCCTGCACCCGTGTGGGAGACCTAGAAGAAGCCCCTGGCTCCTGGCTTCGGATCGGCCCAGCTCCAGCCGAAGCAGCCTTCTGGAGAGTGAACTAGCAGATGGAAGACCTCTCCATGTGCAACTGACTTTTTTTTTTTTTTTTCTTCAAAGATTTATTTATTTATTTATTTGAAAGTCAGAGTTACACAGAGAGAGAAGGAGAGGCAGAGAGAGGTCTTCCATCCACTGTTTCACTACCCAACTGGCCGCAAGACGATAAAATTATCTCACCTAAAAAGGGGATTATAACTGACTACCAGTTGTGACTATGTAGTTTCTTGAAGCAACGTAAATTGTTAGAATAAGGTGTCAAAAGCAACAACAGTCATGCCAGATGTAAGGGAAGATGAAGATGGGAAAAGCATGATTGAACACAACAGAAGGCCACCTAGCTCAGAAAGTCCCCATGCCCTCAACTCCAACTGTCCTTCTATGTGAGCTGAAGTAAAATGGGGCCAGCGCTGTGGTATAGTAGGTTACGCCTCCACCTGCAGCACCAGCATTCCGTATGGGCACCGGTTCAAGTCCCAGATGCTCCTCTTCTGATCCAGCTCTCTGCTATGGCCTGGGAAGGCAGTGGAGGATGGCCCAAGTGCTTGGGCCCCTGAATCCACGTGGGAGATCCAGAAGAAGCTCCTGGCTTCAGATCAGATCAGCTCTGGCCTTTGCAGCCATTTGGGGACTGAACCAATGGATAGAATACCTTTCTCTCTGTCTCCCCAGCTGTCTGTAACTCTGCCTCTTAAATATATTAATAAATCTTTAAGGGGCGGGCACTGTGGCGTAATGGGTAAAGCCACCGCCTGCAGTGCCACACTCAATTTGGGCACTAGTTTTGAGACCCAGCTGCTCCACTTATGATCCAACTCTCTGTTATGGCCTGAAAAAGCAGTAGAAGATGGACCAAGTGTTTGGGCCCCTGCACCTGCATGGGAGACCCGGAAGAAGCTCCTGATTCCTGGCTTCAGATCGGCTCAGCTCCAGCTGTTGTGGCCATTTAGGGAGTGAACCAGTGGATGGAAGACCTTTCTCTCTCTGCTTCTACCTCTGCCTCTCTGTAACTCTGCCTTTCAAGAAAATAAATAAACCTTTAAAAAAATAAATCTTAAAAAGGGAGGAGGGGGAGTTAAGCCATGTGGAGGGCTGGTGGGCAGATTATCAGGTAATCTGACTCCAAACCCTTAACCAACAACGGTGACAACAACCTATGCAAGGAATCCTTAGAACAGGAAACAGAAATGTAAAGACAAAGAAACCAGAGGGAAAACATCTGAATTAGCAAAGGACTAGCCACGGCTGCTCAGAGCTTCTGCCAGAAGGGAACCCCTTCCCCTCCGTAAAATGTTTAAAGTAGCACAGGGTTACGTAACCTGAGCAAACCAGGTAGCAGCCCTGCCTGAGACTGTCACGTCTTCAGTCACACTGGGTGACCCACACAAAACAGGCACACTGGCCCTGAGTTTAATGAGGAGCAGTTTAAACTCACTGAAATGATGTTTCTACACATCAAATGTCTGCTCCTAGCAGTGACCAGAGCCTCCTGGTCCTACGCAAAGCTGCTCTTGAATGGTCCAGCACAGCCAGCTTCTGGCAGGGAGGGAGGCATGCATGCCAGCACGTGCCCAGACTCCCCTGAACTCTGTCCAGCCCACACACACTTTGATGGCCCCAACACTGCACTCCCCGGTTCCTGACCCCTCAAGTAGGAAGGGGGTCAGGAGTCAGACCTCTGGGAGCCTGGGGACAGGTGTGCGTGCCAGTGAACGTGCCCACACGTGCCCTGCTGAGTGCGCGCACACCTGCATGCCCGTTCTGGAGGAGAGGCTCTCCCTGCCGCTTCAGCACCGTCGAGAGACGCTCAACACCAGGTCTGCTCATGAGCTCTCTCACACTGGGCCAGGCCAACAACAGTGTCCTGGAGCACTGTCCCTACTGCTACACACAGCCTGAACAACCAGAGTCCTGGCACTGAAACACTCAACAAACTCTGCCTGCAAGGGAAGCCACAAGGTGCATGGGATGCTAGCTGAGATCCATACCCTTAGCACCCCCAAAACACCAAACCTGAGCCTCTGTTCTCCTGTGAGGTCTGATTCTTAAGGTTCAAATTTTTGTTCCAGTTTTCCCCAATACTCGGGATGACCTGGAAGACTTTCTGTTCCAAAGCCCTTGAAAAACTCACTGGGGAGGCAGGGGGAAGCAGGTGGACATTCGGCACAGCAGTCAAGGTGCCCCTTGGGATGCCTACATCCCATTTAAGAGTCTGAGTCCACCTCAGCTCTAGACTCCAGCTTCCTGCTGATGCTTACCCTGGGAGGCAGCTGTGGCTGAAGTGGTTGGATCCCTGCCGCCTGCATGGGAGACGTGGAATGAGTTTCCAGCTCCCAGGCATTTAGGGAATGACCCAGCAGATGGGAGGTTTCTGGTTTTTGGGTTTTTTTCTCTCTCTCTCAAATAAAATATACTTTAAAAATGTTAAAGGTCATGTGGAGGGGCAGGAATTTAGTCTTGCAGGCAGAGTCTCACATCCCATATCATCAGAGGACCTGGGCTCAACCCCTGGCTCCACTCCAGATTCCAACTTGGGCAGCAGCTGATGGCTCCAGCAGTTGGGATTTTGCCACTCACATGGGAGACTCAAATTGAGTTTTCAACTCCTGGCTTTGGCCTGGCCCAACACTGACTGTTGCAGGCTTTTGGGGAGTAAACCAACAAAGGGGAGCTGTATCTCTACCTCTCAAATAAATAAGTATTAGATATATGTGCTCATGGCTGCTGATATACCGGCAAATTTTACCACTTAAAGACAACTCTATTCTGGCATACAAACAGCTCATTTTACAAAAACAGGAAAAACAAAAACCTCTTATATTAACAGTGCTATCTGGGGAATAGAGTTGTGGCGCAGCGGATAAAGCTGCCGCCTGCAGTGCTGGCATCCCATGTGGGCACCAATTCAAGTCCTGGATGCTCCACTTCCAATCCAGCTCTCTGATATGGCCTGGGAAAACAGAAGATGGCCCAAGTGCTCGGGCCCCTGCACCCACGTCGGAGACCCTAACGAAGCTCCTGCCTCCTGGCTTCGGATTGGCCCAGCTCCTGATGTTGGGGCCATTTGAGAAGTGAACCAGTGGATGGAAGACACCCCCCCTCCCCCGTCTCTGCTTCTCTGTAATTCTGCCTTTCAAATAAAAAAATAAATCTTAAAAAAAAAAAAAAAGAGCTTAGCTAGGGGCCAGCACCGTGGCACACTGGGTTAATCCTCCGCCTGCAGAGCCGGCATTCCATGTGGGCGCCTTTTCTAGTCCCAGTTGCTCCTCTTCCAATCCAGCTCTCTGCTGTGGTCCGGGAAGGCAGTGGAGGATGGCCCAAGTCCCTGGGCCCTGCACCCACATGGGAGACCGGGAGGAAGCTCCTGGCTCCTGGCTTCGGATCAGCGCAGCTCCAGCCATTGCGGCCATTTAGGGAGTGAACCAACGGAAGGAAGACCTCTCTCTCTGTCTCTCTCTCACTGTCTGTAACTCTACCTGTCAAATAAGTAAATAAAAAATCTCTAAAAAAAAAAAAAAAAAGAGCTTAGCTCAATAAATGTTGGATATTAGTATGTTAAAAAAAAAAGGTACATAACATAGGGACACAGATATCTTAACAGTACTTGGCACACCAATAAGTTATACAAGTCACAATTCCAACTAAAATATGAAACTAGTAAGTATTTGCAGTATTCATGCATGCTTATTTGGCCAAATGTTCATTAAAATGGTTTATGCAATCTAAGCAATTTTCTAACATATATTTAAATGCACATTAAATATTTAAATGCACATTTCTCATTTAAATAAGAATCCTAGAACTCTTTTAGACAAGAAACCAATCACAAGTGAACAGGCTCACCAAAATCACACTTAAACAGGATAAGCAAAGCTTCAACTTTGGGATAATTATCAAGATACCAATAATTAACAATCACTTAAATATTATTCAAGAACAATTCCTGGTTGTTTAAAAAAAAAAAAACCTATGATCAAGTAGGGTACAGCATTATCACACACTGATTATGTAAGACAACAGTGCATTGTTTCAGTATGTGGATGTGGATGTAATGAAGTTCACAGTTAGGTTACACTAATGACTCACTTAAACATCTGAATTTTCTGCTATCTTAACCTTCAAATCAACTGCAAAAGTAGCTGCCAAAAGCAGTTAGTAGAAAAGCACACTATTCCCAAAAGAACTTGGTATACACAACTTATTTCACTACTTGAATGTTTTTTTGATTACTGAGATTTGAACAAGATGTTAAAGATTCAAAACTAATTTTAAAGTAATGGGTGCTTACTAAACCCATAATAATATTCAACACACACAGGATTTCAGAAGGGCACAGATCCTATTCATCTGTGTTTTTACAGCACCTGGCATATTTCAGTTCAATATTACATACAATTACTTCAGGATCTGATAATAATTATCATGTTTTATCTTCTTAAATTGTTTTTGATTGACCAGTAAGTCAAAGTTGAAGAAGTTTCTGGTACATTTTATTCCTTGATTTGGATTACCTTTTGCTGTAACTTGTTCTTGGTTACTCTAGCTCCCCTGCAGCACCACACTGGCAGAGAACACACTGGGCTGAGATCACCCAACTCCATGCCCACGGCACATCTGAACTGCTCACATTTCATTGCGAAAGATATACGATTTTAGAGATTACACTTCAAGTCTTGGAAGCAAAATGAGTCAGAAGCCACATTCCTAGGAGCAGCCAGTCTGGAATATAAGTCTATCCCACACCCGGAGTACCAGGTACCACCACCGCAAACCTAACAGTTCATTACTTTAAAACAACCGAGCCAGGTTAGGATATGCGATCAGGAAAACCCCTCTAGGCGTTTATCAGGCAGGTTGTCTCTGAACTGCACCCTGGTTTGGAAGTCTCTGAGCAAGAGCTGGCCCTCTTCCAAGCTCATCTATAGCCACAGTCGCTTCCCATTTCTTTATGTTTTTCATCTAATCCATAAGTCTTCCCATCAGACAACTGTATCTGTTTATATGACTAATGAAAATATTATCACAATCCAGGCCTACACTGCACACAAAGCTGTCCTTTTCTGGTCAGATTTCCTCACCCCCACCCCTGCTCTCCCCGGGTTAAATCCCTGAGCAATACCTCTCTGTCCGGTGCCAGGATTTCACTTTACTAACACTGAAAACTTTCTAAAAGACTGCTAGTGTATGTAGAGTTTCCTGAAATACAAATAAGCCCCATTATTTTGTTTATTATTGTGACACAAACTATATTTTTCATAAAAGATGGAAGAGTAGTAACTCAAAGTAAGCTTTGGAAGGCACAAAGTGTAAATACTTCAGATGAGGGAACAAAGTAATGTCCACACACAGCCAGTGACGGCAGACAACCTCCGTGCACTACGCCCGGCAAAGGCTTGTGTGTTAGCAGCTCAGGAAAAAGGCACTCACAGAAAGGCACTACAACCACGTTTAAAAGAAAATCATTAAGCCTCGGCCGTTAATCCCCTCCCCCATCCTCTTCGTTTGGCTCCTTCAAAGCAATTAACCAGCAGAAGGTGCTATTCCACAGCCCACAGGACCCACACCAACCTCCACCCCAGGGCCAGAGCAGGGTTCACCCCAGGTGGACTCTCAGCCTGTCCCTGACCAGCCAGTGTTCAAAGGAGCTTCTACACTTGCCCCCAAAACAGAAAAAAACAGACTTAACACCTCTACTTACAAAAACAACAAGCACACTGACAGCTCCACAGCCAGCAAACCTGACCATCAAACTGACAGGCCACCAACAGCTCAATATCCACGCCACTTTGCTGAATATTAACCTCAAATACGATTGTTGTAATTCTAACAGACAATTTATCCCTACTGAAAAGACCAGGCTGATCACAGTCACTACAATGAGAGTCCAGCCATCCAACCACTGTCCCTAACTAAGTCAGGCGCAATGAGCACTAGGAAGGCCGCGACATGTAAAGAGCATTTTATCTGTACACACACAAAAAGAAAGAGCAGAAGCCAGGGCTGCAAGGGAAGGGGGGGACGGGGAGGGAGTCTCTGAGCATGCTTATGAGTGTCCTTTAGTTTCCAATGTACTCTTCTGCCTCACAAGGTTGCAAAAAAGACCAGACAGGGGATGGGTGAGAGAAAGCTGAAAAAGAAAAGCACCCTCCCTCCCCCCATCTTCCCTCCTCTCTCCCAAAAAGAGCTGTGTTTGTCTGTGCAAACCTAGTCCCAAATATGGGAGAGAGAGAATGAGTGTGTGTGTGGAAGAACAATGCGCCCTCAGCCTGGTATTGTGTGTGTGTGTGTGCGTGTGTGGGTGCCTCTTTTCCCTTCGACCTCAACAACAACAGAGAGAGCTGGAAGCCAGCTTTCCACCCAGGCTAGGCCGTCAGAATCCAAAGTGGCTTCTAATTTACAGTGGAATTAACTCAGCAAGCACAGCCATGGAAGGAAATATCTACCCACAGATGATTTTATTATTGTACAGATCCATCCTCTCTCCCCTCCCCCACCAGACGGAGACTAAAGAAACCAGTGTACACGAGACAAAAAGGTCTCTTTAAGATGGAAAGCAATTATCCAAGCCGCTTCGAATCTACACGGGGGTGCGCCCATCTCTGCCCCCTGAAAACGTCTGCTTTGTAATGCACCAAGTTCACCCTTCTCCTACTTAGCTTTTTTTGTGCTTAAAATGTTGCTTTGGAGGAAGCTATTTCAGGATTCATACAAAACTACTTTCTAAATGTCCCTTAAAATAGCAACACACACTGAAACACTTAAAGCGCCCAGTTTCTCAAGGACACATTTTGCTTAAATCAGTGTTTGAAGTCTGCAATCCAGAAAAATTGCAAGCAAACCTTGGAAAAGAGACAGAGGGAAATGACAATTCAACAATGAATCATTCTGTTTTCCTTTCAGCAACTTCTCCAGCAAGCAGTTTCAAAGGAACCTGCGATACTTTGCCCTCCCCAACACACACACACACACACACACGGAAAACTCCTTATCTTCTTTCCACAACCCTAAAATACTACGACTACTAATAAACAGAAGCCGCCCTGCTTCCAGGGGCAGAACTAAGACACGAGACCGCATTCCATCCACCGCCAGGGATGCCTGGCTCCCTCGCCTCGTAGAACCATAGACCAAAGAGCCAGAGACTCAGCACACAAAGAGGGAATCTTCCAGCGTGAAAAACGATACTTTAACGAGAGTCCGCCCCCAAGACCCCCCAATCCTCAAACATTCGAGAAATGCACGGCTTCGGCCCCCGCCTGCCTTCGCTCCCGCACTTCAGCCAGCATCGGGTCACATGGGCCAGCTGAGCCTCGGACCAGCAGCCCAGCAGCAGGAGGCCGGGAGGGAGCAGGGGTCAGCAGGCGCAGGGCGGCCACCGGCCCGGCCGGCCCCGGCCCGCCACCTCCCGGCCCCTTCCCCCGGCTCCCCCAGGTGAGGGCACACGACGCGGCCAACTTGGGGACTTACCTTCCCCGGACGCGCTACACCATCCACAGGGAGGTGTCGCGGCCCAGCTCGCGGGGAAAGTGGCGGGCGCGGGGCGGGAGGCCGAGGGGGCCGGCCCGCGGGCTCGGGACGCCGAGGGCGCGCGGCTGCCCTGCCGTGACCTCCGCCGCGACTCGGGCCGAGGCTGCCTCCGTCTGGGGCCGGCAAGTCCTTCAGCGGCGGGAGCCCAGGACCATGTCTGGTTTTGTTTTTCCGAGGGCGAGGGGGGCTCCCTCAGGATGATGGTGATTTTTTTTTTTTTTCCCTCAACTAGGAGAGAAAATGAGGCAGAGACAATGTGGGGAGCGAGAAGGGGGAAGAAGAAGGGGCAGCAGGCGGGGACCGAGGCCCAGCGGGGCGAGCGTCTCGGGGCGTGCGGGAGGAAGAGGAGGCTCCGGAGCGCGGGGGGCGGCTCGCGAGCGTCTGTGGGAGCAGCGGCACCTCCGCGATGGTGGCGGAGCCGCGGCGGCGCTGCTGCACCGACCCGCCGCCCACTCCCGGCTCGGGCCCGGCCCACCTCGCAGTATTGCGCCTCGCCATTGGCTCGCCTGGGCATGACGCGCGCGGGGGCCGGGCCAATGGGGGGCGGAGGGCGGGCGGAGGGGCGGGATTTCTTCTTCCCCTTTTTTTGGTGGTTTTTTTTTTTTCTTTTTTTTTCCTTTTCCTTCCCCCCGCGACCCCCTCCCGCCCGCCGTCCTTTTTAATCAAATGAGCAGAGGCGGAGGCGGGCGAGAGGCCGCGCTCCGGCGACTCCGCGGCCCGGGGCTCGTGGCGCGCGCGGCAGGCGGCGGCCGGCGCGGTGGGCCGGGCTCCCCTCAGGGCAGCGTCTTTGTGCGAGGCCGCGCTCCCGGGCGGGGCGCGCCGCTGGCGGCGGCCGAGCTGCCGCTCCGGGGCCGGCGGGGCCCGTCGCCCTGGCTGTTGCCCTTGGAGACGCGGCGGCCGCGGGGTCTCGTCCCTGGGCCGGGGCGGCCTCGGCGCCGGTGGGAAGGCTCCGCTGAGGGCTCGCGGCGTCGGGGGAACACGGGTGACGGGAGCCGAGTTAGGAGAAGCGGGTTGTCGGGCTGCGTGTTCGGAAAGCGGGGTTAAAAAGTCTCCGAGGCGTAGACTGCATGGCGGGGTCGGCGGGGGTTTCGGGGACGGAGCACGGTGCCGCGCTGAGCCCTAAGTTTGAGGAAAAAATCCTCAAAAGGAGAAAGCCAGACATGCCTTTTTTTCTTCTGAAGAACATGGACTACCCCGTCCCGCCTCCCCAGGGCTGGCAGGCACCGGAGGGTGTGGGATGCTGTGTAGGAGAAATAGGCGCAGGCCAGGCGTCCCTGCTCTGTTCCCAGTAAATCCACAGGATCGGAGGGTTTACCAGTGTCTGAGACGCACAGCTTGTTTATTGGGTGAAGCCAGGGCGAATCCTCAACCTATTGTTGATTTGTAAATCTGTAGACGCTTGTCTGGGGCCTTATACCACGCCTTCTTCCTAATGGAGTTAAGTTCTGTACCTGCTAGAATAATTAAGGAATAAAACATGGTTCAAAATAATACACTCACCTATTTCTTTTTTTTAAGATTTATTTATTTATTTATTTGAAAGTCAGAGTTACACAGAGAGGAGAGGCAGAGAGAGAGAGAGGTCTTCCATCTGCTGGTTCACTCCCCAGTTGGCCACAAGGGCCCGAGCTGCACCGATCCAAAGCCAGGAGCCAGGAGCTTCTTCCAGGTCTCCCAAATGAGTGCAGGGGCCCAAGGACTTGGGCCATCTTCTACTGCTTTCCCAGGCCATAGCAGAGAGCTGGATTGGAAGAGGAGCAGCCGGGCCTCGAACCGGCGCCCTTATGGGATGCCGGTGCTTCAGGCCAGGGTGTTAACCTTCTACACCACAGCGCTGGTCCCATACACTCACCTATTTCAAATAAAGTGGTTATTTTCTCTTTACAGTGTTCATTCAAATTATGATTTCTACATCCATTCATTTCTTTTAAAAGATTTTTTAAAGATTTATTTATTTATTTGAAAGAGTAACACAGAGAGAAGGAAGACAGAGAGAGAGAGGTCTTCCATCCGATGGGTCACTCACCAGATGGCTGCAACGGCCAGAGCAGGGCAGATTGGAACCCAGGAGCTTCTTCCGTATCTCCCACTGGAGTGCAGGGGCCCAAGTACTTGGACCATCTTCCATTGCTTTCCCAGGCCATAGCAGAAAGCTGAATCGGAAGAGGAGCAGCCAGGACTAGAACCATGGCCCATATGGGATGCAGGTGCCTCAGGCAGAGGATTAACCTACTGCACCACAGCACCAGCCCCTATCCATTTCCTTTTAAGAATAATTTGGACTGGGGCCAGTGCCTGCAGTGCCAGCATCCCATGTGGGTGCTGGTTCAAGTCCCAGCTGCTCCACTTTCAATCCAACTCCCTGCTGACTGCAGTCCACATGGGAGACCCAGCTGAAGCTCCCAGATCAGGCCAGGCCCAAGTCCAGGCCATTGTGGCCATCTTGGGGGTGAACCAGTTAATGGATGATCTCTTTTTGTCTCTCTCCCTTTCTCTCTCTCCTCCTCTATCTCTGTAACTCTGGCTTTCAAATAAATAAATCTTTTTTTATAAAAAGAATTTGTACTAATAAATATTGTTGAACCACAGCCGGAGAGATACACAAAAAAATGGGTCCTTGCCATTACCTTTACAGCAAGAAAAATCCTTATGGCTGCAGTTCCTCCAGTTATCAAACAGAAAAGTAACTGATACCTCGTTATATATCTGATAATATAAGAACTGAACTTTTTGGTAAAGATTTATTTATGCATTTGAAAGACAGAGAGAGAGGTCTTCTATCTGCTGGTTCACCCCCCAAGTGGTTGCAGTGGCCGGAACTAGATGGCTCAAAGCTAGGAGTCAGGAGCCAGGAGCTTTTGCTGGGTCTCCCACATGGGTGAAAGGCTCAAGCACTTGGGCTGTCCTCTGCTGTTTTCCCAGGTGTATTAGCAGGGAGCTGGATCAGAAGTGGAGCAGCCAGGACTTGAATCTGCACCCATATGGGAAACCAGCATCACGGGTGGTGGCCCAACCTGCCATGCCACAATGCTGGCCCCAATAACTGAATTTTATAACACAATAAATTCAGCAAACTGCTTTCAATGTTCTGGATATGGAAAGAACTATTTAACAAGAGTTTGGAAGCATACTAAGTGGATGGCTGCAGTTTCCCTCAAAATCTACTTCTACAGAAGCACTTTTTTTTCTTTAAGATTTATTTATTTATTATACAGGAAGAGTTACAAAGAGGAAAAGGCAGCGAGAGATAGAGAGAGAAAAGTTGTTCATATGCTGGTTCACTCCCCAGATGGCCGAAACAGCCGAAGCTGAGCCGATCCGAAGCCAGGAGCCAAGAGCTTCTTCTGGGTCTCCCTGGTGGGTGCAGGGGCCCAAGCACTTGGGCCATCTTCCACTGCACTCCCGGGCCACACCAGAGAGCTGGCCTGGAAGAGAGACAACCGGGACAGAATCCGGCGCCCCAACCGGGACTAGAACCCAGTGTGCCGGCACCGCAGGCGGAGGATTAGCCTAATGAGCTGCGGTGCCGGCCTAAATGTAGCAATCTATAAATGAGCATTAAATGAGCAAATTAGACCTACTTAATAATAATCCCTTGTAAGAACTGTGCTCTGTCCAACCATAGAGCCAGGGAACAGTTTCTCCCCAGGACTGGGGAGCTGAAAGGTGGTAATGATAACCTTCATAATAAGAACTACTGAACCGTGGATTGAAGGCTTCTTATGTCCCAAGTGCCACGCCCAGCATGTTACATCCTCGACCCATTTGGTCCAAACAACAACCCATGAAGTGCATTGCTATCCCCATTTTGAAGGTGAAGGAACCAGGGTTTAGAAGGGTAAATAATTTGCAAAAGGTTAAAGGGGTCAAATATTGGGGGACGGTGTTGTGGCACTGTCTGCAATGCTGGCATCCAACATAGGCATCAGTTCATTTCCCAGCTGCTCCACTTCCCATTCAGCTCCCTGCTAATGCACCTGGGAAAGGTGAAAGATGGCCCAAGTCCTTGGGCTCCTGCACCCATGTGAGAGATTCAGGTGAAGCTCCTGGCTCCAGGCTTCAGCCTGGCCCAGCCCTGATTCTTGCAGCCATTTGGGGAATGAACCAGCGATGGGAAGATTCTCAATCTCTCTCTCTCTCTCTCCCTCCCCCTGCCTCCCTCCACTTCTCCTTCTCTGTGACTCTGACTTTCAAATAAATAAATCGTATATTAAAAAAATAAAAAGAATGTGGGCCAACAGGCACCCTGATGTCCTGTTGCTAAGAATGTAACTGTTCCATTTTTAAGAATACAAGCCAGCACTATCTATCAAAATGTTAAATAGCCATACCCTTTGACCTAGCAATTCTACAGATAATCCTGTAGGATTCTAGAAAGCTATTCTACAAATAATCTTGCATAAGCATACAAAGATACATACAAAGGATTTGCAACATTATTTATGATGGGAAAAACTGGAAAAACCTGAACATCTATCAACAAAGAATGTTTAAATCAATTATGGTACAAACATACAATACCTCAGAGCTTTCAAAAAGAATGAGATCAATGTGAACTGATAAAGATTAGCTGCAATTCAGAGTTAAAGAGAAAAAGCAAGTCACAGAACAATGCAGCATAACTTGATTTGTATTCTGAAGAGGACAAATTTGTGCATGCCTTACAAGTGTCCAGAATCACACCCTCCAAGAAGCCCAGTGGGCACGGAATGGAGAGTGAGGGGCACAGGACACTGCCTTGTGGCTTCATTCCACTCCACTCTGCTCCGTTCTTTTCATATCAAGCATGGATAATTTTTATAATTAAAAAAAGAATTCCAAGGGTTTTTTTTTTTTTTGAACATATGGCTGGTAACTAGCCTTCATAATTCACCAGAAGTTCTCAAGCTTTAGAACATGTAAATTATTTTCCCCTAAAATGCCTTTAGCAGAACTAGGGTTTTGCAAGCCTTGTAACAGACTGAAGCTTGTTTCTAGGCATTTTCTATGAAATTGGCTTCCAAGTTTATGTAGTGCAAATAGAAGCCAATAATGAGAGCTTCAGCTTATCTCCCGCTGTACTTTTCCAGGTCCTCGCTTCCCACTGCCATACCTCTGCCGGCTCAGAGCTCACGGTGTGTTTACCCACTTCACGGTTTACAGTAAATCAAGCTTCCTCCCTCTCCGTAGTTCTCCTCCTGCCAGGTAAGTAACCCCCGGCAGCCTTTGAAAGTCCCTGCTCTGAAATGGAATGGGGAAATTGGTGATAGACGGACAGGTCACTTCCCAGCACCAGTGTCCCTGAGCCAACACGGGCAGAGGTGAAGCAGCTTCCACAGCAAAGGATCAGAACCCAGACAGCCCTTCCCTTCGCCTGGATGGGACGGCGGCTGGCGATCAGAACCCAGACAGCCCTTCCCTTCGTCTGGATGGGACGGCGGCTGGCAACAAGGCTCCCGATCCAACACGAGCCTCGCTGTGTTTTATTTCCACCACAGCAGAAGCGAGCCAGTTTCCTGACAACATCTCTGGGGAGCCCTGCTCCACGGACGCACAAAACACGGGGTGGCGGGATGCCCTTCCTTCGGGGGCACACCCAGCGGGTGCCCCAGCCTGTGGTCCAGGGCGCCACGATGTCGTCTGGATGAGATGTGAATCCACGGACTGACTCCTGACCACTTGTGCTTAGGAAAAGTCTTGGAGGGCATGTGGAAGAATGAAGGGGAGGGGCTGCCGAGTTCCCTTGTCTTGGCCCCCTTCCAGGTTTGATAATTAGGCATCCTCCTCCCTCCGTCTCCCTGCCATTTTCCGAGACGTGCTATTCCACGCTTCCTGTTACAAACAGCTGTCCACTGTTAACTGAGCCAGCCAGGGAGCCAGGATTCCACCCTAGGGGAAGCTGCGTGTCAAGGTAAACTTTCCTCCACATCTACTGCTAAATTACTTAGGTACACCTCGGAGGAAAGGTGGTATTTTCTAGGCATAAGGAGGGCACAATAATGGGGAGTTAAAAACTCCCCCTATTTGGTTAAATGCTGAACACACAAGACTCACATTGATCGCAGAGGGGCCCTCAGAAGGAGTGGTGTCCTCACCAAAGAAAATAAGTTTTAGCTTCTAAAACTGCCCTGGGGGACCGGGCTTTATTCATGTGATATTGATGTGGCAGGTGCTGTTTGCCACCCAGACCGATTTCCTGAGGCCAGGGCATCTTCACAAACAGAGCCGAGAAGTAAACAAATAACGTGACCCCGAAGAAGTGCCAAGTTCACCTCTGCCACCCATGCTTCCGTGTCCATGTTGGGCCTGCCCGGGTCAGCACGTCCATGCTGGGCCTGCCCGGGTCAGCACGTCCATGCTGGGCCTGCCCGGGTCAGCACTCTAGGGCTTCCCTCCTTGCCATTCAGCCTGGAAAGCACCTCAGTTTCAAAGTACCCACATTCCTAGTCCCTTGAACGCCAAACATCTCCTTTTACTGCCTTCCAGAATAAGTTCTGCTACTCACTTTAATCTTAAAAAGAGCATTCTGATTTGAAGCAATCAAGACATCCTTCAATGGAATATTATTTAGCACTAAAAAGGAATGAGCTATCAACCCGCAACAAGGCATAAAGGAAACCTAGAGGCCTATTACCACTAGTAACGGAAAGAAACCAACCTGAAGAGGCTCCACACAGCGTGGCCCCCACCACCTGACATCTGGAAAAGGCAGTAACGAGATGAGTGGTTGCGGGTGGTTAGCAGGAGGGTGGGATGAGGCAGAGGATGTGGGGAAGGGTGGATACAGGTCCTTACATATTCCTGAAAACCCATAGAAAGTTGGACTGCGGAAAATGAACCCCAGTGAGGGGCCTCAGTGAACAATAATGTGCCACCCTAGTGAGTGGTGAAGGCGCGCACAGGAACGCTGTGCTGTCTGCTTCATGTTGCTGTACACCTAAAACTGCCTAAAATCACCTGTTGGGGTCCACGTTGGAGCACAGCAGGTTAAGCTTGTGATGCCAGCATCCCATATGACTGCTGGTTCCGGTCCAGCTGCTCCACTGTGGGGAAGGCAGCAGAAAATGGCCCAAGTGCTTAGGCCCCTGCACCCATGTGGAGACCCAGATGGAGTTCTAGGCTCCTGGCTTCAGCCTGGCCCAGCCCCAGCCATTGTGGCCATTGCAAAGTGAACCGTCTCCTCTCTCTCTCTCTCTCTCTGTCACTCTGCCTTTCAAATAAATAAATAAATCTTTAAAAAAAATCATTGGCTACTTAAAAAAGAAAAAAAAAAAAGCCTTTTAGCTTTTAGTCCTGTCTTCTACGGTAAGGCATAGCTAAGCAACAGGAAGTTCGTGGCTGTTCCTATGGGGAAGCCCAGGCCGGGCTGAGCAGTCCACCTGGGGACAGGCAGGACCCGGCCCCCTCCAGTGTGAGCAGCTCTGGCTGCTGTTCTTGTCTGTCCCGCCAGCTGGCCTCCTCGCCCTTCAACAGGCCACTCTCCTTTGCACACACACACACACACACACCCCGCTCCTGCTGTCTTGGAATTTTGACGCCCTCCCGATTGCAGCCTGCACGTGGCCTCTCTGGCCTCCTGGTGTTCCTGCAGCTCGTGACTTACCCACCCCAGCTGCCGACGCCGCCAGCTGCCTCATGACTTGAGTATTTCCTAGTTAAAATTCCTAAGAGAGAAACCTGATTGGCCCAGTGCGTCATGTTAGGCCCGGCCCTGTCCTGGTTACTGATGGATCTCCTACGGTGCAAAGCCCAGACTGCCCAGGGCGACTGCTCCCCGGAGACTGGCAGGGCGGCCTCACCCTGGAAGGGCCTGTGGGTGTGGCAGCTTTCCAGATGTTTGTCTCGGTCCATTTTCTGTTGCTCTATCAGAACGCTTCCACTGGGTGATTTATAGACAGAAGGTTTAGGGGTAGGTGTTTGGCCTGACAGTTAAGCCGCTGGTTGGGGCACCCACATCCCACATCTGCGTACTCGGATTTGATTCCCAGCTCCTGCTCCTGAGATCAGCTTCCTGCTAGGGCACACCCTGGGAGCAGCAGTGACGGCTCAAGTGGTTGGGTCCCTGCCACCCCGCAGGGGAGATGTGGCCTGAGTTCCCAGCTCCTGGCTTTGAAACCGACTTGTGCTTCAGCCTTACCCAGCCCAGTGAACCAGTGTATGCGCTCTCGCTCGCGCGCGCTCTCTCTCTCTCTCTCTCTCTCACACACACACACACACACATTTCTGGAGTTTGGGAAGACAAGGGCGTGGTGAAAATAAAAGGAGCAATAAAGGAGAGGCAGCTCTGAGAGAACAAATCCACCCCCGCTGAGAAAGGCATTTGTCCCTCCTAAGGGCCCAATCTCTGATAGTCAGTCAACAATCAAATGCAAATACCAGCCCGTGCCACAGCTCAATAGGCTAATCCTCCGCCTGCGGCGCTGGCACCCCGGGTTCTAGTCCCGGTCCGGGCACCGGATTCTGTCCCGGTTGCCCCTCTTCCAGGCCAGCTCTCTGCTGTGGCCCGGGAGTGCAGTGGAGGATGGCCCAGGTGCTTGCGCCCTGCACCCCATGGAAGACCAGGAGAAGCACCTGGCTCTTGCCTTTGGATCAGCGCGGTGCGCCGGCCATTGGAGGGTGAACCAACGGCAAAGGAAGACCTGTCTCTCTCTCTCTCTCTCACTATCCACTCTGCCTGTTTAAAAAAAAAATGCAAATACCATAATGTGCTTCTGGTATGGGTGTTGTCAAAAAAACAAAGAGCAAGAGTAAAACTAAATCTCAGCTGGTGCCATGGGTTAACAGGCTAATCCTCCGCCTTGCGGCGCCAGCACACCAGGTTCTAGTCCCGGTCGGGGTGCCGGATTCTGTCCTGGTTGCCCCTCTTCCAGACCAGCTCTCTGCTGTGGCCCGGAAGTGCAGTGGAGGATGGCCCAGGTCCTTGGGCCCTGCACCCGCATGGGAGACCAGGAGAAGCATCTGGCTCCTGGCTTTGGAACAGTGCGGTGCGCCAGCCTCAGCGCGCTGGGCACGGTGGCCATTGAAGGGTGAACCAACGGCAAAAAGGAAGACCTTTCTCTCTGTCTCTCTCTCTCACTGTTCACTCTGCCTGTCAAAAAAAAAAAAAAAAAAAACTAAATCTCAGCTGTGAAGTATTTCATTGCTGTTTTAGCGACAAAGCCTTCATCATCTAGTTCACTCCCCAGGTGCCCAGGACGGCCAGGACTCCGTCTCATCAGGCTGCAGCCGGGAACTAGGAATTCAGTGCAGAACTCCCACGAGGGTGGCAGAGACCCATGCTCCTGCTGCCTTCCAGGATCTACATTGTCGCGAAGGTGGAAACTGGGAGCTAGAGCCAGGAGCTGAACCTAAGCACTCAGATGTGCAATAAGAGCATCTTATCTTATTTTTTTTTTTTAGGATTTATTTACTGAGGCCAGCGCTGTGGCACAATGGATTAAATGGACTGTTTTTCTGATCCATCTCCCTGCTAATGCGCCCAGGAAACCGGCAGAGGATAGGCCAAGCCCTTGGGCCCCTGCATCCACATGAGAGATCCAGATGAAGCTCTTGGTTCCTGGCTTTGACCTGGTCCAGTGCTGGACCAAGTTGCAGCCATTTAGGGAGTGAACTGCTGGATGCAAGATCTCTCTCTCTCTCTCTCTCTCTCTCTCTCACTCTAACTCTGCCTTTCAAATAAATAAAATAAGTTCTTTGTGAATCTAAAGAGATGACCTAAATTAACAGTAAATGCTCACTTGGGTTTCAACTGGAGCTCATTTTTTTTTCTCTTTAAAAACATCTTAGGGATTGGTATTTGGCACAATGGTTGTCACTGCCTTGGACACCCACGTGCTGTATCGGAGTGCCTGGGTTTGACACCTGGCTCTGGCACCTGACTTCAGCTGCCTGCTAATGCAGACCCTGGGAGGCAGCAGGTGGTGGCTCAAGCAATTGGATCTCTGCTGCCCACATGAGAGTCCTGGGCTGAGTTCCTGGCTCCTGGTTTCAGCCTGGCTCAGCCCCCAGTTGTTATGAGCATTTGGGAGAATGAACCAGGAGTTGGAAGACCTCTCTCTCTCTCTCTCTCCCTCCCTGAAGAAATAAATCTTTTCAGGTGGCTGGCATTGCAATATAGCGGCTTAAGCCTCCACCTGTGACACCAGCTTCCTATATGGGTGCCAGTTCGAATCCTGGCTATTCCACTTCTGATCCAGCTCCCTGCTAATGCACCTGGGAAAGCAATGGAAGATGGCTCAAGTCCTTGGGCCCCTGCACCCACGTGGGAGACCTGGATGGAGCTCCTGGCTCCTGGCTTTGGCCTGGCCCAGCCCCGGCTGTTGAGGCCATTTGGGGAATGAACCAGCGGATAGATCTCTTTCTCTCTTTCTCTCTTTGTCTCTCCACCTCAATCTGTAACTCTGCCTTTCAAATAAAAAAGAAAGATATTTAAGGAGAAAATATTTTTAAAAAGGTTTATTTCATTTATTTGAAAGGCAGAGCACTTGGGCCATCTTCTTGTGCTTTCCCAGGTGCATTAGCAGGTAGCTAGATTGGAAGTGGAGCAGCTGAGACAGAACTGGTGCCCATATGGGATGCTGGCATTGCAGGCTGTGACTCTACCTGCTATGCCACAATACCAGCCTCAAAATAAATCTTTAAAAAAAAACTATTTATTAAAAGTCACTAAAATGTATCAAATCAGTTTCTGTTATGTAAAACAAATGCTTTGTCCTATAATATTTATATGAACTAATTTTTTAACATGCTAATTTATTTTTTTTTAAGATTTATTTATTTGTGGCCGGCGCCGTGGCTCAACAGGCTAATCCTCCGCCTTGCGGCGCCGGCACACTGGGTTCTAGTCCTGGTTGGGGCGCCGGATTCTATCCCGGTTGCCCCTCTTCCAGGCCAGCTCTCTGCTGTGGCCCGGGAAGTTAGTGGAGGATGGCCCACGTGCTTGGGCCCTGTACTCGCATGGGAGACCAGGATAAGCACCTGGCTCCTGGCTTCGGATCAGCGAGATGCGCCGGCCGCAGCGGCCATTGGAGGGTGAACCAACGGTAAAAAGGAAGACCTTTCTCTCTGTCTCTCTCTCTCTCTCTCTCACTGTCCACTCTGCCTGTCAAAAAAAAAAAAAAAGATTTATTTATTTGTTTGGAAGGCAGAGTTACAGAGAGGCAGAGGCAGAGAGAGAGAGATCTTCCACCCGCTGGTTCACTCCTCAGATGGTTGCTACAGCCGGAGCTGGGCCGATCTAAGGCAGGAGCCAGAAGCTTTTTCTAGGTCTCTCACACAGGTGCAAGGGCCCAAGCATTTGGGCCATCTTCCACTGCTTTCCCAGGCCAAAACAGAGAGCTGGATTGGAAGTGAAGCAGCGGGGACTCGAACCAGCACCCATATGGGATGCTGGCAGTGCAGGCAGTGGCTTTACCGGCTACACAGAGAGCTGACCCCATATATTAACTAATTTTTATACAGAGTAAAATAGACAAATAAATTGAAGTGTACAAAGCCACCAGCACTGTTTTGTTTCAGGGATTTATTTATTTAAAAGGCAGAATTACAGAGAGATAGGGAGAGGCAGAGATCTTCTAACCACTGGTTCACTAAATGTGTACAAAGGCCAGGGCTGGGCCAGGCCAAAGGCAGGACCCTGGAACTCCATCGGGGCCTCCCATGTTGGTGGCAAGGGCCCAAGCACTTGGGGCCATCCTCTGCTGCTTTCCCAGGTGCACTAGTGGGAAGTGGAGCAGCCGGGACTGGAACTGGAACTCATAGGGGCTGCCGGTGCTGCAGATGGAGGCTCAACTCTCAGGGCCAGAACGTCGGCCCCACATGCAGTGTTTGGATTTTAAGTATTTTCTGAGAGCCCGTGGTTAGACTACACACACATGTGTCAGTGGAGAATTCTCCCTGCAGAAGCAGATTCTTATCTCCCCAGGGCAAATCTGAGTGGGTCCTAATGCTGTATCTCCAGTGACTCAGGTCCTCTTCCCTGCTCGTCCTGTTCACGTTCCACCATCTCTGGTGGTCCTCTCGCTGGGTGTCCCCTCGCCTCCTAACACTCCCTGGTAACTCCAGCTCACGTTCCACCATCTCTGGTGGTCCTCTCGCCTGGGTGTCCCCTCGCCTCCTAACACTCCCTGGTGGTAACTCCAGCTCACGTTCCACCATCTCTGGTGGTCCTCTCGCCTGGGTGTCCCCTCGCCTCCTAACACTCCCTGGTGGTAACTCCAGCTCACTGCCTGCTCGGCATCTGCACCTGTGCAGCCACACGAGGCTGGCACCGCACTGACTCATTTCCCTTTCAAATTCATGACCACAAACCTCAAGTAGACTCTTAATGCCCCTTGGCAATCACACAGCACTCATCCAGATTAATTTCCCTCCTCGTCTCCCACCCAGTTATTTCCAGCCTCTCCTTTCTGCTCAGACCCCCGGCGTGTCCTCCCTTGTCCTCACTCTCGGTCCGGGTTCTTTCTGACCTCGCGGTGAGTGTGGTCGCAATCAGCAGACACTGCACAGACTTCCCCCTCCCCGCACCTGCGCTTCCGCTGCTCCCCGCAGTCTGGCTGCCTGCCTGCCTTGGCAGATGAATCACCTGTGTTCCCATCAAACCCAGCCCCCGCTTGTGCTTGATCCCACCCCCTCTCCTGACTCTATCACTCAGACATTCTGCTGTCGCTCTGCTACGTCGTCCCCATCAGAACATAATTAAGATGTTATTTCTCCCTCCCTAAGCCTTCTCTGCCTACACTTCACACATTAACTTTACCCTATTTCATTGCTTCCGTCTGCAGTTAGACTTTTTTTTTTTTTTTTAATTTCTTTACTTAATTTGAAAGGCAGAGTTTCAGAGAGGCAGAGGCAGAGTGAGAAAGAGAGAGCGAGGTCTTCCATCCACAAGTTCAGTCCCCAAATGGCCGCAACGGCAAGAGCTGGGCCTATGTGAAGCCAGGAACCAGGAGCTTCTTCTGGGTCTACCATGCGGGTGCAGGGGCCCAGGGACTTGGGCCATCCTCCGCTGCTTTTCCAGGCCATAGCAGGGAGCTGGATCGCAAGTGGAGCAGCCAGGACTCGAACCAGTGCTCATATGAGATGCCAGCACTGCAGGCAGCAGCTTTACCCACTACGCCATAGCACCAGTCCCTGCAGTAAAACAGTTTTAAAATAATGTCACATTGGCTGGCGTGGTGGCTTAGTGGTTTAAGCCGCCACCTGCAATGCCAATATCCATGTGGCACTGGTTCGGGTCCCAGCTGCTCCACTTCCGATCCAGGTCCCTGCTGGGAGGGCAGCACAAGACAGCTCAGGTGGTTGGGCCACTGCACCCCCATGGGAGACCTGGAAGAAGCTCCTGGCTCCTGACTTTGTCCTGGCCCAGCCCTGGCCATTGCATCCATTTGGAGAGAGAACCAGTGGATGGAAGAACTCTGTCTCTCCCTCTCTTTCTTTGTTAACTCTGCCTTTCAAATAAATAAAAATCAATCTTAAAACAAAAAAAGCCTCACTGTCTCCAAATCCTTTTTTTCCTCCTCTTCTTTTAAATCCACTTCAATTTCACTTTGACCCAAACTCTCCACCAAAATTTTTTCTATCAGGATCACCCACAAGCTCCGTGTTGCTAACAACAGCTAATTCTCAGTCATCCACATTCTTGATCTTTCAACATTTGCTTGGTCAGGCAGCATTTGCTGCAACTGATCACGGCTACTTCCATGGCAACTTCTTTTATAATTTTTTTTACAGATTTATTTATTTATTTGAAAGTCAGAGTTACACAGAGAGAGAAGGAAAGGCAGAGAGAGAGGTCTTCCATCCTCTGGTTCACTACCCAACTGGCTGCAACGGCCAGAGCTGCGCCAATCCGAAGCCAGGAGCCAGGAGCTTCTTCCGGGTCTCCCACGCAGGGACCCAAGGACTTGGGCCATCTTCCACTGCTTTCCCAGGCCATAGCAGAGAGCTGGATCAGAAGTGGAGCAGCTGGGTCTCGAACCGGCAGCCATATGGGATGCCGGTGCTTCAGGCCAGGGCATCAACCCTCTGCACCACAGTGCTGGCCCCATGGTAGCTCTTCTAAGCGTTTCCTTCTCTTTTGGTGGCTTTCTAAACGCTGGGACCCCTGGGCTGCTTCAGCTCCCGATCTCTTCTCTGCCTGCACTCAATCCCCTGTTGATTTCATTCACTCAGTTGCTAATGTCTTGTTCTGTTTCTTGCTGCTGTCACAGCATACCACAGCCTGGGTAATTAATAAAGAAAATAAATTTATTTCTCACAGTTCTGGAAGCGAGGAAGTCCAAGACCAGGGGGCTGGCACCTGGCAGAGTCTTCTTTGTGCACCCCCACATGGCAGGGGCGTCCCAGGTGAGCCAGAGCCAGCTTGCCAGCTCCAGTCTCTGCTCTGCACCCCATGGTGCAGAGCCCCACCTCCAAACACCCACAACATGAGCTTGCAGATGAGGTTCCCAGTATAAGCACCTTGGGGGAGGCACTGTCATAGCAGCGAATGATTCTGATTTACACCTCCAACCCAGACCCTCCCCTGAAATGGAGACACATACACCTAAATGCCACTCGGTACCAATGTCCTGGTATGAAAGCTGATTTTCACACATCCAGAACTAAACACCTGCCTCACCTGACTTCCTCCCCATCTCAGTCCATGGCACCTCCATCCTTCCCATCATGGGGACTGAAACCTCCAAGGGCCTCACACCCACATCGGCCACACCTCCAAACTCCACCTCCTCCACTGTCACCTCACCCCAAGTCTCTGTCACCTCTTTCCTAAATGGATGTAGCGACCTCCTAACTTCTGGTTTCCCTGCTTCTAATCTTGTCCTGCACATGGCTTCTTCTTAACCCTGCCAGCCAGAACCTTTCAAAGAGGAGGTTAAATTATGCCACTCCTCAGCTTAAAACTGTTTTTTAAAGATTTATTTCTTGGGGGCCGGTGCTGTGGCATAGTGGGTAAAGCTGCTGCCTGCAGTGCCAGCATCCCATATGGGTGCCAGTTCAAGTCCCTACTGCTCCACTTCCAATCCAGCTCTCTGTCATGGCCTGGGAAAGCAGTGCAAGATGGCCCAAGTCCTTGGGCTCCTGCACCTGCATGGGAAGACTCGGAGGCAGCTCCAGGCTCCTGGCTTCGGATCAGCACATCTCCGGCCATTGTGGCCAACTGGGGAGTAAACCAGCAGATGGAAGACCTCTCTCTCTCTCTCTGCCTCTGCCTCTCTGTAACACTGCCCTTCAAATAAATAAATAAATATGCAAAAATTTTTTAAAAAGAAAAATAAATAAAAATAAGAGGCAAACAACAGAATTTGAAGAGGCAAAGCAAGCATCAAAACAGACTCAGATATGGCAGTGCTGTTGGGATTAGCAGACCAGGAATTTAAAATAACTATCATTAATTTACAGAAGTCTTTAATGGAAAAACCAGATGACATATCAGAACACACGGATAATGAAAGTGGAGAGATATAAATTCTGAGAACAATTCAGAAGTAAATACTGCAGGGACAGACATTTGGCACAACAGTTAAGACACTGCCCGAGGCGCCCACATCCTGTATCAGGATGCCTGGGTTTGAATCCCAACTCTGCTTCTGATCCCAGCTCCTTGCTGATGCAGCCCGTGGGAGGCAGCCGTGATAGATGGAGCAGCTGAGTCCCCGCTGCACACACAGGAGACCTGGGGATGAGTTCCTAGCTCCTGGGTTCAGCCTGGCTCAACCCCCGTGATTTTCAGGCTTTGGGGGAGCAAACCAATGGTTGGAGGAGCTCTGTATCTGTCTCTCACACTTCGTGCCTCTCTGCCTTTCAAGTAAATACTCAAATAGAATAAATGAAAAATGTAAAGAAAAAAAAGTATATTGTGACAGAAATGAAGAGCTGCTTTGATGAGCTCAGTAGTAGACTGGGCACAGCCAAGGAATCCAGGTGCTGGAAGAGATGCCAGTGAGAACTTCCCAAACTGAAAAAGCAAAGAGAAGACTGAAAACAGAAAGAGAATACCCAAGACCCGTGGGATGACTCCAAGAGGCGTAACTCTGTGTAATGGGAATACCAGAAGGAGAAGAAAGAGAGACAAGAACAGAAGACATATTCCAGTCCATAATGACTGAAACTTTTCCAAGATCAGTATCAGACACCAAACCACAGATTCAGGAATCTCAGAGACCACCAAGTAGCAGAAATGCAAAACAATCTACATACAGGGGTCTCATATTCAAACTACAGAAAATCAAAGAAAAAGAAGCCAACCAACCTTACATATACAGAGGAGCAGAAATAAGAATTACAGTGGACTAGGAGCCGGCATTATGGCGTAACAAGTAAAGCTGGCATGGCCTATGACACTGGCACCACATATGGGCATCAGTCCTCGTCTTAGCTACCTTGCTTCCAATCCAGCTCCCTGCTAATGGCCTGGGAAAAACAGCGGAGGATAGCCAAAGTGTTAGGGCCCCTGCCCCCGACACTGGAGCGCTGGAAGCAGCATCTGGCCCCTGGCTTCAGCCTGACTCAGCACTGGCCATCGTGGCCACCATCTGGGGAGTGAACCAGTAGATGGAAGATCTCCCCCTCTACCAACTCTGACTTTCAAATAAACCATTTTTTTAAAGAATTACAGTGGACTCATTGGGCTTTTCTACAGAAACCACGCGGGCAAGAACAGAGTGGAGTGAAATTTTAAAGCGTAAAATTTCGTATTTAGTGGCATTATCCTTCAAAAGAAAAGGAGAGGGCGGTGTTTTGGCGCATCAGGTTGTCACCAGTTGAGATACCTGCATCCCAGGTGCGTATCAAAGTGCTGGTTTGAGTCCCAGCTGACCCCCTTCCCATTCCACTCCCTGACAGTCTGCCTGCAAAGCATCAATTGATGGTCCAAGTGCTTGGGCTCCTGCCACCCATAAAAAAGACAGAAGCTGGCTTTTTTTTTTTTTAAGATGTATTTATTTATTTGAAAGGCAGAGTTACAGAGAGAGAGAGAGAGAGAGAGAGAGAGAGAGAGGTCTTCCATCCACTGGTTCACTCCCTGGAAGGCTGCAACAGCCAGAAGTGCACTAATCTAAAGCCAGGAGCCAGGAGCTTTCTCTGGGTCTTCCACAAGGGTGCAGAGCCCAAGGACTTGGGCCATCTTCTACTGCCTTCCCAGACCATAGCAGAGAGCCGGATCAGAAGTGGAACAGCCAGGACTCGAACCAGTGCCTGGATGCCGGCACTGCAGGCAGCAGCTTCACCCACTACACCACAGCACCCAGGGGCCAGCTTTGTGACTGAGCAGGTTAAACTTCCACCTGCAATGCCAGACCCCACATGAGCCCTGGTTCAAGTGCCAGCTGCTGCACTTCCAACCCAGCTCCTTGCTAATGTGTCTGGGAAAATAGCACAAGATGAACCTACCACCCACATGGGAGACCTGGAGGAGGCTCCTGGCTCCTAGCCTCAGATCAACCCAGCTCTGGCCATTGCTGCTATTTGGGGAGTGAACCAATGGATGGAAGATCTCTCTCTCTCTCTCTCTCTCTCTCTCTCTTTCTCTCTCTCTCTCTAACTCTGCCCTTTAAATAAATAAATAAATCTTTAAAAAATGCATTGTAAATGACACATTAAAGTTTTGAAAAAAAGAAAGAAAGAAGAGACAGTGTGAGTGACTGTGTGTGCGAGCATGACCGTGAGTCCTGTATCTGGTCCTTGCACTGCGGGGTTAGGCGGATCCATGGCTCCCACTGGGCAGGGGGCTGGATGGAAGGTGGAACAGCCAGGACACGACCACCCGTACGGGACACCCATGTCTCAGGCGGTGGCTTCACCTGCTGCGACACGCGCCAGCCCCTCATCCTGTCCATGACTCAGAAGGGCACAGACCACTGCTCTAAGGGCACAGCCAGCCAAGAACGGCCACCTCAGGGGCTTTCCCTGTCCACTGGGCATGGACCTTGAAGCCTGGTTGCCCCCCCCACAGCCCCCGCTGCTTGCAGGATGAGCCTGCCCAGCTTCCCACTGACGTGCAGATGGGGCCCCCCCCCAGCCTGAGCAGCGTGGTCCACAGTCCCATGACAGGAACAGATGTGCTCCAAGCCACGTGCCAGAATGACCTCTGTCTGCGGCAGCCATCAAATGTCAGGATTGTTGAGGGCTGGAGAGGCAGGGGGAGCCCCCAACATGCAAGGAGCTCACTTGTCTTTTTACTCTGGTTTGGCCCAGAATGGCCAAATATTCCCATCAATGTGAGCATTTAAACCATGGCATTTAAAATTCCAAATATTGTAATACTCGAACATGTAATGAAAGGATCTTGTTGGACTACATTCAAATCTAGTTGAATAAATGAAGATGTTCTATTTGGAAAGAAATGGCAAAATAATAATATCGGGGGGGGGGGGGCAGGTGCTTGGCCCAGCAGTTAAGATACTGCTTGAGATGACTGCTTCTCATACTGGGTGCCTGGTTCGAGTCCCAGCCCCTCTGCTTCCGATCCAGCTTCCTACTAATGCACCCCCCGGGAGGCAAAGCCTGATAGCTCAAAAGCATGGGCCCTGTGGAGTTTTTGGTTTCTGGTTTCAGCCTGGACCAGCCCCAACTGGATGGACCAACCCCAAATCAATCATTCGGCTGAATCTTGCACTGGCCAAGTGTTGTGGACATTTGGGGGCAGCTAACCAGCAGATGCAGATTCTGTCTCTCTGTCACTCTGCCTTTCAAATAAATAAATACAATTTTAAAATAAAAAAGATACCATTTCACAAGCATAACATTTGATCCTTTTTCCTCCACTGTCCACAGTTCCGTATCATGGCAGCTGGCTAGTGTTGTGGTGCAGTGGGGCAAGCTGCGCTCCCGACACTGTCATCTCACATGGCAGTGCTGGCTCAGGTCCCAGCTGCTCCACCTCCAGCTTCCTGCTGAAGCCCCTGGGAAAGAAGCGAAGGCCCTGCCACCCACGCGGGAGGCCTGGCTCCTGGCTTTGACCTGGGTCAGCCCTGCTGTCAGGCATATGGGGAGCGGACCAGCAGATGAAAGATCACACTCTCTCTGTCTCTTCCTGTATGTCACTCTACCTTTCAGATAAGTAAATAAATAAATGAATAAATAAATAATAGATCTTTAAAAAAAAAAACCATGATAATTGGGCCTGGTGTAGTGGCACAGCAGATAAGGCTGCCACCTGTAATGCCTGCATCCTATATGGCTCCAGTTCATGTCCCAGCTGCTCCACTTCCAATCCAGTTCCCTGCTAATTTGCCTGGGAAAGAAGTGGAGGATGGGCCGGCGCCACGGCTCCATAGGCTAATCCTCTGCCTTGCGGCGCCGGCACACTGGGTCCTAGTCCCGGTCGGGGCGCTGGATTCTGTCCCGGTTGCCCCTCTTCCAGGCCAGCTCTCTGCTGTGGCCCGGGAGTGCAGTGGAGGATGGCCCAAGTGCTTGGGCCCTGCACCCACAGGAGACCAGGAGAAGCACCTGGCTCCTGCCTTCAGATCAGCGCGGTGCGCTGGCCGCAGCGCGCTGGTCACGGCGGCCATTGGAGGGTGGACCAACGGCAAAGGAAGACCTTTCTCTCTGTCTCTCTCTCTCTCTCACTGTCCACTCTGCCTGTCAAAAAAAAAAAAAAAAAGAAGAAGTGGAGGATGGCCCAAGTAATTGGGCCCCTGCACCCACGCAAGAAAACCAGATGAAGCTCCTGGCTCCTGGGTACAACTATTTTGGTGAGTGAACCAGAGGATGGAAGATCTCTCTCTCTCTCTCTCTCTCTCTCTCTCTGTGTCTCTCTTCTCCTCCTCCTCTTTATAATTCTGTCTTTCAAATAAATAATCACACTAACCAAATTTTTCAGTTATTTGCCTTTGTGTGTTCCATTTTATCAGCTGCGATTTCTAAAACCTCACTATTTTTGGAGTATTCTGAGTGAAAATTTAGATGAGACTGATTTCTCATCTAAATATCAAAAACACATGCATTCAAACAATTTTTTGAAATATTTTATTTATTTATTTGAGCGGTAGAATTACAGAGAGATGAAGAGACAGAGAGAGATCTTCCGTCCATTGGTTCACTCCCCAAGTGGCCACAATGGCCAGAGCTGGGCCAATCTGAAATCAGGAACCAGGAGCTTCTTCCAGGTCTCCCACACGGGTGCAGGAGCCCAAGCACTTGGGCCATCTTCTGCTGCTTTCCCAGGCCATAGCAGAGAGCTGGATGGGAAGTGGAGCAGCAGGGACTTGAACTGACACCGATATGTGATGCCGGCACTGCAAGTGGAGGCTTAGCCTACTATACCACCGCGCTGGCCCCCTAAAGCAGTTTTTAAAACAACTTCCATTGAACAGAGGTGTGGAATAGCTCACCACGTACTGTTCTGGCACCATGGGAAGGTGTCGTGGCCATTTCTAGAACGCGAGGTTTCTCCCTCACCTTCACACTCACCAGCGCGAAACCTGCCAACAACCACCGAAGCTCCTTCCTTTGTGCGGGACTTCACCACTCACCCCTCGCATCCCTGCTGACGCATTCCGTGTGTGCCCTGCAGCACCAAGGAGTGCTGCATTCTGGGGCTTTATCTGGCAAAATATCACAGTTTAATTAAATTCCCTTGGACTGCGTCCAAAACAGTCTCTCCAGGCTGTCCCGGAGTTATATAGGATTTCTGGCCAATGCCAAGGCTGCGAGCTGTACTTGCACTCTGCTCCCCTACATTTCACAGTCCATTATTTAACAGGGCTCACCTAAAAGGTGAAAGTCTTTATGGGGTCATTTGGCTGATTCTTACACTGGCTAATTGAGAAATAATTTCACAAGTACCTCCACATCCCCACTATTTGTCTACAAAGATCTGACTCAGGTACGGGATCTGTGGATTGTCAACACTTCACCACGTTAACCAGATGCCCTTCAGCATTTCTGGGTAGCAAATAATTACCACCTTGTCAAATAAACGCGATCTATATTCGTAAAGTGGCCAACGGATTCCTAACTCATTTGTCCTTGGTTATAACTCAGAAACCAGTGCTCCAAAAGTGTATCTCCCGGTCGTTGGTAAGAGCCTTTGCACAAAAAAGCAAAGCTGAAAAACGGAAAAACACACAAATGTTAACAGAGTCCTTTTATATTAAATATTTCTGGGGCCGGCACTGGGGCATAGCAGGTAAAGCCACCGCCTGCAGTACCACCATCCCATATGGGCACCGGTTCAAGTCCCAGCTGCTCCACTTCCAATCCAGCTCTCTGCTATGGCCTGGGAAAGCAGTAGAGGATGGCCCAAATCCTTGAGCCCCTACACCCACGTGGGAGACTGGTAAGAGGTACCTGGATCCTGGCTTCGGATTGGCACAGCTCCGGCCGTTGCGGCCAACTGGGGAGTGAACCAGCAGATAGAAGACCTCTCTCTCTCTCTCTCTCTCTCTCTCTCTCTGCCTTTCCTCTCTCTGTGTAACTCTGACCTTCAAATAAATAAATAAATAAATCTTTAAAAATATTTCTAATTAAAGTAATCAACACAGAGAGACAGAGAGAGAGGGGGATCTTCCATCTACTGGTTCACTCCGCAGATGGCTGCAATGCCCAGGCCGGAGCCAGGAGCTTCATCCAGGTCTTCCACATGGGTGGCAGGGGCCCACACAGTTGGGTCATTCTCCAGTGCCTTTCCCAGACCATTAGCAGAGAGCTAGATCAGAAGAGGAGCAGCCAGGACACGAGCCAGCGCCCAATGGATTGCTGGCATTGCAGGCCAGCGCCCTTACCAGCTATACCACAACGCCAGTGCCCCAAAACACAAACATTTAAAAGTATCATATAAATGCAATAAATCAGCCTCTAAAGTACATTGGGCTGCTTCCTGTGCTAAGGATACACTCGCCAGGTCACTGGGACGTTAACCAACAGCCCCTTTGTCAATTTGTCCCTTACAGAGGAACACCTGTCAGTTTTTGAAGGGTTTTTATTTTTGTTTGAAAGGCAGAGTAGAAGAGAGGAAGAGACAGCGATCTTCCATCTGCTGGCCCACTCCCCAAATGCCTGCAACAGCCAGGGCAGGGCCAGGCTGAAGCGAGGAGTCAGGAGCTCCCCTGGGAACCTCCCTCAGGGGTGGTGGGAATCCGAGTACTCGAGCAATTGTCTGCTACCTCCCAGGGTGAGCACTAGCAGGAAACTGGATTGGAAGCAGAGGAGAGATGTGGGCGTTGCAAGTGATGGCTTAACCACTGCACCCGAACACCTGCTCCAAGATCAGTGTTGCACGCTCACCAAAAAGAACAACAAAGCATAAGAATGTCAAAGTTATCCACAAGTATAATAACTGGCTGTCACACAAATATTTGCTCCCTTCCTATGTAAGACTTTTGTCTGGGAGCAGAGTGTCACTTTAGATTTAGCTAGTACTTTGGAAGCCCCCCACAATGCTTTCAGTATCATTCGCCGTGTGGCAGTCCTTTGAGGCTGGTAAGTAAACTGTGCTGCATCTGAAAATAGACTGACTAGGCCATCTTTTTTTTTTTTTTTTAAGATTCATTTATTTATTTGAAAGGCAGAGTTACAGAGAGGCAGGGGCAGAGAGAGAGAGAGAGAGAGAGAGAGAGAGAGGAGAGATAGAGAGGTCTTCCATCCGCTGGTTCACTCCCAAGATGGCTGCACCAGCTGGAGCTGTGCCGATCCGAAGCCAGGAGCCAGGAGCTTCTTCTGGGTCTCCTACATGGGTACAGGGGCCCAAGGCCATCATCCTCTACAGCCTTCCCAGGCCATAAGCAGAGAGCTGGATCAGAAGTGGAGCAGCTGGGACTTGAACCGGCACCCATATGGGATGCCTGCACGGCAGGCGGTGGCTTTACCTGCTGTGCCACAGCACTGGGCCCCCTGAATAGATCATCTTGCATTACTTCAGCCTCACTGCCGTCTTGCTAGAGAAGACATGGATGCATTGCTAATCAGCAATGATCAAGCGGAGGATTAGACCAGGAAGAGCCCTTCCGGATAAAGTCACTGCGTGCTGTGCCTACGGGGGTGGGGATCAATGTCCAATCTTTTGCGGTGCCCCAAACAAAGCCTCAATAGTTTGAAGAGTGAAATACAACAAAAATAGGGACAGGTGTTTGGTGCAGCAGTTAAGACGCTGCTTGGGATGCCCACGTCCTATATTGGAATCCCATGGTATCAAGTCCCACCTCTGCTTCCTGCTAATGTGCACCCAGGAGGCAGCAGGTGACGGCTGCAGCACGCGGGTCCCTGCCACCACGTGGGAGACATGGAAGGAGCTCCTGGCTCTTGGCTTCTGGCTTGCCCAGGCCCGGCTGTTGCAGGCATTTGAGGAGTGAACCAGAGAATGAGAACTCTCTCTCTCTTTGTTTTTTTTTTTTTTTTTTTTTAAAGATTTTGTTTATTTATTTATTTGAGAGAGCTACAGACAGTGAGAGGAAGAGACAGAGAGAAAGGTCTTCCTTCCGCTGGTTCACTCCCCAGATGGCCGCAACAGCCGGAGCTGAGCCGATCCGAAGCCAGGAGCCAGGAGCTTCTTCCCAGTCTCCCACGCAGGTGCAGGGGCCCAAGCACTTGGGCCATCTTCTACTGCTTTTCCAGGCCACAGCAGAGAGCTGGATCGGAAGAGGGGCAGCCGGGACTAGAAACGGTGCCCATATGGGATGCTGGCACCACAGGCAGAGGATTAACCTACTGTGCCACGGCACTGGCCTTCTCTCTCTCTTTGTCTCTCCCTCTCTGCTTTCAAATAAATTTGTTTTTTTCTAGTTTGTCTCATTTAAATTTCCCAATTTTATAGTTATTATAAAGTTATTGTAAGTTCTTTATGGTTTTATTTAGTTGGTTGATTAGTTATTTGAAAGACAGAGTGGCAGAGGTAGAGAAAGTGAGAGAGAGAAAGAGAGAGAGAGAGATACCTTCCATCTGCTGGTTCACTCCCCAAAATGCCCACAACAGCTGGGGCTGAGCCACGCCAAAGCCAGGAGCCAGAAACTCCAACTTGGTGTCCCATGTGGGTGGCAGGAACTCAAATATTTTGTCCATCATCTGCTGCCCCCAATGCACACTAGCAGTAAAATGGATCAGAGTGGAGGTGGGAGGCTGGTGCTATGGCACAGTAGGTTAAAGCCCTAGCCTACGGCACCAGCATCCCATATGGGCACCAGTTTGAGTCCAGGCTGCTCCACTTCAATCCAGCTCTCTGCTATGGCCTGGGAAAGCAGAAGATGGCCCAAGTCCTTGGGCCCCTGCACTCATTTGGGAGACCTGGAAGAAGCTCTTGGCTCCTGGCTTCAGATTGGCTCAGCTCCAGCCATTATGGCCATTTGAGGAGTGAGCCAGCACGTGGAAGACTTTTCTCTCTCTCTGTGTCTCCACCTCTCTCTGTAACTCTTTCAAATAAATAAAACAAATTTTAAAAAATAAAAAAAAAAAAGAAGTGAAGGTGGGACTTGAACCAGGTATTCTGACGGTATGTAAGCATCCCAAGAGATAGCTTAACCTTCTATACCGCAATGCCTGAGCCTAAAAAAACATCGTTTCAAATACCAAAATATGCAAGCCTGGGAGAAATCTGGGCACCTGGTTACTTCATTGTTCCAGCCTCCACATGGTGGAAGGGTCCAGTCCTCGGCTTCCTCTTCCCAGTGCTCACAGCGTACGTGCAACTTCATGCTGACAACTCCCAAGTGAACTCCGCCTGCACAGAAGTATAAAGGCATCTCAAAGTGACTAGCGCTAAAGCCAACGCCGTGCGCTCCCTCCCTGGGTCTTCCCAGCTCAGTCAGTGGCAGCGCCCTCCTTCCAGTGTCGGAACCAAGCCATCGGAATCATCCTAGACTTCCTTCTTATAAGCACCCCGTAGCCAATGCACTGGCAAATCAAGTTCCATCTTCAAAATAGGCTGTGGGGCGGGCACCGTGGTACAGCAGGTCAAACTGCTGCTCGGGACGCCCACAACCCATATGAGCACCGGTTCAAGGCCCTCCCACTCCACCTCTGATCCAGCTTCCTGCTAATGTGCCTGGGAGGCAACAGATGATGGCTCAAGTGCTTGGGCCTCTGCCACTCCCATGGAAGACCTGGCTCAACCTGGTTGTTGGGGGGCACAGGGGACTGAACCAGAGGATGGAAGATATGTCTGTCTCTCTGCCTTTCAAATACAAAATGAAAAATTTTAAATAGAAAACAAAATTCTTCCCCCAACCAGGTCATGGCCCCAGGATGGGTGCCCAGCCGTGGCAAAACCAAAAGGAGACTGGGGCCAGGGGAGGGCTGCGGGGCCGTTGTTTTCTCCGCTGGGTCAGCTCTGCAGGCTGTCCTGCACCTGCCTCTGCTCTTCCTCCAGGACAGCTGAGCTTCCCTCCACCGTCTCCACGGAGGCCGGACAGGGAGCTTTGAGTCTTGCTTCTGTTACTTTTGCCATCCCGGGGATGGAAGAAAGGAGGAGGAAGCCCTTACAGAGGGAAACAACAC
This sequence comes from Lepus europaeus, assembly GCF_033115175.1. Taxonomy (NCBI): domain Eukaryota; kingdom Metazoa; phylum Chordata; class Mammalia; order Lagomorpha; family Leporidae; genus Lepus; species Lepus europaeus. The sequence continues at coordinate 5,618,048 of NC_084831.1, forward strand.
AGGCAGGGAGCTTGACGGTGCTGGGCCCGTGGGAACCCGGCACCACCTTCAGCTTGACAAACGGGGCCCTGTGTTTGTGAGGGGTGTGGCCTAAGGCCCCAAGGGGCCTGGCTGTGCTTCCTGAGTGGCCCTGCTCGCCCCACCTCGTTTGTGCGCAGTCCCAGGAGGCCCGGTTCCCAGTTCCCCTGGTGCCCTGTGAGCAGGACTTAGGGCGTGGCACTGGGCCTTTGCAGGAGCCAGTCAGGACTGTGGATCCCTGGGCAGGGGAAGGCACTGGAGCACCCGAGGTCAGCAGCGACTTCTGTCCTGAGTCGCTATGCTCCTGGCCCCTCTAATGCGCACAGACTCCTCCTGAATGACCCCACAGCATCTGGACACAGATGCTGTGTCTCCGGGTGATGGGAATGGCGCAGGACACCTGTGGGAAATTCCCCACCCAATCTGTGGTTGAACCACAGAGGCCACCTTCGCATACATCCATGGGTGCCTTTAAAGCAGGTGCACAGAGCTGTGGCGTAGTGGGTTAACCCACTGCCAGCAATGCCATCATTCAATTGGGTGCTGCCATCAGACTCGGCTGCTCCGTTTCCGACCTACTTTCCTGTTTGTTTGTTTGTTTGTTTGTTTTTGACAGGCAGAGTTAGACAGTCAGAGAGAGAGAGAGAGAGAGCCAGAGAGAAAGGTCTTCCTTCCGTTGGTTCACCCCCCAAATAGCCGCTACAGCCGGCCGCTACAGCCGGTGCTGCGCCAATCCAAAGCCAGGAGCCAGGTGCTTCCTCCTGGTCTCCCATGTGGGTGCAGGGCCCAAGGACCTGGGCCATCCTCCACTGCACTCCCAGGCCACAGCAGAGAGCTGGACTGGAAGAGGAGCAACTGGGACAGAATCCGGCGCCCCGACAGGAACTAGAACCTGGGGTGCCGGCGCCGCAGGCAGATGATTAGCCAAGTGAGCCGCGGCGCTGGCCCCTAGTTCTGTTAATGAGCCTGGGAAAGCAACAGAAGATGGCCCAAGTGCTTGGGCCCTTAGCCACCGACATGGGAACCCAGGGAGAAGCTCCTGGCTCCTGGCTTTCGGCCTGGCCAGTGTTGGCCGTTGTGTCCATTTGGTGGGTGAACCAGTGGATGGAAGATTTCTCCTCTCTCTCTCTCTCTGGGTATCTCTGCATTTCAAACAAATAAAAATAAATCATTTTTCAAAGCAGGTGCACAAGGCAGGCGCTCCCAGGCCCGCACCTGCCCAGGTGAGACTAGGGCAGGCCTCGTGGTGCCCGTGGTTGGGGTGAGCATGCGAGGCCTCGTTCTGAACCCGCTTCTTTGTCTCAGGAATTCGAAGGCGGGAGGACTGTGTTTGCCCAGAGGCTCAGAAGTCAAGATGGGGACATGGGACAGGGCAGGTGTGGACAGCACTTGATGTCCAAGAATTTTCTGCTCAGTGACAGTTTCTGCACCGCTCCTGTGCTGTTCCTGGGTACCCTGTGTCCACGGGGAACAGCAAGGCCCGGCCAGCAGCTGGGGCTGCCCAGAGGGAAGCCTGGAAGAAGCCGCGGACAGGCACTCAGGGCAGCTCTACCGCGCCCCCTGGCGGCAGGGCCTCACCTGCCCACTGCTCCAGGAGTGGCGGGGAGGGTCTGGCCGGACTGAAGGAGCTCCCCATTGTCTTGCCGTGGAGCCGGGGGTGCCACGGCCCTCAGGCAACCGGCGTTCCAGCCCGGAGCCTGGTCCACATGGCAGGCAGCCGGCCTGCAGGCTTTCCACGGTCCTGGGTGCGTCTCAGCGCAGGCAGGGCAGCCTAGGGTCCCCGGGGGGGCTCTGGTCTCAGTGGCAACAGCCACAGAGGGAGGCAGGTGGGCGCTGGGAGCGGCCGCGACCTTGGAGCGTGCTGTCTGGATCGCCACCTTCTCCAAGTTTCCACAGTGACCCGTGGGCGTTTGTCCCTGGAAGGCATCTTTTCAACCAGCGGTGCTGAACAACCAGACACCCCGAGTTCTGCTCCAAAGTCAGAGCCGAGACTACTCAGCCCTCAGGAGACGCCACCTCGCCTCCGAAGCCCAGGCCTCAAAAGAAAATTTATAAAGTGCACTTCATGAAAATTAACATCAAAAAACTCTGATAGAGGGGCCATGCTGTGGTGTAACCTCCGCCTGCGGTGCCGGCATCCCATGTGGGCGCTGGTTTGAGACCCAGTTGCTTCACTTCCCACCCAGCTCTCTGCTGTGGCCCGGGAAAGCAGCAGAAGATGGCCCAAGTCCTTGGGCCCTGCACCCGCGTGGGAGACCTGGGAGAAGCTCCTGCCTGGCTCCTGGCTTCGGATCAGCCCAGCTCCGGCCTTTGTGGCTCCTGGGGAGTGAACCAGCAGATGGAAGACCTCCCCTATCTGTAACTTTGCCTTTCAAATAAATAATAAATCTTTTTTAAAAAATAGATTTATGTGTGCCCATTTAACTCTTTATACTTCTCTGTACTATTTTAAAATAAAGGGACAAAAATTTAAATGGCTTAAATGGCAAATTATATTGACTTGTTACTACCACCAAGATAAAAGCCTGCTTTCTCTCAGATTGCTGGGGTTGGAGGCCCAGCTCCAGGCTCCAACAGTAGCTTCCTAACGTAGGCCTGGGAGGCAGCAGGTGACGGCTCAAGGAACTGGGTCCCTGCCACCCACTGGGAGACCTGCAGTGTGCTCCTGGCTCCTGGCTTTGGCCCCGGCCAGCTGTTGTGGGCATCTGGAGACTGTCAGTGGATGGGAGCCGTTTGACTCAGGTAAATAGTCTGGAACAGGCAAACAGAAGACAAGCACTTTGTCCCGCACAGCATCAGGGCCGCAGTGCAGCTCCTGCTGGCCCGGCCCCAGCGCAGCCTCGCCAGAACGCGTGCCGGTGAGGAGGGAGCCCGAAGGCGGCTGTGCACAGGCGAGGACCGAGGGTTTTAATTGCTCCTGAATTAATGTGCTTACTCCTCACCCCTGGGGCGCCTGGGTTTAATTACTGTCTTAGGTCACATATGCAAATGAGTCTGCTCTCATTCCCTCCCCAGGGGGCAGCAGCCCTGATTACCAGTCCCGTCCCCCCCCCCCCCACTCTGCAGCAAACCCAGCAGGAAGCAGCCAGACTGGCACTGGCCAGCCCGCCTCCTGCCAGCGCTGACCAGCACGGAGTCCTTGCCGCCTCCAGGCACGGGGAGGCCACTGTCCCTGGCAGAGGAGCCCTGGAAACGCTGCAGAATGTTCACAGAAGAGGGAACTGGGAAGCTGCTGTGGCCCAGGGGTCCCAGAGGTCCAGACAGGCAGGCAGGTGAGGGAAGCAGGCAGGTTAAACCTCCAGCTGCCATGCAGGAGTTACCTTTTGGGAATCCAGGCCCAGTGCTGTCTGCTGGCCATTTTCCTACCTCATAGAACCCAGGAATGGACATTTCTATGTGAAATGTGTTTTTTAAAAGAATTTTGTCGGCCGGCGCCGTGGCTCAACAGGCTAATCCTCCGCCTTGCGGCGCCGGCACACCGGGTTCTAGTCCCGGTCGGGGCACCAATCCTGTCCCGGTTGCCCCTCTTCCAGGCCAGCTCTCTGCTGTGGCCAGGGAGTGCAGTGGAGGATGGCCCAAGTGTTTGGGCTCTGCACCCCATGGGAGACCAGGATAGGCACCTGGCTCCTGCCATCGGAACAGCGCGGTGCGCCGGCCGCAGCGCGCTACCGCGGCGGCCATTGGAGGGTGACCCAACGGCAAAAGAAGACCTTTCTCTCTGTCTCTCTCTCTCTCACTGTCCACTCTGCCTGTAAAAAAAAAAAAAAAAAAAAAAGAATTTTGTCAACTAACTAGAAAAAAAAAAAACACCACCACCACCATAGGTTGGCTGGGGCTGGGGGCAGGTCAAGGACCTTCCAGGATGCCCACGGGTTTGTCACCTGGACACCGGTTACTGAGCGCACCTCCAGGAAGCTGACAACACGAAGGGACAAGGCTTGGGAGTGGGAAGCTCCCAGGAGCCCAGGGAGAAGCACCAGGACCTCCTGAGCAACCTGCCCATCAGCAGGACACCCTGCCCCTCCCCTGGGCCTCTCTTGCAGGTGCACAAGGGTCTTCAGAAAGCTCAGGGGAAAGGCGTAGGGCAGGCGGTACAGATTTCTAATGTTCTGCACTAAAATAAACACCTTGTAGTTCCATTCCCGGGAACTCGCTCAAGTACTCTACGGGTGCCTGTTTAGCTCACTTACTGAGTGGGCGTCTCAGTGAACTGGTAATTGACTCATATGCAAGCCATGAGGTGGGCGGCACTGTTGTACCATCAGCTCCATTTCAGACGGGAGAGGGAGCAGCCAGCATCGACATCAGAAGGCACGGCCATGACTGCGGATCCCGCAGGGCAGCAGTACCGGGTCCCCATGCTTGGAGGAGCCTGGCTCGGCCCCTCCCCAGACACAGCTCTGCTGTTCCCGGGGACCTGTCTGCTCCCCAGTGTCTCAGGGTGCTCCCCATGCCCGCGCCCCCTTCCCTTTACCACAGGAGTCCACCCTGTCCAGGGTGAGGCCTGAGGCTTCCTGGCCAACCACAGAGCATCACCATGGGACAGGACTTGTAACATCAAGTGTGAAAATGGCCGTGCAAAGCCAGTTCTGGGGGCACTGAGCTGCTCCCGAGCAAACACCTCTGCTCCTGCAGTTCCTCCACGCCAGTCTTCCAGACCCCAGGCCTCTCAGTCTCATCAAGGAGGCTCTCAGAACAGGGTGTGAAAGCTTCGGTGCCTCAGGCCCAGGCCCACTGGTCTGCAATCCTGCCCTTCAGCGCCAGCAAAGTTAGGCACAGAACTTTCCAGATCCTGGGCCTCATGTACCCAGGGCTTGCAAGGTAAGCCCCAACAGCAGGGCCAGCACCCTGGTGGCAGCCGCTATGTTGTCCGGTCTGTAAGGTTCTCCCCTACGTTAGAACTGTCACCTCAAATGGAAGTGCTGGGAAATGCTGACATTAGAACAAACTTTAAGATTTACTAATGTGAACTTGAAGACTGAGTAAACCCGATGTCAAACGCCCCAGCGAGACTGCACGTCCTGTCCCGTGATTGACAGCCCTTCCAAATCAACCTTCAGATTGAGATCTTTGAGCTGCCATGTGCATGGCCACAGGTGGAAGCAAGGCTTTGCTTGTCAGTGTTTGAGAGCAATCCTAGGCCACAGTGGGGTGGGTGGGTGGGGGCCTTGGCCGTGTCACACACTGCACCCACCCAGACTAAGGTGTCCAACCTGGAGACCCCAGGAGGCCTGGCACAATCAGCCAGGCCTTAAGAGGGGCTGAGGTTACCTTAAGAGAAGAAACCCACCTAAGGCCTGGAGACCCTCCCCTACTGCCCTCCAGGGGTCGGACCCCACCCCCACCCCCAAGCTGGCTCTGAGCAAACAAGCCCTGCAGGCCAGGGCAAGGGGTCCAGGGACCTCCCTTGTCCTCCCACCTTTGACCTCAACGCCCCTTCCCAAGAACCTATGTGAAGGTCCTCTGGACCCCTCTTCTTGGCTCTGACCATGACCAAAGCCCACCCACTCCTGCCCTGCCCCGAACACTGGCCAGGAGCAGTCTCCCCGCAGTGGCCCACAGCCCCGCCCACACACAGCCCCGTCACAGTCACTGAGGCTCTTTATTTTGCACAGATGCTGCCTGTGGGGACCTCGACCTCGGAGATGACAGTGGAGGAGAACGCAGCTCCCGGCGCTGGCTGGAAGCAGGTGAGGAACGATGACGTACTACAGGGCTAGGGTTCCCAACAGGGGTCCAGCTGGTCGAGCTTGGCTTCTGCCCAAGTTCTAAGGAAGCAGTGGCAGGAGAGGGGAGCTAACTACTGCAGGCCCCAGCGAGCACTGGTCGGGGGCCTGGCGCTGCCTGCACCATCGTCGGGCAGGATCCCATCAGCCGGCTGGGGGCTGACGGCTCAGGCTCACTGGGCCACAGCTTACTTAGCCAGGGGGTTTCTGAAGTTCCTGCCGGCAAACTTGGCCTTGCTGCCCAGCTCCTCTTCAATTCTGGAAAGGAAGAGAAGAAAAACTCAAATCTCAATGCGGTACAAGGCTGCCCCCTACAGGTGAGGCCCAGAACCCTCCAATTAGTCCAGCTTCTGAGTGGCTGGAACAGCCCAGCACTCTGCTGCCCTTCCTGCCGGGTCAGCCCTCCTTGTCCCTGCTCCCCCATGCTCTGGACTGGCTTTTGGAATATGAATGACCCCACTTTTTAAACATGCAATGATAGGACCGTCCAGCTTCTACACAACATTGGGAATAAACAGGGCGATGATGAGGGCAGGGAGAGACAATCGGCGGAGTGAAGACTTGGTTCTCACCTTGCAGAGCGACTACTGATCTCGGCTATGTTAAAACAAGACCTCCCCCAAAATACATTCACAAGTAAAATGACTCTGAAATGTTCCAGCAAAAACAGAAAGTGCATGGCAAGCCTTATACCCAGGGGGTGGGGAAAGGGAGTGCTTCCTGTGTTCGCCCTGCTGAGCGTGTCTGGAAGTCTCCAGCATGAAGGGACAGGACACAAGAACTTATGAAACAGGGCAGTGGGTTAGCCCATCAGCTGCAATGCCAGCTGCTCCAGCTCCCTAATGCACTTGGGAAAGCAGTAAAAGATGGCCCGCGTGCTTGGGCCCCTGCCACCCATGTGGGAGAGCGACCCAGTGGATGGGCGATCTGTTTCTCCCTCTCTGTAATTCTGCCTTTCAAATAAATAAATAAATAAGCCTTTAAAAACAATAAAACTTATGAAGTGGATGTGCTCTTCCCGAGTCTACAATAGCCACTAACACAGGGCAATCTTCCACGTCTAGGGGCTTGCCCAGGACACGAGCAGACAGGAAGGGGGAACCAGGACATCTGACACTTTGCAGGCTGCTTCATCTCCTTACGCCCTGGTGCCCTCAACCCAAGACAAGGATCAATGAGCTAAAACAGGAATCACTAATCTCCGCTAGCTGTAAGGCTATGGCTGAATTGTTAAGGTGTCCTGTTCTCTCACCACAAGATGGCAGCACTGCACAGATCAGCACCTCGGGCAGCTGCTGCCAGGAGCCCTTTAGTCCACGCCTGACTGCTGGGCCTTGGCTCGGCGTGCCACACCCCAACCTGTGCCCACCCCAGAGCCGGGGGTTCCTGGCAGAGGGCAGAACCCCTAGTGGCTGCCCTACGTTATTGGGAACGCGTCATACCTGAGGAGCTGGTTGTACTTGGCCAAACGCTCAGATCGGCAAGGTGCACCAGTCTTGATCTGGAAGGAGACAACAAAGGTCAGGCTGGCTGCAGTGGATGCGGGAGCTACACGGGCTATCGGGCAAGGAGAGGGCACCACGGCAGACAGGAGTTTCTCAAGGAGGCTCTGGGACCTGGGAAGCAGGAAAAGCTGTGCCCCTGTGCCCCCTTGGTGTTCAGGGGGCAACTGTCAAGCCCGGTAGCTACAGGCGGACACGAGGAAAAAGTCAGACAGACATGACTCCCACTCCCGAGAAGCGGCCCCCTCCCCACCGGGCCTTCCCAGGAAGTTGAGGACAGAGAGGAGCCGCCCCTTACCTGCCCGGTGCACAGCCCCACCACCAGGTCAGCAATGAAGGTGTCCTCGGTCTCCCCAGAACGATGAGACACCATGACGCCCCAGCCATTGGACTGGGCCAGCTTGCACCTGGAAGCAGACAACCCCAGGGCATGACCTCATTTCCTGACACCATGACCAAAGGCCTGGGCACAGCCGGAAGGGCTCCCTGGCCGTGGTTCCAACACTGGGCTCAGCCTCCTGAGGGCAGAGACGACTGACAGAGCCCCTCCTGGCACTCATCCACTGACTCCTGCATCAGATGTTCAGGCCATAAAGGAGCCAGGATCAGCCCACCACTCAACACCCTGACCCTCGTGCTACCACTGCCCTGGAGGGGCCGGCGCTGTGGTGTAGCAGGTAAAGCTGCCACCTGCAGTGCTGGCATCCCACACGGGCACCAGTTCAACTCCCAGCTGCTCCACTTCTGATTCAGCTCTGTATGGCCTGGGAAAGCGGTGGAAAATGGCTCAAGTCCTCAGGCACCTGCACCCACACGGGAGACCCAGAAGGTGGTCCTGGGGCTCCTGGTTTCTGATGGGCTCAGCTCCAGCTGTTGCAGCCATTTTGGGGAGTGAACCATTGGAGAGAAGGCCTCTTTTTATGCCTTTCAAATAAATAAATCTTTAATAAAAAATAAAAGCCTGCTGGCGCCATGGCTCACTAGGCTAATCCTCCGCCTGTGGCGCCGGTACCCCGGGTTCTAGTCCCGGTTGCTCCTCTTCCGGTCCAGCTCTCTGCTGTAGCACGGGAAGGCAGTAGAAGATGGCCCACCTCCTTGGGCCCTGCACCCACATGGGAGACCAGGAGGAAGCACCTGGCTCCTGATCGGTGCAGCACGCTGGCCATAGCAGCCACTTGGGGGGGGGGGGGTAAACCAACGGAAAAAGGAAGACCTTTCTCTGTCTCTCTCTCTCACTGTCTAACTCTGCCTGTCAAAAAATAAAAAAATAAAAGCCCCCTGGAGTTCACATGGGAGGCGTCACGACTACAGGCGGCAGGACGCACAGCTCAGCTCGGAGCCACCAGCCACCCCCTGGGGCAGACACTCACGCCTGCAGGGACTCGGTCACGGAGCCGATCTGGTTGACCTTGAGCAGGAGGCAGTTGCAGGACTTCTGGTCCACGGCCTTGGCAATCCGCTTGGGGTTGGTCACCGTGAGATCGTCCCCTACCACCTGGATGCCTGCGCTAGCCGTGAACTTCTGCCAAGCTTCCCAGTCATCCTGGTCAAAGGGGTCTTCGATGGACACCACTGGGGAAAGGAGACGCATCTCGTGAGAGCACGGTCCTGGTCCCCAGGCCTCACCACGCCTCCCCCACAACTGCGGCACAGCGGCCGGAGGCGGGAGCTGCCACGGGCACTCACCTGGGTAGTCCCTGACGAAGGACTTGTACAGGTCGGCCAGCTGGTCGGGGGTGATGTACCTGCTGGCATCATCGGGAGACTTGAAGTCCAGGTCATACTTGCCAGACCTGAAGAACTCGGAGGCGGCCACGTCCATGCCAATGACCACCTTGTCAGTGTAGCCAGCCTTCGCGATGGCATTCTTCAGCAGCTCCAGGGCTGGGAGGAGATGGAGTGTGGGTTAACGGGTGGGTCGCTGCCTCTGGGCCCCGGTGCCCCAAAGTGGGCAAGTCAGCACCGACTCAGAGCCGCAGCTTCCTCACCGACCGGTGCCCCCAGATTTAGTGCCTGGACAGCTGTGCCGGCCACGATACAGTTACAGTGAGCGGCTGACATCAGCTGTCCTGGGGACAGGCTTTAAATAGAGCAAAGGCCGGGATTCCAGAGAACCCTGGACAGTCAGCTCCACGTCCAGGAATGCAGGCCCGGGCCGCCGGGCTGGCGTCAGATGCATCAAACACCCGAGCTGCATGGCTACACCAGGGGCACGGCCACTCTGTCCATCAACAACGGTGAGCAAGCAACCTGCTAGGACTGAGCCAAAAAGCAGGACAAGTAATTCCTTCCTTTTACTAGTTTGCCTTAAAAGCCATAGAAATGTGCTCACACACTTCTTATTCTTTTAATATATTCATATTCGACACATAAGTAAGTATATGGGTTTATGGGACGTTACCTTTCTAAAATAACTCGGCAGTGACTGACTCTTGTCCTCAGACACCTTCCACACAATCCTCACATTTAACCACGCCCCAGACCTCACAGCCAACCAAGGATGACTGCAGGCCGGTGCTGTAACACAGCAGGATAACGCCCTGGCCTGAAGCTCAGGCATCCCACATGGGTGCCGGCTCGACACCCGGCTGCTCCACTTCCTGTCCAGCTCTTTGCTATGGCCTGGGAAAGCAGTGGAGGATGGCCCAAGTGCTTGGGGCCCTGCACCCATGCGGGAGACCTGGAGGAAGCTCCTGGCTCCAGATCAGTCCAGCTCTGGCCATCTCAGCCAACTGGGGAGTGAACCAGCAGATAAAAGACCTCTCTCTACCTCTTCTTGCTCTGTGTAACTCTGACTTGCAAATAAATCAATCTTAAAAAAAAAAAAAAATGACTGCAGCTGAACGCACTGCAACGGCTGCCAATCCCATCCCTGGACCAGGGGCCACTGCAGAACAGGAAGGGGAACCGACCGCCTGTCCACCCAACAAGCCTCACGTGCAGCCACCAGGCCATTCAGACGTCAGACTGACAAGCTCCCACTGTGCCCCAAAGCCCTGTTTGCAGGGTCTCGAGCCCGTTCCCAGAGGCACGCTGGGGGTGGGGGGTGGACAGTGCTCCCAGCCCGGCTCAGGCCATCTTCCTGTGCCTCTACCTTCTTTATTCTCCAGGATGTTGGGAGCAAATCCGCCTTCATCCCCCACGTTGGTGGCATCTTTCCCGTATTTCTCCTTAATGACGTTCTTCAGGTTGTGGTAAACCTCAGCCCCGATGCGCATGGCTTCCCGGAAGTTGGCTGCACCGATGGGCAGGATCATGAACTCCTGCATGGCCAGCTTGTTGCCGGCATGAGAGCCGCCGTTGATGACGTTGAATGCCTGGGGAAGGAGGAGCGCAGTGGCTTGGCAGCGGGTCCAAGTCCTGGTGAGCAGGCAGCCCCTCCCACCCAACACCGGTTCACAGCTGAGCCCAGGGCAGGGCCGGGGTGGCTGTGGAATGCTCGATGGGTCCCCGAGAACTGCAGAATTTGCTATCAGGAGAGGCGTGTGCTACTGGCAGGTGACAAGGAATGCATTGCCATAAAACATAAAGGACCTGGGCAGGGTCACGCTTAGCAAAGGGCAGAGACCCAGAGCCTGCCTCATCTGCTGGGCTGAGAGTCAAGGCCGAGGTAGCTTCTGGGCTCCACTTCCTGGCTTGCAAAGCCCCCCTGGGCCCTACTCACGGGGACTGGCAGGATGACTTCCGAGTTCCCAGCCAAGTCAGCGATGTGGCGGTACAGGGGCACCCCCTTCTCCACGGCGCCAGCTTTGCAGACAGCAAGGGACACCCCCAGGATGGCGTTTGCACCAAACTTGGCTGCAACAGAACAAAGTCACACTGAGGCGCTTCTTAGCAGCCAGGCCGACCTTCAGCCTCAGTGCCGCCACCTCCCCGGCACGATGCCAGCTCGAGCCCTCACATTTGTTCTCTGTCCCGTCCATCTCGATCATCAGCTTGTCGATCTTCTCCTGCTCCACGACGCTCAGCTTCTGTAAGACAGGGAGGTGAGGCCTGGAGGGCAGATGCCACCGTCTGCACAGCCCTGCTCTCCTGCCACGGAACCTGTGAACTCTGCACTGCAAGGCCAAGGCCAAGGCCACTCTCAGATTGTTTCACAGGCAAGGGGGGGAGAACGGGAGCCACAGATCCGCCGTCCGTGCTCATCAGCGACAGCTCCAGGCGGCAGTGACAGCCAGGGCTGTGCGACTGGAGTCCAGAGTCACCACACACATGGCTCACTCCCAGGGCTGAGCCCCACCAAGGATGGCTTTGCAGCCAATCCCTCCCCTGCACAGGGAGGCAAGTGGGAGTTTCTGAAGGCATCGAAGGTGTCTGATCAAAATAACCGCTTCAAATGGATCAAGATTTTATTTGAAAGGCAGGTTTAGCGACGTGGTGCAGTGGGCTAAAGCCACAGTCTGCAGTGCGGGCATCCCATATGGGTGCTGGTTTGAATCCCAGCTGCTCCACTTCTGATCCAGCTCCCTGCTAATGGCTGGGAAGGCAGCAAAGGATGGGCCAAGTCCTTGGAGCCCTGCAGCCACGTGGGAGACCCGGCCTAGACTGACTGTGGCAATTTGGGGAGTGAACCAGCAGATGGAAGACCCCTGACTCTCCCTTCTTTCTTTAACTCTGCCTTTCAAATAAATAAGTAAATCTTTTGAACGGAAAAAAAATAAAAGTTACAGGGATAGAGATCTTCCATCTGCTGGTTCACTCCCTAAATGGTCACAATGGCTGGAGCTGAGCCAGGCCAAAGCCAGGCGCCAGGAGCTTCTCTCCAGGTCTCCCACATGGTTGGCAGGGCCTGAGCACTTGGGGCGTCCTCCACTGCTTCCCCAGGTGCATTATTGGGGAGCTGCATCTGAAGTGGAACAGTTGGGTCTTGAACTGGCAACCATATGGGATGCCAACATCACAGGTGGTGGGCTTTACCTGCAATGCCACAATGCCAGTCCCCAAATTGATTTTCAATAAAAACTAGTATTTATCTTTAACTGAACATGGTAACACATGACTTCACATCTAATGTTCCCTCTGAAATTGCCTCAGGTCCTGGTGACAGTTTGGCATCTCTTGCTGTCCCGACAGGCAGCTCTGCAACCAGCAAGCAGCTGCCCAAGCTGCCAGGGTCCTGACTGACCTCCCGGTCAGGTTGAAGTGTGTTCCCCCAAGGGAAAAGGACGCCCAGGGAAGCCCTGCTCGAATGTCAGTCATGCCACGTGTGGGCACAAAGGGACACAGAACAAGGTGTGCATGAAAGACTGGCACAATGGGCATGTGCAGGCAGAGCAGTAACAAGGAATGTTGCCTGGGGACCGGCTGGACAGGGACCAATTACTGAGAACCACAGAGGCCAGCCCTGATGAGCAAGCTGGGACATGGACAATGAGGACAACAGCGCCTCAGCTCCCGCTGCGGCACAGGTGACTCTTGCGACTGCTCCCACTAGGGAGCACCACAGGGAGCACGAAGACACCAACCGCTCGGCTCAGGCGGTTGGGTCGCCAGGGCCCTGGCCGTGTTCTACCTAGGGCTGCTCTACTCAACAGTTTGAGTGCTGAGGTTTCAAGATTTTATTTACTGAAAAAACAGTCAGTAGGGATCCAGCAGAAACTTCCAAAGGTCATGCAAAATTAGCCACCGTGGACACTCCTGCCCCCCACTGCTCCACTCCAGCTCCACGTGCCGACAGGGGACACACAGGCCATGGGCAGGTTAGCGTGACGGCATGCAGACAGGGACCCCAACCGGCTTCTGCAGCTCTCAGAGTAAGCTCTTCTGTGAAGAGGGAAGGCCCGGGGCCTGAGGGACGCTCTGGTGGCATCAATAGACATTAGTTATCAGGAGGAGGTCCTACCTTGCTAACCAGGGCAGGCGCAATAGTTTTATTGATGTGCTCAACAGCCTTTGAGACACCTAGAAGGAACAATCAAACCAAATTACTGACATTAATTCAAAACAGGAGGCTTGAGCAGCACTGCTAGAGATCTACTGAGGCTGCTGTCCCAGAAGCCCACCAGAGACCTGCCGTGGGACCACTGCTTGAAAACCCCACCCCCTCCCCTGGAGGCTGAGCGCTCTTACCGAGGACCCCCAGGGGTTAGAGCCACACACAGAGCCCCCGTTCAATTCCCCGGCTGGAGGTTAGTCTGCAAGACCATGCACTGGGATACCAGCTGCACAGACTCAAGGACTTCCGGTTGTTACCTGAGTGCACAGGGCTGGTGCCAGGAACTCATTAATATACTTAACGGGTCTGGAGACGCCTGCCCAGTCCAGAGGACAGAGAAGGAAAAAGAGAGACTCAGAAGAGAACAGGCTGTGAAGCACACAGAGTGAGAAAAGGCGAGGAAACAGGAAGGCAGGAGGGCGCCGCAGGGGCCGGAGCGCCCGTCTGGGTGCACGCTGGCTCCTGCCCTCAAGGCATGGCACCACCCTGCTCCAGCGAGAGCAAGGCCCCCGCCCGCGGGCCAGCCGTGCACATGCAGGCGCCGCCCGGCCTCTCACCGGCGGTTGTGATGCCCCTGCCCGGCAGCCATTTGACTTTCTCCCTACTTCCCTGAAACTGACCACCACAGGCGTGCTGCATTGACGCACTGGGGGCCCTCTGGAGGCCCAGGAACCCCTCCCAGGGTGCTAACGCCACCCACTGTGGAACACACGTGGGACGGCCTCACATGCTTCCTGTGAATGGGCCACACGGCTCCATCTCCAGAAGAGCGGAAGCTATGTCAATACAGACAGCTCAGCACCTGAGGGGGACCCTGCCACTTGGCAGCCCCTCTGTCGACCCCCAGCAGAAACCTACCTACTCCCGGCAGTAGGCCACAAGCTGCCCTCCCTAGGCCCTGTGGAGGGGAATGGTGGGCCGGACCCAGAAGCCCTGCTGGGCAAAGGGGAAGACCCCTGGGCAAGAGATGGCATTAGTTAACAGGACCACTTCCCACCCTGGGCCCAATCAAGGCTGGAGACAGCTGCCCACAGCAATGAGCAATGGAACTCCCGGCCTGGGTTTACAGGCTTTGGAGCCTTGGGATCTGTGCCCCCCGGGCCTGCTCTCCACATGCTGGGGCACCGTGACAGTGGGTCTACCACTACCCCGCGCAAGGCCCCCCCAGGAGTATGCAGGTCGTGCGGAAGGCCGGAGCGGGGCTGGAAGCAGAGGCTGGGTTGTGGGTCCAGGCCTTACCCTTCCCCATGTAGCGAGTCTTGTCATTGTCCCGCAGCTCCAAGGCTTCGTAGATTCCAGTTGAAGCACCACTGGGCACAGCAGCTCGGAAAAGACCTAGATGAGGAGAAAACAGGAACAATTAAGAAATGTGGTGATGGGGGCTGATGCTGCGGCGCGTTGGTGGCACCGGTATCCCCTAAGTGCCAGTTCCAGTCCAGCTCCCTGCTAATGCATCTGGGGAACAGCAGACAGAGGTCTCAGTCCTCGGCCCCTGCCGCCCACGTGGTGAACCCCGACACAGTTCCAGGCTCCCGGTTTCAGACTGGTCCAGCCCCAGCCCTTGCGGCCATGTAGGGAAGTGAACCAGCAGATATGAGATCTCTGTCTCTCCACCTTTCAAATAAAATCTTACAAAAGAAGAAACAGTGAAAATGGCAGCCCGGATCCCCTCCCACACACAGGAAACAGTGTGGTAATGGTCACGTTTCCACCATTCTGCAGTGCAGCACTTCCCTAGCTCAAGTCCCAGGTGCACACAGGCCCCGGGGACCTCGCTGACAGGCAGTCTCACAGGGGAGGCTGGGGAGCCTGAAGCTGGCCTGGGCCCAAGCCAGGGAGGGGATCGGCGGTGCCCTCGGAGCTGTGCTCAGCTAGAAAGGCCAAGCGGGGACTTCGTCAGCTCGGGAGGAGCCGCTGGTCATTTGCCTCGGTTTAGACTGCAATGACCACCAGTCTGGGGTCTCCGCCCCCAGGCAAACTGGCTGAGGGGGAACAGGAATAAAGACAAAGGGTGCAGTGTTCACATCACTAGGACACAATCCTGCATCCAGGAACCAGACCCGTGCTGCAGCCCAGACACGGCCACCGCTGGACAAAGCGCGAGGTGGGGCGTCAAGACCTCCGGTTTAGGGGAGAGGGACGCACAGGCAGCCTCGGGAACCCACCAGCAGCTCTAAGGAATTTTCCATCTGAAGGGAGCTGGGGGCAGGGATGTGGCGGCAATACACAGAGAAGAAGAAAGTCCTCCTCCTGCTCTGCTGCAGGCTGACTCACGGTGACTCAGCCCTGCCGGGCCAGCGGGCTCCGCTCAGTGACTGCCCGAAGCCGCTTTCCCAGCCTCGCCCCAGCCCGTTCATGAAACAGCGGGGGAATTACTGGAAGTAACCAGGGCTGAAAAGGCAGCAGATTTTCTTCTTAAAAAAAGGAGGGGAGGCCGGTGCCGCGGCTCACTAGGCTAATCCTCCGCCTTGCGGCGCCGGCACACCGGGTTCTAGTCCCGGTCGGGGCACCGATCCTGTCCCGGTTGCCCCTCTTCCAGGCCAGCTCTCTGCTGTGGCTAGGGAGTGCAGTGGAGGATGGCCCAAGTGCTTGGGTCCTGCACTCCATGGGAGACCAGGAGAAGCACCTGGCTCCTGCCATCGGAACAGCGCGGTGCGCCGGCCGCAGCGCGCCTACCGCGGCGGCCATTGGAGGGTGAACCAACGGCAAAAGGAAGACCTTTCTCTCTGTCTCTCTCTCACTGTCCACTCTGCCTGTAAAAAAAAAAAAAAAAAGGAGGGGAAAGCCCTCATTCTGTGGCTTTTCCCATGGCACACTGCAGAGACTTACGGCCAGGAAACATCAGAGCCCTAGACTTCCCCAGAACCCCAGGTCAATAGCCCTTAATCCAGGAGTGCTATAGGGACACTGGCTTGCACTCCCGCACCTCCTGCCTCATCCAGGAAGGATCCAGCCACACATCTGCCAATTCGGGCGTGGGCATGCCATACCTCAGCCCCTCCCCCACAGCCAACTGACCCAGGAGCTCACAGGGCACAGGTTTTGTTTTAAATGCCAAGAATCTGTGAGACAAAGGCTCTGTCCTACAATCTCCACACCACCGCCAGCCAGAAATCACAGCCTGTCAGCATGTGCAGAGCAGAAAGAAAAGTGTCTACAGCAAGAATTTTTCATGCCTAACACAGCGTAACAGAGAGAGAGAGAGAGAGAGAGAATCTTCCATGTACTCATTTATTGCCCAAATGCTTGCAGCACCAGGGCTGGGGCAGGCCAGAAACTCCACACAGATCTCCTAGTGGGTGGCAGGGAGTGGCGGAAGCTCTGGAGCAGGACCTGCTGCCTTTCCCAGGCACACCAGCAGGACCCTGGCTCACCAGCAGAGCAGCCTGAACTCCAACCAGGTAATCCAACTGGGATGCGGGCACGGCAAGAGGAAGCTTAACTTGCTGCTCCACAATGTCCATCCTCCATCATTTTTAAACAAGTTTTTGTTTTATTTTCAAAGGTTCATTTACTCATTTGAAAGGCAGAGATGGAGAGAGATCTTCCACCTGCTGGTTCATTCCCCAAATGACTGCAACAGCCAGGTCTGTTTGGTCTGGGTCGAAGCCAGGAGCCTGGAACTCCAACTGGGTCTCCCATGTGGGTGGCAGTGACCCAAGCACTTTGGGGCCATCTTCCACTGCCTCCCAGGTGCACTAGCAGGAAGCTGGATTGGAAGTGAAGCAACCATCCTGCTGGCACCCCACCCATAATTTGTAAGCAAATCTTCAAAATGGAGTGTGGAAACTGAGGCGCACGTACCTTTGGAGGTGTAGAGATCAACCTCAACGGTGGGATTCCCGCGAGAGTCAAAGATCTCCCTGGCACAGATCTTGAGAATAGACATGGTGAATTTCTGCGGGGAAACACAGTTTTTATTTCCCATAAACCACTACACAGCATTTGCTCATTCACTCGAGGGTTCCTGGACCAGGCGGAATCTGCACTGGCCTGAATGCTGGCTGCAGGAAGGCAGGTTAGGGTTAGGGGCGGGAGGCTGGAGGCATCGCTCCATCCAATCTGGACGGGGGGCCCCATCCTGGAGGCCTTCACTTCCACGGTTCAAGTCTTGCCTATGAGCAAAAAAGCCTGACAACGTGTGCCCCTCGGAGAAATCCGATCCAACTGAAGAATTAACACGTCGATGCGGCCTGGAGTTGGAGGGTCGGCGTGGAGTTAAGAGGACCAAGAGCAAATGGCAATGGCAGGCCACTGGCAAACCATCTGGAACAAGGCCAAAGCCGGAGGCGAGGCGGCCTGGCTTCCAGTACAACGGGGCCCGATTCATCACATGAGATTTGACGCGTCTGGATTGGTGGACGCCCACTCAGAAGGGCTGAGGGATACTGAGCTCTCTGGGCGCTGACCTTTGCTACCGCCACTTTCTGGGCCTCTTCAACTCCAGTGTTTGGGTCTTTAGCAAGATAGGAGACGCCCATAATGACCTCTGAGCTGGGTATCTTTGAAAGGGCATTTTACCTCAATTTAAAAAATGTAACTATGAAATGTTGTAATCTGTGCATGGAGGAAAGATCTATCTTTGAACACTAGGGTGCCTCAAGGGAAGACACCGCCTTAGTAAACACCTTAAAAAATTTTGTGGATTTGCAGCAACAAAGAACGATGCCACAAAAGCCCCCTCCTCTTTTCTTCTTCTTCAAAGAAGAAACTCATTGAGCAACTTGCAGAACTCAAGTGCAAGACAGGAACTGAATTCGTATGCAGAAGCCATGATCTCCGGCCCCTGACACCTTCTCTGGAATGTTCCAGAGCAGCAAATGGCATCATTACTTTTAAGTTTCAAAATTAGAAATTGAAGCCACTTCTGTGCAACAACGGAGTTTCACTCCTCGGTCACGATAAAGGTATCCACGTTTTATCTAGTATGTTCCCAAGAAGGCAAATCTGTTTCAAACTCATTTTCTAGTTTTAAAATTTTAGGTAACTTTTTAGTTTTAGCAAATTATGTATCTGGGTAACTTCCGCTTCACCACGCTGTTTGCCGATGCAAAACGCACCGGTCTCCCGCACGCCGGCCCTGCCTGCGACATAGGCCGAATCACGAAAAGCGATTTATCTCTGGACACGAACACACCGTGCCTCATCTTCACATCGCGGAGAAACGCGACCCTGCAGGGGCTGGGCTGGGCCCCACGGCCGCGCGGAGGCCGGCCCGGTCCCCGCCGCCCCACGTGCCAGCGGCGGCGCGCGGGACACGCGGAGGCCCCGGCGGGTCGCCGGTGGGGGAGGGGACCCGGCCCCTTCCTCCATTTTAGGACGGGCCGGCGCCCACGGGTCTGTCCCGCAACGCCGCCACTGCCGCCGCCCCCAGGGCCCGCGTGGGCCGCGCCCGGGCCTCCAAGTACCGTTACCTGGCTTCCCTCCGAGGTCGCAGGCACGGCCGGGCGCCCCCACGAGAGCCGGGCCCAGCCCCCGCCCAGCCTCCACGCCACGCGGGGCCTGCGTCTGCGTGGCCGCCGACCCCCGCCGGGAAGCCCAGTCCGCGCGGGCTCCGACACCCCCGCAGGCCGCCCCCGGAACCCTGACCTGGCCGCCGGACCTTGTGGCTCAGGGAAGACGCAGAGGCTGCCGCACACACCGCCGCGAGCGTCCGCAGAGTGAGACTGCGCGCCCCGAGTGCCCCGACCCCGTCTCCTCGCCGCCCGCCCGACTTCCGGCCCCGCCCCGCGGCCCCGCCCACTGCCCGCCTCCCGGGCACGCCCCCTCGGCGCCGCCTCGCCGTTGGCCGGGCGCGCCGTCACTCGGGCCCTCGCCTCCCGGGGCGGGTGGGGCTGCCGCCGCCGCCGCCGCGGCGGAGCAGGGGGCGACCGCCTGGGGACGGGGGGTGGCGGCCCCGGGGACCCCCGATTGCCCATCGGCAGTGTCAGGGTGCGGGCGAGGCCCCTTCCGGGGACACTAGCCGGGAGCCGTCCTGAGGCGGGGCGGGACGGCGCGGCGGGCATGAGCGCTCGGGCCTCCGTCACGTACTGCGAGTCCCGCACGCGCTCAGCGTCGCTCGGGCGCCGCACGTCCGGCCGCGTCCTCGGTGCCGCCCTCGGCGCCCGCCCGCCGGGGCCCGGGAGACCCCGTCGGCGACGAGACGCCGGGTGCCGCACGCCGGGCCCTGCCGCCGCGAGCGGCCGGCCAAGGTGACCCTGGCCCTTCTGTCCTCGCTGCGGCGCGCGCCCGGGGCGAGAGGCGGTCCCTGCCGCACCGTTCCGCGGCCCGGCCGTGCGCTTTGTGCTGGGAGAGGCCCTGTCCCTTCCTGGCCCCCTGCCCGGCCCCGAGGCCGGCCCGGAGCCCCCTGGCTTCGTGGCTCAGGTCGCCTCGGGTAATTGTCCACGGCGATCTGACAGCTGAACTACAGGCAGGGGTGGTTCTGCTCGAGGAAGAACCCACAGCGACTAAAAAAAATCACGCACACCCCCTCCCGGCGAGGCCTGAGTTTTGGCTTTTCCGGCCCCTGAGCCATGACCCAGGGCTCCGTATCGTGCACTGGCTCAAACGTTCCGAAGTTGCCATTTTTCTCCTGGTCAACTGTCAGAACTGCTTGTCTGCCTCATCCTCTCGTGTTTTGTGTGTTTAATCGCCAGGGCTACTGGCATGGGTCCTGCGGCCCTGGGTGATGGATCTGAGTCCACGGACGAGGAAGGAAAGCAAGGAAGCCAGGGAGGAGGTGACTTTGCGGTGTTTTGCTAGGGAGCACATGAATGTTGTGAGTTGGGTTTGAGACTTCCCCAGCGAGACACGGACATTTTTGGCTGCTTGACACCAGCATCCCAGCCCCGTGACTCAGCAGCACGGTGAACGGGCAGCCTCGGCCAGGCTTCAGAACCGAGGAAATCAGACCCTGGGAGCTGGGTCGTCTGAGGTGTGGCCCTGAACAGGCTCCAAACAATCTTGACATTAAAATGGTTAGAGAGAGATAAAGACAGCGGCGGGGCGCGAGTCCCTGCTCCCTGGCCAGAACCAGTGAACCTAGCAGGAAATCAAAGGCAGAGCTTGCTCTCGGCCCCCCCCAGCGCCGTGGGCCAGCACTCCCACCTCGAATTGTAGCTCAAAATATTAATGATTGGCAGAAACACTCTCAGAGGTCTTCCAAAACTCGCAGGCTGCCACGTGCCTAGATACCCCTCCTGTCTCCCTGGCCACTGCGGCTTTGTTAGCAGGCGGTGGATTTTATGTAGATGTGTTACCGGCGAATGGCAGGGTTCTTGTCTTCAGGCAAGAAAGAATTCAGGCGTGAGACAGTATTGGAAAAGTAAAATAGCAAAGTTTATTAGGGAAGGGGCATCCGTAAGAACAGATGGGCACCTCTCCAGACAGGGCCTGAGAGAGTGCCCAGTCACTCGGAGCGAGGTTCCATGGTTGAGTGGAGAGAGTACACCTGGGCAGGCAGGCGGGCGACTCAGCAGAGAGGCAGAGGGCTGAGTGCGCAGTCAGGTTGAGGCCGGCCGGGGGTTTTTAAGGAGATGGGTCTTTGTCTTTACACATCTCCTCCCGAAACAAAAGATTTAGTTTTGCCCTGAAACTATCTGATGGGAAGAAGCCTAGCTGGCGCCCTCCTGAGCTTAGAGGAAGGGTGAGCAAGACCCCCTGGAGAATTAGGATCCGCAGAAGGGTATTTGAAATGCAGTTACTGGGCTACGTCTGGAAGGTTATCAGGCTGAAGGGGCGGGGACCCCCCTGCCAGGTTATCAGGTAGGAAGGGGCAGAGCAGGATGCAAAGGCCGGGCTGCCCCTGAAACCTTATCGGATGACTTTGAGATGCAGATGCAGATGCTGGACATAGATGTCTCTTCTTTAGGCCTTTGTCACACACGTAAGCTCATATCTGACTTCCTACCTAACACTTGGAGGCGGTTATTTGTTCCCCACTTTCCGTAAGCGTGGGGAGCAACTTTACTGCACCAGCAGGTGGAAGGTACTCGCCTCGCTGGTGGGTAGAGAGGAGGAACGAGCGTCCGAAGCTCTCAGAATACCCCAGTTTGGGCCGGCGCCATGGCTTAACAGGCTAATCCTCCACCTTGCGGCACCGGCACACCAGGTTCTAGTCCCGGTTGGGGCGCCGGATTCTGTCCCGGTTGCCCCTCTTCCAGGCCAGCTCTCTGCTGTGGCCAGGGAGTGCAGTGGAGGATGGCCCAAGTGCTTGGGCCCTACACCCGCATGGGACACCAGGAGAAGCACCTGGCTCCTGGCTTCGAATCAGCAAGATGCACCGGCTGCAGCGGCCATTGGAGGGTGAACCAACGGCAAAAAGGAAGACCTTTCTCTCTGTCTCTCTCTCTCACTATCCACTCTGCCTGTCAAAAAAAAAAAAAAAAAAGAATACTCCAGTTTGAAGCCCCGCGGGCAGCCATGACTGCCTGGATTACCAATTCCAGTAAAACCGCTGGTCAGCTGAGAAAGGGATGTACACTCTGTGAAGTTGTCTCCAGCCAGCCAGGAAACCAGTGTGGGAGGAGGGGCCCGGGAGGGAAGATCCCAGATGAGTGTAGAAGACCCTTGGGGGTCAGGTGGATGGGCCCTGTTCCTACAGAGTATGAGGGTTTTGTGTGTGTGTGTTGATCACGAAGCCTTTTGTCTGCACCAGAGACTACAAAGCGTTTAAGCATGTCCGCATACCCACCTCCAGCTTAAGAGGTGGAGCATTAGCGGTGCTAACATCCCCTGAGTTCCTCCCTGGCCCCAGAGCTAACTCCTGCTCCAAATTTTGGGTTCGTTGTTCCCTTACTGTGTAGCTTTTTGAACATTACATATTTATGTATATATACACGTGGCATCCTACTGTTGTTAACCTTTTGCTGCAAATTTTTGCTCTGCTTGATGTTTGTGAGATCCAATGCATGGCTGTAGGTGGTGTGTTTGCAGTACTGTTTGCGTGAATAGTCCACGTTCACATCTGCGTTGTCTCTTCTTTGTTCCTTTTTTTTTTTTTTTTAAAGAATTACTTATTGGGGCCGGTGCCATGGTGCACTAGGTTAATCCTCTGCCTGCGGTGCCGGCATCCCATATGGGTGCTGGGTTCTAGTCCCGGTTGCTCCTCTTCCAGTCCAGCTCTCTGCTGTGGCCCGGGGGGGTGGGGGGGGCAGTGGAGGATGGCCAAGTGCTTAGGCACCTGCACCCGCATGGGAGACCAGGAAGAAACTCCTGACTCCTGGCTTCGGATTGGCATAGCTCCTGCTGATTTGGGGAGTGAACCAATGGAAGGAAGACCTTTCTCTCTGTCTCTCTCTCTCTCACTGTCTGTAAACTCTACCTGTCAAATAAATTTTTAAAAAGTTATTTAGTTATTTGAAAGTCAGAACTAGAGAGACAAGAAGAGAGAGAGAGAGAGAAACCTTCCTCCATTTGCTGATTCATTCCCCGGATGGCTGTAACAGCCAGGGCTGGGCAAGGCTGAAGCCAGGAGCTAGGAGCTTCCTCCAGGTCTCCAGACCACATGGATGCAGGGACCCTATCCTCCAGTGCTTTCCCAGGTGCACCAGCAGGGAGCTGCATGGCAAGTGGAGCAGCTGGGACAGGAACTGGCTCCCATAGGAGACACGAGCATAGCAGGCGGGTTTACTCACTCTGCCACAGAGCCAGCCCTTCCTCTCCTTCCTCTCTGCTTGCCTATGACTCCACCAAGGCTGGTGTTTGGTCCAGCAGTTACGGCAGTGCTTGGGGCACCTGCATCCTCTATCCCGTGTTTAAGTCCTCGCTGCACGCCCAGTCCAGCTTCCCGCTGAGGTGCACCCTGGGAGGCAGCAGGACGTGGCTCAAGTAGTTGGGTCCCTGCCTTCCCTGTGGGAGACTGGACAGAGCGCCCTGCTTTTAGCTTTTGGTCTGACCCAGCCCTGGCCTTTGCAAACATTTGGAGAGTGAACCAGTACATGGGAGCTCTCTCTCTCTCTCTCTCTCTCTCTGCCTCTCAAATAAATTGAATACCGTAGTGCTTCTGTGAACTTTGTTGTAAATGTCTCCCGAGCATCGGAGCAAGCATTTCTCTAGGGCATGCCTGTGGGCGTGGAGTGGCTGGGCCACGGGGAGTTTGTCCCTCTGTGCACTTTCACGTGCAGTGAATGAGTTCTGACACAGTTTGGAAAAACAAAATGCAGCGCTTGCTTTGCAATTTTTTCTAGAACTCAAATCCCCTTTGGGACTGGCATTGCGGTGCTGTGGGTTAAGCTGCAGTCCAGTGAGAGGAACAACTAAAGGAAACATGACCCAGGGAAGACTCCTGCCTACTTCTGTGAAGAGAAGAGATTGGATGATCTGTGTATAAGTTCCAGATGGACAAGGCTGGTGCTGCGGCGTAGCGGGTAAAGCCACCATCTATGACGCTGGCATCCCATATGGGAGCCAGTTCGAGTCCTAGCTGCTCCACTTTCTTTCTTTTTTTATTTATTTGACAGGTAGAGTAATAGACACAGAGAGACAGAGAGAAAGGTCTTCTTATCCGTTGGTTCACTCCCCAAATGGCTGCTACAGTCAGCGCTGTGCCAATCTGAAGCCAGGAGCCAGGTGCTTCTTCCTGGTCTCCCATACAGGTGCAGGGGCCCAAGCACTTGGGCCATATTCCACTACCCTCCCGGGCTACAGCAGAGAGCTAGATTGGAAGAGGAGCAGCCAGGACTAGAACCCGGCGCCCATATGGGATGCCTGTGCCGCAGGCAGAGGATTAACCAAGTGAGCCGGCCTCCACTTTCAGCCCAGCTCCCTGCTATGACCTGAGAAAACAGCAGAAGATAGCCCAAGTCCTTGGGCCCCTGCACCGACGTGGGGGATCCGGAAGAAGCTCCTGGCTTCTGGCTTCAGATTGGCCCAGCTCAGGCTGTTGTGGCCATTTGGGGCATGAACCAGCTGATGGAAGATATCTCTCTCTCTCTCCTTCTCTCTCTCCTCTCTCTCTCTCTCACTCTACCTTTCAAATAAATAAATATTAAAAAAAATAAAAAGTTCTGGATGGAAAGCCAGGAGCCAGTTTCTTCCTCCCAAAGGGAGTGGCCCCTTGTGATTCACTCCCCGAGGGCTTCCGGTGGGCCACAGATCCTGGGCACATACCCCTCTCCCTATCATGATTGGACAACTGAGCTGAGCGCTTCCTCTCTGCCAGGCACCACATTGCTTACCATGCAGGTGTGACTCATTGCATGCCATCTGCAAGTCCCAGATCGGCCGCGTTCGATCAGTTACGCTTTTCAAGGAACAGAGACCCAGGCGGCCTGGCTCCCCGGCCCCAGCCGCCAGTCTTGCACCATCAGCTCCTCACCGCGGAGCTCACTCAGTCTTTGGATTTGGATAGAATGACACGGCAGTGCCTGAACTTGCACATCGACACCATGACGGTGACCCTATGTGGAATTTAACTGTGGTGGCTTCAGGATTTGAGAAGCGTGACTCACTGCCCCTGGAATAAAGCTGCAGCTGGAAGGAGAAGCAGCTTGCAAGGCCAGAGAGGCCGTTACATCGCGTCTCCCAACTCCATTCCCTCTTCCAGCGTCTCTCCAGCCCTGCTCCCAGCGTGGCATTTTCTGGCATTTCCTGAGCAGAGAGGGACACGCTGGCTCCTCTTCCCCAGCCGCTCCCAGTTCTCTGGAAGTCGTCCCTGGACCTCATGCTCTGACTAATTTCTGGGGGTTTTGTTGTTTGTTTTGTTTCCAGATGGCTAGGAAAATGCAGGGAGAATGGATGTGAGTGGAACATTTGTCAGAGCCTCTCCGGGTATTCTGGGAGTTAGAAGATGAATGCAGGGGGCAGGCACTGTGGCATCGCCAGTTAAGCCACATCCTGCGACGCCAGCATCCTGTGTATGGGCCTTGGATCGAGTCCCAGCAGCTCCAGTTCTGATCCAGCTCCCTGCTAATGGCCTGGGAAAGCAGCAGAGGATGGCCCAATTGTATTGTCCTGCTTATTAATGATTATCCATATTAATACTCCTGTGGGTTCTTGCCACTTATTCAGACAAGAATTCTGAAGACTGGCTCAAATAGACCAGACAACACGGTCAGCTTTTAAGCTTTTTATTCAGCAAGAGAAATGTGCAGGAAAGGGAGGGCTTTATTTAGGGAAGAAAGAGAAGTCTCGAAGCTGAGTTGGGTCCATATCAGGCAGAGAGCAGGCCCGGAGGGAGCCACGTGGAGCGAGCGTGTGCTATGAGCAGCCACAGGTAGCTTAGCACAGCAGCAAAGCAAAGGCAGAGAGCAGGCCATGGGCCACAGGCCACGAGCCACGTGGAGCAAGCATGCAGGCAGGAAAGGAGAGAGCAGGTCAGCCCCGAGCCAGCTGGGGCCACGGAGGGGGGGGGGCGGCGGGAGGGACCGTGTTCCAGGCCTTTTATTTACTCCCAAAGGGGGCGTGGTTACGTAATCTGATTGGCAGGTGGGCATACAGGTAGGGTCAGGTAGGAGCAAGAGATGGGGGGGGAGTGATGGGCGTGGTCTCCAGTTTACGAATCTAATCAGTTTTACCCTATCTGCCTGCCTCTATCACAATTACACCCACATGGGAAGAAGCTCCTGGCTGCTGGCTTTGGCCTAGCCCAGCCCTGGTGAGGAGAGACCCAGCAGATGGAAGATCTCTCTTTCATTCCGTTTCTCCCTCTCTCTCTCTGCCTCATAAATAAATAAATAAATAAATAAATCTTAAAAAAAAAAAAAAAAAAAGACGGAATGCAGATGGGAAGGAAGAGCCATTGAGCTCCTTTGCCTGTGGCTGAATGGGTCTCCTGAGAGGCTGCCCTCAAACTCCAGTCCTGGCTGCTCCACTGCCGATCCAGCTCTCTGCTAGGGCCTGGGAAAGCAGTAGAAGACGGTCCAAGGCCGTGGGGCCCTGCACCTGTTAGGTAGGAAGTCAGAAGTTGAGCCTGTGTGTGTGAGTGAGGCCTGAAGACCAGCACCCACTGCGGAAGCTCCAGAAGCCTGGCATCTTGCACTTCAAGGTCCTGCCCAGACCCTGATGACCTCCCAGCTGGTCCCAGCCCTTCCCCCAAGGAGAGCTCCCAGGAGAATCCTCTCTCCTCTGCTTCAAAGGGGTAACCTGACCTGATAACATGGGGCCATAAAACCTTCTCAGACACACCCTAAGAGAAGCTCCCCTAATCTGCCCGGCACCAGCAAATCTGGGGAAGAATTTGCTAATTTTCACCCACAAACCCTTCTGCCAGGACTCTCCATCCTTTGTCCTGGAGGAGAGGGGGAGGTGGTAAACAGACCCCAGAAGAAGCTCCTGGCTCCTTGCTTCGGGCTCATCAGCAAGATCCTAGGTAAAAGTAGCGCTGCCATCCTGGGCCCTGGGAGCCGGGCGGGACAGCTGCAGCGCTGGGCTGACTCTGGCTGACCTGGAGTAAGCCCGAGACAGACCAGGCATGGTGCCCGGCCGCTTTGTGCCACCCACAGCCCTGCCAGCAGTTTCTCGGGCTGAGCAGGCCTTCACCGCCTGAATGCTATTGATGGGATCCGGGGTCAGCACTAACGGCAGCCTGGGAGCTGGACCCAGAGCTCCGCAATGGATATGGGGACACTCGGTACCCTTTGCATGACAGGTACCGGGTCTGGGTGCTTTATAAGGGAGGGGTTCGATAGGCTCACAGTTTTGGAGTGTGAAAGTCTGAATAGCATGGGGCCTGCTCTTATGAGCCCCTCCTCGGACCCCTGCATCTCACCGTGTTGCCTGGTGGAAGAGACTGTAAAGGAAGAATCTCAGACGTGGTAGGTGAGGTAGCGAGGCTTACTGAGGTGGGGCGTCCAGTAGAACGGATGGATCTGGCAGTGCCCGGTCAGTCCACCTGGAGGCTGGGGTAAGCAAGCTAGCAAACTCGAGTGAGCAGGATGCAGCCGGCGGGCCAGGCTGGCATCTCAGCAGAGAAAGGACAGCGCTGTTGGTTCGCTTGCAGACTGGGACTTTGAGGAGTGGGTCCAGTTCTCCCCCTGCACTTCTGGACAAAGGCTGTGAAACAGGTGCGATCCCTCCCACGGTTTCCGACCCAGCGTTATCAGACGGAGCTGCTGGTGTTCAGGGAGGGTTCTCCTGGGAGGGCTGGGACAGCCTGTAAGGTTACTGGGGGTGTGGGCAGGACTTTGATGTGTGAGACACTGGGCTGCTCCCCTGGCTGCATTCCTTTCTGCAGGTGGTTCTGTTTCGCCAAGGCCCCTTTCACACACAAAGGCTGATTTCTGACTTCCTACAAAACAAGATCTCCTGGTGAGACGGGAAGCCGGAGGCTGGGGAGGGGTCAGCCTTGCGTTTGGAATAGCTCACTCTTGGGGAACCAGACAGGGTCCCGCGAGGACCCTTTAATCCCTTCTGAGGACAACGACCCAGTCACCTTGCACTGGACCTCCCTCTTCTCCCTCTTCACATTGCCACCCTGGGAACCAAGCTTCCAACCTGCGAATCCCCTGGGGACACAGGAGACCCCCCCCCCCCCATCCCTGACTGCGAAAACCATGGATTCTTCTCCCCTCAGGAAGTTTGGATTCAAGATCGCCAAAGAGAATGATCCGAGGGTGGAAAGAACAGAGCAGGCCGTAGGCAGACGCCAGAGGCTTGAAAATCCATGAGGTGGCAAACTTTGTGCGGCTGGTTGACTGGTGATGGCTCAGCAGAGCGCTGGCGGAGACCGGGGTGGTGAGGCCTGGTGCGCAGCTGCTCCGGTCCCTGTCCTCCCTCCTTCCCTAGGGTCCCTGGGACAGGAATCCCCAGGAGTGAGCGCGCTTTACAGTCTGCAGGAACTCAGCAATCTGGCCTTGACCATGGCATGAAGGCCCAGTCTAACGCAAGAAGACTGAAAAGCGAAAGGCAGGGTTCACCATGGGAACAAAGTGACTTGATTTTGTCACTACATAATTACTTATTGACCCCCTACTATGTGCTCAACACTGGAGACAAGCAAGGGAAAAGCTGAACTAAAGCCTCACCCCAGGAATTTACATTCCGATGGGGCAGGAGGAGGAAGGCTGGCAAGCTGTAAAAACTCATGCAGTAAGGTTTCAGAGCAGCCTGGTGGCACAGAGGGTAAAGCCACCACCTGCCTGAGACCCTGGTGTTCCATATCAGAGCGCCGGGACAGGCTGCTCTGTTTCCAATCCAGCTCTCCGCTAAGGCACCTGGGAAAGCAGCGGAAGAGGGCCCAAGTACTTGGGCTCCTGCCAACCGACCATGTCGGAACCCCGGCTGGAGTTCCTGGCCACAGGCTTCATCCTGGCCCTCCTGCCCTAGTAGTTGTGGCCATCTGGGGAGAGAGCCGGCAGATGGGAGACCTCTGTCTGTGTCTCTCCCTCTCTGTCTCTCTGCCTTTCAAATGAATAGATACATCTTAAAAAGCAAAAGCAAAACTGAAATGTATTCACTCCTAGTTCTGGGGGCTAGAAGTTTAAATTCAAGATGTTGGCGGCTGGTTCCTTCTGGGTGCTCTGAGGGAGAATCTATCCCATGCCTCCCTCAAGCTCCTGGTGGTGGCTGTCCCTGGCCACCTGTGACTTGCAGCTGACCGCAAGGCTGACCCCAGGCTGAGTCCACTGCCACATGTGTCTCTCCGTGGCTCTGTGGTCGGTTTCCCATTGCCAGTCATATTGGACTTAAGGCCCAGCCCAATCCCATCGGACCTGGACTTAACTTGGTTACGTGTGCAAAGATCCCGTTTCTAAACAACGTCACCATGCGGGCTCGGGTGTGTCCCCCCACAATGCGTGTGCTGAAACTTGAGCGCCACAGGGGATATTTGGTGCAGCAGTTAGGACACTACTAGGGGGGCCAGCACCGTGGCACAGTGGGTTAATCCTCTGCCTGCAGTGCCGGCATCCCATATGGCCGCCGGTTCTAGTCCCAGATGCCCTTCTTCCGATCCAGCTCTCTGCTGTGGCCTGGGAAAGCAGTGGAAGACGGCCCAAGTGCTTGGGCCCCTGCACCCACGTGGGAGACCTGGAAGAAGCTCCTGGCTCCTGGCTTCGGATCGGCGCAGCTCTGGCCATTGCGGCCATCTGGGGAGTGAACCAACAGAAGGAAGACCTTTCTCTCTGTCTCTCCCTCTCACTGTCTGTAACTCTACCTCTCAAATAAAATAAATAAAATCTAAAAAAAACCCCAAAGACACTACTAGGGATAGGAGTGTCAGCTGCATCCGGTGTGGGCAGTGCCTGGATTGGAGTCCAGTTCTGCTTCTGATTCCAGCTTCTTGCTGATGGGTGACCTGCGAGGCAGCAGGTGATGGCTCAAGTAGTTGGGTCCCTGCCACCCATGTGGGAGACCACAATTGAGCTCCAGCCTGGCCCCTGACTGCTGTGGGCATTGGCAGAGTGAATGAGCAGCTGGAGGAGCTTTCTCTGTCCCTTCTCTTTGCTTCTCAAATAAAAAATATTTTTTAAAAAAGAAACTTAATGACCAAAGTGATCATGCTAAAAGGTGGGGTCTTTGGGAGTAATCAGGGTCCACGCTTGTGGATGGGATGAGTTTGCTTTTAAAAGAGGCTTTGGGCTTCAGGGAGGTGCTCTACCTTTCTGCTGTGAGGACATCACAAGCAGGCACCCCCAGTGGGCAGAGAAGTGGGGGGGGGGGAGTGAGAGCGAGAACGAGAGAGCGCGCGAGCCAGAGACCAGAGCAGGAGAGCAGTGCCACCTGCTGGTTCGCTCCCCTAGTGCCTGCTGTTACCCAGCTGTATTAGTCTATTGTCTGTTACTATAATGAAACACAGGAAGCAGGAAATAACTCCGGGGAAAAAAAAAAAAAAGAGGTTTACAGGTAGAGCCTCCGCCTGCAGTGCTGGCATCCCATATGGGCTTCAGGTCCCAGCTGTGCCTCTTCTGATCCAGCTCTCTGCCATGGCCTGGGAAAGCAGTAGATGATGGCCCAAGTGCTTGGGCCCCTGCACCCACACAGGAGACTCCTGGCTTCCACCTGACCCAGCCCCAGCTGTTGCATCCATCTGGGGAGTGAGCCAGTGGATGGAAAAGATTCTCTCTCTCTCTCTCTCTCTCTCCTCCCTGTAATTCTTTCAAATAAATAAAATAAACCAAATTAAAAAAAAAAAAAAAAGAAACGGGAGGTGAGAGGCCCCTTACATGGGTCCTGGATGGTAGCCTTTTCTTGTGAAGGGCCCTGCTGGGCAGTGCCAGGCCAGGGCTTGCTTGCACCTGTGTTGGGCGTAGGACTGCACAGGGCCCTGGGGTACTGTAGGGAGTGATGAGGTTCATGGAAGCTGCCAGCATGGCACTCACAGGCACCAGAGAGTTCATGGATTCTGGCGTTTGGTTCCCCACAAGAACGATCAATGGCCCAGCTCAAGCTCTTACCAAAGGAGGCAGGAAGGGGATTCCTTCCCCAGCCCGGGCAGGCAGCTTTGCCTCCTGCCAGTTTAATCTGGAAACAGTGCCTCGGGCCGGGATCTATAATAACTATGCCAGGAGAGGGTAACTAGACAAGGGAAGAATTCGTCGATCTCTCCGAGCCACAGTCGTTTTGATCGGTTGGGGAGGGCGTGAGGGAAGCGCTCCATGGCACTTGTCAAGGTATGGTCAGGATGGGCAGGTGTTGTGGCGCAGCGGCTTAAGCTGCCGTTTGGGACATCTGCATCCCATACCGCGTCCTGGGTCTGCTGCTTCCAATCTGACTCCAGGCTCGTCACCCAGGAAGGCAGCGGAAGATGGCCCAGTGCTGAGGTTCCTCCACCCACCGTGGGAGACCGGATGGAGCTCCTGGCTCCTGGCTTCAGCCTGGCCCAGACCTGGCTGGTGGGGGCATTTGGGGAGTGGATCAGCAGATGGAAGATTCTCTCTCTCTCTCTCTCTCTCCCTCTCTCTCTCTCTCCCTCTCTCTCTCTCTCTTTCTCTCTCTCTCTCCTTGTATGTCATTCTGCCTTTCAAATAATTTTTTTTTAAGTGTGGCAGGTGGATTCTTTCCCCAAGGGGCCTGTTGTGAGGGGGTATGCATATGGGACACAGAACAGACTCAACTCGGAGTACAAGGACAGCAGAGATTCCCATCCACAGGGGAGGTGGGGGGCAGTGGACCAAAGCTGGGGACACTGGGTTAAACTGACTCAGCGGGATTCTTGCTAAAGGCAGGGCAGGGTGATCAGATAGTGAAGGCGGGGGAGGGGTGATCAGATACAGCGCCTAAATTGACTCAGCAGGATTCCTACTAAAATTGGACTGAGGACAGAGTCCAGCTCCAGGGCAAGGCAGAAAGAGGGCCCAGAGGAGCTCCATACAGGGTTGGCCAAAACCGAGTCTGGGGCCGACGCTGTGGCGTAGCAGGTAAAGCCGCCACCTGCACAAGTATGAGATTCCACTGCTCCACTTCCGATCCAGCTCTCTGCTGTGGCTTGGGAGAGCAGTGGAAAATGGCCCAAGACCTTGGGCCCCTGCACCCCCGTGGGAGACCTGGAAGAAGCTCCTGGCTCTTGGCTTCAGATCAGGTCATTGAAGCCATTTGGGGAATGAACCAGCAGATAGAATCTCTCTCTCTCTCTCTTTCTCTCGCTCTCGCTCTCTCTCCCTCTCTCGACCTCTGCCTCTCTGTACCTCTGCCTTTCAAATAAACAAATAAATCTTAAAAAACCAAACCAAACCCAGAGTCTTTGTCAAGTCACACTCCTGTTTGCGTTTGAGGGTCTCTCGCGAGAACGACCTGGAGACTGGCGTGCAGGTTCCTGTGGGGGTCTGGGGCACCTGGGAAATGGGCGCCCCCTGCAGAAAAGCTCCCTGGGCAGCTGAGACCAAGTCAGACCTGGCCCAGCCTCTGATGCTCACAGGCTGGCTGAGACAATGAGATGCAAAGGTCAGTTTTGAAGGGGTCCAGGAGGGGCCACTGCACAGAAGGATTATTTTGAGGTTGTTTTTTTTTTTCCTCCCTGCCTAAGAGAAGAACTTCCCCCAAAGACTTCATAAATCCCCTTGGTAGGGGCAGCCTGGAAGGATGAACTGCTTGACATTTTTTTTTTTTTTTGACAGGCAGAGTGGACAGTGAGAGAGAGAGACAGAGAGAAAGGTCTTCCTTTTGCCGTTGGTTCACCCTCCAATGGCCGCCGTGGTAGGCGTGCTGCGGCCGGCGCACCGCGCTGATCCGATGGCAGGAGCCAGGTGCTTATCCTGGTCTCCCATGGGGTGCAGGGCCCAAGCACTTGGGCCATCCTCCACTGCACTCCCTGGCCACAGCAGAGAGCTGGCCTGGAAGAGGGACAACCAGGACAGAATCTGGCACCCCAACCGGGACTAGAACCCGGTGTGCCGGCGCCACAAGGTGGAGGATTAGCCTACGGAGCTGTGGCGCTGGCCCAATTTTTTCAAAAACTTATCCATTTGAAAGGCAGAGTGACGGAGGAGGGGGGCGGGACACACACACAGAGACCTCCTATTTGCTAAATGCCTGTAATAGCCAGGGCTGGGCCAGGCAGAAGCCAAGAGCCAGGAGCCCCATCCAGATCTCCCACATGGGTGGCAGGGACCCAAGCACCTGTGCCATCACCTGCTGCTCCCAAGGCACATGATCAGGAAGCTAGATCGGAAGCAGGGGCAGGACTTCCATAGAGCTTAACCCACTGCACCACACTGTGTCCCGCCACTGGCTGGCTCCTCACCCAGGAGCTATCACACCTCCTATCCATTTCCCTAAGTGCCCATTCATGTATTTTCCTGCAAATGTTCCCTGTCTCAGTCACTTTTCTGTTGCTAGAACAACATACTGAGACCAGGTCATTTATGAAGAATAAAAGTTGTGCTGGTGGTGTGGTGCATTGGGTTAAGCCTCTTGCTTGTGACACCAACATCACATATGGGAGCTCTGGTTCCTGGATTTGGCCTGGCCCAGACCTGGCTGTTGTAGCCATTCTGGGGGAGTGAACCATCACAGCGGATGGAGGATCTGTCTCTCCCTCTCGCTCTCTGTTGTTCTCCCTCTCAAATGAATGGATACGTAAATAAATATAAAGTTTATTTGGCAGCCAACTCTGGAGTTCCTCCCGAATGTATGCGTGTGGCACATCAGTCAATAAACTCTGTTTCCTCTCGTTAGTCTGCCTTTTGACAGTTAATTTCCAGAGTCCTGCTAGCAGAATCTAGGAGAGTAGAGGACAAGTTTTTTCCCCTCTCCTGTTCATATTCAAAAATACATAATAGGGACCTGTGCTGTGGCATAGTGGGTAAAGCTGCCACCTGCAGTGTTGGCATATTGTATGGGCGCTGGTTCAAGTTCCAGCTGCTCCTCTTCTGATCTCGCTCTCTGCCATGGCCTGGGAAAGCAGCAGAAGATGGGCCAAGTCCTTGGGCCCCTGCACCTGCATGGGAGGCGGGAAGAAGCTCCTGCCTCCTGGCTTCGGATCAGGGTGATACAGCCATTTGGGGAATGAACCAGCGGTTAGAAGACTTCTCTCTCTCTCTCTCTCTCTCTCTGCCTCTGCCTCTGCCTCTCTGTAACTCTGCCTTTCAGATAAATAAGTAATAAATAAATAAATCTTAAAAAATGCATAACATATCCTATATATATATAAACTATAATAGAGTAATGATGGATATTCTGTCCTGCAATTTGGGCCTCACCCACCATTGTGCCACGTGCATCCCCCTGTGCTTGGGCCACACGTGGTCTGAGCCCGCGGCGCGGTTTCGTTAGTGTTCTGCTGATGGGCTTCTAGGTCACGTGACTTCCACTCTGCACGTGGAGCCGCCGCGGGAATCCCGAGTGTTTC
Organism: Lepus europaeus; assembly: GCF_033115175.1. Classification (NCBI taxonomy): domain Eukaryota; kingdom Metazoa; phylum Chordata; class Mammalia; order Lagomorpha; family Leporidae; genus Lepus; species Lepus europaeus. The sequence goes on from NC_084831.1 coordinate 5,651,933, forward strand.
CACAGCACCGACTTCTAGGCTTCCAGGAGCTGGCTCAAGGGGTTGGACAGCGTATGTTTTCTTAGACATTGCTCAAGTGGTCCCACTGCTGACACTGTCGCTGACAGCAAGAGCGCTTGTGTCTGCACAGCCTTCCCAACGTGCGAGATCAGCAGTTTCACTTTTGCCAGTGTGAGGTGAGGAGTGCTATCTTGGGGTGCGCGCTGTGTCGCAGCACGCTCAGCCATGGCTTGGGACACCCACATCCTGTGTCAGAGAACCAGGGTCCGAGTCCTGGCTACCCAGCTCCTCCGCACCTCTGGTCCGGCTTCCTGGTGATGTGCACCCTGGGAGGCAGCAGGAGCTCCTGGCTTCACCTTGCCTGACCCTGGCTGTTCTAGGCATTTAGTGAATCAGCTAGGAGATGGAAGCACGCTCTCTCTCTCTAATAAATGAATTTATTTTTGTATTTTTTAGAGAGAGAGAGAGGGAGAGAAAGAGAGACATTCCATCTGCTCATCCACTGGTTCACTCTCCAAATGGCCACAGTGGCCGGAGCTGGGTCGGTCCGAAGCCAGGAGCCAGAAGCTTCTTCTGGGTTGGCCACATGGGTGCAGGGGCCTAAGCACTTGGGCCATCTTCTGGTGCTTTCCCAGGCACATTAGCAGGGAGCTGGACTGGACATGGAACAGCTGGACTGGAACCAGTGCCCATTTGGAATGCGGGTGTCATAGACAGCAGCTTAACCCACTGCGCCACAATGCCAGCCTCAAAGAAATAACTTTGAAAAACAAAATGGCCGGCGCCATGGCTCACTAGGCTAATCCTCCGCCTGTGGTGCCGGCACCCTGGGTTCTAGTCCCGGTTGGGGTGCTGGATTCTGTCCCGGTTGCTCCTCTTCCAGTCCAGCTCTCTGCTGTGTCCCGGGAGGGCAGTGGAGGATGGCCCAAGTGCTTGGGCCCTGCACCCACATGGGAGACCAGGAGAAGCACCTGGCTCCTGGCTTCAGATGGGTGCAGCGCTGGCCATAGCGGCCATTTGGGGGAGTGAACCAACCAACTTTCTCTGTCTGTCTCTCTCACTTTCTAACTCTGCCTGTCAAAAAATAAAATAAATAAATAAATAAATAAACGAACAAGAGAAGCACATTCTTGTTGAAAACTAGACTGGGACTCTGTCTTGTCTGCCTTGGATTTTAGAGACAAGTTCATCTATAAGTAAAACAAAAAAGCAAGGGCTTATAGATCGCCAGGTCACCATTGGTTGCTGCCATTAAGTCGAATACATGTTTGAAACCAGCTAGAATGATGTTATGTGAATTTTACACTTAAAATAATACTGTATGGGGCTGGCATTGTGGCACAACGGGTTAAGCTGACCCTGGCATCCCATGTGAGTGTCAGTCCAAGTCCAAGCTGCTCCACTTCCTACTCAGCTCTGTGCTGATGAGCCTGGGAAAGCAGTGGAAGACGGCCCAAGTGCTTGGGCCCCTGCACCCACGTGGGAGACCTGTAGGAAGCTTCTGGCTCCTGGCTTCAACGTGGCCCAGCTCTGGCCATTGTAGCCATCTGGGGAGTGGAACAGCGGATGAACGCACTCTCTCTCCCTCTCTGTAACTCTGAGTTTCAAAATAAATAAATAAATCTTTAAAAAAAAGTCAAGGCTTCAAACTCTGGAGTCAGCTCGATGCTAACAAACATGGCTGTGGTCGTCAGTTCTGTCTGCGAAGGAAGTGGACACACACGTCCCCATGTGCCTTGAGACAAGTGGATTAGTGGTGAATAGGGGATACGATAGGACCCAGCCGAGCTTTAATGAATGTTTACTGATTTGTATTAAATGAAAATAAAAGTTCCCCTTTTCCAAACGTAGTCTGAGGGCTGGGAATCAAGGCCAGAGCAGCAGGAACAAGGCGGACACATTACTGGGCACAGTTATGGGAAACATAATTTTCTTTCCCAATTCAGTCACTTTTAGTACATTCACAAAACTGTGCATTGATCACTAGTATATAATTTTTACTTGTCTGCTTTTTTATTTTTTAAAAAAGGAGAGGGGCCGGCACTGTGGCGTAGCAGGTAAAGCTGCCGCCTGCAGTGCCAGCATCCCATATGGGCACCGGTTCTAGTCCCGGCTGTTCCTCTTCCGGTCCAGCTCTCTGCGATGGCCTGGGACAGCAGTGGAAAATGGCCCAAGTCCTTGAGCCCCTGCACCCATGTGGGAGACCCAGAAGAAGCTCCTGGGTCCTGGCTTTGGATGGGCACAGCTCCGCCATTGTGGCCATATGGGGAGTAAACCAGTGGATGGAAGACCTTTCTCTCTGTCTCTACTTCTCTGTAACTCTGTCTTTCAAATAAATAAAATAAATCTTAAAAAAAAAAACTATTAAAAAAAATCTCTGTTCTATAAAAACTGTCATAGGTTTAGAAAATATATTTTTTCATAATTTCCTGTCTCCTTTTTCTAAAAAACAGCTTTATTGCGATATCATTCACATAATATTCTAACCGCCCATTTAAAGTGTTGCATTCAGTTTTGCAGTCTATGCACAGGGCTGTGCAGCCATCAGCACAGTCTAATTTTAGAGCCTTTTGTCCTCTCTAGAGAGCTCCTGCCCATTAGCAGTCCCTGCCGTTCCCAGCTTCCCAGCCGAGGCGCGCACTGGGGAGGAAGCTTGCTTGGTGCAGACCTTGTAGCTAAGCCGCGGTGCACGTGGGTGCCGCTGTGGTCTGGCTTCCTGAACTCGCCGCAGTCTGTTCAAGGCCTTCATTCCTCTCTACCCCAGTGCTACCTCCTGTACCAACCTGTCACGCTGACTTTATCCGCTCATCACCTGATGGACGTCGGCTGGGCCCTCTCCACGTTTCAGCTGCTGCACAGAGCATTCCTGTGCAGGTACAGGTGTGGGCCTGTTTTCGTTTGCTTGAGGATGGGTCTGGAGATGGAGTGCTTGGCTCCAGTCATCTGTGTGATAGGATTACAGGTATTTTGTTCCACAAATGGCCTCCTTCTGAACAAAGGGCTAAATAGCTTGCTTTTTTATTTTTGCTTAAAAATATGCCCTGAATATCTTTTCATGTTACTAAGGTTTTCTGTCTTCTATATGACTTACTGTAACTTCAAAAACAAACTAGAGTTTTAGGCAAAACACAGCTTAAGTCTGGAAAATTATATTTAAGAGGTGGAATTGTGGGCAGTTCCCCAATTGCTCCTTGATTCCCCCCCACTTCCCATAATTTCTGGAAGGTTCTTGCTTTATTTTATTTTATTTATTTTTAAATTTTTTTTAAAGGTTTATTTTATTTATTTGAAAGAGTTACAGAGAGAGAGGTAGAGACACACAGAGAGAGGTCTTCCATCTGCTGGTTCGCTCCCCAGTTAGCTACAACGGCTGGAGCTGTGACGATCCGAAGCCAGGAACCAGGAGCTGCTTCTGGGTTTCCCACGCGGGCGCAGGGGCCCAAGGACTTGGGCCATCTTCTACAGCTTTCCCAGGCCATGGCAGAGAGCTAGATTGGAAGAGGAGCAGCCTGGACTAAAACTGGCGCCCATATGGGATGCAGGCGCTTCAGGCCAGAGCTTTAACCCGCTGTGCTACAGTGCCTGCCCCCCTTGCATTATTTTAATAAGAGAGTCAAACAGCACGAAACTGGCCATTTGCATGCGTGGGGGCCCTGCCAAGAGTCCTTGTTGTTGGGAGTCTGGGCCGCTGATTTCCACCGGGATTCCGTCAGCCTGTGGGAGCGCGGCGGGGCCTTCTCCCGGCCGGGCAGCGGTTCATCTCTGCCTAGTGAGGACCGGGGACCTCCTGTGGGGTTTTCACGCTGAACTCTGCTGTCTCTGTAGCCTCTGCACGTGGCAGAGAACCAAGGACCTGCACCAGGTTTTGCCCAGATTTTTTAAAAAAGATTTTCTTAAAGTTTGATGGATGGATTGATTTTGAAGATTCATTTCATGTGTTTGAAAGGCAGAGTGACAGAGAGAGGGGGCGAGGCAGAGGGAGGAAGAGATTACCCGTCTGCTGGCTCACTTCCAAAATGGCTGCAATGGCTGGGGCTGGACCAAGCGGCAGCCAGGAGCCAGGAGCCCCATCTCAGTCTCCCACATGGGTGGCAGGGGCCCCAGGGCTTGGGCCGTCATCTGTTGCCTTCCCAGGAACAGGGAGGTAGATCAGAAGTGGAGCTTCACTTGCTGCACCGGGACACCTGCCCCTCCAATTCGATTTTTACAATTTATTTATTTATATATTTATTTTAATTTTATTCGAAAGACAGAAAGAGACAGGTGGAGAAAGATTTTCCATCCCACAATTCACTACCCAAATGCCCGTAGAAGCCAGGGCTGGGCCAAGCCAAAACCAGGAACCTGAACCTCCATTCAGGTCTCCCTTGTGGGTGGCGGGGACCCAAGTATTTGAGGAACTGGGACTTGAAGCGGCACTCAGATATGGGATGCAGGCACTCCAAGCAGTGATTGAACTCCTGCACTGAAAGCCCGCCCTTCAATTAAATTTTTAAACACACTTTGGGGATAAAAAGATCTAAAATGAAACTCAGATTAGCATCACAATACCAGATTTCAGGACATACTACAGGGCAGTTGTTATCAAAACAGCATGGTACTGGTACAGAAACAGATGGATAGACCAATGGAACAGAATAGAAACACCAGAAATCAATCCAAACATCTACAGCCAACTCATATTTGATCAAGGATCCAAAACCAATCCCTGGAGTAAGGATAGTCTATTCCATAAATGGTGCTGGGAAAATTGGATTTCCACGTGCAGAATCATGAAGCAAGATCCCTACCTTTCACCTTACACAAAAATTCACTCAACATGGATTAAAGACTTAAATCTATGACACGACACCATCAAATTATTAGAGAGCATTGGAGAAACCCTGCAAGATTTAGGTACTAGCAAAGACTTCTTGGAAAATACCCCAGAAGCACAGGCAGTCAAAGCCCAAATTAACTATTGGGATTGCATCAAATTGAGAAGTTTCTGTACTTCAAAAGAAACAGTCAGGAAAGTGAATAGGCAACCAACAGAATGGGAAAAAATATTTGCAAACTATGCAACAGATAAAGGGTTGATAACCAGAATCTACAAAGAAATCAAGAAACTCCACAACATCAAAACAAACAACCCACTTAAGAGATGGGCCAAGGACCTCAATAGACATTTTTCCAAAGAGGAAATCCAAATGGCCAACAGACACATGAAAAAATGTTCAAGATCACTAGCAATCAAGGAAATGCAAATCAAAACCACAATGAGATTTCACCTCACCCCGGTTAGAATGGCTCACATTCAGAAATCTATCAATAATAGATACTGGAGAGGATGTGGGGAAAAAGGGACACTAACCCACTGTTGGTGGGAATGCAAACTGGTTAAGCCACTATGGAAGTCAGTCTGGAGATTCCTCAGAAACCTGAATATAACCCTACCATACAACCCAGCCATCCCACTCCTTGGAATTTACCCAAAGGAAATAAAATTGGCAAACAAAAAAGCCGTCTGCACATTAATGTTTATTGCAGCTCAATTCACAATAGCTAAGACCTAGAACCAACCCAAATGCCCATCAACAGTAGACTTGATGAAGAAATTATGGGACATGTACTCTACAGAATACTATACAGCAGTCAAAAACAATGAAATCCGGTCATTTGCAACAAGATGGAGGAATCTGGAAAACATCATGCTGAGTGAATTAAGCCAGTCCCAAAGAGACAAATATCATTTGTTTTCCCTGATTGGCAACAACTAACTGAGCACCAAAGGGGAAACCTGGTGAAGTGAAATGGGCACTATGAGAAACAATGACCTGATCAGCTCTTGTCCTGACTGTTGATGTACAATGTAATACTTTATCCTTTTTAGTATTTTTTGTTGTTGTTCTAGTACTAGTGGTTGAACTCTGTAATTAACACACAATTATCCTTAGGTGTTTAAATTTTAACTGAAAAGTGATCCCTGTTAAATATAAGAGTGGGAAAAAGAGAGGGAGGAGATGTACAATCTGGGGCATGCTCAATCGGACTTGCCCCAAATGGTGGAGTTAGAAACTTGCCAGCGGATTCCAGTTCAATCCCATCAAGGTGGCATGTTCCAATGCCATCTCACTAGTCCAAGTGATCATCTTCAGTTCACAATTGATCACACTGATAGGTCTAAGAGTCAAAGGGATCACACAAACAAGACTAGCGTCTTCTAATACTAACTGATAGAACCAAAAAGGGAGAGAACGATCCAACATGGGAAGTGGGAGACACAGCAGACTCATAGAATGGCAGATGTCCTAAATAACACTCTGGCCTCAGAATCAGCCCTTAAGGCATTCAGATCTGGCTGAAGAGCCCATGAGAGTATTGTAGGCATGGAAAGCCAAGACACTCTGGAAAAAAAAAAAAAAAAAAAAAAAAAAAAAAGAAGACCTAAATGAAAGATCTCTGCAAGTGAGATCCCAGTGGAAAGAATGGGGCCATCAAAGAAGGAGGTACCTTTCTCTGAAGGGAGGAGAGAACTTCCACTTTGACTATGACCCTGTCGGAATAAGATCGAAGTCTGTGAACCCTAAAGGCTTCCATAGCCTCGGCAACTCATGACTAGAGCCTAGGGAGATTACTGACGCCATAAACAAGAGTGTCAAATTGTTAAATCAACAACAGGAGTCACTGTGTACTTACGTCTCATGTGGGATCTGTCCTTAATGTGTTGTCCAATGTGAAGTAATGCTATAACTAGTACTGAAACAGTATTTTTATACCTTGTGTTTCTGTGTGGGTGCAAACTGATGAAATCTTTACTTAGTATATACTGAATCGATCTTCTGTATATAAAGATAATTGAAAATGAAAAAAAAAAACTTGGTGTTAAATTGGAAATTGCATAGAAAATTAATCAATTCTTAAAAAAATATCATGTAGGATCTCTGTCCTTAATGTGCTATACATTGTGATTCAATGCTATAACTAGTACTCAAACAGTATTTTTCACTTTGTGTTGCTATGTGGGGGCAAACTGTTGAAATCTTTACTTAATATATACTAAAATGATCTTCTGTATATAAAGAGAATTGAAAATGAATCTTGATGTGAATGGAAGGGGAGGGGGAGCGGGAAAGGGGAGGGTTGCGGGTGGGAGGGAAGTTATGGGAGGGGGGGAAGCCATTGTAATCCATAAGCTGTACTTTGGAAATTTATATTCATTAAAAAAAGTTCAAAAAAATATTAAACAAAAAACAATACATTAGGGCTGTAGGGGAGGGAAGATTTCTTTTCCTTGCCTGTTGTTTGGGACTGAATCCCACATGGAAAAAGGACAGGAGCTGGCGCTGTGGCGTGGCAGGTTCACCTGCCACGTGGGTTGCCCACAGTCCATATCCGAGGCACATTCAAGTTCTGGCAGCTCCGCTTCTGATCCAGCTTCCTGCTATTGCATCCAGGGAGAAGGCAGAAAATGGCTCAAAGTCTCGGACACCCGACGCCCACTGGGAGACCTGGATGGAGTTCCAGGCTCTTGGTTCTGGCCTGGCCCAGCCCTGGTTGTTGCTGACAATTGGAGAGTGAACCAGTGGATGGAAGATTCTCTCTCTTTCTCTCTCTCTCTCTCTCTCTTCCCCCCCTCCCTCTATCATTTTTCTTTCTAGTAGATGAGACTAAGTGATAATTTCTTGAAAAAAAAAATTAGCAATGCTTGTATCCTTACATAATGGATTGCATAAGTTGCATGCTATCACAGTCTAGAGAAACGCAATTTTCTACATTTTCTTGTCAGATCTGTCCACTCCTGCCTTCCACCCCTGTCACCAATATTCTTTTCCTGAGAGTCATCTGGTTATGGGAGACAGGGTGCATCCACGGGAGGTGGGGCACAATCTAGAAAGGCAGAGAGAAGACAGTTGCTCTTCACGGTAAGGGGAAACACCACTTGCCAAGTTTCGGCAGGGCCTGTAGGAAGTTTGGAAGTAGAGTAGGAATTTATTTATTTAGGAGGTAGAGCGAGAGCGAGAGAGAGAGAGAGAGAGGTCTTCTATCCACCGGTTCACTCTCCAAATGGCTGCAACAGCCAGAGCTGGGCCAATCTGAAGCCAGGAGCCAAGAGCTTCCTCCAGGTCTCCCCCCTGGGTGCAGGGACCCAAGCACTTGGGCCACCTTCCACTGCTTTCCCAGGCCATAGCAGAGAGCTGAATAACAGTAGCCAGGACTTGAACCGACACCCGTATGGGATGTTTATCGAGAAGCAGAATTCTGGTTCTTCTCCAGGTGTGCACCTGCACCTGGGAGATTCCGAGGTGGAAGCAGACCCAGCCTCTGAGGCATCGAAGCCACTGTCTCCTGATGATGGGGGCCCGGGGGGCACCTGCCCCTTCCTGCTGCCCGAGTTGGATCTCCCTAGGCCTGGAACACCGTGAGGATTTCCAGGTCAACCATGGCTCTCCCCAGCTTCCTGGGCCCCGTGGTTTGAGGCTTATTAGGAAGTTCTGCAGGCTGCCCAGGCAGCGCTAGCCAGGCATCGTGATAAGCAAGCTTTGGCACCGTGTGCTGTCCGGGTGATGTTTTTCTCCTGTCATCAGCAATTTACAAGGCGCTCATGCTCAGGGAGAGCAGGTGAGCGAGCTGTGAGAACCGCGCTTCAGGGCTCAGTTTCTCCTTGACTGGCTTTGAAGAGAGCCATGGCAGGGGATGTGGACAGCCTGGCACTTTCTCGGGGATCCTCCCTCGGGCAGGTGTCCCCCAGCACCTTCCAGGGTGGGAAGTGGGAGGGGCCTGCGTGGGGGAAGTGCTCCAGCTCCCTCTGAATCTCCATCAGCATCTCCCCAGGGGATCGCTCAGCTCCATCCAGGTGAGGACACAGCGCAAACGCGGCTTCAAGACGAGGCTTCCTGGCCTTGCCTCCCACCCAGACCTCTCTGAGCCCTCTACCCTGGGTGGAGACCCGGGGCTTGTGTCCTGTGCATTGAAGTTCTGTTTTCTGGCTAATTTTATAAAATTTACTAGTTAATTTATATGAAGGAGAGAGAGAGAGAGAGAGAGAGAGAGAGAGAGAGGGAGGGAGAGCACACCCCATCCACTGGCTTACTCCCTATGCCCACAGCTGCCAGGGCTGGGCCAGGGCTGAAGCTGGGGGCCAGGAACGCAGCCCAGGTCTCCCTGTGGGTGGCAGGGCCATCGCTGCTGCCTCCCCGCTCTGGATGAGCAGGGAGCTGGAGCCGGGAGCCTGAACCCAGGCGCTCAGATGCAGCTCTCTGGCGGCTTACCTGGTGTCCTGGCATCTTAGCCAATTAGGCTGAGTGCCCACCCCTTCCTGGAGATTTTAAAAAGGACCAAACAGAACTTTTAGAAGTGAAATTGAATGGGTTAAAAAGCAGGTTGTTGGGCACAATTAAAGACAGAAGTGGTCTCCAAAAAGATTAAATGCAAAAAGCTATCCAAAGGCAGTGGAGAGAGAGAGAGAGAGAGAGAGAGAGAGAGAGAGAGAGAGAGAGAGAGAGAGAGAGAAACTATGAGAGGTTAAACACAGCATTAGCACAGGTTTAACTGGAGTCCACAACAAGAGGATAGAGAGAATGGGGAGAGGCAATATTTGAAAAGATAACAACTGAGAATAATCCGGAATAGATACCATATATATAGATTGCACCTGTCTATCTAAAGGGAAACATCCATGTGGAATTCTTTTACAATTTTTCTTGTTATTATTTATTTGAAACAGAAAGAGAGATGTGGGGAGAGAGGGAGAGAGAGAACCTGATCCACTAGTTCACTCCCCCAGAAGCCTGGAAAGGCATTTGGCTGCCCCAGGCCCAAGCCAGGTCTCCCACGCAGGCAGCAGGCGCCAGGACCTGCTGCCTTCTCGGGGGTGGGTGTGCACTAGCAGGAGACCAGAGCTGGGAGTGGGACCTGGGACTGGAACCCAGGCTCTGGTGTGGGCGTGGGAGGCAGACTCCGGCCAAAGCCTGCCCTGACCTTACCCATGTGTTTTGTTTGTTTGCTTCCCCACCTCCTGTGCATCTCCGTTGGATTTCCTTCCTCTACAGAGGCACTGCCACAGGTGAGCTGGGGGCAGCTCCCAGGTTACCCAAGGCCAAAGCTGCAGAGTAAATCCCTTCTTCTTTAGTTCATTCCTGGTGATTCTGATCAAAATCCAACTCACACAGGAAGAGTTGTAAGAGATGACTGAAATTAATGCAACACAATTTGAAAAATCCATGAGCCCATAATAATAACTAAGAAAGAAAAAGCTAAAAAAAGAATAATAACCACCATGGGGCTGGCGCTGTGCTGTAGTGGGTAAAGCTGCTGCCTGCAGTGCCGGCATCCCATATGGGCACTGGTTCAAGTCCTGGCTGCTCCACTTCTGATTCAGCTCTCTGCTATGGCCTGGGAAAGCAGTAGAAAATGGTCCAACTCCTTGGGCCCCTGCACCTGCGTGGGAGACCCGGTATAAGCTCCTGGCTCGTGGCTCCAGATCAGCCCAGCTCTGGCTGTTGCAGCCATTTGTGGAGTGAACTAGCGATGAAACACCTCTCTCTCTCTCTGTAACTCTGCCTTTCTTATTTTATTTTATTTTTTACAGCAACCTTTATTTATTTGAAAGTCAGAGTTACACAGAGAGAGAGGTCTTCCATCCGTTGGTTCACTCCTCAGTTGGCTGCAATGGCTGGAGCTGTGCAGATCCGAAGCCAGGAGCCAGGAGCTGCTTCTGGGTCTCCCACACAGGCACAAGGGCCAAGGACTTGGACCATCTTCTACTGTTCTCCCAGGCCATAGCAGAGAGCTGGATCAGAAGAGGAGCAGCTGGGGCACCCATATGGGATGCGGGCGCTTCAGGCCAGGGCATCAATCAGCTGCGCCACAGCACTGGCCCCTGACTTTCAAATAAATAAATAGATCTTAAAAAATAAAATACCACCCACATGCCATTTGTTACCATTGAAGTGGCTTTTACACAAATGCCTTACTTCGAAAATTGGTAATTGAAGGAATAGTGTAGTTATTCTTTTTTAAAAGTATATTTCTTTATTTAATTTGAAAGGCAGAGTTACAGAGAGATAGAAAGAGATTTTCCATCTCCTGGTTTACTCCCCAAATGCCTGCAATAGCCAGGGTTGGGCCAGGCCAAAGCCAGGAGCCAGGAGCTCCACCTGGGTCTTCCACGAACTGAGCCGTCACCTGCTGTCTCCTAGGTGCGCATTAGCAGAGAGCTGGACAGGAAGGTGGAGGCAGGGCTCAATCCCAGGCACCCCCACGTGGTACGTGCGTGTCCCCCGTGGGGCCCTAACCCGTTGTGCCATAAACGCCCACCCGAGAGCATTTATTCTGCTTTCCCAGTAGGAACTCTGTTTCGGAGTAACAGAAAAGCCTCAGCTGATAAAGGAAAGCTATGTTTACAGGAGAACACGCGCTAATAAACGCAGAGTGAATGACAGAATTTGAAAATTAACATTTTGCATCCTTGACACAGTAGTCATTCTTTTTTTTTTTTTTTTTTTTTTTTTGACAGGCAGAGTGGACAGTGAGAGAGAGAGACAGAGAGAAAAGTCTTCCTTTGCCGTTGGTTCACCCCCCAATGGCCGCTGCGGCTTGCGCACCACGCTGATCTGAAGGCAGGAGCCAGGTGCTTCTCCTGGTCTCCCATGGGGTGCAGGGCCCAAGCACTTGGGCCATCCTCCACTGCACTCCCTGGCCACAGCAGAGAGCTGGCCTGGAAGAGGGGCAACCGGGACAGAATCTGGTGCCCCAACCGGGACTAGAACCCGGTGTGCTGGCGCCGCAGGCAGAGGATTAGCCTAGTGAGCCGTGGCGCCGGCCGCAGTAGTCATTCTTGACAGATGCTGGTGGCGAGCCGGTGGCTTCTGCCCAGGCTGGAGGAGAGGGGTCAGGGCTGCCCTGCTGCCCTGCAGTCCGTCTTCACGTTCGGACGCGTCCTCGTGGTGTGATGTGCACCGAGGGATTCTTTGTGCCATTGAGCCCGGATCTCTCCCCAGCCTTTCACAGGAAGTAGAGCGAACAGGTTAAACTGCTCCTCAAGGAAGCCACCATGCATGAGAGAGGACAAATGGTTCAATGACAAAGTCTTGGTCATTAAAGAGAGGAGCAGGGAGAAAGGAGTAATCGGGATAGGAAAGCAGGGACTGGAGGCACAGAAATCCCACACGGTGTGGGCCTGCTTGGATGCGGACTAAACCGACTGGTGTGAGAACGGAACTCCGAGGCAGGCCTGGGCCCAGTGGGTTGGCCTCCACTCAGGACAAGGGACATGGATTTACAAGAAAGTGCGTGGGGATGCTAGAGTTGGGCAGCAGCCTTGTCTTAGCGTAGCCGGCCGGACTAGAGGGGAGAATTTCAACAAGGTGGCAAGTTTTTTTTTTTTTTTTTAAGATTTATTTTATGTATTTGAGAGACAAAGTTACAGAGAGAGAGAGGTAGAGAGAGGGAGATTGAGGTCTTCTATCACTGGTTTTACTCCAGTGGCCGCCACGGCTGGAGCTGGGCTGATTCAAAGCTAAGAGCCAGGAGCTTCTTCCAGGACTCCTATGTGGGTGCAGGGGCCCAAACACTTGGGCCACCTTCTGTTGCCTTCCCAGGCCATAGCAGGGAGCTGGATCAGAAGTGGGGCAGCTGGGACACGATCTGGCGATCTGTCCCATACGAGATGCTGGGGCGTCACAGGCAGTGGCTTCACCCGCTATGCTACGATGCGGGCCCCCAGGCGGCAAGGTTTACCAGGGCAGTGCGTCTGCCGGAATGGACAGAAGGACCTGAGAGAAAGTGCCCAGTCACTTAGAGCAGGATAAATAAGTAGCGAAGTTGAATGGAGAGAGTGTACCTGCAAGGCTGGGCGGGAATCCCAGTAAAGAACTGAGGGCCGGTGCTGTGGCCTAGCGGGTTAAGCCACCGCCTGCGGTGTCGGCATCCCATACGGGAACTGTGATTCCCAGCTCCCTGCTAGAGCACCTGGGAAAGCAGTGGAGAATGGCCAAGTGCTTGGGCCCCTGCACCCATGTGGGAGACCCGGAAGAAGCTCCTGGCTCCTGGCTTCGGTGTGGCCCAGCCTCAGCTATTACAGCTATTTGGGGAGTGAACAAGTGGATAGAGGACCTCTCTGTCTCTCCCTCCTTCCCTCTGTCTGTAACTGCCTCTCAAACAAACAAACAAACAAACAAATCTAAAAAAAAAAAAGAACAGAGAGCCCAGCTGGCATGCAGACTGCAGACTAAGAGGGAATGGGGTCCGACTTTTCCTGCTGTTTCTCCTCCCACCCCTTCTCCTGGACAGAAGCTTTCCTGGGTGGGAAAAAGGTGAAATTCCTCCCTAGGTTTTATTACCCAGTGTTTTTGGGCTGGGTCGCCCACTGGTCCTGGGCATAGAGGATTCTTCCCAGAGTTTTTTCTGGGGAAGACGTCTGGGACCACCATGAAGTTACTGGGGTGCGGCAGGGCCGCAGAGTGTGAAACCCTGGACTGCTTCCCGGCAGCTGCATTCCTACCCGCAGGGGCTTGGCTTTCCTCGTGCCCCTCTCAGAGGCAGGGGCTCAGTTCTCTCTTCCTCCCTAACAATTAGACAGACCCTCCATGTTCCCAATCGCTGCGCTGCGGTGCGGGTGTGGGGTGACCTGGGACTGCAGCCCAGCCCACATCTTGGTCTCCGCTACACTGCTTGGGCATCTCCCTGTCTCCCAGACTTGTCTCTCCAGCTCGACCCTCCCGGGAGCTCCAGACACGAAGCTCCATGGGGCATCACAGCTCGGATATCCCTGGAGGGAGCCTTGGAAGGGGAACTTGGCAGGGAGGGAGGCAGGATTCTCCCTTGCCCAGTCCTCCGGCCTGGGGGCTGCAGTGGAGGCTGGGGTCCTCTTCGGTGGGGGCGGGGTTTGCCCTGGCCCCAGGGTAAACCAAAGCCAGCACTTTCTTCAGGCCCTTTCGGCTTTGTCTTGCCCAGTGGGGTGTCTTGGACAGACCAGGGCAGGGTTCCAAAGTTCCTTTGGTTGTTGAAAAAAAGCCTCACATAATTGCAGCAGAGGGACCCCAGGAATCAAAGGTACCGTGGCCACAGGCTGTGCTGGACTCAAAGTCTGAATTTCATGAATAGGTTTGTTTTGGTTAATTAACCCCTGCAGTGCCTTTGCTGGTCCAGGGGTCCCCTTGGGTCAGCTTCCCATGAACTCCTGGGTGAGCCTGTGTTCTGAGAGGCTGGCAATGCCAACCCTAGGGACCAGAGAGGACAGCAATTGGGTCGGGTGACTCCCAGGGCACGGCAGCCTGGATGGCCAAGTTGAGACTTGGCTGTCACAATCTCAGAGTGGCTCAAAGCCCCAGAGCGGCTAAGGGCTGTTCTCAGGGGAGGTTTTCTTTTTTTAAAGATTTATTTATTTATTTGAAAGTCAGAGTTACACAGAGAAAGGAGAGAGAAAGAGAGAGAGAGAGGTCCTCCATCCGATGGTTCACTCCCCAGTTGGCTGCCATGGCCAGAGCTGTGCCGATCTGAAGCCAGGAGCCAGGAGCTTCCTCCAGGTCTCCCATGCGGATGCAGGAGCCCAAGGACTTGGGCCATCCTCTACTGTTTTCTCGGACCATAGCAGAGAGCTGGATTGGAAGAGGAGCAGCCGGGACTTGAACCGGTGCCCATATGGGATGCGGGCACTTCAGGCGGCAGCTTTACCTGCTACGCCACAGCGCTGGCCCCTCAGTGGATGTTTTAAAAACACAGTTTACAGCTGGCGCCGCAGCTCACTAGGCTAATCCTCCGCCTTGCGGCGCTGGCACACCGGGTTCTAGTCCCAGTCGGGGCACCGATCCTGTCCCGGTTGCCCCTCTTCCAGGCCAGCTCTCTGCTGTGACCAGGGAGTGCAGTGGAGGATGGCCCAAGTGCTTGGGCCCTGCACCCCATGGGAGACCAGGAGAAGCGCCTGGCTCCTGCCATCGGATCAGCGCGGTGCGCCGGCCACAGCGCACCTACTGCGGCAGCCATTGGAGGGTGAACCAACGGCAAAAGGAAGACCTTTCTCTCTGTCTCTCTCTCACTGTCCACTCTGCCTGTCAAAAATTAAAAAAAAATTATAAAAAGAAAAAACAACAAAAAACACAGTTTACTGCTTGGGGAACTCTAAAATCATCCTAGTTCGAGTTTCACTGATGTGTATGTGTACACGTGTGTATGTGTGTGCACGTGTGTATGTATGTGTCTGCATACGTGTACGTGTGCTTGCATGGATGCGTGTGCAGCTCCCGTCTTGCTTATAAACGTCTAAGAGGCCAGCAGGCAGAGGGCCGCGCCGCCTTTGCCAAGCTCGTGGCCGGCAGGCTGGGTTTCACAGGCGCGTGCCCCTGCCCTTCAGGTTCCAGCTGGTGGGGGACAGAGCTGGTAGGGGGCAGCCCCGCCCAGAGGGAGCAGGGCTGGTGGAGTCCCAATGTCCTCCGTCTCCCTGGAACGTGCTGCAGAGGTCCCGTGGGGGAGGCAGTGAGGGCGCGGGTGGGCAGAGGGGGGAGCTGATCCCAGTCCGGCTGCAATGGAGGCTGGGATTCTACAGGGAGGCCTGATTCCAGGTTGAAACAAGAGGGCTGGACCTCTGCACTCCTGCCTCAGGTGGCTGTGGGCCTGGGCTACCTGTGCTGGGATTCTAGCCTTGGGCCAGACCGTGCCCAGTGAGAGACCCGGCTGTGAGCATCAGCGGGTGGGGGTGGGGAGGATGGGACCTGCTCTGAGAGGAGCCGGTGGTGGTGCGTCGTCCCTGCACCTGCCACCCCCACATCCCCAAGAAAGCGACTGAGCTTCAGCTGGCTCCTCTGTAAAACGGGTCCAGAGTTGCTTCGAGGATTCGAGACAGGAATTGCACTTGAAGCTCCCAGCATAGTGCTGGTGTGACCAGTGACACCCAAAACACGCGCAGGACTTCAAAGAGTCAGTCCAAGAAAAAGGATGCAAAGTATCTCAATATTTTTAACAGCACTTACCTCTAAAAGGAGAATATTTTAGGTAGATTGGGTTAAATAAGATATGCTCAAAGTGAGTTCATGGGTTACTTTTTTTTTTTTTAAAGATTCATTTATTTATCTGAAAGTCAGAGTTTCAGAGACAGACAGAGAGAGAGAGAGAGAGAGATCCTCCATCAACGGGTTCACTCCCCAAACGGGCCATTTTCTGCTGCTTTCCTGGGCACATTAGCAGGGAAGTGGAGCAGCTGGGATTTGAACTGGTGGTCATGTGCAATGCCAGCATTGCACCTGCTATGCCACAGCCCAGCCCCTCTTTTTACTTTTATTTTTAAAAAAGGTTTATTTATTTTGAAAGAGTTAGAGAGAAAGAGAGGAAGAGAGAGGAGAGAGCTCTTTCACTCCTAAGATGGCTGCAATAAACAGTCGTGGGCCAGGCCAAAGCCAGGAGCCAGTAGCTTCATCCAGGTCTCCCACGTGGGTGGCAGGAGCCCAAGGACTTGGGCCATCTTCTACTGCTTTCCCAGGCCATTAGCAGAGAGCTGGAAATGGAGCAGCTGGGACTTGAACCGATGCCCATATGGGATGCCTGGGCTCCTGGACAGCCCGCTGTGTCCTAGCCCAGACCCCTGCCGTCTGTCATCAGAACCCACGGCCTCTGAAGGCAGGGCCTGGATCACTCAGGTTTAGAACGCTTTTCATCTAAACTGCTTCACCTTTACAATGGGGGCTCGAGTTTTCTAGAACATTCTTTATGCCAGGCGGCCCCTTCTCCCCGGATGTCCAATCCGGGCTACTTCACCATTAGAGGGCACCAAATACATCGGCTCATTAATTTCCTTTTTAAAAGAAAACATGACAAATTAGTGACCTGGAAGGTTTGGACAAAAACGCATCGGGGAAATCATTGCTTTGTCAGCTTAATTAATACACGCTGGCTGTCCAGATTCATCTTGGGTCTGCAGGAGAGTTTCAAACAAAATGTTATGACAGAGACTGGGGCAGGCATTTCTGTTTGCTGAGCTGTCACTCCAGCTAAGCAAATGTCAACAGGGAATCCTTAGGCAAATCAACTTTCCCCTGAATGGGTGCTTTATCCGGGCCTGCTGAATTCATTCCCATGGGTACCCTGGGTGGGGCTAGCATGAATGAAGCAAATTGCTAATAAAAAAAAAAATTCAGCTGTTTTTTTTGGGAACTTTGGCCCTGGTCTGAATCCATGTCTTTCTCTATCAGTTTCAAGGAGTCTGCATATCTGTCACGGATCTTCACAAAGTTAAACACACAATTGTCTCTTGGCCCAACAGGTTCCTGCCTGAGGTATGCACCCACGGGACTGAACACAGACACGCAGGCAGGCGCTTGAACACAGCTGTTCATAGCAGCGCTGTTCCCGACGACCGAGAAGCAGAAATCACCCAAACGCGCTTCGACACACAAGTGCCAACAGCAGGTGCTGTGTCTGTTACGGAAAAATTGCCGGCGGCACTGGTTCTGGAGTCAAAATGGAGTCACTCACGCTCCAGGTCCTCGTCACCACGCTGAAGCTAAGTGTTTATCAGTTCTTCCAAGAAGTCAGGATTAGAAAGGTAAAACCGAGGGCTGGCGCTGTGGCACAGCAGGTCAAAGCCACTGTCTACAGTGCTGACATCCCACACAGCTGCAGGTTCGAGTCCCAGTGGCTCCACTTCTTTTTTTTTTTTTGACAGGCAGAGTGGACAGTGAGAGAGAGAGACAGAGAGAAAGGTCTTCCTTTGCCGTTGGTTCACCCTACAATGGCCGCCATGGCCGGCGCGCTGCGGCCAGTGCACCACGCTGATCCGAAGCCAGAAGCCAGGAGCCAGGAGCCAGGAGCCAGGTGCTTCTCCTGGTCTCCCATGCAGGGCCCAAGCACGTGGGCCATCCTCCACTGCCTTCCCGGGCCACAGCAGAGAGCTGGCCTGGAAGAGGAGCAACTGGGACAGGATCCGGCGCCCCGACCAGGACTAGAACCCGGGGTGCCGGCGCCTCAAGGCGGAGGATTAGCCTGTTGAGCCACGGCGTCGGCCCCAGTGGCTCCATTTCTGATTCAGCTCCCTACTAATGCACCTGGGAAAGCAGTAGAGGTTGGCCCAAGTCTCTGAGCCCCTGCACCCATGTAGGAGACCTCAAAGACGCTCCTGACTTCAGCCTGGCCCCACCTGGACTGTTGGGGACATTTGGGGAGTGAGCAGCAGGTGGGAGATCTCTCTCTTTGTCTCTCTCTCTTCTCTCTGTAACTCTGCCTTTCAAGTAAGTAAATAAAGCTGTCTTTAAAAAAAATATTTTATTTATTTGAGAGGCAGAGTTACAGACAGTGAGAGGGAGAGACAGAAGAAAGGTCTTCCATCCATTGCTTCACTTCCCGGATAGCTGGAGCTGAGCCAGGAGCTTCCTCCAGGTCTTGCACGCGGGCGCAGGGGCCCAAGGACTTGGGCCATCTTCTACTGCTTTCCCAGGCCACAGCAGAGAGCTGGATTGGAAGTGGAGCAGCCGGGACTTGAACCAGCACCCATATGGGATGCTGGTGCCATAGGCAGAGGATTAACCTACTGCGGCACAGTGCCAGCCCCGAACAAAGTTATCTTCGTCCGGTTTGGGTTGGCACGAGCGTGAAGTTCCCTCCGCCTGAGCAACCTGAGGTCAGCCGGTCGTCCGTCCGCCCGTCTCGCTTTGCAGGGAGAGGCGTGCGCAGGCCGAGCCACCTGTGTTTGGTTCTGCCGCCCTTTTCTGCCGGCAGAGCCAACCCCCGCGCTCCTCTGACAGCGGCCGCGGTTTCGTGGGCGGGGGTGTTCTGATTTCCTGACCCCAGCCCCCTGCCGACCCCCTGTCCGCAGTCCGGCCCGGATCGCCCACGGAGCCGTTCTGCGCCGTCTCCTTCTGGCCACTAGGTGTCGCCGCGCACGCGCTGGAAGCGGCTCAGCGGGGCCCCGCAGGCCGGGGGCGGCGCCGGGCGCGTGGCGGGGGCCCCGGAGAGTGCGGAGGGCTGAGCGCCCCCCGAGCCCTGTGCCTTCGCCGGCCTGACCCCGAGAGGCCGCTCGCACGCCGTGCGACAGTCGGCGGGAAGCCATCGGCCACGCTGGGGCCCGCGCTGTGCGGCGGCAGCTCCGGCCGCTGCCTGGGCCCCGGGCGTCCGGACTCGCAGTGCCGCGCTGTTTAGCCCCCACGCCCTGCGGACGGCCCTGGGAAGGCGGGAGGCGGCCCCTGACCACGGGGGAGGCCGGCGAGCTCCCGGCTCCTGCTTCCTCCGCCCGGACCTGGCCGTTGCGGCCGTCTGGGGAGTGAACCAGCGGATGGAGCCTCTCTCTCTCTCTCTCTCTCTCCCTCCCTCCCTCCCTCCTCTCTCTATCTCTGTCTCTCTCCCTCCCTCCTCTCTCTGTCTCTCTTCTCTCTCCCTCCCTCCCTCCCTCCTCTCTCTCTTTCTCTCTCTCTCCCCCCCTCCTCTCTGTCTCTGTCTCTGTCTTGCTCCCTCCCTCCCTCCTCTCCCTCTCTCTCCCTCTCTCTCCCTCTCTCCCTCCTCTCTCTCTCCCTCCCTCCCTCCTCTCTCTATCTCTGTCTCTCTCCCTTCCTCCTCTTTCTCTTCCCTCTCTCTCTCCCTCCCTCCCTCCCTCCTCTCTCTGTCTGTCTCTCTCTCTTCTCTCTCCCTCCCTCCCTCCCTCCTCTCTCTCTGTCTCCCTCCTCTCTCTCCCTCCCTCCTCTCTCTCTGTCTCCCTCCTCTCTCTCTCCCCCTCCTCTCTCTCTCCTCTCTCTCTCTCTGTCTCCCTCCCTCCTCTCTCTCTCCTCTCTCTCTCTCTGTCTCCCTCCCTGCCTCCCTCCTCTCTCTCTGTCTCCCTCCCTGCCTCCCTCCTCTCTCTCTGTCTCCCTCCCTGCCTCCCTCCTCTCTCTCTCTCTCCCCCTCCCTCCTCTCTCTCTTCCCTCTCTCTCTCTCTCCCTCCTCTGTCTCTCTGTCTCTCTCTCCCTCTCCCCTCCTCTCTCTCTCTGTCTCTCCTCTCTCTCTCTGCCTTTTTTTTTTTTTTAGATCAGAATTGCCTCGATAATCAGCAGCTCGGGACAAGCCCAGCCTCGTCTATCTGATCAATTCATCACGTCTGAGCGCCGGCCCCGTCGGACCAGCTCCGGGACCTCGGGGACCGCGGCGGTGCCGCCGCCCAAGGGCCTCGCTGCACAGCGCCCCCAGAGAGGGGGCTTCACAGGAGGAGAGCTTTTCATTTCGGGACGGCCCCGGCGAGGCTGGGGTCACTGCCCGATCAAATAAGATCAAGGTGTAAGGAGGGGAGAGGGGCGCAGGGGTGGGCGCACTCACTCGCCTTGCACGCAACACGCGCGCGCGCACACACATCCACGCATCCACTCGTGCCTCGGCCCACACGTGCCTCCCACGCGACACACATGCACAGCACGCACACGCCTCACCCAAGGCCGCTCTCTTCCCGTTCTCTCTGCCTTTCATATAAATGATAACAGATCTTTTAAAAAGCGCGGTACTGGCTCTGCTTTGAGTTTTCCGGGGTGTTTTGTGGAGCAGCAGTTCTGGGAGGAGAATGCAAATGGGAAGTGAGGTGTCCTTGGGGTATTTCTCCAGAATTCTGGCCCGGAAAGGGGGCTGCTCTGGAACCCTCTGGCCCCGGGCGGCCCTGGGCTCCGCCTCATGACCTCCATCTCCGGAGGCTCAGCCTTGGCCCTGCAGGGAGCTCAGCTCCAGGGGAGCCGACCCGCGTCAGGACCTTGGTTACAAAAGGCGCACCTGTGCTTCCTCATGGGGAGAAGGGCTCAGGGCTCCCTCTGCCAGCCGCCGGGTGCTCCGGGTGCTCCAGGAGCCCGCAAGGTGCAAACCAGCACCTGAGCCGCCTCCTCTGGGCGGCAGGCAGTCGTCCGCGGCGCTGGCCCAGGGCGGCATCTCTGGCCCCTACCTGACGGGCCACGTCCCTGTCACCCTCCATGCTGGTTCCTGCGGCAATTCCTGAGTGAATGTGTCCCTGCCGGAGACGGGAGACCAGAGACGGAGACCGGAGACCGGAGACGGAGACCAGAGACAGAGACCGGAGACCGGAGACGAGACTGGAGACCGGAGACGGAGACGGAGACCGGAGACCGGAGACCGGAGACGAGGCTGGAGACTGGAGACGGAGACGGAGACGGAGACGGAGACGGAGACTGGAGACCGGAGATGGAGACGGAGACCGGAGACGGAGACCGGAGACTGGAGACCGGAGATGGAGACCGGAGACCGGAGATGGAGACGGAGACAGAGACCGGAGATGGAGACGGAGACCGGAGACGAGACTGGAGACCGGAGACGGAGACCGGAGATGGAGACGGAGACCGGAGACCGGAGATGGGACCGGAGACGGAGACGGAGATGGAGACCGGAGACCGGAGACGGAGACCGGAGACCGGAGACCGGAGACGAGACTGGAGACCGGAGACCGGAGACGGAGACGGAGACCGGAGACTGGAGACGAGACTGGAGACCGGAGACCGGAGACCGGAGATGGAGACCGGAGATGGAGACGGAGACCGGAGACGGAGACCGGAGACTGGAGACCGGAGACCGGAGACGGAGACGGAGACGGAGACTGGAGACCGGAGATGGAGACGGAGACCGGAGACGGAGACCGGAGACTGGAGACCGGAGATGGAGACCGGAGACCGGAGACCGGAGACCGGAGATGGAGACGGAGACGGAGACCGGAGATGGAGACGGAGACCGGAGACGAGACTGGAGACCGGAGACGGAGACCGGAGATGGAGACGGAGACCAGAGACCGGAGATGGGACCGGAGACGGAGACGGAGATGGAGACGGAGACCGGAGACGGAGACCGGAGATGGAGACGGAGACGGAGACGGAGACGGAGACCGGAGACTGGAGACGGAGACCGGAGACAGTGACCGGAGACGGAGACGGAGACCGGAGACCGGAGACCGGAGATGGAGACCGGAGATGGAGACGGAGACGGAGACCGGAGATGGAGACGGAGACCGGAGACCGGAGATGGAGACGGAGACCGGAGACCGGAGATGGAGACTGGAGACGGAGACCGGAGACCGGAGATGGAGACTGGAGACTGGAGACGGAGACCGGAGATGGAGACGGAGACCGGAGACCGGAGACGAGACTGGAGACTGGAGACTGGAGACTGGAGACTGGAGACGGAGACGGAGACCGGAGATGGAGACGGAGACCGGAGACCGGAGACGAGACTGGAGACCGGAGACCGGAGACCGGAGACTGGAGACCGGAGATGGAGACTGGAGACTGGAGACCGGAGATGGAGACTGGAGACTGGAGACCGGAGACCGGAGACCGGAGACTGGAGACGGAGACCGGAAACCGGAGACCGGAGACCGGAGACGGAGACCGGAGACCGGAGACGGAGACGGAGACCGGAGACCGGAGACGGAGACGGAGACCGGAGACCGGAGACCGGAGACCGGAGATGGAGACCGGAGACGGAGACCGGAGACGGAGACGGAGACCGGAGACGGAGACCGGAGACCGGAGACCGGAGATGGAGACCGGAGACCGGAGACTGGAGATGGAGACCGGAGACGGAGACCGGAGATGGAGACGGAGACCGGAGACCGGAGACCGGAGACCGGAGACTGGAGACCGGAGACTGGAGACTGGAGATGGAGACGGAGACCGGAGACCG
The DNA here is from genome assembly GCF_033115175.1 of Lepus europaeus. NCBI lineage: Eukaryota > Metazoa > Chordata > Mammalia > Lagomorpha > Leporidae > Lepus > Lepus europaeus. Next base: position 5,674,532 of record NC_084831.1, read on the forward strand.
GAGATGGAGACCGGAGACTGGAGACGGAGACCGGAGACGGAGACTGGAGACCGGAGACCGGAGACGGAGACCGGAGACCGGAGACCAGAGACGGAGACCGGAGACCAGAGACCGGAGACGGAGACTGGAGACTGGAGACAGAGACGGAGACTGGAGACCGGAGACCGGAGACCAGAGACCGGAGACCGGAGACCGGAGACTGGAGACGGAGACCGGAGACCGGAGACCGGAGACCAGAGACCGGAGACCGGAGACCGGAGACTGGAGACGGAGACTGGAGACGGAGACCGGAGACCGGAGACCGGAGACCGGAGATGGAGACCGGAGACTGGAGACCGGAGACCGGAGATGGAGACCGGAGACTGGAGACTGGAGACCGGAGACAGAGACCGGAGACCGGAGACTGGAGACCGGAGACGGAGACCGGAGACCGGAGACCGGAGACCGGAGACCGGAGACCGGAGATGGAGACTGGAGACTGGAGACTGGAGACCGGAGACCGGAGACCGGAGACTGGAGACTGGAGACCGGAGACGGAGACCGGAGACCGGAGACTGGAGATGGAGACCGGAGACGGAGACCGGAGACCGGAGACGGAGACCGGAGACCGGAGACTGGAGACCGGAGATGGAGACTGGAGACCGGAGATGGAGACCGGAGACCGGAGACCGGAGATGGAGACCGGAGACCAGAGACGGAGATGGAGACGGAGACCGGAGACCGGAGACGGAGACCGGAGACGGAGACCGGAGACGAGACTGGAGACCGGAGACGGAGACGGAGACGGAGACCGGAGATGGAGACCGGAGACGGAGACCGGAGACCGGAGACGGAGACCGGAGACCGGAGACTGGAGACCGGAGATGGAGACTGGAGACCGGAGATGGAGACCGGAGACCGGAGACCGGAGATGGAGACCGGAGACCAGAGACGGAGATGGAGACGGAGACCGGAGACCGGAGACGGAGACCGGAGACGGAGACCGGAGACGAGACTGGAGACCGGAGACGGAGACGGAGACGGAGACCGGAGACCGGAGACCGGAGACCGGAGACGAGACTGGAGACCGGAGACCGGAGACCGGAGACCGGAGACCGGAGATGGAGACCGGAGACGGAGACGGAGACCGGAGACTGGAGACCGGAGATGGAGACCGGAGACGGAGACGGAGACCGGAGATGGAGACGGAGACGGAGACCGGCTCTATGTGTAACGTTCGTTTCTTTCAGTCCAACAGGAGCTCTGGACACGTGCACCACTTCGCTGTGCACTCCGAGGCAAGCAGCAAGGGGCCTGACCACTAGTGACCCAGCCGGAAGGGGGTACTTTTCTTGGAAGACAGAACACATGGGGGAAGTTCTTGGTGCTGTTTCAGCGGCTGCATGAAGACTTCGAGGACCTGAGCGCCTCCTCACGTTCTGCTGTGCCATCATCAGTATGCTTGCTTTTTATCCTCATGGTCACAAAAAAGCTGCCACAGCTCCAGACGTCAGATCTGATTTTAGGGCCCAAGAAGAGAGAAGAAGCAATGTTGTTAAGCTTTCCTGCCCTTCTCTTGCCTGTGTTTATAGGAAAGCAAAACTTTTCCTGGAAGTCTCGCCAGTGGATTTTCTTCTAAGTCTTGTCCACTGAAAGCGGGTACAGGAGGGCTTGCGAAATGGGCAAGGGCAAAGGGGTGGTTTAGTGAGCGCCACAGCTGGTGCCTGTCACACTGAGTGAATGAACTGGGAAGATTGATCGATGGAAAGATGAGGCGGGGGTGGGGAGTGAGGGAGCCCAGCAGGAATAGCCCGCAAGTCCTAGGAGGACTTGGTTCATCCTCGCTTGTGTTGGGTTCCTAGCTGAGAGGGGCCTTGGCTCGTGGCTTTTCTCTCTGTCGCCCTCGCTGGCCTTTGACGCGGGCTGGGGAGCGCTGTGAGCTTCGGGCAGGCTTGCCCTGGAAGGTGTGTGGGACGCGGAGGCTGCAGCCCCCACGGCCCGCGTGGCCGCCGCTCCGAGGCGTGAGGGCCGTCACAGACAGGACGTGCAGGCACGGCCTGGCCAGAGCTTTCTCCTGCTGTGGTTTACCCCGGCCCGTCTGGGCTGTGTTTAATGTGAGTTTGGAGTTATTTGTTTTTTTGCGTGTTTGGGAAAACTCGCCTGCACCACGTCATGGCTTTGTTTTTATTCACGAGGGTATTTTTCTTTAACTATGCCAATTGTCTCTTTCCAGGCGTTTTCAAATTCGTGGACAAACCATTGTTCATCGTGAACCTTTCATTGTGGTAAAATCGGCGCAGCATAAAATTTGCCCGTGTAGCCGCTTGTAAGAGGCCGTGGGGCTGACGTGCGCACTGCTGAGCTTGCAAAACTGAATGTCTAAGCCATCTTTCATGTTTATTTATTTATTTATATTTCTTTGAAAGAAGACAGAGAGAGAGGGAATGAGAGAGAGAGGGAGAGAGATCTTCTATCCACCGGTTCACTCCCCAAATGGCCACACCAGCCAGGGTTAGGCCAGGCTGAAGCCAGGAGCCTGGGACTCTTTCTGGGTCTCCCAGGTGGGCGGCAGGGGCCCAAGGACATGAGCCATCATCTGCTGTCTCCTGGGACGCACCCCAGCAGGACGCTGGTTGGAAGTGGGGGCAGCGCTGGAAGCAGGCCCTGTGGTGTGGGACGCTTGTTCTAGGCGCACCCTGTGAGCCGTTTCCAAGTGCGCGATGAGCGGCGTTGAGGACGCACGAGTTGTGCACCTCTCACTTCTGGGTCAGGAACTTTGTCGTCATCCTCCTGGGGGGGGCGCAGGTGGCGAGGGAGAGGCGCTGAGGTCTGACCCCCGGCCAGACCGCTGCTCCCAGCCCCCGCCGGCCGTGCGGGCTGCTGCCGGACAGCACAGGCGATCTGCGCCTGGACGGCCACCGCCCACCCGCGGCAGGACAGCGGTGGCTGGCCCGTGTGCCAGCTCAGCTCAGCCCACAGGACGAGTCCCTCCTGTGCACCAGGCAAACTCCCTCCCCGTCTGAGCACCGCCACGGCCCGCCTTCTGCGCACCCCCAGGCCCTGCCCGCCTTCCTGTGTAGTGGGAACCACAAGCCCCACACGCTGAGAACTGGAAAAATCCAACACACTGCAGGGTGCGTCCCCCACCCCATTATAATAAAGTCGCCATGGGGGGCTCTCCCACTGCCATCATGCACCTGACACCATGGCATGTCTTCTTTTTAAAAAAAGATTTATTTATTTATTTGAAAGTCAGAGTTACACAGAGAGAAAAGGAGACAGAGAGAGAGAGAGAGAGAGAGAGAGAGAGAGAGAGAGGTCTTCCATCGCTGGTTCACTCACCAATTGGCCACAAGGGCCAGAGCTGAGCTAATCCGAAGCCAGGAGCTTCCTCCAGGTTTCCCACATGGGTGCAGGGGCCCAAGGACTTGAGCCATCTTCCACTGCTTTCCCAGACCATAGTAGAGAGCGGGATCAGAAGTGGAGCAGCCGGGACTCGAACCGGTGCCCGTATGGGATGCCAGCACTGCAGGCGGCAGCTTTATCTGCTATGCCACAGCACTGGCACCAACACTACTTCTTCCTCTTCCTCTTCCTCTTCCTCTTCCTCTTCCTCTTCCTCTTCTTCTTTCTTCTCCTCCTTCTCCTTCTCAGGCAGATTTAGACAGTGTGAGGGAGAGAGACAGAGAGAAAGGTCTTCCTATCCATTTGTTCACCCCGCAAATGTCCGCCACAGCTGGCACCGCGCTGATCTGATGGCAGGAGCCAGGTGCTTCTCCTGGTCTCCCATGGGGTGCAGGGCCCAAGCACTTGGGCCATCCTCCACTGCACTTCCCAGGCCACAGCAGAGAGCTGGCCTGGAAGAGGGGCAACCGGGACAGAATCCGGCGCCCCACCCGGGACTAGAACCCGGTGTGCCGGCGCCGCAGGCGGAGGATTAGCCTATTGAGCTGCAGTGCCGGCCAACACATCTTCTTTTAAAAAAAGATTTATTTATTTGAAAGACAGAGTTACAGAGAGAGAGGAAGAGACAGAGACAGCTTCCATCCGCTGGTTGACTGCCCAAACGGCTGCAATGGCCAGGGCTGGGTAGGCTGAAGCCAGGAGCCCAGAACTTCGTCTGTGTGTCCCATGTGGATGGCAGGGCCCCAGGCTCGTGGCCAACCTTCCACTGCTTTCCCAGGCACATTAGCAGGGTACTGGGTCAGAAGTGGAGCAGCTGGGACACGAACTGGTGCTCCTAGGGGATGCCGGCATCACAGGCAGTGGCTTAGCCCACTGCACCACAGCGCCGGCCCCCATGATCCTTCTGAGAGTACAAAAAAGGGCATGGAAATGAGGGGTGCTCAAGCCCCACCCCAGGCTCCACCTCCTTTGGATGTTAATTTGGGCTCCACCCTGGGCACCGCCCTCTGTGCCTCTGGAGGGTAGCAAGGGAAGACCTGGGTGGGGGCGGCTTTCCTGTGTTGAGGGCTTTGTCCCTGTGGGAGGTTTTCCTTGGTGAGGGGTTCCTCTTTGTTAGGGACCCTTTTGTACTTCGGCTCTTTGTTCTCTCTCTCTCCCTCTCTCTCTCTCCTCCCTCCCACCTCACCCTCTCTCTCTCTCTCTCTCTCTCCCTATCTCCCTCTCTCCATTTCTCTCTCTAGCTGGCCTGACTTAGTTCCTGAATCCACACTTCTGCTTTGCTCTGTGTGCCTGATGCTTGGAGCTCTTTCGCTGATGGAGGGAAGGACCTGCCATCTGCACAGCCCCAGAGCGGAGCCCTGTGTGGGGAAGGAAGACCTCTCTGGGTGCTGTCCCCCAGCCCCTGGCGACCACTCCTCCACTCTCCCAGTCTCTAAGAGTTTGCTTCTTACAGGTGCCTCATAGGAACGGAACCGCGCACTGGCTGCCCTTTGTGGGTGCCGCCTCTCAGCTCGGCTGGTTCCCTTTGAAGGCTGAATGAGACAGTGCTCCATTGTGTGGCCTCACCGCGTTGTTCCGCGTTGTTTGCCCATGCGTCCTTCCGTGGACGGAGTTCCACCTTCTTGGTTTCTGTGACTAATCCTGGGAACACGGGGGATGCGCACCTGTGTGACCCCTGCGTTCCGTTTCTGTCGGTAGATGCCTGGGAGTGGAGGCAGGCGCTTGGTGCAGCCGCAAAGGCACTACTTGGGGTGCTCTTCCCATATCAGAGTACTGTGTTCGAGTCCTGGCCTTTTTTTTTTTTTTTTTTAAGACTTACTTATTTGAAAGTCAGTTACAGAAAGAGAGAGAGAGAGAGAGATCCTCCATCTGCTAGTTCACTCCCCAGATGGCTGCAGCAGCCGAGGCTGGGCCAGGCTGAAGCCAGGAGCCAGGAGCTTCTTCCGGGCCCCCCGTGTGTGGATGCAGGGGTCCCCAAACCCAGGCCATCTGCTGCTGCTTTTCCCAGGCCACTAGCAGGGAGCTGGATGGAAGTGCATCAGCCTGGACACAGACTGGTGCCCATCTCAGTGCCAGTGCCCCGGGCAGCAGCTTTCCCATCCAGCTTCCTGCTAACGTGCATCCCGGGAGGCAGCACATGGCGGCTCAGTGTGTGGCTTCCTGTTGCCCGCGTGGGAGATCCGGGTGGAGTTCCGGGCTCCTGCCTTCAGCCTGGTCTGCCCTGGCTGTTGCAGGCATCTGGAGCGTGAACCAGCAGAGGAAAGATCTCGATCTCTCTGTCTCTGTTATTCAAATAAAATGAAGATAAAGCAAATGGCTGGCGCCGGGGCTCACTAGGCTAATCCTCTGTCTGCAGCACCGGCACCCCGGGTTCTAGTCCCGGTTGGGGCTCTGGATTCTGTCCCGGTTGCTCCTCTTCCAGTCCAGCTGCTCTCTGCTGTGGCCCGGGAAGGCAGTGGAGGATGGCCCAAGTGCTTGGGCCCCTGCACTCGCATGGGAGACCAGGAGGAAGCACCTGGCTCCTGGCTTCGATTGGCGCAGTGTGCCGGCTGTGGCGGCCATTTGGGGGGTGAACCAATGGAAGGAAGACCTTTCTGTCTCCCTCTCTCACTACTAACTCTGCCTGTCAAAAAAAAAATGAAGATAAAGCAATAAAAATTGAAAGAGAAGATACCCAGGAGTAAAATTTCTGGGTTATATGGAAATTCTGTATTGACTTTTTGAAGAATTGTCAGTTTTGACTTTATAAAATTAAAAAAACCATGTATTGGAGCTGACACTGTGGCGCAGCGGGTTAAAGCCCTGGCCTGAAGTGCCGGCATCCCATGTGGGTGCCGTTTCTAGTCTCGGCTGCTCCTCTTCTGATCCAACTCTCTGCTATGGCCTGGGAAAGCAGTAGAAGATGGCCCAAGTGCTTGGGCCCCTGCACCCACACGGGAGACCCACAGGAGGTTCCTTGTTCTTGGCTTTTGATTGCCCAGCTTCGGCTGGTGCAGCCATTTGGGGCGTAGGCCAGCGAATGGAAGATCTCTCTCTCTGCCTCTGCCTCTCTGTAACTCTGCCTTTCAAATAGATAAATGCATCTTCAAAAAAAAAAAAAAAAAAAAAAAAAAAAAAAAAAAGAAAGAAAGAAAGAATGAAAGAAACTGAGCTGGGAATTGAACCCAAGCATCCTGATACAGGATGTAGGCGTGGCAAGCAATGTCATAATTGTGGCATAAAAGCCTGCCCCTAAAAATAGACTTCTGATTTTATTTATTTTCATTTTTCAAATTGTATTTATTTGAAAGGCAGAGCTATACAGAGAGAAGGAGAGACAGAGAGAGAGAAGGAAAGAGAGAAAGAGATCTCCTTCCCCTGGTTCACTCCCCAGATGAACGCAACAACGAGGAATGGGCGAGCTGGAGCCAGGAGCCGGGACTCCATCCAAGCCTCCCACAAGGTGTGAGGGACCCGTGTACTTGGGCCATCTTCCGCTGCTCTCCCAGACACATTGTAGGCAGCTGGATAGCAAGCCGAGCACCCAGGACTCAAACCCGTAGGGCAGGCCGGCGTCCGCAGGTGCTGGCTTAACCTGCCACACCACGACGCCAGCTCCCGCTGCTGACTCCTTGACTTGAGCCCGTGAGACTGATGCAGGCTCCGCGACCTCCAGGCCTGGGAGGGAGCGAGTGTGTGCTGTCTGAGCACTGAGGCGGGGGTGGTTTGTGAGTACAGCCGGAAGCCAGTACAGTCCTCGCCTTGTATAGCCAGACCTTAGGCCCAAGGGGAGGTGAGGACCCGCCAAGATTTGGAATGCGTGTATCGGCCAGTGACACCAAGGGTCAAGTGCATTGAAGGGACAATAGCAAGACTTCAGTCCTCCCCAACAGAACGTCCAACTGCAGCAGCGGGGACGCTGGGAGTCTGCGTGGAGAATGGGTACGCATGTTGATGGGAGGGGGATCTATAAACAGTTTTTGGGTGTTTGGTTCCTATCTTGCTTATTCTTAAGTTAATGATAGAGAATAATATTTCCATCAGCATTTTGAGCTGGACACACACACACACACACACGCGCGCGCACATACACAGATTTATTGATTTGAAAGGCAGTGATACAAGAGAGAGAGAGATCTTCCACCTGCTGCTTCACTTCCCAAGTGGTCGCAACAGCCAGGGCTGGGCCTGGCTGAAGCCAGGAACCAGGAACTCCATTTGTGGTCACCCTTGTGGGTAGCAGGGACCCAAGCACCTGGGCCATCATCCCCTTTCCAAGGTGCATTAGCAGGGGGTTGGATCGGACATAGAGCAGCGAGGACTCAAACTGGCCCTCTGCTATGGGATGCAGGAGTCCCTCGCAGCGGCTTAACCTGCTGTGCCAACGTCGGCCCTGAGCTGAGTATTTTTTGTCGTGGGTTCTGGGTACCCAGCAAGGAAGATGGGCAGATGTGATGGAGGGAGACTCCCGCTGGTAGATGGGGGCTAAACTCCAGAACACATGGGGCTGAGATCTGCTCCAAGGTCAGGAGTCTGGAACAAGGAGGCTGTCTGGAACTGGGGCTGGCTAGGGCCGGGTATCCACAGTCTGTTATCTCAGTGACTAATTAATTATATCAAGGCTTCATCTAGGTGCACATGGCTGAATGTCTTAAAGGGAGTAGAAATTTCTTTACAAATTTATTTATTTATTTGAAAGGCAGAGTTACAGAGAGGCAGAGGGAAAGAGAGAGAGGGAGAGAGAGAGGTCTCCCACCCACTGGTTCACTTCCCAAATGGTAACAATGGCTGGAGCTGTGCTGATCTGAAGCCAGGAGCCAGGAGCTTCTTCCAGGTCTCCCACGCAGGTGGAGGGGCCCAAGAACTTGGGCCATCCTCTACTGCTTTTCCAGGCCATAGCAGAGAGCTGGATCGGAAGAGGAGCAGCCAGGACTCGAACCTATGTCCACTACGCCACAGCGCCAGCCCCTAGAAATTTCTTGAGCAGTCAAAGGCATTTCAGGCTTTGTACACTTCGGTGACAGGAGCGTCTGAATCAAGCTCTACGCACTCTCTTGCTCCTGTAGTTCTCAGAAACGCGGTCACGTCGTTTCTGGCCAAACAGATCTGAAGCAGCAGCTAGGAAGCCAGGCGGTGAGGGCAGGCAACGAGGCAGCCCCACGAGGCGACAGCTGCTGCGTGCTGAGAATACTGACGGTACAAACGTCAACACACACCCAGCCAGACGCCAGCTGCCCCTGCAGCCTAGCTGCTGTAAGAAAGCAAGCAAGGGTGCGATACATTGTAGAGGTTTTAATCCGAAATGGATGGGACGTCTTGGTGCTTGTACAGGACAGAGCCGTCCTGAAAACAATCTTCCGGACTCGGGGGAGCTGCGCTCCTGCAGGGAACAGAAATGTGACTTGTCCGGGCGGGGGACGTACAGGCGGAAGGCACCTGCAGTGGGCAGCCAGATTCCCTCTGTGCCAGCCCTGGTTTACCTGGCTGCCCTGGGCTGCAGGTGCTCCCCTCCTCACCTGGTCCATCATCCCTCACTGCTCCCCCTGGCTGGCTGGGCCTCCTTGCCCCCCCGCCCCCGCCTCGGTGGCCTCCCGTGGGGGCAGCGATGGAACCAAGGAGGAACAAAAGCTCCTTTTTCACTCTTGACCTTCATGCGGTGTGCAAATGGCACCCTTGTGAGCTCTTCCCAGCCAGTCACTCAAACCAGAGCCCTAGAAAAACAGGCTGTCGTGTCGCAAACAGCCTTGAGGAGCCGGGGATGCGGGTGGATGAGGGCGGAAGGAAGTGCAGAGGAGAAAGGGTCATGCTAAAAGCAAACAAACCTAAACAAACCGTGGCCTCGCGAGTGCAAGAAGGGGCAGTGTCCTGCTCAGCGTCCTGGTGGAAAATTTTAAGGTGGAAGAAGAGAATGAGTCGGAAATCAGGTGACAGAGTTGGCCTCCCTGGTCCCTGCCGGTCGTGTCGCTGGCGGATGTCCTGCAGAGAACAGGGAGGGCACCTGTCCCTGGCAGAGGGCTCCTGCGTGCCAAGCCCTGTCTGACCTGCCTCCTTACTCACTCAGTCGCTGAGACATCAGCCCCTGTTCTCCACACCCACTAAGGATTGGCCAGCCCCAGACGGGCTGCTGGGAATCCCACGCTGGGGTTTGCTGAAGTTACAGACGCACAATCAGGACATGTGTGCAGCCATAAGAGCATGGGGACTTGCCTCCTGAGAACCCCAAACTCTCAGAGCAGGGCAGCAGAACCCCCTGGGAAGAGGAGTTGGGTGCTACAGGGAGGGGTGGAGCCCTGAGCCCCCTTCTCACTGCCTCTGACTCCCCAGGGCTCTCTGTGCGGTCTCGTCCCTCCCCTGGGGTCCAAGCCGCCTGGAACCCCTCTCCCTCCAGCCTCCCTGTGCTCAGCGCATCCAAGCCACCTCCCCATCTTCCAGCCCCACTATGTGTCCACAGCTACCTCATTAATCTGCGTTTCACAGTCCAGAGAACCAAGAAAAAAACTCAAGCAACTCAGTTTGTGTTTTCAGTGTGATGTCAGGTGCCCTGTGCTGGTCTGGGGGCTGGGAAATCCTCAGGCTCCCCAGCAGAGGCGGGGTCTTGTGGTGTTCTTTCAGCAGGGGCTTGGGCTCAGCAGGCAGCTGACTGGGAGCTGGGCGATCTCCATGAACTGGAGGTCAGTGGTCATTTTTGCTTGTAGCTCTCTCACCAGCTCACTGGGTAACGAGGGTGCGTCCCTTCCTTTCTCCATAAATCATAATGCCATTTGCCACACACCTGCTCTGTGTCCTGCCCACAGATTTCACTGCTGGATTCCCAGAAGGGAGGCACCATCATTAACTCCTCTTAAAGTTGGGAAAGCCAAGGGCACAGAGGGGTTGAGCCACCTGTCCGAGGTCACGCAGCTGGTAGAGCTGGAATCCGAACCCTGTCGGTCCGGCTTCAGCAACCCTTGCTCTTAACCGTGTTCTGCTTCCTCTGAGACTCTCAGCTCTTGAGTGTTGCAGATCTGAAGTTGTAGCAGGAGCCTCGCGGCAGCCGCTGCCCCTGATTCAATGACACAGAGGCCCTACGGGAGCTTTGGAAGATTCCTGCCCTCACCTTTCACATGCCCGTGGGGACTGTCACGTGCCCATGGGGACTGTGTGCCACCTGCGCCTTCCAGCCTCCCAGAGACTCCGAGGACAAAGGAACAAAGGACAGATGAGGCCAGGAAGGGCGTTTGTTCTGGTGGCTCCAACAGGGTTCTGGCCAGGCCGGCGAAGGCCCTGCAGGCGCTCTGCCTGTCCCTAACCTTTGCTCTGTCCCAAGGGCTCTGTGGGACACTGGCTTCTGGGCAGGGAAGAACCTCTGGGTTTCTTCTTCTGCTGACTTCAAGGACTGTGGCGCTCAGGGGCTCCCACAGACCAGGAAATCTACCGATCTGGTGGTTGCCTTGGGTGTGTCCCAGCGCCCTGCCACTGTTGCAGCAAATCCCTGGAAACCACACGCGCCCCGGCCCGTTCCGAGGGCCGTGGGTGCATCACGCGCAGGGACTCCCCGGTCGACCACTGATTGCAGGGGAGGGTGAGCGCATGGCTGCCTCCAGTTGGGATCCCCCCATTTCTCATGCAAACAAGCACCTGGCTGTGGGCAGCCCTGAGTCTGCCGGGGTGGCTCGGGTCCACCTGGGATGGGCAGGAAATGTCAAGTGGGCTCTGGCAGCAGGTGATGGCCTCTAGCAGTTTCCAGGGCTCCCGTCCAGGAGACAGGGCAGGGGACATGTCCCTGTCAGGAAGCCACCTTGCCCTGCTGCTCTCCGCCCCAGGCCTTCTCTGGCCACTGCGATCCCCTGGCCACAATGGCCACGCTGTGTGGCCCTCCCAGGCGGTGTCCTAAGTGCAGCATTGACCAACCAAACCCTTGGGCTAATTGGACACGGGGGTGCCTCGGGAGGGGCCCGGGCACGTGCACGGCGACCAAGTCAGAAGGGCCATTGTGGGGAGGCTGTTGTTGATAAGTGGGCGCAGCCCAGGGCGGATCAGCCAGCTGGACGGAGCAAATTGTTATTTACAGCGTCTGAGCTTTTAAAAGGAGCACTTCCTCGGAACCAGCCCCAACTCCACAGCTGCTGCGCCATGAGGGCCCTGGGGACGCTGGTGGCCCTGCTGCTCCTGGGCTCCCAGGCCCACAGTGAGCCCGAGTGGACCTACTCAGGTAAGCCCCGGCCCCCACAGCCCTGCCCGGCCTCCACTCGGTCCTCCGGGGTCTGCTCAGGGCGGCTCCCACCAGACCGCTCCCCACGGCTCAGGGTGCGTGGAGATCACGCTGGACGTCGGCTGCATTTGGGAAGAGAAGCAGCTACACCCCCACGCCCCCAACTCCCGACAGAAAACCTTCCCACTCACCGTGCTAGCTGGTAGCAGAGCCCACTTGCTGCTCCCCATGGTGAGATCGTTCGTGGTTTGCCTAAGTGGAAGATAAATGATTCAAAAGGACTCCTGTAGGCACACAGAGGGTGCCGTGGGGTCAGTGAGAGTGTCCTTCTTAGAAACTCATGGCGGGCACTTTACCCACAGCAACCTGACCCGATCCCAGCTCCAAGGCTGCCACACCAGACTTAAAATGTGGGACTTACAAGCCTGGCATGTAGCACAAGCTTTGGCCCACACGGGAGTCCAAGAGAGGACACCTGTGTCTGTGGGGCTTGTGGACACTGAGCCCTCTTTTGGGTGGCAGTGTCCCCCTCCTCTTCTGCACTGGACCAGGCAAAGGGACCCAAGGAGAGGCTCATGGCCACCGGGTGGTGCAGGGGGCGGGTGCCACCGTAATCTTGAACCTGCTCCTTGCACCAAATACCCCAGCCTCAGACGCCCAGGGAAGAAGCATACATTTGGGGTCAGTGGCACATCCTGTTAAGTCCAAGGTCATGGAGTTCGGGACCTTCTGGGAGAGCTCAGACAGTCCAGCCAGGGAAAGCCATCACTAACCAGCCTGCTCAGTCTCCGGTACCTGCCCCGGCTGGTTCGGAGCTGCACGTGGTCCCTGGGTACTGGGAGTGGGTCCCAGGTCAACAAAGAGAGAATTCAAACAGTAACGCTCCTGTCCCCCCAGGAGCCAGGGCAGCTTCTGGAGAGCCAGTGGACACCCGGGAGAACTTGGGTGTAGTCTTTGCAAATCCTTCTGGGAAGACCTGGGAGCTGTCCCACCATGGACAGGTCCCTGGGTCACAGCACTGGGGTCTCAGAAGGGGCTGTGCTGGGAACCTCTTGGCCTCCATCTTGGGGTTCTGCCTCCAGGACAGCATTGAATATTGGTTTGAATCATTGAACAGCGAAGAGCAGAGAGAGAAAGGATTGGATCACAAAGCAAGAGGCCGTGAGAGGCCCGAGTACACTCACCTTTCTGAAAACAGGCTTTTCGCCCACCGCGGAGTGGGCACAAAGGGGAAGGCAAGGTCGGCTCCTCCAGTGCAAGTGGGCGAACCCGAGACGCACAGGTGTTTGTGTGCATGTCACAAGGGAGATGAGGAAAAGAGCCACGTGTGAAAGACTCGCACCACTTTCCAAACACCAAGCTGGTTGCCAGCCTGGGCCAGTGGTTGCGGAGGGTAGAAGTTAGCACCGAAGCCTGTCCCCAGCACCAGGGTCCTGAAGCCCTGGTCCTGTTTTCTAGAAGGTGGCCACTGTGGGCTTCCTGCTTGGCAGGCCCTGGCCTCTGGCCTGGTCAGGTGCCCACAGAGGGGGCTTGGTCGGGCAGCCGCTTGACCTACAGCCCACTTTCTCCTGTGCAGAGGGGGCACTGGAAGAGGAGTCCTGGCCCCTGGAGTACCCGGCCTGCGGCGGGCAGAGACAGTCGCCCATCAACCTGCAGAGGAAGAAGGTGCAGTACAACCCCTCCCTGCAGGTGCTGGAGCTGAAGGGCTACGACACCTACACGGGCGAGTTCTCCATGACCAACAATGGCCACACAGGTAAGGGTGCACAGGCAGCCTGGCAGACCACAGAGGAGGCAGGTGCCGTGCACAGGGACCCAGAGCCCAGCCTGGCAGCTGGAGGCTTGTGCTTGTGCGGAGGCCGGGAAGCTGCGGGCGCCTTCGTCCTCATTGTCCCTCGTGGAGCCCCCTCTGCCCTGGCTGGCAGGAAGTCCACCCACAGGCAGCTGAGAAGCCGCACTCCAACCTGTTTTCTGAGCATCTGGACGCTGGCCTCCCTTGGTTTTATACTGAGTCTGATTAAAGCAACGTGCCCGAAAGTAGGCCCAGGAGTTCTCAAGGTTTCTTTCTTCTTTCAGGACTTATTTATTTGAAAGGCAGGGGAGGGGAAGGGGAGAGAGAGAGAGAGAGAGTTTACTCCCCAAATGCTGCAACTACCAGGGCTGGGTCAGGCCCAAGCCAATGGACGGGAGCTCCAATGCGGCTCTCCCAGCGCGCAGCGTGGGCCCAAGTCCTCGGCCATCATGCGCTGCCCCCCAGGGCTATACTCATGACATGGGCTGTGGCTTTTTCAGGAAGCTTCCAGCACATTCAGGAATTCTAAGGAAGGAAAAAACTGTTATGCAAATTTCAAATCTAAAAAGTTTTGATGAATACCAAACTTAACAATAGAGTTGGTGTGATATAACTAAATATTTGCTAACTTTGCCCGTGCTGGATCGTATATGGCGATGCTTAGTTTCGGCAAAAGCCAGCCAGCTGTGTGCCAAGTGGCTGGACCGGTGCCCATCCACATGGGCAAAGGTCGAGAATTCCTGTCACTCCATGCCCTCGCTGACATTCGGCGTTGGAGCACCTGGGGTCTCGGCCCTTCTAATGAGCTCACTGTGATGTGTGATGTCCTCACAACGCGTGACCTTGACCATCCCTGCATGTGCTTATCTGCCTTGTAGCTTCTTTGACAGGCGTCTGAACAGGTTTCTTGTCCACTGGTTTTAATCTTAATGAAGTCCAGCTTGAGCATCTTTTCCTTCACTTGCTGGTTCATGTAAACAGTTGTCACAGGTAGCTGGCACGGTGGTGGGGTGGGTTAACCCGCTGCCTCTGACGCTGATGTCCCATATGAGCCCTGGTTTCAAGCCCAGCTGCTCCACTTCTCACCCAGTTCCCCACTAATGTGCCTAGGAAAGCAGCAGAAGATGGCCCAAGTGCCTGGGCTCCTGCACCTGTGTAGGAGAGCAGGATGGAGTTCCAGGCTCCTGGCTTTGGCCTGGCCTGCTCTCGCCATTGCAGCCATTTGAGGGGTGAAGTAGTGGATGGAAGATCTCTCTCACCCCACCCATCTCTCTGCTCTCCCTGTTACTCTGCCTTTCAAATAAATAAAAATAAATCTAAGACATCACCCACAGGGTGGGCTTGTTGCACAGGGCTTAAATTGCTTCTGGGGACGCCTGCACCCACATCAGACTGACTGGCGTTTTGTCTACTCCACTTCCAATCCAGCTTTGTGCTAATGCACATCCTGGGTGAGAACAGGGGATGGCTCAAGTGGTTGGGTCCCTGCCCCCCCCGGGGGAGACCTGGATTGAGTTCTTGGCCCTTGACTTCTGCCTGTCTCAGTCCTGGCTGTTGCAGGCGTTTGGGGAGTGAACCAGCAGATGGAAGACCTCTGTCTGTCTTTGTCCCTCTGTCTTTTCAACGGAACAGGGAAACCACGCCGTCAGTACACTCAAGATCATCTAATTCTCCCCAGGAAGTTTCATAATTTGAATTCTACGTTTAGGTCTATGAACTATTTTGAGTCGGCTTTTGGGAAGGTTGTAAAGTCTGTATGTAGATTCATTTGTTTCCATGTGGCTGTCCAGGTGAGCCAGCACCGTTTGTTGAAAAGATCCTCTTTTTTCTATTGTGTTGCCTTTGCTCTTTTGTCAAAGATCAGGTGACTGTATTTATGAGGATCTATTTCCGGGCTCTCTGTTCCATTGAACTGTTTTCCTATTCTTTTGCTAATACCACGCTGTCTCAAGTCCTGCAGCTTTGTAGGAAGACTCCAGGTTGGGTAGTGTCCGCCCTCCTGCTTTGTCTTCTTGTTAATATTTGTTGGCTATTCTGGATCCGTCCCTTGCTCCATATAAACTTCAGAACCGATTTGTTGATGTCCAGCAATGGAATTGCATCAAATCTACGGAAGTTGGGCAGAACTAATATCTTGGCAATATTGGCTCTTCCTGCCCATGAACATGGACTAATTCTCTTTGATTAGATTTTATAGTCTTTCTCATATAGATCTTATTCATATTTCTTTAGATTTGTAACTATGTATTCCATTTTTTGATTGCTAACGTAAGTAGTATTGTGTTTTTAGTTTCAAATGCCATTACATATATATAAATAATAAGCTCTCCCATTTAAAATTTTTTGGTTTTTGCTTTAACTCAGAGAGGCAAAGTGAAAGTGAGCATGTCCTGTATTTTATTATTAGATTCAACAGATATAAAATTACATTTCACTACAAAGAAAATGAAATCAGGAACATACTTGGATGTCATGACAAAGTCAAATTCCCACACATTTTTTTTAAAGATTTATTTATTCGAGAGACAGAGTTATAGACAGAGAAATGAAGAGGTAGAGAGAGAGAGAGAGAGATCCTCCATCTTCTGGCCCGCTCCCCAGATGGCTGCAACAGCTGGAGCTGAGCTGATCTGAAGCCAGGAGCCAGGAGCTCCTTCAGGTCTCCCACGCAGGTGCAGGGACCCAAGGACTTGGGCCATCTTCCACTGCTTTTCCAGGCCATAGCAGAGAGCTGGATTGGAAGAGGAGTAGCCAGGACATGAACAGGTGCCCATATGGGATGGTGGTGCTGCAAGTGAGGATTAACCTCCTATGCTACAGCACCCCCCTTTTTATAGACAATTTATTTATATATTTGAAAGGCAGAGTGACAGAGAGAGAGAGAGAGAGAGAGAGAGAGAGAGAGAAATCTTCCATCTACTGGCTCACTCTCCAGATGGCTGAACCTGCCAGTGATGAGCCAGGCTGAAGCCAGGAGCCAGGAGCTTCATGAGGGTCTCCCACATGGGTACAGGGACCCAAACACTTGGGCCATTCCTCACTGTTTTCCCAGGCCATTAGCAGAGAGCTGGATCAGAAGTGGAGCAGCCAGGAGGCTGGCATTGTGGCCTAGCAGGTAAAGCCATTGCCTGGGATGCTGACATCTCCTGTGGGCGTCAGTTAGTGTCTTGGGTACTCTACTTCCGATCCAGCTCCCTGCTAATGGTCTGGGAAAGCAGTGAGGGATGGCCCAAGTGCCTGGGTCCCTGCCACCCACATGGGAGACCTGGATGAAGCTCCTGGCTCCTGGTTTTGACCTGGCTCAGCCCTGGCTGTTGTGGCCATCTAGGGAGTGAATTTCTCTCTCTCTCTCTCTCTCTCTCTCTCTCTGAGCTATGACTTTAAAATAAATAAATGGATCTGTAAAGAAAAAAAATAAAAAAAAATAAGTGGAGCAGCTGGGATGTGAACTGGTGCCCGTATGGGATGCTGGGATCACTGGTCCCTACAAACATTTCCAAACCTTACTCCCCATTTATTTTCTTGTAGACTAGCAACACTTGATGGGTCAGTATTGATTAATTAATATGTTTCTAATTTGTTAAAATACATTTTCATTGGCTCCAGAAATCTTAAAGTCCAAAGAGTTTAAGTGAGTAAAACAGCATCATTTTCTTTCTTCCTTTCTAGCTTGCTTGCTTTCTCTCTCTCTCTCTTTCTCTCTGATTTATTTATTTATTTGAAAGGCAGAGTTACAGATGGAGCAGCCAGGACTTGAACTGGCGTCCATATGGGATGCGGGTGCCGCCGCAGACTGCAGCTTAACCTGCTGCATTACAACGCCAGCCCCGTATTCCTTTTTCTTTTTCTTTTTTTTTTTTAAGCCTCAGCATGTTCTCCCTCTTTTTTTTTTTTTTTAAAGATTTATTTTATTTATTTGAAAGATAGAGTTACAGAGAGAAATAGAGACAGAGAAAGAGGTCTTCCATCTGCTGGTTCACTCCCCAAATGGCTGCAACAGTCAGAGCTGGGCTGATCTGAAGCCAGGAGCCAGGAGCTTCTTCCAGGTCTCCCACGTGGGTGCAGGGCCCAAGCACTTGGGCCATCTTCTACTGCTCTCCCAGGCCATAGCAGAGAGCTGGATCAGAAGTGGAGCAGCCAGGACTCAAATTGGTGCCCATATGGGATGCTGGCACTGCAGGTGGCCGCTTTAACCTGCTACGTATGGTGCCGGCCCCCCACCCTACTCTTTTTAAAAACTCTTATTTTGAAATGGCTTTAGACTAGAAAAGTTGTAGAAATAGTGCAGAGAGTCCCACACACTCTCCTGCTTCTGCTAGCATTTCTGTTGTGTAACCACAGTCCTACTGTGATAGACTTCGGAAGCTGACATTGAAACCGGGCCTCATTAGTGACATTGCTTCCCCACTGCCATCCTTCCTGGGAACCGGGGTCTAGCCCAGGACCCCACATTGCGTCCGGCCATCACGTCTCCTTGGTCTCCTCCAGTCGATGGCTCTCCAGTCCTCCCACGTTCCTGGCCTAGACACTTTGCTGGTTACTTCTGGAGCACAGCCAATGCTCGGAATACATGATTTTTCCTGCTCTCCTGAGCAATGGGCTAAAGTGGTTTCCCAAGAAGGGGAGCGAGCTCCTCTGGGATTTGCATCCACGTTCGGAATCTAGGAAGTTCAGCAAGCTGATGTGGGGGTGCGGGTATTTTGGCCTCGCCTTCTCAGAAGCATGAGGACAAGCTCCGAATCGCTGCCCTTCACTGCCTGTGCGGACCTGCCCGCGGCAGAATCGAGACGGCCAGTCTCCTGGGAGCTGTGTTTTGGGGAAAGGTAATTGTCAGGCGCTCTCTCACTGCCCCTGCGGTGCGAACTGCTCATTTAGGGCCCCGCTCTCGGCACAGTCGACTCTGTTCCCCTCCTGTGAAAGCCTCTTCTGTGTTTTTCTTGCGTGTTGATTTGGGGCTGGCCACATTTCCAGCCCTAGAAGTGCAAAGCACCTGTTCCGTCACGGACGGGCCCCTTAAATGCTTTGAGGTGGGGTTCCCGCGTGACAGTGCATCGGGTTGGGAATTTAATCACGGCTCCCGCTCCTCGGGGCAATCGGAGGGGAAGGGGGGGTGTCTGCACAGGCACCCCCGACCGTAGTGTGTGCTCTCTTCAGAAAGCCACTCGTTGTCATGACTTCAAACAGGACACTGCTGCCCCCGGGCCGGCACTGCCTGTCCCTTCCATGTCCCAAGCTCTGTCCCCCAGACATTTTTCTTTGTCACTGTCTGCTGTCACCACCCATTTCTCCTTTAGGCCCCAGGGCTTGAGCCGCCGAAATGCAGGGCTCTGACCGCAGGTGTCTGCAGGGCGGCAGGCAGAGGAGGTGGGAGGAACACGCGTTTCTCCACCAGCCAGGGCCTGGCGTGGTGATCACAGTCCAATTAAACCCCAGACAGGCATCTGCACGTCCCTGGCTGGCCGTGGAGTTTGGGCTCTTGTCTTTGTTTGTTTGTTTGCTTGTTTGAAAGGCAGAGAAAGAGAGAGAGACAATGAGACACAGAGAGATTTTCCATTTACTGGATCACTCTCCAAGGGTCTATAACAGCCAGGGCTGGGCCAGGGCTGGGCCAGGCCTAAGCCAGGAGCCTGGAACTCCGTCTGGGCAGGAAGTTGGAATGGAGAGCAGAGGCAGGACTTGAACCCAGGCTCTCCGATACAGGGTTTGGTGGCGTCTTAACCAGTGCCCCAAGCGTCCACCCTTGGTCTCTTGTCTTCTGAAGACACTAGAGTGCCGTCCTGCTGCCCGAGATGGGGATGTAGATGCTCGGTGCTCAGCCCGTTCCACCCTCGATTGTTGAACTGTGTGACGTGGGCAAGCCTTCCGCCGCCCTGGGCCAGCCCCTGTCCCTAAAACAGACGCGTGGAAGCCCAGCAGTGAGGCTCCCTCCCATGTGGGTGGAGCTGGCTGTTTGCCGGACTCATTCTAGACAGCTACCTGGGGCGAGGATTGCGACCATGTCAGAGAGAAGGCAGCGCCTCAACTTGGCCTAGCCAACAGTACTCAGATATCCCAGGTTTTATCCTTATATCGTAGGCAAGTTTTAAACTTAACCAGAGATGAAGCGTGGAATTCTGGTTTCCATAGCCACTGGCCTTTCTCTTCCCTAGGGCCAGTAACCTGGACCTGCCTGCATGGCTGGCCCTGACCTGCTGGTTCTGGGAGGGAAGATAGCGCCGTGGGAGCGACACCTGCCCAGCCTGGCTCACTCAGAGCCCGGCCCCGTCCTGACCTCGCTCTGTGGCCTGCATGCTAGAGCCGCTTTTCTAGGGTGACCCTGTTGATGGCACTCCAAGCCGTCTGCAGTCCTGGCTGGCCCTGGGTGCAGGCAGGGGAGGTGGCCAGGGCGTTTGTCTGCCTGCCTGTCTGACGCATCCTGCTTCTCGCACTGCATTGTCTCTTCCAGTGCAGGTCAGCCTGCCCCCGACCATGCGCATGACGACGTCCAATGGCACCGAGTACATAGCCCTGCAGATGCACTACCACTGGGGCGGTGCCTCCTCCGAGGTCAGCGGCTCGGAGCACACTGTGGACGGGATCAGGCGTGTCATTGAGGTACCTGAGGTCCCCGGTGGCTCCTCTTTCCTTTGGACCCCACAGTCATGTTTCTTATTAAAGCAGCCAGAAAGACTGGGCAGTGACAGTTACACGGCCCCGGGGTTGAGCGTGCTCTCGTTCATCCAACAGCTACTGATGGGACAGCCATCCGCGCAGGGAGCACAGGCGGGTCCCTCTCCCTGCCCCGCTGGAAGGCGGGAAGGCGTTCGCATCGCACAGCGAGGGAAGCCTCCTTTATCTCAGCTGGCTTTCCATGTGTTAGGTTTCCTGGGTTCCCTCTTTTGTCTGGATCCATCCTTAGGATGACTGTAGCTTTACAATGGCCTCCTGGCGCAAGGGGGCTCATCCCCCACTCTCCCCATCCCCCCACTGCCCAGAGACTTCAGGAGAACTCAGTATCCTCAGGTGGCCCCTCCCTTCTCTGTCCACGTGCCTGCCTGCAGGGAGTGGGTGAGGGAAATGCCCTTGAACGGCCCACACTGTTGACGTGGAACAACCTTTCCTTCCTCCTTCTCTGACAGTCTTAAGCATTTGAAATCTGTAGGAAATGACCTTGACTTGTCCTGTTTTGTCCTCACAGGTTCACATAGTTCACTACAACTCCAGGTATGAGAGCTATGATGTGGCCAAAGATGCATCAGATGGTTTGGCCGTACTGGCAGCCTTCATTGAGGTGAGTGTGAGTGTGTGTGTGTGTGTGTGTGTTTGATGTCCAAGTAAGGTGCTGGGTCTGCACGAAGGGTCTTTCTCATTAGCCTGCTTCTTCCTTTCCTGAGCTCACAGTTCTTGGAAAGCCTGGCTTGATGGTGAAGGGACCCTTCTTGCAGGCCCTGCTCATAGCCACCGTACTCCTTTATGGCAGTCTCAGGGGCCTGGGATAACTTGGCCAAGATGACTTAAAAGATCTGGAATCACAGAAAGGTTGATGGGACACAACTTCTCTGAGAGGCAAAGGGCAAAAAGCAATCTCAGCCAGACACACAAAGGCGACATCTTTGTGTTTCTAAGAAAGGCAGAGGGAGCTGTGAGGGGGGCCTCCCGCAGTGCAGAGCTGCAGAGCACCTGCCCGGGGCTGGATGTGGAGCTAGGAGACCAGGAGGCGCCATAGCTGGGACTGCACGAGGAGCGTCATTAGTGTGTACAAAGAGTTAAGGAAAGATATGACAACAATGGCCCAAACGGCAGAGAAACAGAAACTAGCAATGTGCCGCATGGAGAGCCTAGAGTGGAAAAGTGCAATAAATAAGATAAAAAGATTCCTGGATGAGCACCACACAGATCTGAGGCGGCAGAAGAAAGACTCCATGCATCTGAAGACGGAGCAGAGGAAGCAGCCGATCTGAAGAGAGAGGAAGAAGATGGAAGGAAAAGGAACAGAGACTCAAAGGGCAAGATCAAGCGCGTCAACAAGGAAGTCCTGGGAGTCCCGGGGGACAGAGGAGAAAGTGGCAGAACGAGTGCTTGGAGAAGCAGTGGCCAAAGTTTTCTCAAGTTTGACGAAAAACATTCATTCGCTAACCCAAGAAACCCCAATGTGACAAACACCTAAACACATAGAAATCAGCTGATGGCAGCAACAGGAGAAAGAAATTCATTTTACGAAGGGGGCGACAGTACATGGATGTGGACATGTGAGCAGGTGACAGAGCGTTCCTGGCACTCTCAAGTCGTCAGAAGGCAAGGGGTGACTGTCAGCTAAGAATTCTACACCTGCCCAAGCCATCCTTCAGAAACGGAAGTGAAATGGACATTACTAGATAAACGAGAACCAAGGTAGCTGCTAGAAGACCCATCTCATGGAAGTGTTAAAGGAAGCCAACTTCCGCCTGGCAGGACGTGCCGCCAGGCAGCAACCCAGAGAGAACTGGAAAGTGCTGGAAATGATACATCCAGACTGTGCGCGTGGAAAAGACTGGGCGCCTCTGAACACGCCAGGTTAACGCCAGGGAGTGGGCATTTAGCCTCATGGCCCACCCCTCTGTCTCCCTCTCCCTCTCCCTCTGTCTCTCTGCTTCTCAAATAAAACATTGTAAAGGCTTTAAAATGTACATACATATTTTTCATCATTTAATTTTTTGGGGAACACGTAATAGCATTTAATAATTAATCATGGTTTTCTTGGGTCTATGTATATGTAATTTACATGACAATGAAAGGAGGGGTGGAGAGAAGTGGAACCGTACTGCAAAGTCGCTGTTGAGCTGAAATGAGTCAGCATTCACCTGACGCGCATTGCGATGACGCTGTACATCGCGAGCACTGGAGCAACCACGAGGAAAACACTTACCAACAGTCACATGGAGCCCTGCAAGTGGACTGAGGAATGCCAGAGACGGGAGATGCTTAGGAAACAAGCAACAGATGGCCGCCCACAGGTCAGGAAGGCCGAGATCTGCCCAGGGGACTGAAGAGGCCCACTGAAAACAGAGCTTTTCCAGCTTCTGAAAGGCAGGTTCATACAAAGAGGCCGAGCTGGCCAGGTGGCGGCGTAGGGAGGGGAGAGCTTTACCTTGGACAAAGGGGGAAGGAGGGAGCCTGGAGGTGGGGCCTCCCACAGCACAGAGCACCTGCCTGGGGCTGGCACTGCCCAGGACAAGCGCCCGGGGGCCTTTTTTTTTTTTTTTTTTTTTAGCAATGTCTTTGTCCACCCCTGAGAGCCCTTTCCCCGGGAGCTGCCACAGTGCATCACACAGGGTCTCCCTCAAGATCCTGGCCAGCTCGGGCAGTCGATGACAATGAGCAGCTTGAGGGTCCCCACCCGGCACCGCTGGGGCTTGGGCTGCCCCCCGCTGGCTGCCTGGACAGTGCTCAGTCAGCTGGAAACTAAACAGCTGGTGCAGTCAGTGGAGCGGGCGCTGGGAGTCTCACTCACGGCTGTGTCTCTTTTGCAGATCAAAGATTATGCTGAAAACACCTATTACAGCCAGCTAATTTCTCAGTTGGCCAACATCAGGTATCCAGGTAAGCAAAGCCAATAGCCAGGAGGGGGAGAAAAATGTCAAGTGCAGGGTGGGACTGGGGATGGACAGGAGGGGGTGTGGAGGGTCGACAACAAGCCCTGCCCCGGAGCCCACCCCTCGTTGTGTGCTTGCATCTGTATCACTTGGCTTTATTTATTTAAGATTTACTTATTTATTTATTTTTTAAAGATTTATTTGAAAGTCAGAGTTACACAGAGAGAGAAGGAGAAGCTAGGGAGAGAGAGAAAGAGAGAAAGAGAGAGAGAGAGAGAGAGAGAGAAAGGTCTTCCATCTGCTGGTTCACTCCCCAATTGGCTGCAATGGCTAGAGCTAAGCTGATTCAAAGCCAGGAGCCAGGAGCTTTTTCCGAGTCTCCCATGTGGGTGCAGGGGCCCAAGCACTTGGGCATCCTCTGCTGCTTTCCCAGGCCATAGCATAGAGCTAGATTGGAAGTGGAGCAGCCGGGACTCGAACTGGCGCCCATATGGGATGCCAGCACTGCAGGTGGCAGTTTTATCCTCTATGCCACAGTGCTGGCCCCTACTTATTTATTTTGAAGCTCAGAGTTACAAAGAGAAAGAGAGAAGGAGAGAGAGAGAGAGAGAGAGAGAGAGGAGAAAGAGAGAGGGGGGGGGAGAGAAAGAGGGAGGGAGGAAAGGAGAAAGGGGGGGGAGAGAGAGAGAAGGAGGGAGAGGGAGGGAGGGAGAGAGAGAGAGAGAGAGAGAGAGGGAATCTTCCATCTGCTCTTTTACTCTCTGGATAGCTGCAACAGCGGGGATTGGCCAGGCTGAAGTCAGGAGCCAGGAACTCCATCTGGACCCTTTCATGGGCAGCAGGGGCCATCACCTGCTGCTTCCCGGGTGCAGTAGCAGGAAGCTGGGTGGGAAGTGGGCAGCTGGGACTCGAACCGGTGCTCTGACGTGAGGTGGGATGTCAGTGTCACAGCTGGTGGCTTGACCCACTGCTCCACCACGCCGGGCCCCGATGTTGCTTTTCTCACCTCCATTCGCTCACTTCTCAATGGGGCCACACCAAGGGCCTTACCCAGAAGCCTCAGGGTGCTATACCTCGTCCCTTTGCCTCTGTTCTAACAATGCAGTGATGGCGAGTTACACGCGCCAGTACCTCCCAGGGCCGGTTCAGTGCCAGCCACTCTGTACACATTGCCCCCTCTGCGCTCTCCCGACCAGGAAGCAGCCCTGGAGGGAGCATCCCTAGCCAGGATGTGTCTAGAGCGCTGATCCCCATACCCCGGCTCCTGACCCCTGCCAGGGGCAACAGCAGCTTCCGTCAGGTGCGCGCCTGTGCTGGGCCTGGGCAGAGCAGGCAGCAGCGCCGCCTGACGGTCCTCTGTGTCCCCGTGCTCGGTTAGGGCAAGTCACCACTCTGACGGACCTTAACATCAGGGAGATGCTGCCAGAGAACGTCGACCACTACTACACCTACGAGGGCTCGCTCACCACCCCGCCCTGCTCCGAGAACGTCCTGTGGTTCGTGCTAGCAGACTCCGTGTTCATCTCCAGGGCACAGGTACCGCAGGCCCGCGCGTCGACCGCTTCTCCCCTTGGTGACTGCGGGGTTCGCGAGAGCACGAAGGGCAGCACCCCGGGCTCCTGTGGCATCTGCTGTGTCCAGGACCCCTGTGCCTTGCCTGGGGTACCCCGGTGGTCCTCCCAGTGCCATGGCAGGGATGGGTAAACTGAGACATCAGGGAATTCTGGGGGCCTCGGAGCTGATGCCCACAAGGAGTGGAGCCTGACCCGGGCCGCGGGCGAGCAGCCCCTGCTCTGGGTCCTCATGGGGTTCAGGTTCTAACTTCTCAGATGCCTCTGAAGGAGGGAGCGCTGCCTGTGCGGCTCCTTCGTCCTGCCCGGTCTGTGGCCCTGCGAGGACAAGAGCTGTGTCAGGGCTCCTTTGTCCCCTGGCATAGCTCAGGCCCTCCCTGCTTATTGAGTTCAGTAAATGGACAAATGCTACTGAGGTTTTGAGGCAAAGCTGGTATCTCCTTTTATTTTTTAAAATTATTTATATATTTGAAAGGCAGAGTTGAGAGAGAAAGAGAGAGAAGAGAGAGAATCTTCTATCTACTGGTTCCCTCCCAAATGGCCCCAACAGCTAGGAATGGGCCAGGCTGAAGCCAGGAGCCTGGAGCTCCGTCTGGGTCTCCCAGGTGCATGGCAGATGCCCAAGCACTTGTCCCATCCTCTGCTGCTTCCCCAGGCACATTAGCAGGGAGCTGGATTGGAAGTGGAGCAGCTGGGACTTGAACCGGCGCCCATATGGGACGCTAGCATTGCAGATGGTGGCTCCACTGTGCCATAATGCCGGCCCCTGATGTCGCCTTCTGAGTGATGTCTTTCCTCAGAAGCAACTATTTTTCTTAAAGTTTTCATTTCCCTACTCCGGGGAAAGAGGGACAAGACCCCTACCCAAGGACACTGACAAATAAAATTCCTGCTACCTAGGCCGGGAGTGTCCCGGGCACCTGACAAAAGCAAGTGAAAATCACCTCCGGAGAAGCACGGCTCACCTGTGGACCCAGAATTCCCACAGACGGCGTGACCTGAAATTAGCTCAATCTAAAGGAAAACACACAGGACACACAAGGAAAAAGACACTAGGAGTGAGAGCCAGCAGACTCTGATGTACAAAGATTCCATATAGTGGAATTCTCAGATAATTAATATCACATAAAGAAGTCTACTATGTATAAAGAAATAGGAGGTTTAATATGAGGAAAGGGAGACTGGCATTGTGGTGTAGTGGGTAGAGCCGCCACCTTTGACATCAGCATTCCATATGGGCATCGGTTTGAATCCCGGCTGCTCCACTTCCAATCCAGCTCTCTGCTACGGCCTGGGAAAAGCATCGGAGGATGGCCCAAGTATTTGGGCCCCTCCCACACACAAGGGAGACCTGGATGAAGCCCTGGCTTTGCAGTCACTTGGGAAGTGAACCAGTGGATGGGCAGCCTCTCTCTGTCTCTCTGTCTCTCTGTCTCCCCGCCCCCCCCCCATAACTCTGATTTTCAAATAAATAAAGAAATCTTTAAAAAAATAAGGAAAGGCCAAAACACTATAAAAATGACCAAATAGGCATGAAAATTAAAACCAAATCGGACTTCTAGAAATTAAGAGATAGCAGTAGCTGAGATTAGCAATACAATGAATTACTTTAACAGCATGTAGATACAGTTTGAGAGAATTAGTAGATTGGACGAAGGAGCTCAGAAAGTCATCTAGAACGTGGCACAAAGAGCAACAGAAATGAATATATGAAAAAAAGAAGAAACACAGAGAGTATAGTGGAAAGAATTAACAGTAGCAAACAAATTCTAGAAGAGAGACAGAACAGGTAAAAGGCACAATTTGAAGAAATATATGCGATAATTTTCCAGAAGAACTGGAAGACACCAAGTCCTGTATTCAAGAATCCCGACGAGTCAATTAAAAAACAAGCAATTAGGATGGCCATGTGGTACAGAGGCCAAGTCCCCACTTGGGCTGTCCACGTGCATAGCTGAGTGCCTGGTTTAGTCCAGGACTCTGCTTCTGATCCAGCTTCCTGCTAGTGTGCAAACGCTGGCTCAAGTCCGTGGGTCCCTGCCACTCACGTTGGAGACCCGGATGGAGTCCCTGGCTCCTGGCCTCAGCCTGGCCTATCTCCAGCTCTTGAGGGCATTTGGGGAATCCGTCTGTCTATTTGTCTCTCTGACTTCCAAATACAAGGAAACTTTAAAAAAAATGTTTCTTAAGTCAAAGAAATCTTGTACCAAATGCATCCCACTGAAACCACAAGATAGCAAAGACAAGAGAAGATGCAAAATTCAGCCCCAGAGAGAAGAGAGTGAGTCCCAGTAGACCAAGAGCTGACAGCGTAGCAACAGTGAGAGCCGCTTCCTAATTTTTCCTTTTATTTTTTTATGATTTATTTAACTTACTTGAGAGTTAGAGTTACAGAGAGGGAGAGAAAGTGTGTGTGTGTGTGTGTGTGTGTGTGTGTGTGAGAGAGAGAGAGAGAGAGAGAGAGAGGTCTTCCATCTGCTGGTTCACTGCCCAGATGGCCACAACAACCAAGGCTGGGCCGGGCTGAAGCCAGGAGCCAGGAGTTCGCTTCAGGTCTCCCACATGGGTGCAGGGACCCATGAACTTGGGCCGTTTTCTGCTGCTTTCCCAGGCGCATTAGCAGGGAGCTGGATTGGAAGTGGAGCAGCCGGGGCTTGAGGGGGCGCCCATATGGGATGCAGGCGTTGCAGGCTGTGGCTTAACCCCCTGCTCCACAGTGCCGACCCCTGGAGTCCCACTTCCAAGGTGCTGAGGGAGACAAAGAACCAACCCCGCACTGGACGTGCAGCCAAGGTGCCTGTGGAGATTGCAGGCAAGATGCGGACAAACAAAACCCACACTGGCCTCTCGACAGATTCCTGTTGCCTCTTTCCTTTCTACTAGTAACCAAACAGGTGAAGGTGAAAGGAGATTGTGTGGAGGCATTTGCGAGAGCGGATGGTGGATGAGCTGTGGAGTGACGCTTCCCACGTAGCAGCGAGAGCCTCCTCTACGCCTGGGATCCTCTCGCGGCCTCCCCGGGGCTACACAGCTCCTGGCGCAGCTGCTGGCCGAACTCTTACAGTGCCTGTGCCTTTTCCCCTCGGTCACTTCCCTTCCCCTCTGCCGTGTGCCTGCAGGTTTGGAAGATGGAGAACTCCGTACTGAATCACCTGAATGAGACCCTCCAAAACGGCTACCGCAGCACCCAGCCGCTGAACCAGAGAGTGGTGGAAGCCAACTTCCTGTACTCCCCTACTGAGTGTGAGTGACATGCTCCTGTTTCCTGTTTGCAGTTTGTTTTCCCCTCCTCTGTGTGGAGCCAGCACTGCTGGAAGCAGTGAGGGAGGGAGAGTCCGTTATACTGCAGGAGGCGCTGATGGCTTGGTCGGAGGCTGATGACTTACTTTCCAGTGCGTCAGTGATGCCACTGGGTAGAACAGAGTCGGTGAGGATAGACAGCTACGTGATTTCCAATCGGTATCACTCCACCTCTATATGTACCTTCCAAAGCTTTCTTTTAAATATTTATTTTATTTATTTGAAAGACAAAGTTATGGGGGGGGGAGAGAGAGAGAGGTCTTCTGTCTGATGGTTCACTCCCTAAATGGCCACAATGGCCAGAGTTGAGCTGAAGACAGGAACCAGGAGCTTCTTCCGGGTCTCCCACATGGGCGCAGGAGCCCAAGCACTTGGGCCATCTTCCGCTGCTTTCCCCGGTGCATTAGCAGGGAGCTGGATAGGAAGTGAAGCAGCCCGGACTTGAACCAGTGCCCCTATGGGACACGGGCGCTGCATGCCAGGGCTTTAACCCACTGCGCCACAGTGCTGGCCCCTCAAATCTTTAAATTTCATACTTCCTTCCCTTCCCCTAAGGAGACCCATTTGTGATTTTCTTCCCATTTTTCCTTCCTGGTCCATTTAGTGTTTTCTCTTCTGTCGCTTTACCCCTCTAATTCAGAACAGGAAAAGAGTGACAGCGGCTGGGACTGTAATTGCCCACGTTACACCATCGCGCCGTCAGCAGCGACAGGTTCTTTTCCCAAGGGTGATGTGTTCTGCTAGGCAGGGCCAGTCGACCACGCGTTGACCACTGGTCTGTCCTCTTCTCCCCGTTTTGCCACGTTCCCTTTCTTCCCCGGTACAATCTTCCACTCTCCTCACATCAGCCACCAACAGACTGTGTCGCTCCCCTGGGCCGCGTGCCACGCGCTCTTTCCACTAGGAGTCACTCCAGTTCATTCTCGGGAGGCAGCCCAGATGTCCCCCGGCCCACCCCGGCCTCAGGGGCCCCATGTGGCAATGTGCTGGGGGCTCATAGTTTAGGGTGATGACTTCAGCTCCAGTAGATAATGGAGGCTTCTTCCCGCACTCCCAGCCAGGGCACCTGAGTGTGCCCCTCCCTCGACACTGTGCTGACAACAGAACAGGGACCTGTGCGTGGTTTTGGTCTACCCTTCCTCAAACCTAGACTTCAAGGAAGCGGCGATGGGCTCCAGGCATCCTGGTTACATGGCTCATGGTATCGCCCAGTTCTGTAGAGTTCTGTCCCAGCTGGGTTGATGTAATGAACTCATCAGTGATGAGTGACCTGAGAACCCAAGGTCAACTACAAAAACTAGACAAAGGCCAAGCAGGGGCCTCTCACAACGGCTCGGTTAGAAAGCAGCCGTGCACCTGAAGGTGATGGGCAGAGGATCCCCGAGAAAGCAAGGTCTTCACCGTGTCATCCCTTGGAGTCCGGCAGCTTCCAAGCCTGCATCCAGACACGGTGAAGGTGCTGTGGTGCAGCTGATGGAGTGGGAGCAAGGAGGGCGTGCCGAGGGTGCAGAGCGCCTTCGCTTACACACCCTGGGGCGGCGGTGCCTGCAGGAGGCCCTTCCAAGTCCGAGCTTTCTCTGACCAGCTCTTCTCGTTACAGCGTATGTCTCACGTCCTGAGTTCCAGTCTCATCTATCGTCAATCAACAGGAAGCTTGAGTTTTTGAAAAGATCTATTATACCCAAGAAATTCAAGAGAAAAAGTGACAACTTACTGGCTGGAAGCATGAGCTGGTAGGAAGAGGTGGCCACCTCTGCCACCTCCCCCTGCCCGGGTCTAGGAAACTGTGCTGGGCGACGCACCTGCTGAATTTCGGGTTAACGCAGGGGAAACCATCATCTATGAAAGGAGGCGATACGGTTCAAATGGATGAGAAGGAATTTGAATCCGACTTTGCCAGTGGGAACTGATTGGTCTAGAAATCTGAAGGAATCAAGCCATCATTACCTTCCTCGCAAATCATTTACTTGATCTGTCTAAATTATAAATCAGCCCAAATGTCCCTTTAGCATTTAGATATAATAAAATTATTTTTGAAATTTATCTTAGAGTTCTTTTCTAGTTATTTGTCCCACCTCAAATATCCTTCTTCGCTCCGCCCCAAAGAACACAGGTGAGGGGACAAAGATGAAGACAGAAAAGATTTCCAGGACCAATGCTAAGAAAAAGGAAAGAGATTCTCATGTAGCTTTTTAGGCCAGAAAACAAGAAATGTGCTCAGACATTGTGGCACGGTGAGCGAAGCTGCTGGCATCCCATATCGGAGCACCAGTCCGTATCGGGGCACCGGTCCATATCGGGGCACTGGTCCATATTGGGGCACCGGTCCATAGTGGGGCACCAGTCCATATTGGAGCACCGGTCTGTATCAGGGCACCGGTCTGTATCAAAGCACCGGTCCATATCGGGGCACCGGTCCATATCAGGGCACTGGTCTGTATTGGAGTACCGGTCCATATTGGGGCACCGGTCCATATCGGAGCACTGGTCCATATCGGAGCACCAGTCCATATCGGGGCACCAGTCCATATCGGAGCACCAGTCCATATCGGAGCACCAGTCCATATCGGGGCACCAGTCCATATCGGAGCACCAGTCCATATCGGAGCACCAGTCCATATTGGGGCACCAGTCCATATCGGGGCACCGGTCCGTATTGGAGCACTGGTCTGTATCGGGGCACCAGTCCGTATTGGGGCACCGGACCGTATCGGGGCACCGGTCCGTATCGGGACTACTGGTTCATATTGGAGCACTGGTCTGTATCGGGGCACCAGTCCGTATTGGGGCACCAGTCCATATCGGGGCACCGGTCCGTATTGGAGCACTGGTCTGTATCGGGGCACCAGTCCGTATCGGGGCACCGGTCCGTATCGGGACTACTGGTTCATATTGGAGCACTGGTCCATATCGGGGCACTGGTCCGTATCAGGGCACTGGTTCATATTGGAGCACTGGTCCATATCAGAGCACTGGCTTGAGTCTAGGCTGCTCTCCTTCCATCCCAGAACAACCACATCCCATAATCCTTAATTACATTTAAGAAGTTCTTTTTATTTTCCATCATCAAAGGCCACACGCACAGGTTTGGAAGGAGGATGTATCTTTGAGGAAGCCACCTTTCAACCACCTCTGAGGGTAACTCCAAAAGCTTGTGGGCAAACTAGAACTGAAGGCAAAGTCTGGGGCGAGTGACGTAACGGTTAAGCTGCGCCCCGAATCAGTGCCTGGGCTGGAGTCCCAGCTCTGCCCTCTAGGCCAGCTTCCTGCCAGCGTGCACCCTGGGAGGGTGAGGGCGCCCCCGCCACCCAAGTGGGAGACCTGGATCGAGTACCCAGCTCCCAGCTTCGGCCTGGCACAGTCCTGGCTGTTGCGGGCATCGGGGGAGTGACTCACTGGATGAAATATCTCTCTCTGCCTCTGTGTCTCTCTGCCTGTCAAATAAATAAAAATAATTTATTCATTTCATAAGTTAAAAAAGAGAAGTTTATTTTAGTGCAAAAATTTGAAATCCTTGCAGTTTTTCCTTTTTTTTTTTTTTGACAGGCAGAGTGGACAGTGAGAGAGAGAGAGACAGAGAGAAAGGTCTTCCTTTTGCCGTTGGTTCACCCTCCAATGCCGCCGCGGTAGCGCGCTGCGGCCGGCGCACCGCGCTGTTCCGATGGCAGGAGCCAGGTGCTTCTCCTGGTCTCCCATGGGGTGCAGAGCCCAAGCACTTGGGCCATCCTCCACTGCACTCCCTGGCCACAGCAGAGAGCTGGCCTGGAAGAGGGGCAACCGGGACAGGATCGGTTCCCCGACTGGGACTAGAACCCGGTGTGCCGGCGCCGCAAGGCGGAGGATTAGCCTGTTGAGCCACGGCGCCGGCCTTTTTTTTTTTTTTTTTTTAAAGATTTATTTATTTGAAAGTCAGAGTTACACAGAGAGGAGAGGCAGAGAGAGGAGAGGTCTTCCATCCGCTGTTTCACTTCCCAATTGGCCACAATGGTCGGAGCTGCGTCGATCCGAAGCCAGGAGCCAGGAATTTCTTCTGGGTCTTCCACGAGGGTGAGGGGCCCAAGGACTTGGACCATCTTCCACTGCTTTCCCAGGCCATAGCAGAGAGCTGGATTGGAAGTGGAACAGCTGGGACTTGAACTGGCGCCTATATGGGATGCCGACACTGCAGGCGGCTGCTTTACCGGCTACGCCACAACACCGGCCCCTGAAGTTTTTTCATACTATGCGTTCTGCATGAACCTTCTGGAGATTCCTCAGTTGATGAGGGCAGGTTCTTCTTGGACAAACTCCAGCCAGCACGTCCAAGAGTCATGGTCTGGGGGCCGGCACTGTGGCACAGCAGGATACGCTGCCACCTGCAGCACCAGCATCTGTATGGGCACCACTTTGAGTCCCTGCTGCTCCACTTCCAATCCAGCTCTCTGCTGTGGCCCAGGAAAGCAGCAGAGGATGGCCCAAGCACTTGGGCCCCTGCACCCATGTAGGAGACCCAGATGAAGCTCCTGGCTCCTGGCTTTGTCCTGACCCATATCTGGTTGTTGCATTTGGGGAGTGAACCAGCAGATGGAAGATCTCTCTCTCTCTCTCTCTCTCTCTCTCTCTCTTACTCCCTCTCTTGCTGTAACTGATGTTCAAATATAATAAATTTTCTTTTTTGAAAGAAGGAGTCATGTTGCAACCTCCGTGAGACAGCAGACGCAGATGGTGATCATCGTTGGGCCCCATAACGCCAGATGGGACCCCCGAGGTGCTTGTCCAGCGTGCTTGTCAACGGAAACGCACAGCTAATGGCTTGAGCTGTAAGCAGAAAGGCATGTATTGGCTTACGCAAGCCCGGAGCAAGGAGGTCTAATGACCAAGACCAAGTTCCCTGACCAGCCGGGGGGTCACGTTTTACAGGGCTTGCAGGAGCTCTAGGGCAATTTTGTGAAGGGTTTTGCATATTTCAAAGGAACAGGTGTGCACGCCCCCAGGATCATCATACATGTTACGTACGTCCCAAGTTTGGTTGGAGGTGGAGATTCCGGCAGCGTAACGGAGGAGCACTGGGTTTACTACAAGAGGGGATGTTGGGATGTTGCGGGTACAAGGGCCGCTGTCTCTAGACCCCTTAAACCGGCCACAGCTGGGTTGGGACTTCAGGTTCTTGAGAAGAGCTGTCACTCAATGGTGTCCTTGTCCAGTCATCTGTAGTCCTTGTCCACCTGCAGAAACATCCAGTTATTGTCACTTCCTCAAGATGGGGGTGGGAGTGTGAAGCTTCAAGGGCTCTTTGTGTTCATGGTGATGGATGGATCAGGACGACAGCCTGCAGAGGCACGGACCAGTGCTAATGACCTTGAACGTGAGACAAGCAATCCTAAAACCACTAAGAATGGAGCTATTGGCCCAAGAGAACAAGGCATGGAAAGGAATGAACTGACGGCTAACAGGAGGAGAAGCAGAAACAATGGTTACACTCCTGGAGGGAGGGGGCAGGTAGCCTCCTGGTTAAGATGCCGGCATCCCCAACAGAGTGCCTGGGCTTGAGCTCTGGCTGCCCCTTCCTGCTCCTGCCGACCCTGGGGGACAGAGGTGAGGGTTCAAGTACTTGGGTCCCTGCGATTCTCAAGGGAGTCTCAGACTGACTTCCCAGCTCCCGGCTTTGGCCCCAGCCCAGCCCCAGCTGTTGCAGGCATTTGGGGGATGAGCCGGGGGGGGGGGGTGCCTTTCTGACACTGTGTACGCGTGTGTGTCTATCTACCTCTCAAAAAATGTCAGGGCTGATGCTGTGGCGTAGTGAGTAAAGCTGCCGCCTGCAGTGCCAGCATCCCATATGGGTGCTGGTTCCAGTCTCTGCTGTTCCACTTGTGATCCAGCTCTCTGCTATGGCCTGGGACAGCAGCAGAGGATGCCCAAGTGCTTGGGCCCCTGCACCTTCGTGGGAGACCCGGAAGAAGCTCCTGGCTCCTGTTTCGGATCAGCCCAGCTCTGACCGTTGCAACCATTTGGGGAATGAACCAGCGGATGGAAGACTGTCTCTCTCTCTCTCTCTCTCTCTCTCTCTCTTCCTGCCTCTGCCTCTCTGTAACTCTGACTTTCAAGTAAATAAATAAATCTTTAACAATAATAAGTCCATGAAAAGACTCCATCTTCCCTAGTGATCAAAGCAGCGACAGTTGGGAGGAAGTACCATTTCACAAGGCCAGCCTGGCAGAAGCAGTATAGTCTGATGAGCCCAGGTGCTCCTGAGGCTGTGGGGCAATCTTCCCGCCATGCAGGTGGGAGGGTGAGCAGGTGCAGCCACTGGGAAGCCTTTGTCCAGAGCTCACCCTGCTCAACATGTGCACATCCTGTGACCCAGAAATCCCACACGGAGGTGTTGACCTTAGAGAAACTTGTGTGTAGGCACAAGAAGCAAAAACATTCATGGTCACATTGCTTCTTTTTTGACAGGCAGAGTGGACAGTGAGAGAGAGAGAGACAGAGAGAAAGGTCTTCCTTTCGCCATTGGTTCACCCTCCAATGGCCGCCACGGCTGGCACGCTGCGGCCGGCGCACTGTGCTGATCCGAAGGCAGGAGCCAGGTGCTTCTCCTGGTCTCCCATGCGGGTGCAGGGCCCAAGCACTTGGGCCATCCTCCACTGCACTCCTGGGCCACAGCAGAGAGCTGGCTTGGAAGAGGGGCAACCGGGACAGAATCCGGCGCCCCAACCGGGACTAGAACCCGGTGTGCCGGCACCGCAGGCAGAGGATTAGCCTAGTGAGCCGCGGCGCCGGCCACATTGCTTCTGATTGAAAGATTTAAGAAGCGGCCTAAATGTGTTTGTCAAAAGACTAAGATAAAATGGTCCAGGGTTACAGATCGGATGAGGTCATGGTTAAGAAGGAATGGACTAGAACTGGATACGTCAACAGGACAGCGACTCACAACAACAAGCAGCAGAAAAAACACACAGCACGACACTTAGAGAACGTCAGACAGTAACACAACAATGACCTGCAGAAGTAATTTAAAGGTGGCAAAATGCATCACAGGGGTAACTGATGAGACGGGTGGCTGCACCCCTCGAGAGCAGGGATCGTGTTTGTGATGATAATGGCATTGCGGGTGGCGGGCCACGGGTACTCATTACTCTACTGCTATTATTCCCTGTAAAATACAAATCTAATCGAGTCTTTTTCCCATGAAAATCCTGCTGTGGCTTTCCTGTTACACTTTGAATCAATCCCCGAGCACTAAGGCAGCCAGAGGGGTGGGGGCTGGGCGGCAGCAGGTGGCTCTTCTTAGGGAGGGGTCTGCAGCCTGCTGAGCCCACCGCCCCACTGCCGGCCGGGCTCGGAGGTCTGACCTCTGTCACTGTCCAGGAGCCCCTGGGGAAGCAGGGCCGAGGGTCTCCCATTTTCCTCTGGAGACTCCTCAGGACAGCAAAGGAAAGGGAGCCCCTCCCATCCCCCAGAGAGACGGTAGCCGAGGACTTGATTGTCCAAACTGCTATACCCAAGGGTAAAAGTTTCCAAAACTTTTTGGTAAATTTTAGCCAACTGTGCTTGCTCAGGTTTGCAGTGGCGTAAGGTGGACAAATGTCCAACCAGAGTTAGCTTGGACACGAGGACAGGCACGAAATGTGTGTGTGCTTCTGCACCTGCACACATCCAAAGAGATCTAGAAGCTTCCACTGTGAGGGCTGAAATAACAGAATCTTCTGAGTGGGTGAGATGGTGAGCCCCCCCACCCCAGATGAGCAAGCATTGTTTCTGTAATGATAAAAAAATGCAAAGAAATTAAGAATGAAAGAAAAATACCTAGAATTTTTTAGTGCTTGAAATTTTCATCTTTGTAATAGTCAATTATGAGGAACTTCAAAAATTGCATGGAAAATGGAATTAAAACATCCGTTGAGGAGCAGGTGCTGTGGGTTAAGCTCCATATCGGAGCTCTTGTTAAAGTCCCAGCTGCTCCACTTCTGATCCAGTTCCCCGCTGATGTGTCTGGGAAAGCAGCGGAAGACGGCCCCAGCATCCGGGCTCCTGCATCCCCGTGGGAGACCCAGATGGAGTTTCGGGCTCCTGCCTTTGGCCTGGCCCAGCCCCGGGAGTTGGTGGGCATTCTGGGGGTGACCCAGCAGATGAAGATCTCTCTCTTCTGCTCTCCCCCCACCCCCATCACTTTCCCCTTCACATAAATAAAAGATATTAAAGAAAAAAAAGGCGATTTGAGGCGAGCCTTGGCTTAGTAGTGGAGCCGCTGGTTAGACGGCCTCTTCCTTCATCCGGGTATCTGCATTCCACACCAGCTCCAGCTCCTGACTCCGGCTTCCTGCTAACGTGGACCCTGGGAGGCGGCAGTGGTGACAAGCAGTCGGGTTCCTGCTGCCCCTGTGGGAGACCTGGACAGAGCCCTTGAGCTCCTGAGCCACAGTGGGCATTTGGAGAGTGAAGACGCAAACTTTCTCTGTCTCTCAAATAAATAAATAAAACTTTTAAAAAGATGTTTATTTTGGTGTAAAACAGTGTGAAACCCATGTTTTTATTTTGCACCAAAATAACTTTTTTTAAAAAAGTATTTACTTATTTGAAATGTAGAGAAAGGGAGAGAGCGCTTCCATCCACCGGTTCGCTCCCAGAATGCCCACCAACTCCCAGGGCTGGGCTGGGCTGGGCTGAAACCAGGAGCCCGAAACTTATTCCAAGTCCCTCTTGTGGACAGCAGGGACCCGATTACCAGAGCCAGCACCAGCTGCCTCCCAGGGCGTGCAGCAGCAGGAGCAGCGAACAGCCAGGCTCCAAACCCAGGGAGCCTTATATGGGATGAGGGTATCTAAACCCCTGAACCAAATGCCCACCCCATTCACTTATCTGTTAAGTCCACTTTTCCACAAAGTTTTTCAAGTCCCCTTCCAGCCTGGTTCTGTATGCTTTAATTTTATTTTAAGATTGACATCAGAAGTTTCCAGTGGGGCCAGTGCCATGCACGACAGGTTAAGCCGCTGCTTGCGATGCCGGCATCCCACAGGAGTGTCAGTTTGAGTCTTGGCTGTTCCACTTCCAGTCTAATTCCCTGTCCATGCACCTGGCAAGGCAGTGGAGGATGGCCCAAGTACTTGGGCCCCTGCCATCCACATGGGAGACCCAGATGGAATTCCCAGCTGTGGCCTGGCCCAGCCCTTGCTGTTGCAGCCATGGGGGAAGAGAACCAGCAGATGGAAGATCTCTCTTTCTTGCTCTTTCTTGGTAACTCTGCCTTTCAAATAAATCAAAATAAATCTTAAAAAAAAGCTTCCAACCATCTATCGACACTTCTGTAGCTTTTATGGCAACTAAATATTATGGTGATAAATATTATGGTGAATTGTGCTATTGCTAATTTATATTATTTAAGACTCCAGCTTTTCACTATTACAAAGCCCCAGAGTAGGAATTTGCGTTTAGCTGAAGAACTATACAAACACAATAAAAACCCAGGGGAAAATAAGGTTTCAGGTGATAACAATGTGGGGTAATGTTTGCTTTCTGAACTGCATGGCTGAGGTCAACTCTGTTTTCCAAAAATGACCCGGGGCGTCCAGCCGGCTGGCAGGGCAGGGAGTCCTGTCTCCAGGCAGCCACACACCAGCGCCGTGGTCAGCGGGATGGGCGTCCCCGACCAACTGCACCCTCTGGGGCAGAGCTGGGCCGGCTGGGCCTGGAGGCCAGGAGGACCCCTTAGCAGGACCGGGAATTTCTGTCTTTTCTTTTTTTTTTGGACTGGCAGAGTGGACAGTCAGAGAGAGAGACAGAGACCAAGGTCTTCCTTTTTGCCGTTGGTTCACCCCCCCAATGGCCGCTGCGGCCGGCGCACCGCGCTGATCCGATGGCAGGAGCCAGGTGCTTCTCCTGGTCTCCCATGCGGTGCAGAGCCCAAGCACTTGGGCCACCCTCCACTGCCTTCCCAGGCCATAGCAGAGAGCTGGCCTGGAAGAGGGGCAACCGGGACAGAATCCGGCGCCCCGACCGGGACTAGAACCCGGTGTGCTGGCGCTGCAGGCGGAGGATTAGCCTGTTGAGCCCCGGCGCCGGCCAGGACCGGGAATTTCAATGTCTCCGTTTTGGATTCTGTAAGTTCCTGGGCTCAGTGAAGGCCTTGAGACACACAGAATCCCCTAGACACGGCCCTTGGCTGTCCCACGGCTCCGGCACGGGTGGGGTGGGCTGGGGGTGGGGTGCGCCTTTCACCAGCGCCAGATTCTCTGAAAGGCGCTCTGTGCTGGTGCCACTTTGCAAAAACCTGAACCGCCGCCACACTGCAGGGGCTGAACCAAGATGGCCTTGGAGGGGAAGGTGCTGCCCTCCAGTGGCCACTGCTGGGGAGGCAGGTCTGCGTTTGGAGATGTCGTGGTCCACTCCTGCATTTTTCTTTCTTTCTTTCTTTCTTTCTTTCTTTCTTTCTTTCTTTCTTTCTTTCTTTCTTTCTTTCTTTCGACAGGCAGAGTGGATAGTGAGAGAGAGAGACAGAGAGAAAGGTCTTCCTTTTTGCCGTTGCTTCACCCTCCAATGGCTGCCGCGGCCCGCGCACCACGCTGATCCGAAGCCAGGAGCCAGGTGCTTCTCCTGGTCTCCCATGCGGGTGCAGGGCCCAGGGACTTGGGCCATCCTCCACTGCCTTCCCGGGCCATAGCAGAGAGCTGGCCTGGAAGAGGGGCAACCGGGACAGAATCTGGCGCCCCGACCGGGACTAGAACCCCGTGTGCCGGCGCCGCAAGGTGGAGGATTAGCTTGTTAAGCCACGGCACCGGCCCACTCCTGCATTTTTCAAATGGATCAACTGAGCTATAAAGGCTGATAAAGGCCTCTTGGTAAGGCAGGGTCACATCAGGGAGAAAGGACAAAGGATGTGCCCCTGGACTGTTCCTAGGAAACCCGGGATCACACTGGAATTGGTTCCAGTCACTTCCACGTACTGTCTTTTCTTTTTAATAATGAAATATTAAAAATTGATTGATTGATTGAGAAGGCAAAGAGAAAGAGACAGAGACCTCGCATCCACCAAATGCTTACAACAGCCAGGACTGGGCCAGGCTGAACCCAGGAGCCAGGAACTGGACACAAGCCTCCCCCATGGGTGGCCGGGACCCAAGCCTCTGGGCCATCACCTGCTGCCTCCCTGCAGTGAGCATTGACAGGAAGCTGGGAGCAGGTGCAGAGCTGCGACTTGAACCCGGGCACTCGGATGTGGGATGCAGGGGTCCCAAGGGGCATCTCCACTGCCAGGCCCTCTCCCTGGGCTGCTCTTTGTGCTAAAGAACCTTCCACCAGGATGGGGGATGCTGTACCCCACACATAGCTGAGGGGACGGCGGGTGACCAGTGGTCACACAGATGCCCCCCTCAGGCCTGCATAAGCGACCCCTGAGTGCCAAGGCCATGCCGAGGGAGCCGGGATGGGCCGCGGCAACCCCAAACCTCCCACAGCCGCACGATGATGAGAGCAGGGCCCTCACAGAGGACAGCAGCTATCCCGAGAGAAGAACGTGGGGGGAGAGGAGCCGCGGAGGACCCCCCCAGGCCTCAGACAGGGCGGTCAGTGCCGCTGGAAGTGACCCCTGGTGGCCACTGGACCCCTGGTGCCTCCTGCCCGTGACTTGCACACAACTTGCCTGCAGCCCCGGTCACTTCTGCTGTTTGCAAACATGCAGTGCCCGGCCAGGACGCAGAGTTTTGTTTTGTTGGGGTGGAAAGCCAAGCAAAGGAGGGGGGACGGTCAGAGGATGGGGACGCTGGGGCCAGGGCGCGTGAGCACCCACAGAAGATGGGAGCCTGGGGCCAGGGTGCGTGAGCCCCTACAGAGGACGGGGACGCTGGGCCAGGGCGGGTGAGCCCCTACAGAGGATGGGAGCCTGGGGCCAGGGTGCGTGAGCCCCACAGAGGACGGGGACGCTGGGGCCAGGGCGCGTGAGCACCCACAGAGGATGGGAGCCTGGGGCCAGGGCGCATGAGCACCCACAGAGGACGGGGACGCTGGGGCCAGGGCGGGTGAGTCCCCCAGAGGACGGGGACGCTGGGGCCAGGGCGGGTGAGCCCCTACAGAGGACGGGGGCCTGGGGCCAGGGTGTGTGAGCCCCTACAGAGGATGGGAGCCTGGGGCTAGGGCATGTTAGCACTCACAGAGGATGGGGACGCTGGGGCCAGGGTGTGTGAGCCCCTACAGAGGATGGGAGCCTGGGGCCAGGGTGTGTGAGCACCCACAGAGGACGGGGACGCTGGGGCCAGGGCACGTGAGCACCCACAGAGGACGGGGATGCTGGGGCCAGGGCGTGTGAGCACCCACAGAGGACGGGGACGCTGGGGCCAGGGCACGTGAGCCCCTACAGAGGACGGGAGCCTGGGGCCAGGGCGCGTGAGCCCCTACAGAGGACGGGGACGCTGGGGCCAGAGCGCGTGAGTACCCACAGAGGATGGGAGCCTGGGGCCAGGGTGTGTGAGCACCCACAGAGGACGGGGATGCTGGGGCCAGGGTGTGTGAGCACCCACAGAGGACGGGGGCCTGGGGCCAGGGTGTGTGAGCACCCACAGAGGACGGGAGCCTGGGGCCAGGGCGTGTGAGCACCCACAGAGGACGGGGGCCTGGGGCCAGGGCATGTGAGCACCCACAGAGGACGGGGACGCTGGGCCAGGGTGCGTGAGCCCCTGCAGCACCCTGCTAGGTGCTGGCATTCAACCTCCCCTTTCTGCCAGTCCCCTTGCACTGTCCCCTGCAGCTGGGGGAAGCCACTGGTTCCTGTCTTTCTTAGGCACAAAGATCAAGGCGGGCACAGAGGCATCACGGGACCCCAGACCCAAAGCCCCAGGTGGGCCTGCAGGACCTGGTGAGGAGCACCAGGACCCCGAATCCTGGGGAGAGTTGAGGCAGGACCCTGCTCCCCACGTGCGAGAAGGAGGGTGCTGCCTCTGTTGCCCCCTCTGCCACCTCCTCGCACCAGCTGAGCCCCAGTTCATTCCCGTCCACAAGGTCAGCACAGCGCTCACATCCCGTCCGTTTAAGGACGAGGACGGAGGGACTGGCATCCGGGCAGCCGCCACGTGGCCGCTCGCGACGCCCACACTTCCGCATCCGAGAGCCTGGGTTCAAGTCCAGGCCGCACTCCTGGCTCCAGCTTCCTGCCAGTGCTCACCCTGGGAGGCAGCAGGGGCCCTGCCCACCTGGATGGAGTTCCGGGGCCCTGGCTTTTGCCTGGCTCAGCGCCGGCTGCTGTGGGCATTTGGGGTTAACTGGCTGACGGGCTCCCTGCTTGCTCCAGGAGCCAGGGACACAGCGACAGAGCAAGATCGCAGGGCCAGGTCTCTTTTTCTTAGACTGGACTCTTCCTGCCACACTCCCCAATGTGCAGAACTCGCAGGTCCCTATCAGAAGGTCCCCACCAGAGACCGAAAGTCCTTTATGGCAAGACAAGCTTCTCTTTGAAAAGGAAAACACCACAGGGAAAGTTAACGGTTAGGCCATTATGGGTTATTTAATCATTAGTGTGGATTGAACAGCACACAGCAAGTGAGGTCATCGTGCTGCTTGCTTTGGGCTTTGGATGGTGGACTACTCGTGGTGAGGGCCTGAGGCCGTCGGCTCGGTCAGTGTTTTGTCTGCAACAGGCCCTGACCTCGTTCCAAACCCCGTGTTTATAGAACTGAGCCCCAGGGCCTCCACCCAAGCCGCGGCCCCGTGCCGTCTGCTGAGCCTCACCTGCTTGCTGGGCTCTGGGTGTGAGTCCAGGGACCGCAGGGAGCCTCAGAAGGTTTGCTGGAAGGAGGGTGTGGGTGGGGAGGTACACGGGGGAGTGCCACGCCACGCAGGCAAAGGCAGAGAGGACCCCTGTGAGACAGCTCAGGGATGGGTTCCACGGGGAGAGGCAGGGCAGAGTGCGTCCTCCGAGAGCCTGAGTGGAGCGGACCCACCTGCAGACCCTCGCGCTGTCACAGGAAGAGGGGGCCACACCTGTGACCTCTGAGCCCAGGGCTCTGGGCACGGAGATAAAAGGGAACAAAAACCTCCCCAACAGCAGCTGCAAACAGCCAGGGCAGGCGCTGGGCATGACGGCTACAACACCAGCTGGGATGCTGGCGTCCCCCACTGCAGGGCCCGGGCTCCTGTTCTCGCTCTGCTTCCTGCCAAGGTGCACCCTGGGAGGCAGCAGAGATGGCACAAGTGCTTGGGAGACCAGGATGGAGCTCCTGGCTCCTGGCTCGGGGCTGGTCCAGTTCACCCAAGTGGGGAGTGAACCAGCAGATGGAAGATCTCTCTCTCTGCCTTTCTTATAAATAAATAAGTCAATAAATCGATAGACTCATCTTTAAAAAGATGAGCTGAGAGAGCGACAGAGCACGTGTTTGGGACGTGGAGGGGTGATCAGCTGGAGCACTTCCGGTATCAAGGGCTCGGCAGAGGGGCTGACCTGGGGACCGGAGGCGGCCACGTGGGCTTGTGACGGTTTGGATGTTAACTGTCCCCGAGAGCCTGAGCCTCGGAGCCTTACGTTAAGGAATCAGGACTGAGCTCAAGCCGGTTGTGGCGTCTGAGGAGGGGGCTCTGGGGAGTGGGCGCAGCTCCTGGGATGGAATTGTGGTGGCTTTATCAGGAGAGCCACAGACACCGGATGCGCGTGCTGGTGGCCGCCGTGAGATGTGCCGTCTGCCAGACCAGCGGGGCTGCCGAGCCTGGCCGTGACCTCGGAGCCGGGGCCATAACAAGCCTCCCTTTGCAGCAGCAGCTTTGGTAGAAGCGGCCTGATGCACAGCTGTGTCACGGGTATCAGAGACCAGCGAGGGCTGGGCCTGTGGCGTGGGGCGGGGGAC
The DNA here is from genome assembly GCF_033115175.1 of Lepus europaeus. Classification (NCBI taxonomy): domain Eukaryota; kingdom Metazoa; phylum Chordata; class Mammalia; order Lagomorpha; family Leporidae; genus Lepus; species Lepus europaeus. The sequence goes on from NC_084831.1 coordinate 5,717,101, forward strand.
ACCTGCGGTCCTCGTCTCAGGGCCTGGCTCTCAAGCCCAGCTCCGGCTCTGGCTCCAGCTTCCTGCTAACACCAGCCCTGGGAGGCAGCGGGTGTTGGCTCAAGTGCTTGGGTCCCTGCCACCCATGTGGGAGACCTGGATTGTGTTCCTGGCTCCGGTTTGACCTGGCTCAGCCCTGGCCATTGCAGGCCTTCGGGGAGGGAACCAGCAGATGGGAGCTCTGGCTGGCTGGCTGGCTGTCCCTCTCTCTATTTCTCAAATAAAACAAATGTTAAAACTCAAGCCGAACAGCAGCCTGCGTCCACCTTACGAGGTCCCAGCAGGGGTCTGAGGAAGAAGAAGGAATGGGGTGAAGGCAAAGTGAGGTCGAAGCACAGCGGAGGGTTGGGACTGTGCAGGAAGGGGGGTCCCCAGACCAGGCTGCCACCCAGCTCTGAAGCCACGCGGGCTCCCTGGAGCTGCCCACGGCCCCCCGGGGTCCGTGTCCCAGAGTCAGGGACCCAAGGGCAAGAAGAGGAAGGACTCGGGAAGGCGGGGAAGGGGGGCAGCCAGCAGGGGGCGCCCTGTGGCCCTGTGAAGCTGGAACCCGGTACAGGAAACTGTGGGACCCCCTCAGCGGCTGCTCCCCCAGGTGGAGTCGCGTCCCAGGCTCCGGCTGGACAGGATGTGCAAGAAGGGGTCAGAGTCCAAGGACACAGGCCGGGCACCCAGAGTATGCCCACGTCTACGGAGAAACTCCTGGGCAAATGCTAATATTACCGCCGTTCCTGTTCTTCAGCCGGGGAGTGAGTCAGAGAAGGTAAGGCGGCCCACGGCAGAGCTGGGTTTCAAGGCCAGGCTGGGAGGGGCTGTCCTGGGAGGTTTCGAGCCGCCTGTCAGTGGAGGCATTCAAGCCAGGGACCTGGTGACAATGACGACATTGCTGAATGGGCATCTCGTCCTGGAGACGGCGACCAAGAGATGGCTCAGGGACTTCCAAGGTGCAATCCGGGATCTTAGGAGCAGGTGTAACTGGGCTCTGAGGGCGTGGGGTCTGACCACAGGGGATGCCCCGAGACTCACCCTGAGACCTCGCCTCCGCCTCCCCTTCCCGGGAACCCTGACCTGTGTGTCTCCCTTATCTGTGAGTCACACGTGCACAGCCCCCGGGCTGAGGCTGGAAGATTAGTGGATCCCTGTGAGCCAAGCAAAGTACAAAGAGCTGGTCTCCCAACAAGATAGGAGACCGCGGCACGTGGAGCAACCACGCCTGACCCCAAGCCTCAGGACTCCCCGTGATGAGGCTGGGCAGGGAGAGGCTACAGCTGTTGGAGCATGGCACCATGGTCACGTGACCCTGCAGTGCGGCCCAATCAGCAACACCGAGCGAGCAGCTGCTAGAAGTGCTTACAAGGCGTGGCACTGGGGACTGTGGGGAGCTTTGGCCTCCCAGGTAGTGCAGGAGGGGTGGGGACGCCGTTCCCCTGCTGCTGTCCAGGAGAGGAACCCAGGGAACGGTGGGGCTGGTGTGGGTGCTGATGTCCCTGGCTGCGGGGGCGGAGTGCAGCTCTCCTGGTTTTCAGGGCCACGCCTTCTCCGCAGCAGGTGCAGGGGGACCCAGAGACAGTGTGGGTTACCAGTGTGAATTCTTTAAAAAAAAAGATTTATTTATTTATTTGAAAGTCAGAGTTACAGATGGAGAGGGAGACACAGGGAGAGCTCTTCCATCTGCTAGTCCACACCCCAGATGGCTACAACAGCCAGGCGCCTCTTCCGGGTCTCCCATGCGGGTGCAGGGGCCCATGCACTTGCGCCATCGTCTGCTGCGTTAGCAGGAAGCTAGATTGGAAGCGGAGCCCTGGGACTTGAACCAGGATTCTAATAGGGGATGCCAGCATCACAGGCGGTGGTTTAACCCGCTGTGGCACAACACCGGCCCCAGACACCTCCTTTCAGCACTGCATCATTGCTGTGGTCCACATACGTGGGCGTCCGTTTCTGAATTTTGTGTTGTGCTTCATTGCATCAACACCACGTTGTTCCGAACACCGTAGCCTTACAATGGGTCGTGATGTCAGGTAATGTTAGTCCCCTTTTCCTGGATTCTATTTGCTAAAGTTTGCCTAGTCAATTTTTTAAAAAGATTTACTTATTTATTTATTTGAAGGGGAGAGTGAAGAGAAACAGAGAAGAGAGAGATCTTCCATCCACTGGCTCACTCCCCAAATGGTTGCAAAGGTCGGCACTGGTCCAAGACAAAGCCAGGAATCCAGAGTTTCATCCGGGTCTCCCAAGTGGATGCAGGGGCCCGAGGACTTGGCCCGCCTTCCACTGCCTTCAAGGCTCGTTAGCAGGGAGCTGGATCAGAAGCAGAGCAGCCTGGCCTCACACCAGCGCCCAGATGCGATGCCAGTGTCACAGGCGACAGCTCGCCGAGCACAACGCCAGCCCCTTGGCTAATTACTGTCGTATCTATGTTCACGGAAAGCACTGATCTGCAGTTTTCTTATAATGTTTTCAATTTGGTTTAGGTGTCAGAGTAATGTTGACGTCAAAGAATGAGTTAGAAGTATTCTTTCCTCTTCAATTTTCTGGAAGAATTTGGGTCAAATTAATATGATTTTTTTCTTTAAATGCTTGGTGGAATTCACCAGTGAAGCCATTTGGGTGTGGGGTTTTCTTCTCGGGGGGAAGGTTTCTAAACCACAAATTCAGCTTTTTTCATTGATTTAGGGTAATTCAGGCTATGAGGACACCTCAAAAAGTTCATGGAAAATGGAATTAGATATTACTTTGATGTAAAACATTGTTAAAACTGTGCGTACATGGGGCCTTCAAAATTTTCAGAGAAAATGCAGATAATGAGAAACCAGTGCAAATAATGAAAAATGCACATAATGAAAACACAGCGCAGGGATTTCCAGAATTTTCTCACCAAAATAAGCTTAACTTTCAAATCCGTTCTCCAGCAACTTTGTGAGGTCGCCTGTGTCTCTTCAGCACGGCGCCTCCTTCATGGGATTGCCCCTTTTGGCCAAGTTGTCAAATTTATTGGCCTAGAATTGTTCGTGACGCCCCTCATTCCGCTGGGGAGAAGCCCGCCAGCCTGCCCAAGTCCAGGCTCCACTTCCTACTCACGCCCGCACGGAGGCCTCCAGGCCATGCTCTGTTCGGCCTCGGAGGGCAGCTGCTGTGTTGGATGACCGTGGGCTCACGCCTGCACCCCTCCGCTGGTGGCTTTTTAGCCTGGGCCCAGGACCATGAGGCCGGGGTCCCACCCCCTTTCCGGGCAGGCCCATCTGGAGACCCTTGGAGGGTATGAGCCCCACAGGGAGGACGCCTCACTCTGGGGGAGCCATAGGTGTGCTCCTGGAATTCCCGGGGGTACCTGGGCTCCTTCAGTCACGTGACATGCTGTAGCCACACCCCGGGCTCCTACAGGTCCGATTCTGGGTCCAGGGCTGTGAGCACAGGCAGAGAGCTGCCTGGGGGTCTCAGCGGCCAAGTGCGTTTTAACAGGAACCGTGTCCATAACCCCCTGATATGTTAAAATGCTTCCCAACTTATCAGGCGTATCGGCCTCGGTGCAGGGATGTGGAAAGGGAGGCTAAGAGAGGTCACGCAGCGTCCTGGCCTGCAAGAGGTGAGCCGGCTGGGGCCGAGGGAGAGGTCTGGCGATGGCTCGACGCTGCTGCTGCGAATCCTTTGAAGTTCAAAAGCTGCAGGCTGATGGCCTGGCCCTGCCGGCGTGGGCCAAGGCTGGTGACCGGCTTTCCACAGAGGATGCGCAGAGCAGACCCCGGGCGAGTTTCAGAGGAAGCTTCCAGAAGTCTGGGCGCAGGGAATGGGCGCAGAAGCTTTTTTTTTTTTTTTTTTGGCAGGTAGAGTTAGAGAGTGAGAGAGAGAGAGAGAGAAAGGTCCTCCTTTTGTTGGTTCACCCCCCAAATAGCCGCTACGGCCAGTGCTGTGCTGATCCGAAGCCAGGAGCCAGGTGCTTCCTCCTGGTCTCCCATGCAGGTGCAGGGCCCAAGGACCTGGGCCATCCTCCACTGCCTTCCCAGGCCACAGCAGAGAGCTGGCCTGGAAGAGGGGCAACCGGGACAGAACTGGCGCCCCAACCGGGACTAGAACCTGGAGTGCCGGCGCCACAGGCAGGGGATTAGCCAAGTGAGCCGCGGTGCCGGCCAAGGACCGGTTGCAGAAGCTTTAAAAGGAAGTTCCCTTCCCAGCCGCGCAGGGCCCAGGCGGCTCCGCCCCGGTGACGTCTCCCTTCTTCTCCGGGGTCTCCACCCCGTTCCTCCGGGCAAAGATACGGTTTATCTGCACGAATGTCTGCCCCTTGGTCTCAGGGATCACCACGTAGATGTAAATGGCAGTGAGGAGGCAGACGCCCGCAAAGACGATGAAACTGTAGGCTCCGATGGCCTCCTGGACCGAGAGACGGAGAGAGTGGGAGGCCGTGGGGCGGGCCCTGGCAGGGACAGTCCTGTGGGTCCCCAGGGGCTTTGTGGTGGCCAGTCTTGTTCTGCTCTTGGGCCGGTGACAGAGCCAGAAAACTGGATCCTGCCCTAAATGGCATCCTTGGCCTTTAGCCACAGACCTCCCGGCCTTCACACCCTTGGTGTGTTGCGAGCCAGAAGGGCAGGGGTCGGGGGGTTGTGTCCCCTCGCCCTGGCTCCAGCGGGCTCTCTATTACCCTTGAACGCCACAGACCAGAGCCCTGGCCTTACGGGGTGGGTGGGGGAGCCCCCACACCACAGCACAGCATCCCAGGCATGACCGGTGTTCCCTGCAGGAGGGTTGGCATTGTTCCCTGGAGCTCTCCCTGTCTCAGCGCCCATCAGGGAGGCCCAGGGATGGGGGCACCCGGGGCCTGGGCTCACTCACCTGCACGGACGGGAACACGAAGCCTATGACGAAGTTGGTGAGCCAGTGCACCGTCCCATCCACCACGAAGGCAGCCGGCCGGGAGGACTGCAGGAAGATCTCTGTCCTCACCACCGAGGGCACGGGGCCTGGGCCGTGGGAGGGGGAGAGTGGATCGAGAAGGGAGCAGGGGGCCTGGCTGGCCCTGGCCTCTGACCCTGTGGGAGCCCCTGCTGGGATCAGGGGCCAGAAAGGCCCCCACCCCTGCCCTGCAGAACTGGGTCACAATTGGGCCAGAAGCCACAGAGGTCTGCTTGGCAAAGCCCGGGTGGGGAGCCCAGAGTTGAATCCCCATGCACGGGAAGTGCGGAGACAAAGCAGAGAGGAGGAAGGCGAGGCAGCAGTGAGGACTCGGTCCATGCAGGGAGTGGACCTTCCCCTCCCAGATGCCCCCAGTGTGTCACCCCCTTCCTCTGTGTTGGGGTCACCCTGAACCTAGAGGGTTGAGGCCGGCTCAGTGAGTTCCTGGGCTTGGGCAGTGCTGCCCTCCTGTGGTAGGTCTGGGAATGGCAGCCCCAAGTGCTGCCCCTCTCCTTGGGTGCGTCTCTTTGTCAACAGTTTTTCATGACCACCCCCCAGGGAGCTTTCCCTAAAGCGTCCAAAGCCAGTTTCCCACAATTGCCACCCCCATGAAATCCTAGTGCAGCAGCTATCCTGTGCATCTGTCTGTCTTGTATCCAGCTCAGGGGCTTTATACATAGAGACCCCCTGCTGCTCCCCCACTCCCAGGGACTCTGCCCCCCTGGATATGCACAGCGGGTGGGGACAGGAACTCACAGCCGCAGGATGAAGCTGCTCTTGGCACTAAAAAGGGCGGAACTCCCGCACCCCAGGAGAGAGGAGGCTGCTGGTGAGGGAGCTACTGCCCCGCCTCCTGCTTCCCTCGGGACCAGGCGCAAAGGTCACATCCACCCACCCGGGGGTCTGGCATCTGCCAGCTCAGCTGGTCACCTGCGTGCTTCACGCAGGCAGCCTGGACCCGTGGGAGGACAGTGGCCACTCCCCGGGACACCGAGGCAGGGCGGGATGGACTGCCGGGCACCCAGGCCTCCCACACACACCCACACAGCGTCTCAGGATCCAGAGGCATCTGCCCCAGGCAGCGAGACCGAGGGTGGAGCCTCAGGAGTGGACTGGAGTGAACTGGAGTGGCCGCCGTGGAAATGGTGACAGGCAGGGGTCTTCAGGACGGGTGGGGTCTGCGCAGGTGGGGAGGGTGGGGTATTGGGAATACTGTGGACACGGGCCTCATGGACTCCACTCACTTCATAGGTACTTGTGCACCTGCAATGTGCGGGGGCCCTGCAGGGCTGGTGGGGGCGGGGTGGGGCCAGGCAGTACTCACTGGGCCCGATGGAGTGTCCCGCGATGTAGGCAAAGACACAGAGCACACCCAGGTAAGACAGCCCAGCGACCTTGCTCTGCAGGGGAGAGGGCGGTCAGAACGAGGCCCCACCCCCAGCCTGCTGCTCTGCAGGCTTCCCGAAGCCTTGGCTGTTTTCAAGTGGGGGGCTCAGGCGCGTGTTTCTGTTGTTTTCCCGTCGGCCACCCCTCTCTGCACTCCACAGACGTGAGCCACTGGGTGTCCACACACCCCTCTGAGCGAGGGCGGTGCCGTCTGTCCTACCAATGTGAGCCCAGAGTACAGGCAGGGAGACCCCCGGCCCCGCGGGGACCAAGCACTGGCCCACATCACACAGTCGAGGGCAGGGCCTTGGGGTCCTGGCTCCCTCAGCCGGGTCCTCAGGTGTCACTCAGATGGCCCCAAGCTCACTGCCAGGGACCAAGGCTGCAGGGGGGGGGGGCGGGCAGCAGACAGGGTGGTGGGCGGGCGACCAGAACCCACAAATAAGGGACAGAGACGGCTGGGGGAGTGGCAGGAGGCCGGGTCCATTTCAATGCCTCGTGCAGAGGAGGACGTGGCCAGGTGGATGGGGCAGCCGGACACAGCGCCAAGCGGGAGCAGATTTTCCACAGAGTCCACAGGACGAGCGGAAGAGAAGGGCCACCCAGTAGGCCACCGAGGTTTGTGGAACGCAGTGAAGGGATCTCGGTGGCAATGTCTTCACTTCCGGTCTCTTTTGCCTCCAGACCGGAAATGTTCTTGTGAGCAGGCACTTGGCCCAGTGGTCAAGGAGGTGCTCGGGACGCCCGCATCTTTTATCACAGGCCTGGTTCAAGTCCCGGCTCTGCTTCTGAGTCCAGCTTCCTGCGGATGGGCATCCTGGGAGGCAGCTAGTGATGGCCCAAGTATTAGGGCCCCGCCACCCTTGTGGGAGACCAGGATGGAGTTCTTGGCTCCTGACTTCAGCCTGGCCCAGCCTTGGCTGAGGCAGGCATTTGGGGGATGAACCGTTAGACAGAGGATCTCTCTGTCTCTGTCTCTCTTTCAAATAAAAATTAATTAAAGCTTGGAAGAGAAGGAAAAAAGCAAAGACCTTGTCTCCAAGTTATGGGAGAACGTCTTCACACGTCCCTGTACCAGGCTGGGTCACATTTCCAGTTGCACACTTTTCATTTGGAAGGGCTTCAGGACAGGGTGCAATAACCTGGCCAGCAACAAGGACAGAGAGGAAGCCCAGGAGACACAAGCTGAGGCGTGGAAACATTGTATCGTGCTGCCCTGGGTTAGGCTGGCAACATCAGCAGCCCACCTTGGATCCCCAGTTCCAGTCCAGTCCTGGCTGCTCCACTTCCAAGCCAGCTCCCCACTAACGCTAGCGCACCTGCGAGGCAGTGGATGATGGCCCGAGTACTTGGGTCCTTACCATCCATGTGGGAGACCCTGGCTCCTGGCTTTGGCCTGGCCCAGCCCTGGCTGTTGCAGCCAGTTGGGGAGTGAACCAATGGATGGACAATCCTTTTCTCTCTGTGTTTCTGTCTCTTCTTCTTTGTCACTCTGCCTTTCAAATAATCAAATAAATAAGTACCTCTTCAAAAAATAATTTAAAAAACAAAAGGACTTCATATTACGGCCATCATGTGTGCTTCTGTAACTCCTGCAGAACACGGAGCGGATACGAGAGAACTTGAACGGCGCAGGCTTTGCCGGGGGCCGTGGACGAGAACTTGAATGGCACAGGCTTTGCCGGGGCCGTGGACGAGAACTTGAACGGCACAGGCTTTGCCGGGGGCCGTGGACGAGAACTTGAATGGTGCGGGCTTTGCCGGGGGCCGTGGACGAGAACTTGAATGGTGCGGGCTTTGCCGGGGCCGTGGACGAGAACTTGAACGGCACAGGCTTTGCCGGGGCCGTGGACGAGAACTTGAACGGCACAGGCTTTGCCGGGGGCCGTGGACGAGAACTTGAATGGTGCAGGCTTTGCCGGGGCCGTGGACGAGAACTTGAACGGCGCAGGCTTTGCCGGGGCCGTGGTGCTGAAGCTCACAGGCAGTTTTCATTCCTGCTTCCTTCCTGGGCTCTGCTGTTGCCCATCCTGTCCCCGCTGGGTCTCCATCTGGTCTCTAGGCAGCCTTCCTGTTGCAGGTTGACCAGGTCCAGCAGGCGCTCTGCCCACTCCATCCTGGAGCCCACGGAGCGCGTGGAGCCTTAAGCCCTGCTCACTCCCTCCGTTGCAGCCTCCTGTGTGTCCCCGCCCCTACAGCAGCGAACGCTGTGTGGCCGATCTCCACGCGTGGTCTGCCACCCACACGGACCTCAGATCCCGGTTTCTTCTGCTTCCGGAGGCGACGATTTCCAAGTCCCCTTCTTGGGTCCTCACTGGTTCATCCTTGATGGTGTGTGGTCTCACACTTGTGCCCAAGCCGGTGTTGCCTCACCACAGGCCAGGGGTGCCACCCAGAGCCAGGGCCCCTGTTAGGGAAGCCCCCTCCCTGCATTTTGTGCCCCCACTCCCGCCTTGCCCTCCCCGGCCAGGAGAGTGGGGTCAGACCTGGAAGAGGAGCGCCAAGGTCAGCACCAGGCAGGCACAGCCGCAGAGGCCATAGCCCACCAGCAGGAGGAGCCGCCTTCCCAGCTGCTCCACGGCCACTGCCTGCAGGGGAAGCCAGCCGTGAGGAGCAGGGATGGCACCCGGGGTGCCCTGCAGCTCCCACGCCCCTCACAGTCCACAGTCCCCTGCTGCCGCCCGGGGGCTCCCACCACCCCTCAGGTACCTCCCCGCTGTAATGGCCACCTTTTCTCATTCCTGCGTTTCTTGCTCTCGCATCTCGGGGCCTGGCTGGCCCTGGGGTGCTGGCCCCCGACAGTTGTCTGATCCCACGAGCCCAGCCATAGCGTCCCGGGATGCCATTTCACACGCAGCCCACCCCGACCAGGTGGCCTCTCCCACTCTGGGCCACTCTCCGCCTGCCCTGTTCCCTGGTCAGGCACGGCGCTGCACCCGCAGCCCACTGAGATGCTCCACCCTGGCCAGTGCCCAGCCTGCCTCCCCTGCCTTGCCTGTTCCCTCCCACAGAAACCACAACAAGCTCTCTTGCCCACATTTCCCTGTCACCTCCGGTCCCATGATTGACCCTGGGGTGCCCCTTCCCCCCTCCCCCCCCCCCCCCCCGTGGCATGGCATGTCCTGCTGGACCCCTCCTCCAGGGAACTGGGAGCAGCCAACCTTTCAACACCAGGCGCCTCCTGATCTGGTGGCCTCACCACACCCAAACAATGATAGAACCTTGGTTAAACAGTTCCCCCTCCTCGTCCTGGTGCTCCGGCCAACTGGACTTGGGACTCGCGTCTCCAGGGTCCCTCCCGGCCCTGTCCTCTCTGCCAGCTCCTCCAAGCTCGGTCCCTGCTGCTCCTTCCGCTCGGTTCCTTCCTCTTGCACTTTGAATAAGGCGTCTCGCCCATGCTCACGGCAGCTCCACACCAGGCCCTGCACGGTCCCCCGAGTCCCGCTACTTCCTGCCCTCCCAACAGCCCAGGCCGGGTCACCACTGCCGTGCAGCCAGGGCCAGGCAGCAGCATGATGGCCATGCCTGTCTTGTACCCAGGGTCGAGTTTGTCCTGCACGCCTGTACCCGGATATTGTTCCTCTAGGGAGGGTGGTGGAGAGGGAGGCCCTAGACCTGCTCGTTTATCCTGGAGGAGGCTCAGAGGAGGCGGGACCCTGCCCCCCTCCCCAGGAAGAAAAGGGAGGGGCCAGGGGAAGCCAGTGGGAGGAAGGGCTTCAGCTTTGGGCCTGGTGACCTCCCTCAGTTCTCCATCACCCTGACCCTTTCCCCCTTAACCCTCCCCTCCCTGCCACTCTGAATCCCCTGGGAGCTGGTCAAGACTTAACCTGGCTCTGGGGAAAACACAAAAAAGCAATAAATAACCTCCTAAAAATTTCAGCCATGGGAGCAACTCAACAAATGGAAATGGAGATAACTAGGGGGTAACTCATCAGCTCATCTTTTTTTCTTTTTTCTTTTTTTTTTGCCAGGCAGAGTTAGACAGAGAGGGAGAGAGAGAGAGAGAGAGAGAGAGAGAGAAAGGTCTTCCCTCCATTGGTTCACCCCCCAAATGGCTGCTACGGCCAGCGCTGCGCCGGTCCGAAGCCAGGAGCCAGGTGCTTCTCCTGGTCTCCCATGTGAGTGCAGGGCCCAAACATTTGGGCCATCCTCCACTGCCCTCCCGGGCCACAGCAGAGAGCTGGACTGGAAGAGGAGCAACTGGGACAGAATCCAGTGCCCCAACTGGGATGAGAACCTGGGGTGCCAGCGCCACAGATGGAGGATTAGCCTAGTGAACCACGGCGCCGACCAGCTCATCTTTCTAACACAGCACTTAGATCAAGGCACCTGGAGTTCAGATTTTAAATCCTGAACCCTGAAGTGACAATATGGCACCAACAACATTCACTACATCAGAAGACCGGGAACGCAAGTGCCACCAGCATTTCACAAAGAAGACACTTGCACCTGAGGTTCTTTGAGTCACCTGGTGGGGGTCACACAGGCAGCAAGTATGTGACCCTAGGACCGGGGCCACAGCACTCAGCTGACCCCGTGGGGCTCCTGTCTGCCCGGGAAGGATGCTTCTCAGGCACTCACGGAGATGACGGTCATCACGATGTTGACCACGCCGGCCCCCACCGTCACGTACTGGGAGTGAGTAGCTGCCACTCCGGCTGACGTGTAGATGGTGTCCGCATAGTAGTTGATCTAAAACACAGAAGCAGGGTGTGAGGGAGGCCGAGGACCCAGGCTGCTGGCTTCTCTCTGTGCCCAGGATGCGTCCCTGGGACAGAAGGTGGTGATGGGTTCGGGACACCCAGGAGCTGGACCACCGACCGCTCTGATGTGTTCCCCTCTACCACCTGTGACTGCGAGCTCAGAGCCACATCCTTCCCTGTCACCGTGGCCAAGGCGGCCCCTGCTCGGCTGGCGTCTGGTCCACGCCCAGGGTTGGTGACACAGGCAGCCAGGGCTGTCAGCCCTTCCAGGACCCTTGTTGAGCATCCGCAGATCGGGGGCGTGGGCCTTTAGCCTCGCGGTTAGGACACCCACGTCCAGTACCGCAGGCCGCGGATTGATTCCTGGCTCTGGCTTCTGATTCCAGCTTCCAGACCCTGGGAGGCAGCAGCAAAGTCGCAAGTGACTGGGCTCCTGTCGCTGACGTGGGCGACCTGGCTCCTGGCTTCAGCTGTTGCAGGCATTTGGGGAGGGGACAGGGAGGAATAGAGGCTGGGAGCTCTGTCTGTCTAGTTGTCTGTTTTTGTCTGTCTCTCAAATAAAAAAAATAGAAAACAAAGCCACGAATCCTGGAAGACCCAGAGCCACCTCTTGACACCGCCCTGAACGTCCACACTGAGGTTCCTGGAAGCAACCTCCGGATTTTGTAGCTCCCTGCCCTCCATGCCACACCCCCCAGAGATACGGTCAGAGCAAAGGGCCGTATTCTAGGAGGCGACGGCACAACATTGGGGCCCGGTGAGGCCCTGGGCTCCTGGCCCAGGTGGGAGCAACCAACCGCCTTCCCCAGGAGCCGCAGTGTCCGCCTGGTGCCACCGGCCCCCTGCACAGAGCAAAGAGCTCGGCAGGAGAGGTCTCCCTGCGGTGCCTGGGAAGCCCAGGACAGGCAGAGTGGCCGAGGGGGAGGCGGAGCCGGGAGGCAGAGCAGCCTCTGACTCCCCCCAGGACTGGCCTGCTGGAGGCGGAGCCGTGTCTCAGTAAGAAAGGGAAGCTGTCTCCTGAACAGTCCCGGGTGAGCAGAGAAGCCCCCGAGAGACAAGGGGCCTCTGCTCCTCCCAGCCTCTCCCAGTCCCGCGTCTGAAACATGCACACCCCTGAGGCTCCCCGGGGGTGTCTGGCTAGGTCCATGCCTGCCGGCATACCGCATTGATCCCGGACAGCTGCTGGCCCGCCATGAGCACAATGATGGAGACCAGCTGCCAGCGCAGGGGCCGGAAGGTGAACAGGTTGAGCACTGACAGGTGCCCCTCAGCGCGCTCGGCTCGCTCCTCCTCCCGCATGTCATCCAGCTCGGCTTCCACGTCGGCCGCACGGCCTCTCAGCCTCCGCAGAGCTGTGCGACAGAGGGTCACCCAGGGTGGCCGGCTCACCGCCACTAAGAGCTGTCCCCCTGCTCACCGCCACTGTCCCCTGGCTTCACCCTCAATGTCCCCGGCTCACCGCCACTGTCCCAAAGATTTCAGGATGCAAGGGACGGCTCCCCGTGACTTCGCCTGCTCCACACTCAGCAGATCTCCACTGTTTGACCCTAGCCAGGTCCCCAGCACCAGGGCTGTGCCCCCAGTTGCCACCCTCCCATCCCCCACCCCACTCAGTCTCTCAACTCTGATGCCCGGGACTCTGACCCTGACCTCAGTCTCAGCCAGACCTACCCACAGCTGCCCAGCCCCAGCGTGGACCCCCGTGGGGCGCCGCCTGCCTTTCAGTACCTCGCCGTGCGGCTTCCTCGTCTCCTTTCTGGATCAGGGTGTAGCGGGGGCTCTCGGGGAAGAAGGGCAGGGAGAGGAGCTGCAGCAGCGCTGGGATCCCGGTGACAGCCAGGAGCACGGGCCAGCCTGGAGGAGCCGACACCTGGAACTCGAGCCCAGGACAGGCCGGGGTGGGGGGGGTCTCTGTGCACCTCGGCTGGTGTCACAGTGTGACCTCTCCTCTGAGGTCACCTGCCCATGGTGTCCCCACCCTGACCAAGGACCGGGGGGACCAAGATGTTCGCGGTCCTTCCAGAAGGCCTGGGAGAGACAGGGTTACACCAGCACCTCCCACCCTGCTAGCTACGATGTGAATGGGCAGCATATCAACCTCTCCGAGCCTTGTGGGAAATGCTTGTCAGGCTAAAACTGTGCATGGGTTTCAAAGTTTTTGCACGAAAATTTTAAAAATTCCATTTTTCATGAACTTTTTGAAATGCCCTCGTAGAGATGATAACACTGCTAAGAGAGCATCGGCTGAGGAGGGAGCAGGAGGGGGCAGGAGCCCACGCACAGGGGCTTCCCTCCAAAACGGGTGTCCGACCCCCTGGGGGAAGCCCGTCCCGGGAGGATTTACCCCCAAACCCACGGGCATCCTGACCCTGAATGATCTTTGCCAGACCACCCACGGGCTTACCAGTGTCTGAGTCCCTTCAAGCTACCGTGTGGAACACAGCGACTTGGATCCACCCAGGAAGGAGTTGGTGTGGAATCCGGGGCTTTGGCAAATGTCTGTGAAAACCCCACTGTGTTCACGGGGCCTTTGCTGCCGGCCCACGTTCATTCGCCTGCCATGCCGATGACTGTCACACGTCCTTCCCAGCTTGGAGCAAAACCTCTCCTCTCGACCCCCCTCCCCTCCCAGCCTCCCCTGAGCGGCCTGCTGGACATGTGGGGTACAGGTGGACGAGCGGCCGGGCCCCCAGCCCCCGGCTCCCCCGTCACCTGTCGCATTGCCCAGGATGGCCTGGAGGCTGAAGACCTGTGCCAGGAAGACGCCGATGATGACGAACACCTCTGTCATGGTGCCCAGGGCGCCTCGCAGCTGCTTGGGAGCCAGTTCTCCCAGGTACATGGGGAGGGCGCTGTAGGAGATGCCTGTCGGGCAAAGCAGAAATGAGGAGACCGAGGGCCGCCGCCCAGGACCCCGGTGCCTGAGGGTTAATTCACTTCCATTCCCTGTGACCCCGTTTCTGCTAGACCACTCCTAGCAGGGGAGGCGTCTCTGTGTCCCTGGGGTTTAGAGAGCTCTGGCTTTGGTTTATTTCCTAATGTTTCCAATGCTTGTTTACTTATATACCTCTTTTTTTTTATTTTTAAGATTTATTTATTTTACTTGATAGGCAGAGTGACAGAGAGAGAGAGGGAGAGACAGAGAGGCAGAGAGATCTTCCATCTGCTGGTTCACTCTCCGAACAGCTGCAACAGCTGGGGCTGGACCAGGCCAAGGCCAGGAGCCTGGAACTCCATCTGGGTCTCCCACATGGGTGGCAGGGCCATCAGCTGCTGCTTCCCCAGGTGCATAAGCAGGGAGCTGGATCAGAAGTGGAGCGACCCAGACTCGAAGTGGAGCTCCAAGATGGGATGCCGGCATTGCAAGTGGAGGCTTAACTCGCTACTCCATGACGCTGTCCTCCCGGCCCTGCCGTGTTAATACGAGAATCCATTGCAGCCAAGAAATCGCCCTCTTCTGCTGACCGAGACCTCGGATTCTCTGTGCTTTCTCCAGAGCCCCCATCCTCAGTCCAGACTTCCCCTCCGGGGCCAGCGCTGCGGTGCAGTGGGTGACGCTGCTGCCTGTGGTGCCCGCATCCCATATGGGCACCGGTCCAAGTCGTGGCTGCTCCACTTCCAATCCAACTCCCTACAAATGTGCCTGGGAAGGCAGTGGATGATGGTCCAAGTGTTTGGGTCCCTGAACCACTGTGGGAGACCTGGAAGAAGCTCCTGGCTTCAGATCAGCCTAGCTCTGGCCATTGTGGCTATTTGGGGAGTGAACCAGTGGATGGAAGACCTCTCTGTCTCTAAAAACCCCCACCTCTCTCTGTGAAACTCTGTTCCTTTTAAATAAATAAATAAATAAATATATATATATTTTAAAAAACCAACTGTCGGCCGGCGCCATGGCTCAATAGGCTAATCCTCTGTCTGTGGCGCCGGCACACCAGGTTCTAGTCCCGGTTGGGGCGCCGGATTCTGTCCCAGTTGCTCCTCTTCCAGTCCAGCTCTCTGCTGTGGCCCGGGAGTGCAGTGGAGGATGGCCCAAGTCCTTGGGCCCTGCACCCCATGGGAGACCAGGAGAAGCACCTGGCTCCTGGCTTCGGATCAGTGCGCCGCGCCTGCCGCAGCACACCAGCCGTGACGGCCATTTGGGGGGTGAACCAATGGAAAAAGGAAGACCTTTCTCTCTGTCTCTCTCTCTCTCTCTGTCTAACTCTGCCTGTCAAGAAAAAAAAAAAAAAGATCTTGTTAAACAAATGGAAAGAGCCAGGAAACACGAGGTTCAGAAGGACCTTGGGCCAGAGACAGGAGGCTGCCCCCAGAAAAGAGGCCGTCTGAGGCGGCAAAGACCCCTCGCCTGCCCAGTTTTCCGCCTTGGCCACGGGGCTGGGCACGCCTGAGACTTCTCCTGGTGGACCTGAGCCGGGGCCGGGCAGGAGGCTGCCCCCAGAAAAGAGGCCGTCTGAGGCAGCAAAGACCCCTCGCCTGCCCAGTTTTCCGCTTTGGCCACGGGGCTGGGCACGCCTGTCTGAGACTTCCCCTGGTGGACCTGAGCCGGGGCCGGGCTACCAGCTGCGTCTCCGGTACCTGCACAGACTCCCAGCAGCACTCGAGAGAAGATGATCAGCTCAAACGCCCGGGCCACTTTGCTCACACCCATCAGGATGGCGGGGATGATGGCGAAGATGTTGTTGATCAGCAGCGTCCCCCTCCTGCAAGCACAGCAGAGCCAAGGGCAGCAGTGCAGGTGGCACCGAGGCCTCTTCTCCGGGCGGGCGCCACAGACGGTGGCCGGGGGGGGGGGGGGGGCTGCAGACGGAGGCGAAGCCCTTAGCTCAATGTGAGGCATTAGAGGGTGGGTGGTGATGACGTCAGGGGTGCCCTCGGAGGGGGTCCGTGCCTTTAAGCAGACACACAAGCTCACTCTCCTGTCTCTCTGCCCCAGCCCCACCTCTAGGGCTGGCAGCTTCCACGCTTTCAGGGGTGATAAGGCCATCACCAGCCCCAGGACACTTGCACAGCCAGTGTGACTTCCCCGCATCTTTGAGGATCCCTGGACCCTGAGGGACACAGCTGTCATGATCGGCCGGGATCCACGCCGGGAGCAGGGCTGGAGTTCTCCGAAATATCCCAGCCCAGTCCAGAGAACCCACAGACAGGCAAACTGCATTTCTGTCCCTGAGGTGACCACACCCTGGGAGGATGCCCATCGGAGCCTGAACAGAGGTCAGCCAGGCCGAGGCTCCCTGGGCAGCCCGCATGTGCGGCCACCTCCTGCTACCCAGCCTTTCCTGAGCCGGGACAGCACCGGGCAGCGCTGAGGTCTCCTCTGTGAGATCTGCTCTCCGCCAGGCCTCGGTGACCGTGGACTTCAGACAAGGAAGTGGAGGCCAAGCCCAGGGTCCTAGAACAGTTTCAACACTCTTGTTGCCGCTCGGAACAACACAGACTGATCTGCAAAGCGGCCTGAACACAGGCAGATGTTTGCAGAGGGATTAGGATGCCTGTGTCCTGTATCGAGTGCTTGGGTTTTAGTCCCGGCCCCACTCCCAAATCCAGCTTCCTGCTGCTGCACGCCCAGGGGTCGGCAGGTGATGGCTGAAGTACTTGGGTCCCTGCCACCATGTGGGAGACCTGGATTGAGTTCCTGGCTTCTGGCAGTGGCCTGGTCCAGCCCCAGCTGTTGTGGGTTTTGGGGGAGTGAACCAGCAGATGGGAAATTTCTTTTTCTCTCTCCTCACCTGCTCTACTTCAAATAGACATATATTTTTTTCTTTCTTTATTTGACAGGCAGAGTTAGACAGTGAGAGAGAGAGACAGAGAAAAGTCTTCCTTCCGTTGGTTCACCCCCCTAATGGCTGCCACGGCCGGCTCTGCGCCGATCCGAAGCCAGGAGCCAGGTGCTTCTCCTGGTCTCCCATGAGGGTGCAGGGGCCAAGCACTTGGGCCATCCTCCACTGCCCTCCCGGGCCATAGCAGAGAGCTGGCCTGGAAGAGGAGCAACCGGGACTAGAACCCGGAGCCCAGGCGGAGGATGAATCAAGTGAGCCACGATGCTGGCCCTGACACATTTTTTTAAAAGATGTATTTATTTGTTTGAAAGTCAGAGTTACACAGAAAGAGAAGGAGAGGCAGAGAGAGAGAGAGAGAGAGAGAGAGAGAGGTCTTCTATCCTCTGGCTCACTCCCCAGTTGGCCGCAACCGCCAGAGCTGTGCCGATCTGAAGTCAAGAGCCAGGAGCTTCTTCCAGGTCTCCCATGTGGGGGCAGGGGTCCAAGGACTTGGGCCATCTTCTACTGCTTTCCCCAGCAGAGAGCTGGATCGGAAGTGGAGCAGCCAGGACTTGAACCGGCGCCCATAGGGGATGCTAAAACTGCCGGCTGTGGCTTTACCTACTCCGCCACAGCTCCGGCCCCAAATAGACAAATTTAAAAGACATTTAAAACAGCCTGAATGATGGATACTCACATTACCATCAGTCAGGTGCACAGTGGATGGCAAGCCGTTAATCGAATATTTCTAAGAAGAGGCTCTTTAACTAAAAGTCGTGATTTCCAACCGGCAATGTTGCTCGCGTGTATGGAAAGGGCACAGGCGTGGTTTGGGAGTCATGGTCACTAGAGGTACCTCTCCCCCCACCCACAAGCTACCTAATGTAGCTCCATCATGGGGTAACTGGGCTTCGAGGGCGTGGGGTCTGACCACACGGGACACCCCGAGCCTCACCCCGAGACCTTGGCTCCGCCTCCCCTTCCAGGGAACCCTGACCTGTGCGTCTCCCTTATCTGTGAGTCACACATGCACAGCCCCCGGGCTGAGGCTGGAAGATTAGTGGATCCCTGTGAGCCAAGCAAAGTACAAAGAGCTGGTCTCCCAACAAGATAGGAGACCGTGGCACGTGGAGCGACCATGCCTGACCCCAAGCCTCAGGACTCCCCATGACGAGGCCGGGCAGGGAGAGGCTGCAGCTGTTGGAGCGTGGCGCCACGGTCACGTGACCCTGCAGTGTGGTCCAATCAGCAACACCGAGCGAGCAGCTGCTAGAAGTGCTTACAAGGCGTGGCACTGGGGACTGTGGGGAGCTTTGGCCTCCCTGGTAGTGCAGGAGGGGTGGGGATGCCGTTCCCCTGCTGCTGTCCAGGAGAGGAACCCAGGGAACAGTGGGGCTGGTGTGGGTACTGATGTCCCTGGCTGAGGAGGTGGAGTGCAGCTCTCCTGGTTTTCAGGGCCACGCCTTCTCCCCAGCAGGTGCACGGGGACCCAGAGGTAGTGTGGGTTACTAATGTGAATTTCAAGCGAGGGCGGCACACCCTCTGCTTACCTGCCACATTTATCCACCAGGTGGCCGACAAGCCACGACCCCAGCAAGCCGCCCAGAGGAAACACAGACACAGTGCAAGACCACAGGAGCAGCAGGGCCTTCTCGTCCATGAACCTTCCGTGTCGCTCAAAGTAAGTTTCATTATAAAATGACTTCAGGACCTGCAAAGCATTGCCCCATGCTCAGTGGGAATACTCACAGCCGTGAGACAAGGGGACGGTGCGCAGAGGTGTGCCCTGGGACACAACAAACCTGCGGCTTCCTGGCTGCTCCCTGAGATTCAACACCTGCCGCACGAGGCGCCAGTGCTGCGGTGCCGCCAGTTAGGCTGCTGCCTGCATTGCCGGCGTCCCATGTTGGAGCACTGGTTTGAGTCCCTGCTGCTCTGCTTCTGCTCCAGCTCCCTGCTAGTGTGCCTGGGAAGGCAGCAGAAGACGGCCCCTGTCACCCACATGGAAGACCCAGATGGACCTCTGAGTCCTGGCTTCAGCCTGGCCCAGCATCTGCCATTGCAGTCATGTGGGGAGTGAACCTGCAGATAGAAGAGTGCTCCTGTGTTCTCTGTGTGTGTGTGTCTTATGTCCCCCCCGTCCCGTCACTCTGCCTTTCAAATAAACAAATACATTGTTTAAAAAATTAAACTCAATTTAAAAAGGATCCTTGAAGAATTCATTATTAAAAATCGACACCAAATTGTTAGAAACTCACTTTTCAGAGACTTACTTTCTCAGAGGCAACACAGGAAATATCCTTACTGATTGTGTGACTTTGAGGAATGTATATTACCTTTTTTTTTATTTGAGAGGTAGAGTTACTGAGAGTGAGAGGGATAGACAGAGAGAAAGGTCTTCCTTCCGTTGGTTCACTCCCCAAATGGCTGCAATGGCCGGAACTGTGCCGATCAGAAGCCAGGAGCCAGGTGCTTCTTCCTGGTCTCCCATGCGGGTGCAGGGGCCCAAGCACTTGAGCCATCTTCTGCTGCTTTCCCAGGCCATAGCAGAGAGCTGGATTGGAAGAGGAGCAGCTGGGTCTTGAACCAGCGCCCATATGGGAAGCTGGTGCCACAGGTGAGGATTAACCTACTGTGCCACAGCGCCAGCCCTGAGGGGTGTATATAACCTTTAAATATAAGCCTCAATTTCCTCGTCAGTTCTAGATATATACATATACATCTATATACATGTATGTATATACATCTCATAGAGAATGTTTGAGCTTGGAAAGTGATAAAGCAATGGTACTTTGCTTGACTCAGAGATGACGTTCTGGAGCAGGTGTTTGGCACCAGGACACCCACGTCCCATCATCAGAGTGCCCAGGATCAAGTCCCGCCTCCACTTCCTATCCAGCTGCCTACTTATGTGCACCTGGGAGACAGCAGGTGATGGCTGAAGTACTTGAGTCCCTGGTACACACATGGGAGACCCAGTGGCTTCAGCCCTGACCCAGCCATGGCTGTTGTGGGAGTTTGGGGCATGAACCAGCAGATGGGAGATCTCAGACTGCTCAGAGGTACCTATCCATCTCTCCCTTTCAAATAAATAAGTGAAAAAATGTTTGAAGGTGTCCCATCACATCATATACACTGTACGTGCCTGTGATACATACCCCTTCAGCACATATACCTGTATGCGTGTACACATATAGGAGGATATTCATATATGTGCTGGCAACTGCAGCAATACCTCCCACAAACCAGCAGCTATAAATTAAGAGAATTGATTTAATTTTTTAAAAATTTATTTGAAAGGCAGAGTGACCGAGAGGGAGAGACAGAGGGAGAAATCTTCCATCCACAGGTTCGCTCCTCAAATGACTGCAACAGCCGGGTCTGGGACTGGCCAAAAACAGAAGCCAGGAACTCTGTCTGAGCCTTGCATGTAGATTGCAGGGGCCCAAGCACTCGGGCCCTCCTCTGCAGTCTTCCCAGGCGCATCAGTAGGGAGCTGGATTGGAAGCGGAGCAGGTGAGACTGGGACCATTGCTCCAACATGGGATGCCAGCATTGCCAGCTATGGCTTAACCTGCTGAGCCACAATGCTGACCCTGATGTTAATTTTAAATAGGCAGCAGAGATGACACACACCAGGTCTTGGTAACGCTACCTGAATGCTGGGTCCCGGGCCCTCTGCCCCTCGGGACTTCTCCCTGACGCTGGTCCGGACTGTCAGGCAATCCCTGGTGTCCCCTCTCTAATGCATTCCTCCCATCAGAACTCACACCTGGCTCCCAACCAGCGAAATCCAGGCTGGTCCCCATCCCCCTCCGTGGGCTTTGGCTGTGGCTCCCAGCCCCAGGGTGCTGCAGAGCACTGCCTGTCCCCCAGCTCCGGGCTCATCTCACCCCATCCTCAGGTTTTCGTCCCCAGCTCTCACTCTGGCTGCCCTGCCAAGGTCACCCGCACCATCAACCAGGTCAAACTCATGGTCACTTCCGAGCCCCGCCCCCTCTGGGCCTGCTGCTGAGCTCCCCCCTCCGCCAGGCTTCTGGATGCTCTGCCTCCAGCTCCTCCCCCTCCCAGGACCCCCTCTCTTTTCCCCTTCCTCACCTCAGCCCGTGAATCCCAGAGCTCAGTCCCCGACCCCATGTTCCCCACCATTGACAGGTGGCCCTCCTGGGCAAGGACAGGGGCTGAGGCCCAGAGAGGCTGGGCAGGGCGTGCGCCTTCCCCACACCCCGTGGACGCCCTCCCAGCCAGAGCCGGCCCACCTGGTGTGGCGTGTTCACCACGGCCACGTTGTAGCCGTACTGGAAGGCGGAGCCGAAGGCTGCGCTCAGGGTTGCCAGTGCCAGGCTGGGCTGGAGCCGCTGGGGGGGGAGAGGGGGAAGGCAGAAGGTCAGGGACGCATGGGGCGGGGCCTCAGCGCCTCTGGCCAGCGTGAGGATGGCGGGAGTAAAAGTTGGGGTGGGAGCCACGAGGTGGGCTGGGGAGGGGAGGGTGCTTAGGAGAAGCTGACTTTGGGCACTGAAAGAACGGGGCTGAGGGGCCGTCTTCAGCGGGTGGGCAGGGAAGGCCACCCCGAGTCGGTGCCCATGGCGCTGGGGCTGTGGGAGCCTCACGGACAGAGCTGCCGACCGCGCATCCAGAACAGACCCTGGGAAAACCAGGGCCGTCCCCCAGCCCGTGGCCAGGATTTCCACGGTGACCACAACCTGGAGGGGTACTGGCCTCATAGGCGGCCGTCTGAGGAAGGGGTGGCAGGGCCGGGAGGGGGTCTGTGGCTGCCTCCCAGTCCGTCCAGAGCCGCGGCCCTGGGCCCTTTACCGCCTCCTGCTCTTGCACCCCTCACCCCCAGCCGCACCATCAGCTGCCCAGTGCCCGCAGCCCTGAGGCCGGCACAGCCGGCGCTGGCCAGATCAAGGAGGGCAGGGTTCGGGCGCTGTCTGGGGCCCCCGCTCTGTTACCTTAGGGGTGGGGTCTCTCCAGTGCATCCACTCTCCCAGCATGGCCCTGGAGCTGGACTCAACACGGCCAGGCTGCTGTCTGAGCAGCTAGGTTCGGGAGTAGTGGCTTCCCCAGACCCCCGTCTCAGGGCTGGGCCCCCTAACCCCCTCAGCACTGGAAACACGGGACCTTCACCTCCCCACAGGTGCCCACACCTGGCGGGAAAGGAGTGGGGCGGTGACGGTTCCCGAGCTTGGCACTTACCCACGCCCTGGCCTCTTTGCTCTCCATCCTTGTCCAGGCGGGAGGACAGGTGCGCTCTGCCTCCCGGGGGCACCTGAGCCCTGTCCTGTGGGGCCGCCTGCAGGACTTGCTCGGCCTGAGCCTGCCTGACTCTGTGACCCTTTTGCCCTCTGGACTCTGCCTGTTCTCCCAGCAGCTCCTTATTCTCGGATGGGTCGATAAGCTGTCTGCTGGTGTTTGGCCAGCGATAAGCTGCCTGCTGGTGTTTGGCCAGGAATTCACCTCTGCACCCACCAAGCCCCTGCCGGGGGCTCCCAGATGCAGCAAGGGGAAAACCAGGGTCAAACATCGGCCCCCAGAAATGAGGAGTCTGGGAGACTGAGGCAGGCCGCGGCTTGGCCCAGAGACGCTCCTCCTGAGTGGCCTCCTGGCTGCACCGGGGTGATTCTAACTGCAAGACTTGTAAAGAAACCCGCCTTCGTTATTCCCATCACAAATCAGCCTATGAGACACGAAACGAGGCTGCCTCCTTCAGACTCATCTCCATCAGCATTACAAGATAACTAAGTTCATCACGGCAAATCGTGGTCAGAATATCAGGTGCCCTGCTCTCTGCTGTGGCCTGGGAGTGCAGTGGAGGATGGCCAAGTGCTTGGGCCCTGCACCCCATGGGAGACCAGGAGGAGGCACCTGGCTCCTGCCATCGGATCAGCGCGGTGCGCAGGCCGCAGCGCGCTACCGCGGCGGCCATTGCAGGGTGAACCAACGGCAAAAGGAAGACCTTTCTCTCTGTCTCTCTCTCACTGTCCACTCTGCCTGTCAAAAAAAAAAAAAAATCAGGTGCCCTTCCCGGGGGTTATTATGAAAATGATCAGGAAAATGGACATCTCCCCCCCCCCTTTTTGGTATAAGATTTATTTATTTATTTGAAAGGCAGAGTGACTCACAGAGAGAGGGAGAGACAGAGACAGACCTCCCGTCCGCTGGTTCACTCCCCAAATGGTCATAACAGCCGGGGCTCAGCCAGGCTGAAGCCAGGAGCCAGGAACTCCACCCAAGCCGCCCACATAGGTGGTGGGGACCCAAGCACTCGAGCCACCATCTGTTGCTTCCCATGGTGCATATTACCAGGAAGCTGCATCAGAAGTGGAGTTTAGACCCAAACCCAGACTCTGCTACACAGGACGGAGGACCAGAAGTGGAGTTTACCCAGACCCAGACTCTGCTACAGAGGACGAGGACCAGAAGTGGAGTTTAGACCCAAACCCAGACTCTCCTCCATAGGACAAGGACCAGAAGTGGAGTTTAGACCCAGACCCAGACTCTCTACACAGGACGAGGACCAGAAGTGGAGTTGACCCAGACCCAGACTCTCTACACAGGACGGAGGACCGGAAGTGGAGTTTACCTAGACCCAGACTCCTACACAGGACGGAGGACCAGAAGTGGAGTTTACCCAGACCCAGACTCTGCTACAGAGGACGGAGGACCAGAAGTGGAGTTTACCCAGACCCAGACTCTGCTACAGAGGACGGAGGACCAGAAGTGGAGTTTACCCAGACCCAGACTCCTCCACAGGACGAGGACCAGAAGTGGAGTTTACCCAGACCCAGACTCTGCTACAGAGGACGGAGGACCAGGAGTGGAGTTTACCCAGACCCAGACTCCTACACAGGACGGAGGACCAGAAGTGGAGTTTACCTAGACCCAGACTCCTCCACAGGACGAGGACCAGAAGTGGAGTTTACCCAGACCCAGACTCCTCCACAGGACGAGGACCAGAAGTGGAGTTTACCCAGACCCAGACTCCTACACAGGACGGAGGACCAGAAGTGGAGTTTACCTAGACCCAGACTCCTCCACAGGACGAGGACCAGAAGTGGAGTTTACCCAGACCCAGACTCCTCCACAGGACGAGGACCAGAAGTGGAGTTTACCCAGACCCAGACTCCTACACAGGACGGAGGACCAGAAGTGGAGTTTACCCAGACCCAGACTCCTCCACAGGACGAGGACCAGAAGTGGAGTTTACCCAGACCCAGACTCCTACACAGGACGGAGGACCAGGAGTGGAGTTTACCCAGACCCAGACTCTGCTACAGAGGACGGAGGACCAGAAGTGGAGTTTACCCAGACCCAGACTCCTCCACAGGACGAGGACCAGAAGTGGAGTTTACCCAGACCCAGACTCTGCTACAGAGGACGGAGGACCAGGAGTGGAGTTTACCCAGACCCAGACTCCTACACAGGACGGAGGACCAGAAGTGGAGTTTACCTAGACCCAGACTCCTCCACAGGACGAGGACCAGAAGTGGAGTTTACCCAGACCCAGACTCCTCCACAGGACGAGGACCAGAAGTGGAGTTTACCCAGACCCAGACTCTGCTACAGAAGACGGAGGACCAGAAGTGGAGTTTACCCAGACCCAGACTCCTACACAGGACGGAGGACTAGGAGTGGAGTTTACCCAGACCCAGACTCCTACACAGGACGGAGGACCAGAAGTGGAGTTTACCCAGACCCAGACTCCTACACAGGATGGAGGACCAGGAGTGGAGTTTACCCAGACCCAGACTCTGCTACAGAGGACGGAGGACCAGAAGTGGAGTTTACCCAGACCCAGACTCTCCTACACAGGACGAGGACCAGAAGTGGAGTTTACCCAGACCCAGACTCCTACACAGGACGAGGACCAGGAGTGGAGTTTACCCAGACCCAGACTCCTACACAGGACGGAGGACCAGAAGTGGAGTTTACCCAGACCCAGACTCCTCCACAGGACGAGGACCAGAAGTGGAGTTTACCCAGACCCAGACTCCTACACAGGACGGAGGACCAGGAGTGGAGTTTACCCAGACCCAGACTCTGCTACAGAGGACGGAGGACCAGAAGTGGAGTTTACCCAGACCCAGACTCCTCCACAGGACGAGGACCAGAAGTGGAGTTTACCCAGACCCAGACTCTGCTACAGAGGACGGAGGACCAGGAGTGGAATTTACCCAGACCCAGACTCCTACACAGGACGGAGGACCAGAAGTGGAGTTTACCCAGACCCAGACTCCTACACAGGACGGAGGACCGGAAGTGGAGTTTACCTAGACCCAGACTCTGCTACAGAGGACGGAGGACCAGAAGTGGAGTTTACCCAGACCCAGACTCCTACACAGGACGAGGACCAGGAGTGGAGTTTACCCAGACCCAGACTCCTACACAGGACGGAGGACCAGAAGTGGAGTTTACCCAGACCCAGACTCTGCTACAGAGGACGGAGGACCAGAAGTGGAGTTTACCCAGACCCAGACTCCTACACAGGACGGAGGACCAGAAGTGGAGTTTACCCAGACCCAGACTCTCCTACACAGGACGGAGGACCAGAAGTGGAGTTTACCCAGACCCAGACTCTGCTACAGAGGACGGAGGACCAGAAGTGGAGTTTAGACCCAGACCCAGACTCTCCTACATAGGACGGAGGTGTCCCGAGCGGTGTCTTAACTGCTGTTCCAAACACTCACCCTATGTTTTTAAAAAATTTCTTTATGGGGGCCAGTGCTGTGGTGTAGTGGGTAAAGCCGCCACCTGTGGTGCTGGCATCCCATATGGGCGCCAGTTCGAGACCCAGCTGCTCCACTTCCAATCCAACTCCCTGCTAATGCTCCTGGAAAGCAGTGGAAGATGGCCCAAGAACTAGAGCCCTGCACCATGGGAGAGACCTGGAAGAAGCTCCTGGCTCCTGGCTTCAGATGGGCCCAGCTCTGGCCATTGGGACATTCGGGGAGTGAGTCAGAGGATGGATGATCTCTCTGTCTCTGCCTCTCTCTGCAACTTTGCCTTCCAAATAAATAAATCAATCTTTTTAAAAAAATGTATTTGAGAGGCAGAGATGGAGCAGAGAGCCCCCATTCAGTGGTTCACTCCTCTAATGCCCCAAAGGGCCTCCCAGGGCCACAGCTGCGGGCCAGGAACCATGTCCAGGTCTCTCACATGAGTGGCAGGAGCCCGATTACGTGAGCTATCACCGCGTCTCCCAGAGTGCACCTAGCAGGAAGCTGGCATGGGGAGCAGAGCCAGAACTCAGAGCCGGGCGCTCTGGTGGGTGCAGGTGTCCCAACAGGCGCCTAACTGCCGGCCGAATGCCTGCTGCATCGACTGTCCCAAGTGCACACTGTGCGGGTGTCCGGATTCCAGTGGAGGAGGAGGGTCAGTGCAGCTCACGGAGCCCACCTCCTTCACTCACCGACAGCCCCGCCGGTGTGCACCGAGCCTGCTGTTCGGATTACACAGTAGGGGCAGAGTTGGAACCTGGCTGGACTTGATCAGGTGGCTCCAGGAGAGGTGCTGATGACCGAGTTCATTTTCAGGGGTGCAAGGAGCAGGAGGCCTCTTCCTGGCTAGACTCTCGATTCCTTGAGACGGAAGACGTCACACCCATGTCACTGTGTTTCCCAGGGCTGAGCAGAACGGACGGAAGACGTCACACCCATGTCACTGTGTTTCCCAGGGCTGAGCAGAACGGACGGAAGATGTCACACCCATGTCACCGTGTGTCCCAGGGCTGGTGTGGAGGCACAGCAGGTTAGGTTCCCGTAAGAACATTGGCTCAACTTCTGGTTGCTCCACTTTCTTTTTCTTTCTTTCTTTCTTTCTTTCTTTCTTTCTTTCTTTCTTTCTTTCTTTTTTTTTTTTTTGACAGACAGAGTAGACAGTGAGAGAGAGACAGAGAGAAAGGTTTTCCTTTGCCGTTGGTTCACCCTCAAATGACCGTCGCGGCCGGCGCACTGCGGCCGGCGCACCGTGCTGATCTGATGGCAGGAACCAGGTGCTTCTCCTGGTCTCCCATGGGGTGCAGGGCCCAAGCACTTGGGCCATCCTCCACTGCACTCCTGGGCCACAGCAGAGAGCTGGCCTGGAAGAGGGGCAACCGGGACAGAATCCGGCGCCCCGACTGGGACTAGAACCCGGTGTGCCGGTGCCGCTAGGCGGAGGATTAGCCTATTGAGCCGCGGCGCCGGCCGGTTGCTCCACTTTCAATCCAGCTCCCTGCTAATGCACCTGGGGATGCAGCTGAAGATGGCCTGAGTAGCTGAGCCCCTGCACCCACATGGGAGACCCAGAAAGAGTCACAGGCTCCTGGCTTCAGCCTGGCCTAACCCTGGCTGGTGTGGCCATTTGGGGAGTGAACCAGTGGATAGAAGATCTCTCTTTCTACAGATCGGAGACAGCACTGTTCCACTAACTCCAGACTGGAACTTCAGGCCCTGCCCCACGAGCCTGTCCTGAGCCAGGAGAGCCTGGTGCGACCTTCCACCCCTCATCCCCAAGCCTCTCTCCCAGTGGGGAAGCAGCACCAGCGTGTGGGGCCTGTAGTGGGGTTTGCACAAAGAAAGCATCTTCAGTTTATGGACTGAAATGGTCTGTGATTACATTCTTCCTGGGTAAGAAAATGTCCTTTTTAAGAAAAGTGTCTTTTCTCCTTTTGATTGTAGATGAGCATTAATGTGAAACTGGAGTGTGGAGACCGCGGGCAAACCTGCCTCCCACTGCTGATGGAGGGCAGGAAGACGCCACTGTGGGGCTGGCGGTTCTGCTCCTTCCTCCTCTGCCGACATTGGCAAAACCCACTCTGCCACGCCCCAGCATTCAGAGTGCACTGTGGGCCTCTCAGTGGAGCTTGTCCATGGGGCTGAGGCCCGTGGCCCTGCTCACCGCTGACTGCCCTGCCCAGGTCCCGCCCCAGGGACTTCCCACCTCCCTGCGATGCCTCGTTTCTCCTCGGCCATCACTCACCTCCGTAGCCGGATTTACATCTGCTCTTACTGCCAACCTCTGATGTGTGCACATTTATATTTCCTAAGCTACACGTCGTGCACATCACACACACACACACACAGCAACGGGGGCTGGCAGTGACCCAGCATGCTGACGCCCGAATCTTTTCTTTGCTGTCTCCGCTGCAGGGCTCACCCCAGCACCTGCCTTCTGCTCTCGCTCCCCCAAAACTGCTCTCCCCTTGGCCACGAGTCATGGAACCTGATGGAGGCCCCCTTTCTGATCAGCACAGGCTCCTCTGTGTGTCCCCTCTTGGGCACTGTTCCTCTCCTACCCTTTGCCCTCTGCACGTGGGACAACCTGATGCTGGCGTGGGGTTGGAACCTGGACTCGCATCTGTAGGAAAGGATCTGTCTCCTCACTCCCGGCGGGGATCCCCCCAATTCTCCAGGGCGGCTGGGATGGTTCCCACGTTGCCAATCTGACAGGAACACTCCAGCCCATTGGACATCACATCTCAGCTCCCTCTTGGAACCCAAGTGTCGGATCAGCACCCCCCTCTTCCCTGGCTCCCTCTCTGCTCCAGCTCCACCTGTCCCCCTGGTGTCCCAGGCCCTGGCGACCCTGCCCTGCCCGAGGCTTTGCATCTGGCGTCCCCTGGGCTGGACCACACGTCCTTTCCTGCACACCCCTGATGCAGATCTGTTTTGCTTCACCCCACTGCCCACTCCGTGACAAGGCTGTGTCGCTGCTGCAGCCTGGGGCTGGGAACGGCATCTGGCGAATGTGCTGCTCACCCCACGTTTGCATCTGCGCTCTCCTGAGCGCACGGCCACAGGCCGACTTCCTTGTGGACATCTTTTGCAAGCCCCATGAGTGCCTCCATCTCAACATGTCCAAGAATTACACTCTTCCCCCAAAACCCGCCTCCCTGCTCCCCAGACCACGCCCCACTGGTCATTAGACACCTGCTGGGGTTCCGGACTCCTCCCTTCTGACTGCCGCGTGGTCCCCCGTCCTGCTGAGCAGCTCCTTGGCTGGGCCTCAGGACTTCTCCCCAGCTGGGCTCCCTACCCAAGTCCTGTCTTCTCATTACGGCCAGGCTCTCCCTGAGACTCCGGCACAGCGTAACGAGGATTACCTTGGCGACCCAGCGGAGTCAGCGCGGCTCAGGGGACCCACGGGATCTGGCACAGCACTCACCCCGCATCTTCCTGATTCCCCATCCAGACCCTGCCACCTGGAGTCCCCCAAACACCTGCACAGCTCTCTCCTGAAACACCCACCCCCTCCTACGGCGTCTCCCCCAACCCGCGGCTTCTCCTCTTTCCCAGTTCCGCACCTCCCTTCTCTACTCCTGCGGCTCTCCCTTGTGAATCTACGAAGCCATGCAGAAGCGCATAGCTGTACACGTTTCTTGATGTGACCATCTGTATGTTAAGCGGCACGTGGCTCCGCAGCAAGCCTCCAGGTGAACCTTATCAGCACACGGATGGCTGTGGACTTCTCCTCGCTCCTCTGTAGCCGCCCTCGGCGGTGCTCCGCAGACGCATCGCTGAGCCCCGCGCACGGGCGCAGGGCCCGCTCACCGCGTGTCCCGCGTACAGGAGCAGGGCCCGCTCACTGCGTGTCCCAGTGTACAGGGGCAGGGTCCGCTCACCGCGTGTCCCCGTGTACAGGCGCTGGGCCCGCTCACCATGTGTCCCCGTGTACTGGTGCGGGGCCCGCTCACCGCGTGTCCCCGCGTACAGGAGCAGGGTCCGCTCACCGCGTGTCCCAGTGTACAGGGGCAGGGCCCGCTCACTGCGTTTCATTCCAGGGCTCACATGTCCTCAAGGATTGTGCTCGTCCCCGTGTGCTCAGAAACTGACAGGCGGACAGAGTGCGTGCCCCTGATCTGAACACACAGACGTAAAAATCCATGTGATCCAACAGCAGCCTTGGGAGACGCTGCTTATGAGCCCACTCAGCAGAAGCAACCGAGGCAGAGGGGAGCCCAGCAGCTCGCCCGAGCCTGTGCAGTGAGAGGCAGAACCCAGGGCCCAGCCCAGGAGTGGATGTGCAGAACCTGGAACTCCAGAGCCCGGCCGCTTCCCGTCCCCGGGGCCGCGGGTGCCCCAAGCTGCTGTCCCACGCGTCCTGACGTTCGGCCTCAGTGCTGAGTCCGGTGCTCTGCCCTCGGCCACACGGCCGAAGGCTACTGCGGGTCTTACTGGGTGCTCCCTCTGGGCCCTCGCTCCTCTGCACTGACTCACACCGTGGGATAACCATTCCACACCCACAAAAGCGGCTCCCAAGTCCCCCTGCTGCCTGCCCAGGCCCAGTCTAAGACAACTTCTAGCGCTGTCGTATTTCTGGGCTGGGGGGGGGGGGCACTGGCTCCCCCTCCCCCACTGCAGCCCGCCCCAGGGCACATCCAAGTATGTGCAGAGACACCCAAGGTCAGATGTCTAAGCTCACAGCTGCGGCCGCCTATGCTCTGCCTTTGCCCTGTCTGTCCTTGAGTTGTGGGCGTTTGAGAGCCCTTGTCCATGCCAGGCCCTTTTCCAGGCACTGGGGACTTGGGGCTGAACCAAACTGGCCGAGCCCGCTGGAAGCTGACAGCCAGGGCTGCCTGAACAAGCAGAGAGCACCCCCCCACACTCTGCAAAAAAAAGCAGCACATTGTAGAGACGAGCGGCCAGATTCGTTCTATTGACGACACAGAAGTAATTCCATTTTCCGCTAAGAAGCTAATTTGGGATTGATCATTCGGACTCAGTTTCTATCTCCCCGGGACAGGTTCCCAGCCTTCCCTGTGTCATCATGTCTGACATCGCGCTTTCCAAGACAGGTGCTCTGGGGAAGGCCCAGCTAAGAGCCAGAGTGGCTCCGTGCGCACACCAGGGGCCCCCATGGGCCACGGCGGGCGCAGGGGAGGGCTCCTTTCTCTGACAAAACGTGCTTCCCTCCATGTCGCCGGCACGGGAACTATGTCTGTCATAAAGGCTGCGACAGCAGGGGCATCGTGACGCCTCACCCAGCAGGGCAGCGGCTGTCCGTGAACTGGGGGCTGGCCACGGCCACCTGGGGAGAGACAGCAGGGCTTTTGGGCGGCGTCCGCACCAGGGCGGCCCACTGCCGGGCTGCCCCTCACAACCACAAGTCAGGAGAGAAGGCCAAGGGGAAGGTCCACACGGCGCGCAGCGGGCTCCTCTCCCGGTAGGCTACTCCGAGACGTCGGGAGGAAAGTCCTTCAGCTCCTCTCTGTCGGGCGAGACTTCTGCCACCTTGTTCATCCTGATGAACGTCTGATTGATCTCTATGAAGCTCTTGCCCTTGGTCTCGGGGACAATCAGGAAGGTGTAGATGGTGGTGAGCAGGCAGATGACCCCAAAGATGATGAAGCTGTAAGCGCCGAGGCCCACCTGCGGGGAGGGGCAGTGGGCGCATGGGAGGGGCGGGCCGCGGGGGGTCGCGTTGCCATGGTGTCGGGGGTGGTGGACTGGGGGTTCCGTGACCTGGGGCCCCGGTCTCACTCACCTGGATGAACGGGAAGACCAGGCCCACGGTGAAGTTGGAGAGCCAGTGCACGCTGCCCCCAACCATGTAGGCGGCCGGCCGCGAGGACTGCAGGAAGATCTCAGTGATGAGCAGAGCCGGGATGGGGCCTTGGGGAGAGAGAGGGGGCCGTCTTCCCTGAGGCAGGCCAGGCCACACAGGGTCCTCGAACCCCCTACGCACAGGCGCCCTGGCCCTGAGGTAGCAGGGGACCGCCAGGACGCACAGCAGACAGCAAGCTGGGACGGCCCTGGAGGCAGCCAGCCGCTCTGCCAATCGCCCGGGCCGGCGTGCAGGGAGCGCAGACCATGTCAGGGCAGTGCCTGGCAGGAGCTCGGGCCCTGGGCTTGCGGGGCCGGCGGTGCAGGAGAGGAGCCACGAAGCACGGGAGCAGTAGGGGGTACGTACTGGGCCCGATGGCGTGTCCTATGACGTAGACAATGATGCAGACGATGCTGATGTAAGGCATCCAGGAGACGGTGTCCTGGGGGGAGGGCACAGGTGGAGACACCTTCAGCCCCCACGGCGGCTCTGGGTCTCTGCCCAGGAAGCCCCAGCTCCCCGTGAGTGCAGGCACCCGAAGGAACCCTCAGAACAGAGCCGGCGGGGCTGTGGGCACCCCGGGCTGCACAGTCCCCGGGTGTTTGCTAGCAGCCAGTGCCTGTGTCGCTTGTCAAGTCCCACTGGGGAGGAGGCAGGGTGGGAACGGCGCGCGGCTCCTGCGCAGGCAGGGCCAGCACCGCGCGCGTTCCCCTCACCTGCAGGGCCAGCGCAGCTGTGAGCACGCAGCAGGCCGCGAAGCAGGTGAAGAAGCCGAGGAGGAGCAGCAGCCTCCGGCCCAGGAACTCCACCACGAACACCTGTGAGGGTGGGAGGGCGGGGCGCTCAGGAGAGCCCCTGGGAGGACCACACGGGCTGTGCACCTGCTGCGTGGGGAGGCCCGGCTGTGTCCCTGGGCCACGCCACCCAAACCAGGACAGCCCCAGCCGCAGGAGAGCAGCCTGCTGACAGAGGCCAGGCTCCACCCGGGCCGCCCGGGCCGCCCTCTGGTGCCGCCCAGCCGTGGACACTTGGTTCCGGCTGAGCGGTGGCCTTGGGCTGCCCCAGGTGAGAGGTGGACAACCTCATCCAAGCAAGGCTCTGGGGGGGCTGGGCTTCCATCTTTGGGGGCCATGGACTGCCCCACAGGAGCTCAGAGGCCTGGTGGCCACCCCAGGCCCGGCTCTGGGGACACTCACGGTGCACACGGTCATCAGCACATTGACAGCCCCTGTGCCGGCTGTCACATACTGGACGTCCGTGTCCCTCACGCCGGCACTCAGGTAGATCTGGTCTGCATAGTAGTAGATCTGGAAGGCAACGGCCGCCAGTGACAAGGGCCTGGGGCCCGCGGGACCCCGCCCTCCACAGGGCTGTGACAGGGACCTGGGGGGACCCCGCCCTCCACAGGGCTGTGACAGGGACCTGGGGGGACCCCGCCCTCCACAGGGCTGTGACAGGGGCCTGGGGCCTGCGGGACCCCGCCCTGCACAGGGCTGTGACAGGGGCCTGCGGGACCCGCCCTCCACAGGGCTGTGACAGGGACCTGGGGGGACCCCGCCCTCCACAGGGCTGTGACAGGGACCTGGGGGGACCCCGCCCTCCACAGGGCTGTGACAGGGGCCTGGGGCCTGTGGGACCCCGCCCTGCACAGGGCTGTGACAAGGGCCTGGGGCCCGAGGGACCCCGCTCTCCACAGGGCTGTGACAGGGACCTGGGGGGACCCCGCCCTCCACAGGGCTGTGACAGGGGCCTGGGGCCTGCGGGACCCCGCCCTCCACAGGGCTGTGACAGGGGCCTGGGGGCCCCACCCTGCATAGGGCTGTGATAAGGGCCTGGGGCCTGCGGGACCCCACCCTGCACAGGGCTGTGACAGGGGCCTGGGGCCTGCGGGACCCGCCCTCCACAGGGCTGTGACAGGGACCTGGGGGGACCCCACCCTGCACAGGGCTGTGACAGGGGCCTGGGGCCTGCGGGACCCCGCCCTCCACAGGGCTGTGACAGGGGCCTGGGGACCCCACCCTCCACAGGGCTGTGACAGGGGCCTGGGGCCCGGGGCCCCCGCCCTCCACCCAGCTCCCCGCTGTTCCGCACCGCGTTCACTCCCGACAGCTGCTGGCCACCCATGAGGGCCACGACGGAGATGAGCTGCCAGCGCAGTGCCCGCATGCCGCACAGCCGCCGCACGGACACCAGGCCGGCCGCCCGCTCCGCCTCGTCTTCCCGCCGGATCTCCTCCAGCTCCTCGTCCACCTCGTCCCAGCCGCGCAGCGTCTGCAGGGCTGCGGGAACGCCAAGCGGCAGCGTCGGCCCGGGCCTCCGCGGTGGGGCTCCCGGGGCTGCCACCCCCACACGCCCACGTTACCCTTCCTGGCGGCCTCTTGGTTCTTCCTCCCGATCAGCAGGTACCTGGGGCTCTCGGGGAAGAAGGGCAGGAGCAGCAGCTGCAGGGCGGCCGGGACCCCGGTCAGCCCCAGGAGGATGGGCCAGCCTGCAAGCAGGGGGCAGCTGAGGGCCGGGCCCATCCCCCAGCTGGGGGCCACGCTCTGCCCCAGCACCTAGCAGACTCTCAGCGCACCCTGGGCCGTGACCACTGCACCCCCACCATGAGAGCACACGTGGCTGAGTGGGCAGTGTGCATTGTGGCTTGTGCATGCGCTGTCAGGGCTGCCAAAGCGGGGCCAGCCCTCCGCAGCCACGGAAGCCCGTGCCTGGGCCACCAGCATCCCAGAACTGCAGTGGTGGGAACAGCACCGTGCAGCTGTCCGGAACATTCCCCTTACGTGGGCCCGTAAGCTGGGGGTCTGAAAACCTGAACTGGTACTGCGGTGAACACGCAGCTACCCCGCCACGGACGGCGCCCAGATGGGAGGCCGATGGCACAGTTCACACAGCGCGGCTCCCTTCTGCAATGTTCATGGGCAGGTGCAGCCCACCATGGCCGAAGGGCGTGAGACTGGGGGCAAAGGCCGGGAAAGGAAGATGGTGAGGGTCTACAGAGTGGCCCCTGCAGGACAGGTGGGGGCACACATGGGCTCCCGAAGGCTGTAATTTCTCTATTTGAAAAAGTGACATGGTGGGGGGGGGGGGGGAGAGATCTTCCATCTGCAGGTTCATCCCCCAAATGGCTCCAATAGCCAGAGCTGGGCCAGGTCAAAGCCAGCAACTAGGAACTCCATCCGGGTCTCCCACGTGTGTGGCAGGGTCCAAGCACTTGGGCTGTCACCCACCGTCGTCCCAGGTGCATTAGCAGGAAGCTGGATTGGAAGTGCGGCAGCCGGGACTGGAACCGGCACTGTGATGTGCGATGCTGGCGTCACGGGCAGTGGCACCACAGCACTGGCCCCAGTGTTTGGTTTCTCTTTTAGTAAATGAATGTTTACATTTTTGAACTTTTCCTTTGTTTTTATTTCTGTTTATTGAGAAACACACGTATTGTTTCACAATAAGAATGGTGATAGGGACAGGCATTTAGACCACTGGCTAAGATGCCTGCGTCTCACATCAGAGCAGCAGCTCCGATACCTGGCTCCGGCTCCTGGCTTCAGCTTCCACTAATACAGACACCAGAGGCAGTGCCGAGGGCCCAAGTGGCTGGGTTCCTGCCGACTAAGGGCAAAGCCTGGCTCCTGGCCTCAGCTGTGGCCCAGCCCCAACCGCTGCAGGCATTTTGGGAGTGAATCAGTAGATGGGAGAGCTCACTTGCTCTCTCTGTCTCTCTCTTTCTCTCTGTCTCTCCCTCCCTCCTTCCCTCTCTCCCCCCCACCCATAAGCAAAGGATCCCTAAAACCATGACGTGAATAAGTGGGCAGTTCTGGCCCCTCTGGGGGGTCAATGCCTCAGTGTCGGTGGGCACCCGCGCGCCGGGCCCTGGGCCAGCTGCCTTCACGAACCCTCTTTCTTCTCACAGCACGGCTGTGAAGCGGGCGCCAGGATCAACCCCATTTCACACACGCAAACATGGAGGCAGGCGGAGTGTAGGTCCCTTGTCCCAAACCACACAGTTGTCGGGAACAAAGATGAGAGGTGAACCCAGCAGGGTGGAGCCACACGGCAGGCGGGCTTTGAATCCCAGTTCAGGCTGTGAGTGTCCAGCTTGTGCCTACCGGGGCTTAGACGCCGTCTTTCTTGGGTCACGTTCAGTCTCTGCACCAGCCCCCATCCCATAAACCACAGCGCTCCTGACCACAGCCTGCCTCCTGCTTCACCACCAACACAAACCCATCCAATGTCAAGTTCAAGTTCAACCTCCGCGCTGCCCACTGCTCTCAGGCTGGATCTTCTGCTCGCTCCCAGACCCGCATCCCACGTCAGTCCCCTGCACCGTCGGCAGCAAGTGTAGAACTCTCAGCTGCCACACAGACCACGGCCACCTGGCCTCGGGGGGTGGCCCTGTCCCCCAGACCGACGATCTCCCAGTGACCCAACCCAGACACTGCTATCAATCTGGATCTCCCTCGCCACTCCCCTCCGAGGGACAAGGCCAGTGGTCAGCAGAAGTCTGCGCCCTGGGCCGGCGGCTGGGGAGCAGGTGCAGCCGGGGGAGGCTGGGGCCCCGCAGCCGGACGCACCTTTTTTGTTGGCGAGGATACTCCGAAGGCCGAAGAGCTGGGCCACGAGGATGCCGATGGTGATGAAGAGCTGCGGCACCACCCCGAGGGCGCCCCGCAGGTTCTTGGGGGCCAGCTCCCCCAGGTACATAGGGACCACGTTGGAGGACACACCTGGCGGGGGGTGGTGAAAGGTCAGGAAGAGTTACCTGGCAGGGACGAGCTGCGTCGTCCAGGGCCCGTCGTCCTCCCCGGGGACTCTGCGTCCTTCCAACTCCGGGGAGAGAGAACCAGCGGAGGAACTCCCGCATAGGCCCCGCCGCGGCCTGGAACTCGCTCCACTCCTGCGCCTTGGGGAGGCTGAATGCTCAGAGGCCCAGGACCCTGCCCGCCAGCTTTCCCGTGGACAAGCAGTGGGTGACGTAATGAGCTGATGCCCAAGCGAGATCTGTCCCCGACGGCTGGCGACCTCGCTGCCCGCTGTGGCACGGCTGCACGTCCACACTTCCTGGGATGCCCGAGGACTCAGCGTGTCACAGCCCCGCCCTGCTGGACTGAGTCAGGACAGGTGGGGCTCGGTCTACGGTCTCCCAAGTGTCTTCACATGGTGAGCGCTACTCCATGTGACTCTCCTAAAAGCACAGAGGCTGAGCGCCACACACCTGGTCCTGGATCGCGGCCAGCCTCAGACAGAGGTGGTGGGGAGGGAGGCGTGGCCACACGGGGGACCCCGAGGGAACAGGGTTTGGGGGTGAGCGCAGGTTAGAGCTGCTGGTAACGGGAGGGCATTTGGTAATAGAAGGTGAAGTTTTCTGCTTTGCAATTCTGCTCAGTATTTCAGAGACGGGACAGTTCACTGGCGCCAGGTCTTTCCGGGATCCAGAGCAGAGAGCAGCAGCAGTCTTTACCGCAGTGGGGACAACACCCCCCAGGCCCAGAGGCGTGGAGGGAGGGGGAATCCTCCGGAAGCTGGGGCCCTGGAGGTGCCAGCGTGGGCCTCAGCACTTCGCAACAGGTGGAAGTGGCCATCTTGTAATGGCAAGTCCTTTTTATAAAAAAATATTTATTTATGTATTTGAAAGGCAAAGTGACAGAGAGAGAGAGATGGAGAGAGAGAGACAGAGAAAGAGAGAGAGAATCTTCCATCTCCACTACTTTATTCCCCAAAAGGCCAGAAGAATTGGGCCAGGCTGAATCCAGGAGCCTAGAGCTCCACCCGGGTCTCCCATGCGGGTGGCAGGAGCCCAAGCACTGGGCTGTCTTCCACTGCTTTCCCAGGAGGACTAGCAGGAGCTGGACTGAAAGCAGAGCAGACTTGAACTGGCGCCCAAATATGGGAAGTGCGGGCTTAACCTGCTGCACCACAATGCTGGCCCAGCAAATTTCTCTAAGAACCAGCAGCTTCTTTTTTACCTTAACTGTATTTATTTATTTAATTTATCTGAAAGGCAGAGGGACACACACACCACACACACAGATCCTCCATCCCCTGGTTCATCCCCAATGGCTACAACAGCCGGGGCAAGCCAGATCAAAGTCAGGAGCCTGGAACTCCATCCAGGTCTCCCAGGTGGGCAGTAGGGACCCCAGGACTCGAGCCGTCAGGCGCTGCCTCCTGGGATGTGCAGCAGCAGGAAGTGAGGTAGCTGGGACCTGAACCCAGGCGCTCTGGTGCGGGACATGGGTGTCCCCAGCGGGAGCCCAACCCGCTGCCCTACAACATCAGCCCCCGCCAGCTCTATGCTGCTCTCTAAAAGCTGAAGGCCCAGTGTCCCTAACACATCTCTGGTGGGGGAATTCATACAGAACGTTGTTTCCAAGCTTTTATTTTATACCATAATCCATACTTTAAAAATATACAAATACATTTTACATTGCAACTCATTTCTCCCATATGCACACAGGTAAGAACGGAAACAAAAGGTTCCTGAGACAATACTGTTCTTACTACACAGGGCACAGTGCTGCTCACTGAACAGGTGTCAGCCCTCACTAACTGGTCCTGACTTGTTGTTTATAAAACTGAGACACGGGCCAGCGCTGTGGCATAGTAGGTTAAGCATCTGCCTGCGGCACCAGCAACTCCCATGGGTGCCAGTTCAAGTTCCGGCTGCTCCATTTCTGATCCAGCTTCCTGTGACGGCCTGGGAAAGCAGTGGAGGCTGGCTCAAGTCCTCGGGCCCCTGCACCTGGCTGGGAGATCTGGAAGGGGCCATTTGGGAAGTGAACTAGCAGATGGAAGACCTCTCTCTCTTTCTCTCTCTCTCCCTCTCTCTGCCTCTGTAA
The DNA here is from genome assembly GCF_033115175.1 of Lepus europaeus. NCBI lineage: Eukaryota > Metazoa > Chordata > Mammalia > Lagomorpha > Leporidae > Lepus > Lepus europaeus. The sequence continues at coordinate 5,755,234 of NC_084831.1, forward strand.
TTCTACCTTTCAAACAAATAAAATAAATATTAAAAAAGAAGACTGAGATAAAGAATTAGCCTGGGGGCAGACGTATGGCATAGGGGTTAAGTAAACATTTGGCAATGCCCATGTCCCATGGTGGAGTCCCACCTTGGCTCTCTGCTCCGGCTTCCTGCTAACACACACCCTGGGAGGCAGCCATGATGGCTCCAGTCCTTGGGTCCCTGCCACCCATGTTCCAGGCCCCTGATTTCAGCTTGCCTTGTCCTGACTGCTGTGGGCATCTGGGGAGTGAACCAGTGGTTCGGAGATTTCTGTCTCGTGTCTCTGCCCATCAAATGAAGAAGAAGGCAGTGGAGGAGATGCAGGGAGAGGAAGAAGAGGAGGGGAAGAAGAAGAGGGGAAGAAGAGGCGAGGAAGAAGGTGAGGAGGAGGAGGAGGAGGAGGAGCTATTAGAACAGATTGGAAGAACCTGCAGAACTGAAAATTATGTCAGTCTTTCTTTTTTATGTTTTTTTTCCAAAAAGATTTATTTATTTATTTATTTTAAAGGCAGAGTTATGGGGGGCAGGAGAAAGAGAGAGAGAGAGAGAGAGAGAGAGAATGAATCTTCCATTCTCTGGTTCACTCCCCAAATGGCCACAATGACGAGGTCTGGGCCAGGCTGAAGCCAGGAGCCAGGAGCTTCTTCTGGGTCTCCCACGTGGGTGCAGGGGCCCAAGCACTTGGGCCATCCTCTGCTGCTTTCCCAGGTGCATGAGCAGGGAGCTGGATCGGAAGGGGAGCAGCTGGGACTTGAACCCGCTGTGCCGCAGCACCAGCCCCATCAGTGTTTGAAAGAGCAGCTTGCTGTGCCGGAGACACCGCAGGGAAGACCCGCCTGCTGCCCGCACGGGAGAGCCACGCTGGGGCCGGGGCGTCCGTCTGACGTGACCGTGCTTCCGAGACCTCAGATTGGTTCAGACCCTGGGCGCTTGCTCTGCCTCCCCTCGCTGACCCCCAAGAACAGAGCTGGAGAGAGTGCTGCCCGGCTTACCTGCGCATATTCCCACCAGGAGTCTGGAGACAATTATGAGCTCAAACGACCTGGCGACTTCGCTGCACCCCATGAGGATGGCAGGCACGATGGAAAACACGTTGTTGAACAGCAAGGCCCCTTTTCTGCAAGGACAAAGCAGCGTCAGCCTGGCTTCGGGAGTCACTCGTTCAGTCAACAAACGTCCCTGGGGTCAACCACATGCAGGCTCCTCCGGCGGCAGCAGTGAACTCTTCTGATACATGTTAAGGTCTCCGGGACCTGAGGCGGACACGGGTCAGGGCCAGAGCCTGGGGCAGCAACAGTCTTGGGGGGAGCAGAGGGAACTGTCCCGGCAGTGGGCACGGGCGTTGAGCATGGAGGGAGAGGGCCTCGTGTTAAAATATAAAATATTTTGGCTTCGGAAGTCAGAGCTGGTTTGTTATTTTAGCGTAATCTTGAAACTCAAACTGGGCCAGGAAGGTAAAAGGAAGGACGAGGCTGCCCTCACTGACATCAACAGAGAAGCCAAAAACCCTAAATGAAATATTAGCAGGCTGCATTCAATAGCATATTTAAAAATCTTTCCAGGCATTTCAGAATCTTAAAGATCATACTAGGAAAATATATAGGATTGTCTCAACAGAAGCAGAAAACAGATCCATGAAACTTAACACCATTATGACTTTTATAAAAACGGCTTTAACAAATTGTTAAGTAGAACTTCTTTAGGCGGATAAAGGCAATCCACCACGAACCTGTAACGAATTTTCACACTGAATGAGACTGAATGAGCCTGCAGGGAGACGGGGCCCTGCGACCCTGGCAGAAACCAAGCAAGCATCTCTGCAGGGGGCCTCACCATGATGCCACCAACGCCGAGCCCCTCCTGACGAACCCAGGTCTGGCCGTCTCCCTTCAGTCCTCTTAGGAAGTGAAAATTACCCAACTGGTCACTGCCCTGGCCTCATGATCAGGATTTCGGCTTAGGCCTACGTTTAAAAGTCTGCTGGCATCTTATGAGTTTCAGGTGGTCAGCCCAGTGGTTAAGATGGGGCTGGCACTGTGGCATAGCGGTAGTCACCGCCTGGCATACCGTATGGGCAGCAGTTCAAGTCCTGGCTGTTCCACTTCCAATCCAGCTCCCTGCTAACGCACCTGAGAGAGCAGTGGAAGATGGGCCAAGTCCTTGGGCCCCTGCACCTGGGTGGGAGATGGGGAAGAAGCTCCTGGCTCCTGGCTTTGGATTGCCCAGCTGTGGACCATTGTGGCGATTTGGGGAGTGAGCCAGCAGATGAAAGGCCTCTCTCTCTCTCTCTCTCTCTCTCTCTCTCTCTCTGCCTCTCTGTAACTCTGTCTTTCAAATAAATAAACAAAACTTAAAGGAAAAAAAATATGACGGCGTCCGACATCAGAGTGCCTGGGTCCAATCCCCAGCCCCGGCTCCTGACTCCAGCTTCCTGCTAACGGGCACCCTAAGAGGCAGCAGTGATAGGTCAAGTGCTCAGGCCCCTGCCCCCCACATGGGAGACCTGGATGTAGTCCCTGGCTACTGGCTTTGGTGTGGCCCAGCTGAGGGCCATTGGGGACATTTGGGGAGGGAACCTGGGGGTGGGTGCTCTCTCTCTCTCTCTCTCTCTCTCTCTCTTCCCTTACCTGCCAAATTTATTCACCAAGGGGCCGACCAGAAGGGACCCAACAAAGCCTCCGAAGGGAAACATGGACACAGTCACGGACCACAGCAAGGTCAGGGGGAACTCGTCGATGAGCTCCCCGGTTCTGTCGTAGTAGGTGTCGTTGTAGAACTGCCTCATGAGCTGGGGAGCAGAGGACACAGCACCGGAATGAGCTGGTTTTCGTTATTCCCCACCCACCCCCATGGGACACCCTAGCGGGAGTCAGGACGAAGCGAGTGAGCTGGGGGTGCTGCCCTGGGGCTTTCCCTCTTGATGGGCTCTGCCCCACCAGACTCCTGACCCCTTGCCAGGCGACAGAAGACTCGAGCCCCGTCCTGGGGCCTCGCACGCTGTACACGCCCAGGGGGCCAGGCTCCCGATGGCAGAGGTCCGGGGGCCTGGTTCACCCCCATGGGTCTGTGCTGCGCCCCGAGGGTGCTTCCTTCTCCGTGGCCTGAGGAACCGCGATGTGTACCCACTGTGTGCCCGGTCGGTCCGGTCCCTGCCCTGTGCATCCAGGACCCACAGGGACCGCACCTCAGCTGGGGAGTTGACAACAGACACGTTGTAGCCATACTGGAAGGACGACCCGAAGGCAGCTATCAGGGTGGCCAAGGCGAGTACAAGGGTCAGCCTCTGCAAGAGAGCAGGAGAGTGAGAGGGAGGAAGACGGGGGTGGGAGGGCGTGGGAGGGGCCAGGTCAGGGATGCAGACGCCTGGGGTGGGGGTGGGGGCCCTGCTTTACTGCCAGTCTCGCAGCAAGATGTAACAGCACCTGCAGGCCTGCAATCGTCCTTTCTTAGGACGGGCTTTCTCCCCACGGCGCTGTGGACCTCTGGGGCCCCCTCCTTCTTTATTGTGGGGGCTGTGCTGAGGACGGCTGGGGGCTTGGAGCGGGCCTGGCCTCTGCTCCTCAGGTGCCGGCAGCACCCCCTCCCCAGATGTCTCCTGACGCTGCTGCAAGCTCCGGCTCCATGGGCGTCCAGCTGGCTTTGTGACCCTCCTCCCCAGGGCTCGCATTTGCCAACCCCTAACCACTGTCTCAAACAAAAACTGCCACAAAAAAATCCAAGGGAAAAATGTGAAAACGCTGGGGCCGGCGTTGTGGCATAGTGGGTAAAGCTGCCAGCCTGCATCCTATGTGGGCGTCAGTTCAAGTCCCAGCTACTCCACTTCTGATCCAGCTCCCTGCTAATGCGCCTGGGAAAGCAACAGAAGATGGCCCAAGTGCCTGGGCCCCTGCACCCATGTGGGAAACCCAGATAGAGTTCCTGGCTCCTGGCTTTGGCCTGGCCCAGCCTGGCCATTGAAGCCATCTGGGGAGTGAACCAGTGGATGGAAGACCTCTCTCTGTCTCTCTCCCTCTCTAACTCTGACTTTCAAATAAATTAAAAAAAAATTTGAAAATGTTTAGTTATTCAGGGCCACTGATGAACTTCCCTCAGCCCTGGGCTTTCGCTGTAGGAGGAAGACCCAGGGACCGGATATTCAAATACAGACGGCAGGGGGTCTTGGGCCCGTTCTGTGGCAGACACGGAGCACTCACTGAAGATAGGATGCTCTTTAACGACAGGAGGGAGTTCACACACATAGTGATGCAAACGGGGAGGAAAACAGACGTGGAGCAAGAATCCACAGTTCTGCTGCAGGCAGGCACTGCCTCTCTCCAGCTCAATTCCTAAGCTCTCTGTTTCCCCGCTCACGTGCGAGGGTGGTGACTCACTCAGAGCTCCTGCAAGGGCTCACAGTGGCCGTGGTCACATGGCTGTGTTCTCGGTGGCCATGGTCACGGTGGCCGTGTCTGGGCTGCAGGCCTGGCATGCCGCTCTCGGGGCCTCCCACACAAGCACCTGCAGGCATCTACGCATCTGTGGCCCCTCTCACGTGGACACGTTCACTCTCTCCCCTTCCGGCACCCTTGGGCACACTGAGCTCTTTAGGGCACCGACCTCCTAAATCCAAAGAGGATCTCTGGCCGGCGCCGCGGCTCACTAGGCTAATCCTCTGCCTTGTGGCGCCGGCACACCAGGTTCTAGTCCCGGTCGGGGCGCTGGATTCTGTCCCGGTTGCCCCTCTTCCAGGCCAGCTCTCTGCTGTGGCCAGGGAGTGCAGTGGAGGATGGCCCAAGTGCTTGGGCCCTGCACCCGCATGGGAGACCAGGAGAAGCACCTGGCTCCTGCCTTCGGATCAGCGCGGTGCACCGGCCGTGGAGGCCATTGGAGGGTGAACCAATGGCAAAGGAAGACCTTTCTCTCTGTCTCTCTCTCTCACTGTCCACTCTGCCTGTCAAAACAAACAAACAAACAAACAAAAAAAAAACAAACAAAAAAAAAAACAAAGAGGATCTCTGGAGAGAGGTGAGGGAGGAGGCAGGGCAGAGGGAGAAACAGCAGTGTTCCTGCCCGGGCATGGCGGCCTGCAGAGCAGTGCCTGCAAGGAGCCCTGGCCAAGAGCAGAAGTGCCCTGCACATGCACACACACACTCACACAGACACACCACACTGCACACACATGCACGTGCACACACTGCACACACACCACACACCCTGCACATACACACACATTGCATGCACCCCCACTGCACATATATACCCACTGTGCACACACGGCACACATACACACCACACACACATACACACCACACACACTGCACACACACACACTGCACACACACATGTGCACACACACCTTGCACATACACACTTCACACACATGCATGTGCACTCACACTGCACATACACATACTGCACATACCCCCACTGCATACATACCCACTGTGCACACACTACACACACTGCTCACACACACCCTGCACACACACCCTGCACACATACCACTGTGCGCACACCACACACACACTGCACACACCCACTGTGCACACACATTCCACATACACTGCATATAGACACCCACTACACACTCACACATACACACACATGTACACACATGTGCAGGTATACACAGTTCAGAGGTGACAGGTATACACAGTTCAGAGGTGATGGGTGTCAGCCAGTTTGTGGCAATCATTCCACAATGCGTATGTCTATGAAACCATCAGGTGTGCGCCACACAAACACAAACAGAATTTTTATATCTCAATGACATTACAATAAAGCTGTTCAGAAAAGGACAAAAGTCGGGTTGGTGTTGTGGTACAGTGGGTTAAGCTGCCGCTTGTGATGTCGGATTCCATATTGGAGCACTGGTTGGAGTCCTGGCTGCTCCACTTCTGGTCGAGCCCCCTGCTAACCCTCCTGGATAAATCACCCTGATTTATCCAGGGTCCAAGTACCCGGGCCCCTGACACCATGTGGGAGACCAGGATGGAGTTCCTGGCTCTTGGCTTCAGCTTGGCCCAGCCCTAGCTGTGTGGTCATCAGCTTCACTTGCTGCACCACACTGCTGGCCCCCGGTTAGACAGTCATCTAAACACCATGTAATCACGTGGTGATCGTTAACTATGACTTCTGTGTTACAAAATTAACCTGAGACCTAACGCAGCAGCAGAAATGGGAGGAGAGAAGGTTTTTCAGAAAATCACTAAGGCCACTGGGTGCAGGACAGAAGTGGGGAGCCTGGGCGAGTGTGTGCTGTGCTGGGTTCAGCCGCTGCCCGGGACATCCACATCCCACCCTGGGGTGCCTGGTTCAAGTCCCGCCTCTGCTGCTGAGCCAGCTTCCTGCCGACATGCAGCCTGGGAGGCAGCAGGTGACGGTTCAAGTACCCGTGTGAGAGACTCACATGGAGTTCCTGGCTCCTGGCCCAGGCCTGGCCATTGCAGGCATTTGGAGAGTGAATGATTGGCTGAGAGATTCCTCTCTTAGATTTTCAAATAAGTAAAGTAGGCCGGTGCTGCGGCTCACTGGGCTAATCCTCCGCCTGTGGCGCCAGCATCTCAGGTTCTAGTCCTGGTCAGGGTGCCGGATTCTGTCCCGGTTGCTCCTCTTCCAGTCCAGCTCTCTGCTGTGACCCGAGAGGGCAGTGGAGGATGGCAGCATTCTGGGGGCAGTTGGGATGCGTTCTCCTTCCCACGTGTCTTCTGGGCCAGCCATAACCTCGTAGTCAGCACAACAGTGTCTGTGCTGGAGGCACACAGAGGGGCGTGCTGGCATCCGCTCACCAAAACTGCTCTCCCCATCACCTCCCACAGCTGCCTGTGTGCGTACGCGTGTGTCCAGGACTTGTCAGACCCACCCTTGGAGCTGGGTCTGCCACGCGTGCTCCCAGCCGCAGGCACCGGGCTGAGCCCTGGCCAAAACGTACTCATCCTGCATAAGTGAACTTCGCACCCTCTGACAGCACCGGCCCTCAGGCCCTGGCAACCACCATTCCCTTCTGCGGCTGTGAGCTCCACTCCTTCAGGTTCCACGTGGGATTGAGATGGAGCCCTGGCTCATTGCACTCGGGCTCATCCATGTTGCACAAATAACAAGATTGCCCCCTTTTGTAAGGGGGACGAAATAAATACTTTAAATGGGTTGAGATTTCACGGTGTGCTGAGTTATAATCTCAACAGCGTCTATCTTTTAAAAGGCACCCATAAGAAAGAGGGTGGGAGCTTTCTGCCTTCCTTCTCCCCCCTCTCCCTCCTCCTCCCCCTCCCCCTCTCCCTCCCCCTCCTTCTCTTCTCCCTGACATTTCCAGGAGGGGAAGAAGGAGGGGGTATGGGTTTGCTCCTGGGCTGGATTAGCATGGGAGGGAGAGGAAGGGACCAAAGAGGACGTCCAGGTCTCTGACCAGGTTGTTAAAACAAGAGGTCCCTGGAGCCTGGAGACCCAGCCAGGAGTGGCTCTGCTGAGAGGCCGAGGGGGCTACCTAAATCCCGGGTCATGGTTCTCAGAGAAGCCGGGAACCACAGCCTCCACGCTCTTAGTGGCCCTGTTTCCTGCTGTTGTTCTTAATGTTTATTATTTTTTAATTAATTTGTTTATTTGAAAGGCAGAGAAACAGAGAGAGAGAGAAAGAGAGGGAGAAAAAAAAGGAAGAGAGAGAGAGGATGGAGGGAGGGGAAGAGAGAGAGAGTCTTCCATCCACTGGTTCACTCCCCGAAAGCCCACAACAGCCGGGACTGGGCCAGGTCAAGGCCGGGAGCCATAACTCAATCCTGGTCTCCCGCCGTGGGTGGCAGGGCCCCAGGTACCTGGGCCCTCACCCGCTGCCTGCCAGGATGCTCATTAGCAACAGGCTGGATGGGAAGCCGAGAGGCCGGGACGCTAACCGGGAACTCCTCTGTGGGATGCGGGCGTCCCGGGAGCGGCTTCACCCCTGCACCCAGTCCCTCTTCTTCATGTCTGGAGAATACTTCAGTAAAGCAACCACTCCCAGCGTGGATCTTGGGTGTGGTCCAGCGACGCCGGCAAGGAAGCCCCACCCACACCACCTCCCAAGGACACCCGGGCTGCAGTGGGACACAGAAGCCAGTGCGTGAATCAGGCTTAATCCACGTGAGCAGCATCGAGGACCCAAGGGCTTCAGCCAGGAAACTCCCTGCCCGGCACGGCAACCAGTGAGCGGTGCAGGCACCGCACAGCACACAGCGCTTCACTCTCCAAAGCAGACTTATTCCGGGGGGAGGGGAGTGCGTGAACTTAATTCAACAATTCTTGTGGCGTCAACGGTCCAGCAGCTTTGCTGCACATTTTTGGTAAGCCACGTTATCTTTTTCTTTCAGGCCAACAGACGTTTCCTGGCAGAGAGTTCTTGGTGCACGTCGGACAGATAGCTGTCTTTTCTCTTTGCATGAGAACAACCAAAGCCAGCCAACGCCATGGCCACCGGGGGACAGACCTGGACCTCCCACAGCAGCGCCTGGCCCCCATGCACACCCCGGCCCCAGTTCTCCTCAGCCCCAGATTCCTCCTTGGCCTCACTCGATGGTCTCCCAGATTCTTACACACCACGCTCTTGCTGGTTGGAGCCTCCCGGTGGGTGCGTGCTGTGCCCTGCTTTCTTCCCCAAAGCAGGTCACCCTCAGGACGGGGAGCCCATCCCTGCCGTGACTGCGCCTGGCCTGCGGGACGCCTCCTGAGCCAGGCCCTCGAGGGGCAGGCGGCTGGGATCAGCCCTTGCCCTCTGCCTGTGGCTCCCGGGGTGGGGGGTGGGGGGCATTTTCCTTCCTTGCTGCAGCCACACCTGGGCAGTTCCGGCACAGACCAGACTAGGGCCTCCCCTGGCCCCCAACATCCAAGTCCCCAAGATCTCAGTGCCTTTTCTATCAGCCAGAACGGACAGCACTTGATTTGAGTAACACTCTCTCAGTTGTGAAAACCGAGTGCGATGACCCCAGTGAAGGCACTGTGCTGGGGACAAGGGCTGGTCCTGCCTTCTACGAGAATTTGTCACACCTGGGGGAAGGTGCTACTGGCATGGGCACAGCCAGGACGCTGCAGAACACATCACACGCAAGATCACCCCCACAACGAAGAGTTACCCCGTGCCAAAAGTCAAGAGTGACAAGGCGGGAAAACCAAAACATCTACGGGGAGTTCACCGGGTATCACGTACTCTCGGCATGCGTGGCCTCTCTCCATTGTTCTAGCACCCTCTGAGCTGGTGTAGCTATGATTCCCATTTTGCAGAGGGGAACACTGAGGCACAGGTTGCCTGAGTCCCACTGCTAGAACAGGACGGGGCAGGAGTGACTCCCAGGCGCCTCCTCTTCGAGCTACAGGGCGTTTCCAGCCCCTCCGTGCCTGAATAGATGGACAGTATTCTGCACAAATGTGTACTGCTCTTGCCCATCACCACCCTTTCTCCTCCGTCGAGGGACTCTAAAGGCTGCGGCAGTTACATGGGGGCGGGGGCTGGGGGTGATCTAAAAACCTTCTCCCTTCAAAAGGCAGGGACCCTCAGCAACACCTTTGGGCTCAATTCAAATCTAGCAACAGCTCTGAGTCTGTCTGCTCTGCGCGCAGCTTTGCTGAGAACGTTCATTAAAATGTAACCGAAACCAAACCGGAGTAATCCAACTCGTAAGGATTTCGGGACCAACGCGGTTGGCTCTGGGATCCTCGGCCTCACACACCCCGGACAAACCCACCCTCTGGGTCTCTGCTTTGGCTGCTCTCTGAAGTCCCAGTAGAACGGTGCCCAGAGCACACGCACCTCTGGCTGCCCCCCTGCTGCTACCTGGCCTTCCAGGGGCAGGTCCCCTCCGGCGGGCCCCCAGGGCCTCTCCGAAGGAGACCGGGGCCCCACTCACCCCTTCCTTCTTCTTCTCCTGGCCCTCCTGCTCCATCTTCGCTCTGCAAGAGCCCCGGGCTGCTCGCCACCTCCGACTGACACATGAGCTGGAGGGAGAGCAAAGACATGCCGGCTGCACTTTGGCCGTGCCAAGCGGCAGCCAATAGCGTTTTTACGGCCAGCCCGAGTCAGAATAACCCTTTCCGGAACCGGGGGTGGGGGTGGGGGGCTCGTCTTCCTCTCACTTCTGCTTTGAAATTCAGTGTCTGGGGTTTGGAGTCCCGGAGACTTGCAGGCACAGCGCCCTGCTGGTGGGCACCGTCTGTGGCACTTCCTCCCGGCTCTGACCCCCGCCAGGCAGCCCTATAGGGAGTGACTGGAAGGGTGATTTCTGTAAGGAACACATGGAGGCAATGGTTGTCACCTGTCCCCTACCCTGCACGGCACTGGGTACGGTGGGGAGGGGATGGATGGGTTCCTAGAAGCTTGGGAGACCTGGCCCCTGCCAGGAGCCTGCAGCCAACCGTCTCAGTGGGGAGTCCGTTTTTGCCCACATAGCACTTTTGGGGGGAGTTTTACTTCCCTGTCTAAGGAACCGGGGGCTATTTCCTGTGCATTCTCCACCACTCAACCCCTTTGTCGGAGGAGCAGGGAAAGTGAGGGTCTGGTGGACCGGCAGCCGGGCCACTGCCTGCCCCCCACCCCAGTGTGGGGGTGCTGCACGTGTTCAGCCACCACTGGGCACGCAGGCCAAGCGGCCAAAATCCAAAGTCCCATCAGTGCCGCAGATTTCCATCTTTCACGGGACAAACTCCCTGTTTTATTGGCCGTGGCGCAAATCCAGCGGACTCCCATTCATCTTTCTTCCTCCCATTCACCTTCTGAACAGCCACTGGGAACCCACGATGTAGTGCGGGCACCGTCCCTGGCCTCCGCACAAAGTGAGCTGTGCTCAGGGCTCCCTGGCGTGGGCGACGGCGTGCGTGGGCGTGTGCGTGTGCATGTGTGTGCGCGTGCGTGGGCGTGTGTGCATGTGTGGGCATGTGTGTGCATGTGTGGGCGTGTGCATATGCGTGTGCGTGTGTGTGCATGTCATGTGTGTCGGGGCGTGCCTGCAGGAGAGCTGAGCGTTTCCAGGCCCCTCCTTGTCCCTCCTCTGTCGGTCCCTAACACAGCGGTTTCCAGCTAAGGCGTGGCAAGGTTCCAAGTGATCCTGTGCGTCTCCCAGTGCGCCCGCTGCGCGTGGGGGACTGAACGCTGCGGGCGGCGGCCGCCACGCCCAGGCCCAGCCTGCGGCGGGGAGAGGGGACGGCGGGCCAGGCCCCCAGCCCGCCGGGGACAGCCATCGGGGAGGCAGCGGCCGCCCTACCTGGTTCCCGCCGTTCACGGGGTCCGGGGCGTCGCGGGCACAGCGCGGCGTCACCAACGTTTGCCGGCGGTTTTCACGGCGGCCCTGGAGGTGCGGGAGTGCGCGTGCGCGGGGGAGCCGGGGCGGCCCCAGGGTGCGGGAAGAGCCCGGCTGGGCCGCTGGGGACACCGCGGACACGAGGCCGCCGTGACGTGGCCGGAGCCGGGGCCTGGGGGAGGCCGCCGGCGGGAACCCGGCTACAAGGCCGCCAGGACGCCGGGCTGGCGGCGAGGGAGGCCGCCAAGGCGCTGTGGGACTGGGGAGGCCGCCGTGACCCTGGACGAGGCCGCCGTGACCCCGGGTGAGGCCGCCATGACCCCGGGCTGGCGGGAACCCGGCTACAAGGCCGCCGTGACCCTGGGCAAGGCCGCCGTGACCCCGGGCTGGCGGGAACCCGGCTACAAGGCCGCCGTGACCCCGGGCTGGTGGTGAGGGCGGCCGCCGTGGCGCTGTGGGACTGGGAGGCCGCCATGACCCTGGACGAGGCCGCCGTGACCCCGGGTGAGGCCACCATGACCCCGGGCTGGTGGGAACCCGGCTACAAGGCCGCCGTGACCCCGGGCGAGGCCGCTGTGACCCTGGACAAGGCCGCCGTGACCCCGGGTGAGGCCGCCGTGACCCTGGGCTGGTGGTGAGGGAGGCCGCCGGGGCGCTGTGGGACTGGGGAGGCCGCCGTGGCCCTGGACGAGGCCGCCGTGACCCTGGGCTGGCGGGAACCCGGCTACAAGGCCGCCGTGACCCCGGGCTGGTGGTGAGGGTGGCCGCCGTGGCGCTGTAGGACTGGGAGGCCGCCATGACCCTGGACGAGGCCGCCGTGACCCCGGGTGAGGCCACCATGACCCCGGGCTGGTGGGAACCCGGCTACAAGGCCGCCGTGACCCCGGGCGAGGCCGCTGTGACCCTGGACAAGGCCGCCGTGACCCCGGGTGAGGCCGCCGTGACCCTGGGCTGGTGGTGAGGGAGGCCGCCGTGGCGCTGTGGGACTGGGGAGGCCGCCATGGCCCTGGACGAGGCCGCCGTGACCCTGGGCTGGCGGGAACCCGGCTACAAGGCTGCCGTGACCCCGGGCTGGTGGTGAGGGTGGCCGCCGTGGCGCTGTAGGACTGGGGAGGCCGCCATGACCCTGGACGAGGCCGCTGTGACTCCGGGCGAGGCCGCCGTGGCGCCGCCGTGGGACTGGGAGGCCCGGTGCGGGGCTGTGTTGCAGTTGAGTGCCCACGTGGGCGGCGGCGCGGTCTGGCCCCGCAGGTGGAGCGGCCTGCAGGCCCCGGAGCCCCTGGCGGCCGCCGGGACTGGGCTGAGGGCTCTGGGGCCGCCCGGGGCCCCTGGTGGCCTCTGCAGCCCCGGGGCCGCCGCCGGACCGGGCGGGCGGAGGGTTGGGGGCTCCCGGCTGACCCAGATGGGCGGGACCTTCATGTTTTCCCCGGGCACAGCACCCCCATCCCTGACCGCCCGGGGCAGTGAGGCGCCCCTGAGCCCCGTTTTCTCTGTACGGCTGAAGACTCCAGTGAGCAGCGCCGCTTAACCCAGGGCTTTTTGGCCAATTGCAGAGCAAGCGGAGGCGGGTCTGAGGAGCCAGTACTGACACTGTGCCCGATGAACCCAAAGAATCCCAATCAAAGGACAAGCGGAAGGTTCGGGCCATACCTGGGCGCTGGGGCCTGGCTTCCGCGTGGCCACTCCTAGAGTTTCATTCATCGTGGAGAGATTGTTTTATCATTGATGGGAAGGACCCAGAGAAAGCGAATTTTCCTCTTTCTCAGAGGACTGTGTCTTTGGTCGGCTATAACCTGTTGCATTAGGTGGTTTTAATTTTTTTTTAGAGAAAGAGCGATAGATCTTCCATCTGCTGGTTCACTCCCCAGTGGCTGCAACAGCCAGGTCTAAGATGGTGGAAGCCAGGAGCCAGGAGCTCCATCCATGGGTAGCAGGTACCAAGCACTTGGGCCATCTTCCCCTGCCCTCCCAGGCACCTTAGCAGGGAGCTGGACGGGAAGTGGAACAGCCGGGACTTGAGCCAGTGGTAGCTTAACCTGCAGCTCCGACACACTGCCCCTCAAGTTGTTATTAAATAGGGGAAGGGTGAGGCCAGTGTCAGGTCAGGCCACCGTCTGCAGCACCAGTGTCCCATATGAGCACTGGTTTGAGTCCTGGCTGCTCCACTTCTGATCCAGCTCCCTGCTAATGCACCTGAGAAAGCAGCAGAGGATGGCCCAAGGCCTTGGGCTCCTGCACCATGTGGGAGACCCGGATGGAGCTCCAGGCTCCTGACTTCAGCCTGGTCCAGCCCTGGTGGTTGTGGCCATTTGGGGAGTGAACCAGCAGATTGAGGATCTCTCTCTGCCTCTCCCTCTCTCTCTCTAACTCTTCCTTTCAAAAAAATTTTTTTAATGGGGAAAATGCTATGGCAAGAGTTATAGTTCAGGGATTTTGGAATTGATCTCAATTCCCAAATCATTATTACTGACAAAATGTAAATATTAATGTTACCATGCAGTTTTAGAAAAGTTACCAGAATCTGAAAGCAGTGGTTACAGAGGAACGTGAGATTGCGGGTGGTGTAGATTTAGCACCTCTGTGTGTGTGTGTGTGTGTGTTTTGACAGGAAGAGTGGATAGTGAGAGAGAGACAGAGAGAAAGGTCTTCCTTTTTGCCATTGGTTCACCCTCCAATGGCCGCTGTGGCCGGTGCATCTCGCTGATCCGAAGCCAGGAGCCAGGTGCTTCTCCTGGTCTCCCATGTGGGTGCAGGGCCCAAGCACGTGGGCCATCCTCCACTGCACTCCCGGGCCATAGCAGAGAGCTGGCCTGGAAGAGGGGCAACTGGGACAGAATCCGGCGCCCCAACCGGGACTAGAACCCGGTGTGCCGGCGCCGCAAGCCATGGCGCCGGCCAGCATCTCTGTGTTTTTATGTGTTGAGCCTAATCCTGTGCTGGAGGGGAACAGTGGGGGCGAAGCCAGCCTTGGTCTCATGGGGCTTAGACTGTAGTTGAGTAAACAGAATTTTAGTCATGAAAACACATCCATGACAAGGAGAAAGGGACAGAACTTTAACTAGGCAAGGAGGGCTGGGCGTGGTGGGGTGGAGAGACCCTTTCAGACTGGGAGCAGACTGTGTCAAGGCCCTGTGGTGGGAGAGAGCGTGGTAGCAGTAGATGTCGCAGGAGGAGCAAGAGGCAGAGGGAGGAGGGTGTGAGCAGGAGGCTGCTGAGGTCCTTAGTGGTGAGCACTGGTTCCAGAGCTCGCTTTTTGTCTTAGGAGCAGACGGAAGACAGGAGGGGTTGGGGGAGTGACAGATGTGTGTTTTTAAAGTTAACTCTGGGGGCCAAGGGGGAACTGATGAACAGACAAGCGCCTGGGTTTGGGACGGGGAGGGGGCAGTGGCCGCAGCTCAGCAGTGGAGCTGAGTTGGGCCAGCAGGGTGGCAGGGGAGAGGCCTATTGGAGAGATTTAGGATGTAAAATTGACGATCAAACTGGCGATCAAAAGGATGGGGGAGGGGAAATAGGTCTGTTTATTACTGTCGTAAAGAGAAAGCAAAAAATAAGATTTGGGGGCTGGTGCTGTGGCATAGTAGGTTAAGCCTCTGCCTGCGGTGCTGGCATCCCACATGGTCGCTGGTTAGAGTCCCGGCTGCTCCTCTTCTGATCCAGCTCTCTGCTAATGGCCTAGGAAGGCAGTAGAAGATGGCCCAAGTGCTTGGGCCCCTGAACCTGCGTGGGAGGCCTGGAAGAGGCTCCTAGCTTCAGATTGGCCCAGCTCTAGCTGTTACAGTCATTTGGAGAGTGAACCAGCAGAAAGAAGGGGCCATCAAAGAAGGAGGTACCTTTCTCTGAAGGGAGGAGAGAACTTCCACTTTGATTATGGCCTGCTAAATAATGTCGGAGTTTGTGGACTCAAAAGGCTTCTATAGCCTTGGCAGCTCATGACAAGAGCCTCGGGTGATCACTGGCGACATAAATAAGAGTGTCAATTGTTAAATCAACAACAGGAGTCACTGTGCACTTACTCCCCATGTAGGACCTCTGTCCTGAATGTGTTGTACTATGAGAATTAATGGTAAAATCAATCTTCAAACAGTACTTCATACTTTGTGTGTCTGGGTGTAAACTGTTGAAATGTTTACTTAGTATGGAGTTGTTCTTCTGTATATAAAGATAGTTAAAAATGAATCTTCAGCTGGTGCCGTGGCTCACTTGGCTAATCCTCCACCTGTGGTGCCAGCACCCTGGGTTCTAGTCCCAGTTGGGGCGCCGGTTCTGTCCCGGTTGCTCCTCTTCCAGTCCAGCTCTCTACTGTGGCCCGGGAAGGCAGTGGAGGATGGCCCAAGTGCTTGGGCCCTGCACCCGCGTGGGAGGCCAGGAGGAAACACCTGGCTCCTGGCTTCAGATCGGCACAGCGCGCCGGCCATGGCGGCCATTTGGGGGTGAACCAACGGAAGGAAGATCTTTCTCTCTGTCTCTCTCTCTCTCTTTCTCTCACTAACTCTGCCTGTCAAAAAAAAATAAGAAAGCTTTTATTTAATAAATATAAATTTCATAGGTACAGCTTTTGGATTATAGCTGTAGCTGAGCTGATCCAAAGTCAGGAGCCAGGAGCTTCTTCCAGGTCTCCCATATGGGTGCAGGGGCCCAAGGACTTGGGCCATCTTCTTCTGCTTTCCCAGGCTATAGCAGAGAGCTGGATTGGAAGTGGAGCAGCTGGGACTCCAACCGGTGCCCATATGGGATGCCAGCGCTGCAGGTGGCGGCTTTACATGCTACACCACAGCGCCGGCCCCGATGACAAAGTTCTGATAACAACACATGCGAAAAGGCTGTGTGGCAGTCCCTTTCTCTGTCCTGCTGCCTGGAGTGTGTGTGACACCAGTGTGGGTGGGGAGACTGAGGCCACAAGGGACAGAGAGCAGGGTACGTCCACCCTGTGGAGCACCTGCCTGGACTTCATAACAGAGGAAGATACTCCATTGTTCCTGTCCCTCCGAGCCCAGTTCTGACTGCTAGAACCGTTAGACACATGCCCCCAAAGTCTCTTGGGCCAGAAAACAGGACGGTCCTGCTGCGGTGTCTGTTGTATGAATGGTGCCGCCTTGTGCCTGGGAACGTGCGGGTGGGGCGTGGGTCAGCTCGGCCGCAGGAGGCGAGGTGCAGAAGTGGCCTATGCGTGCTCAGCCACAGGCCGACAGCAGCGGCGTGGGGTGGCCTGAGGCAGGCGTTGTGTCGGTGAGAGAGCAAGCCTCGGCAGCACACCTCAAAGGGGAAAGAAGCTGAAACTCGCAGGGGCTGCTCTGGGGGCTTCCAGAAGGGCGCTCCGGGTCGGCGCTGTGGTGCAGCGGGTGAAGCTGTGGTGTTCTGGGCTCCTGGCCTCAGCCTGGCTCGGCCCTGGCTGCTGCAGACATTTGGCAAGTGACCCAGCGGATGGAAGGGCTCGCTTGCTTGCTTGCTCTCTGTAGCTCTGCCTTTCAAGCAGATGAAAACGTTCAAGGAAAGGGGAGGGGAAGTTTTCCATAATCTTGTTAACTGGCGACAGTGGAAGATACTTCCATTCATATAGTCATGCATTAGAAAAATATTTATTTGAGAGGCGGGGTTGCTGGTGGTGGTTGGTGGGTGATGAACAGAGAGATCCTCCATCCACTGGTTCACTCCCAGATGGCTGCAACAGCTGGAGCTGAGCAAGGCTGAAGCCAGGAGCCTGACACTCCACCCCGGTCTCCCATGTGGCTGCAGAGGCCCAAGCACCTGGGCCATCTTCCACTGCTTTTGCAGGCGCATTAGCAGGGAGCTGGATCAGAACGGAGCAGCCGGGACTCAGACCAGCGCTTCAATATGGGGACGCTGGTGGCTTAACCCTCCCTACCACAGCGCGGGGCCCCAGTCATGCATTCCTAACGCCGGCACTGGTTCTGAGAACTGTCAGAGTTCTTGGTCGCGTGAACATCATAAAGGTGTGTTTGCACAGTTGTGGGTGCTGCAGCCCCGACACAGGCTCCATGGGGTATCCTGTCATTTGCTTCTCCGGATGTTGATTGGAACATTATGGGCGATGCATGGCTGTAGTGTAGGCTGATGGTGGCCTAAATCAGATGTTAGATTTTAATGAAACTTCTCCCTGCTGCAGCTGAACAGCCTACGGATGGTCATTGTAAAAGGGAAGGTCCGAGCTGGACTGCAGGGCACGCACAGGTGCGCTTTTATCAGGGTCAGGTTTGCTTTTGCTTGCACTCAGATTACAAAGTCGCACAGGATGCACATTGTCTGCACAGGCCTTTTCTCCCCCTAAGACCTGTTGTTTAGGTACCACCTGGCAGAACGTCCTGTTCTTTAGGAACACAGATAACACAGTAGCAGCAATACCCTCAGAGGGCACAAGACGAGGCTGCTGCCAGGGCGGGGTGTGCTGTGGCTGGCTTGATGGGAGGCAGGAAGGCAGGAAGCAGCTCTGGGTCACCTCCGGCCCCCGTCTAGATAAGGAAGGGCGCCTCAGGCTCCCCACCTACCCAGCTGTGCCCTGCTTTGCACAGGCAGCTCCCTGTCTGGTGAAGGGAGGGGTTGACACTAGACTCCCAAGCCCGTGCCCACATAGCGGGGTCTCCCTTATCCCGTGCCCACCGCAAGCAACCGTACCTGACCCGGGTAGGCCCCTAGCCATCAGAACCCGCTCTGCCGTGCAGGTGGAGAGCAGGGTGGAGGTCCTGCGCCCACCTGGTTAAGTCGCCGTCTGCGACATCATTGGAGTTCTGCCAGCGTGGTGCAGGTGTCTCCAGAGCAGGGCGGCTGCCGATCACGCTCCGACACACCCGGGGTGTGAGCCTGAGACGTGACAGGGTCCTGTGTCTTCCTAGAACAGAATCTGCCCTCGCCTGCCAGAGGGCATGTGCCTGGGGAAGGCGTGTTCCTGGGCTGTCACGGAGGACACGCGTGGGAGCACGGGCGTCACCAGGCTCCTCGGAGACCCAGGTGTTTTCTGCTGGCTGCAGATTCCCCTGGGAAGACACCACTCCTTGTTTAGATTTGTTATTTTTAAATGTGACCGGAGGCACACCAAACACCTCTCCCCTGCCCCGGGCCCTGGCAGCCACCAGGCTGAGCATCCTGTAGATCCGCGTGTGGCTGTGATCATGCAGCCGTTGTCTTCTCGTGACTGGGATGAAACGTCCAGCGGGAGTCCTCGAGGCCCACCCCTGTGTAACGTGTGCTGTGACCTCGCTTCCAAGGCTGCGCCCTCCGGCACTGTGAGGACAGACACATTCTGCCTGCCGTTCGTCATCGAGACACGGGCTGCCTGCACCGTGGGCGACCATGAGAAGCCCGCTGATTCACGAGCCTGCCGGCGGCTCCTGCAGACCTTGCCCTCAGCTCTGCGTGCTCCCCGACGAGGGGGAGGGGGTGTCTGCTCTGAGCTTTCAATCATCCTGCTGTTTTCCATTCTCACCAGTAATGGGCAGGATTTCGATGTCTCGAACGCTCACCCATATCTGTTTCAATTTAAAAAAATTTTTAAAAGATTTATTTGTTTATTTGAAAGAGTTACAGAGAGGCAGAGGCAGAGAGGGAGAGAGAGAGGTATTCCATCTGCTGGTTTACTCCTCAGGTGGCCACAATGGCCAGAGCTGTGCCAGTCCAAAGCCAGAAGCCAGGAGCTTCTTCCGGGTCTCCTATGCGGATTCAGGGGCCCAAGCACTTGGGCCATCTTCCGCTGCTTTCCCAGGCCACAGCAGAGAGCTGGATTGGAAGTGGAGCAGCCAGGACTCGAACTGGTACCCATATAGGGTGTTGGCACTGTAGGTGGTGGCTTTATCCACTACGCCACAGTGCTGGCCCAAATTTTTAAAATTTTTAAGAGGCAGAGAGAAAGGGCGTGAGGGAGAGAGCACTCCCATTCACAAATGTACCCCTCAAACACCAGAAATGGCCAGGAGGGGCCCAGGGCCAAAGCAGGGAGACAGGAGCTCCATCCAGGTCTCCCACGTGGGTAGCAGGAACCTAATTACTTGAGCTGTCACTGTTGCATCCCGGGGTCTGTATTGGCAGGAAACTGGAGGCACAAGTCAGGACTCAAACCCAGGTACTCTGGTGTGGGAATACGGGTGTCTTACCTGCGAGCCTGCTCTTGTTACTTTGTGCTTTGATAATAGCCATCCTAATGGATGAGAAGTGATATCCTATTGTGATTTTTAAAAAGATTTATTTAGGGGTCAGCGCTTTGGTGCAGCAGGTTAAAGCCACGGCCTGCAGCGCTGGGATGCCATGTGGATACCAGTTCAAGTCCTGGCTGCTCCACTTCTGCTCTAGCTCCCTACTAATGCTCCTGGGAAAGCAGTAGACGATGGCCCAAGTGTTGGGCCCCTGCACCCATGTGGGAGACCCAGAAGAAGCTCCTGGCTCCTGGCTTCCTGCTGGCCTAGCCCCAGTTGTTGCAGTCATTTGGGGAGTGAACCAGTGGATGGAAGACTCTCTCCTTCTCTCTCTAACTGCCTTTCAAATAAATAAATAAATAAGATGTGTTTATTTGACAGAGCATCAGACAGACAGAGACAGAGAGATCGTCCATCCATTGGTTTACTCCCCAAAAGGCTGCAATGACTGGGACTAGGCCAGCCAGGAGCCAGGAACTCCATCTGGTTTCCCGTGTGGGTGGGAGGGGCCCAAGCACTTGGGCTACCACCTGTGCCTTCCCAGACACATTAGCAGGGAGCTGGATGGGAAGCAGAGTAGCTGGGATTTAACCTGGCACTACTATGCTCTGAGATGTTGGCATTGTTTGTGTGGGTTTTTTTAAAGATTTTATTTATTTATTTGAGAGGTAGAGTTACTGACAGAGGGAGAGACAGAGAGAAAGGTCTTCCATCAGCTGGTTCACTCCCCAGATGGCCTCTATGGTCAGGGCTGAGCCAGACCGAAGCCAAGAGCCAGGAGCTTCTTCTGGGTCTCCCATCTGGATACAGGACCCCAAGCACTTGGGCCATCTTCTGCTGCTTTCCCAGGACATAGCAGAGAGCTGGATCGGAAGAGGAGCAGCCGGGACTAGAATCGGCGCCCACCTGGGACACCGGTACTGCAGGTGGAGGCTTAGCCCACTCACCACAGCGCCAGCCCCTTACTGTGGTTTTGAGTTGTATTTCCCTAATGATTAATGGTGTTGGTTGGGCTTCTTGTCCTATTCTTGTTGACTGTTTGTTTGTACATCATCTTTGGGAAATGCCTGTTCAAGCCTTTTCCCCACTTGACAATTCTCTCTGATCACAGAAAACGAGACCAGGCCAAACACAATATCCAGTGGTTTGTAGGAGCCCACTTACAGATCATTTCATCAAAATGAAAAACTTGTGCACCAAGGACATTCTCTGGAAAGTGTAAAAAGACAGTCAACAAGAGAAACAGTTGGCAAACCAGCGTCTAGTATCCAAAGTATGTAAATAACCCTTTCAACCCAACAACACAAAGACAAAGGGCTCAATTCAAAACGGCAAAGGACTTGAATCTGTTTTCCCCAGAGGGTCAGCAAACACCTGAAAGCCACTCGGTGGTGACCGTCACCCGGGAGCTGCAGATCAAAACTACTGCAGGGAACCAGCTCACACCCTCCAGGAAAGCCCGACAGTGTCAGGGGGCGGGGTTTGGCCCAGGCCTCCCGCTCGCCTTATTCGCCTGGGCTGGAGTTCTGGCTCTGATTCCAGTTCCAGCTCCCTGCTCATGCATGCCCTGGGAGGCAGCAGGAGCCGCACAAGTACTTGGGTCCCTGCCTCCAGGTGCTGAGCTCCACAGCTTGGTCCAGCCCTGGCTGTTGGAGGCTCTGGGGGAGTGAACCAGCAGATAGAAGAGTCTGTCTGTCTGTCTGTCTCTCTCTCAAATAAAACTTATCTGTACAAAATTTAAAATGCCAAAATGTGCCTTTTCAGGAAGCCGTTTGAATGCACCCAGAGTTCACTGAGGCACACACACCCCCATTGCAGGGCTCTGCTATTGGCAGACAAATGACATCCTTTGGAGAATCTTGGGTTCTTATTTTAGGTTGACAGCACCCCCGCCTCCCCCAGCAAAGAACTGAAAGCAGGTACTCAAATACACACACACCTGTGTTCACAGCAGCACTCGTCCCAAGGGCTAGCAGGTGGAAACAACCCACATGCCCACCCGTGGATGAGTGGACGCATTGTGGAAAGTGCACCCAGAGGGGCAGGAGGCAGGCACAGAGGGACTGAAGGATTGATGGGCGCCACATGAACCTCAGAACAGCACAGTGAGCGAAAGCAGCAGCCACGTGTCGTAAAATCCCACCTTCAGGACAAGTCCGGAGAGACAGAGGGCGGCGGAGTACTGCTGATGGGGTTTCCTTCAGGGGTGATGAACTGGGCAGGGCTGGTGGCTGCCCAGCTGCACACGTGTAATAAATGACAGCTGATTTCCCGTCACGTGCCACCTCCGTGAGAGCAAGCACTGGAACACTCTCTGTGCCTCAACAAGTTCATGGAAAGTGGACTTGAAAGTTGAGTTTAATTTTGGTGCCGAAATTTTGAAATCCATACATCATTATTTCACAATACACTTTATAAATGTAAATTTCAGAATTTTAACAAATATTTATTTATTTGAGAGACAGAGATGCAGGGGTGGAGGATGGCTGGAGGGTGGACATCTTCCAACCACTGATTCAGTCTACAAATGGCCACCACAGCTGAGGCTGGACCAGGCAGAAGCCAGGA
This sequence comes from Lepus europaeus, assembly GCF_033115175.1. Lineage (NCBI taxonomy): Eukaryota > Metazoa > Chordata > Mammalia > Lagomorpha > Leporidae > Lepus > Lepus europaeus. The sequence continues at coordinate 5,777,203 of NC_084831.1, forward strand.
GCCGGGAACTCTATCCGGTCTCACACATGGTGGCCATCCGTTGCTGCCTCCCAGGGTGTGCATTGGTAGGAAGCTGGACTGGAAGCAGAGGTGAGACTCCATCTCAGGCACTGTAAACACCCACCCCCATAATACACTTTTTCAAAAATAACATGCATAATACACTTGTATTATTTCAAAAATCTTTTTGTATTTCAAAATTTTTTGCATCAAAATCAACATTTTTTCATGCCATTTTCCATGAATTTTTTAAAAAAATATTTATTGATTTGACGGCCGGCGCCGTGGCTTAACAGGCTAATCCTCCGCCTTGCGGCGCCGGCACACCGGGTTCTAGTCCCAGTCGGGGCACCGATCCTGTCCTGGTTGCCCCTCTTCCAGGCCAGCTCTCTGCTGTGGCCCGGGAGTGCAGTGGAGGATGGCCCAAGTCCTTGGGCCCTGCACCCCATGGGAGACCAGGATAGGCACCTGGCTCCTGCCATCGGAACAGTGTGGTGCGCCGGCTGCAGCGCGCCTACCGCGGTGGCCATTGGAGGGTGAACCAACAGCAAAAAGGGCCGGCGCCGTGGCTCAACAGGCTAATCCTCCGCCTTGTGGCGCCGGCACACCGGGTTCTAGTCCCGGTCGGGGCACCGATTCTGTCCCGGTTGCCCCTCTTCCAGGCCAGCTCTCTGCTGTGGCCCGGGAGTGCAGTGGAGGATGGCCCAAGTGCTTGGGCCCTGCACCCCATGGGAGACCAGGATAGGCACCTGGCTCCTGCCATCGGAACAGCGCGGTGCGCCGGCTGCAGCGCGCCTACTGCGGCGGCCATTGGAGGGTGAACTAATGGCAAAAAGGAAGACCTTTCTCTCTGTCTCTCTCTCTCTCACTGTCCACTCTGCCTGTCAAAAATTTTAAAAAAAATTTAAATAAAATATTTACTGATTTGAAAGGTGACAGAGAGAGAGAGAGCTAGCTTGTATCTGCTGGTTCACTCCCCAAATGGCCAGCTCTGGGCCAGGCTGAAGCCAGCAGCCAGGAACTCCATCCGGGTCTCCCACAAGGATGGCTCTTGGACACAGCGCTGGCCTCCTCTGCCTCCTCTCCACAGGCACGCTTTGCAAGCCTGTAGAATTCCTTTGCAGGGACATCAGTTACGTACAATCTACAGAACTGTGACGTCAAGGGCAAGGCCAGGGCAGAGCTCTGCGGGCCCGGGAAGAGTGTTTGCCACTGAAGCACGCACCTTCCTCTCCAGCAGCTGGAGCTCAGCCACGTGGCCTCCCACGATCCACACAGGCCCACGTCAGCCCCCCCACAGCTCGCCGCCTGAGGTCGGGTGCCTCGCGGGTACGTGTGGTGCCTCCTCTGCATACCCTGGACACCCTCTGGGGCTTTGGCCGGGGTTTGGGCCCAGGAAGCCTCTCCTGGCAGTGACGGGACTGGGAAAGCTGCGTTGGCACGGTCCCTGTGTTTTTGTTCCAGTGTGTCATTGCTGCTCTCCACCTCCCTGTCACCAGTACTGCTCAATTCCTGTGGCCCAGAGGGGGCAAGGGTGGAGGGAGGAGAAGCCACACGGATAATGAGCCGGGTGCCCCCCCACTTGCTCACTCACACACACACACACACACCACCTACTTACTCTAATAAACATTCTTAGTTGGCACATGGTAACCATCCATTTTTATGGGTACAGTGTGGCATTTCAATGTATGCCTACCATGTGTGATGCTCAGAGCAGGGTAACTGGTACATACGTTGCCTCAGACATCCGTCATTTCTTTGTGTAGGGAAATGACTCCATTTCAGACAAAGTGGAGGCTGGGTGGTCCACGTGATTTGCCCAGAGTGATAAAATCATAGGAGGGTACTTGAAGTTCGTGGAAACCAGGATGGGCTTGGTGCAGTGGGCTAAGCTCCGCTTGGGTTGCCAGCATCCCACATGGGAGTGTTGGTGCAAGTCCTGGACACTCCATTTCTAATCCAGCTTCCCGCTGGTGCATCCTGGGAGGCAGCAGGTGATGGCCCAAAGTGCCTGGTTTCCTCCAGTCACGTGAGAGACCTGGGCGGACTTCTGGGCTCCTGCCTTCAGCCTGGCCCATCCCTGGAGTGAGCCAGCAGATGGAAGAGCTCTTTCTGGTTTATTTTTTGCCCTCTGTTGCTTTGCCTCTCAAATATTAATAAATATTAAAAAACAAGTTGAAAATTATTTTAAAAGTTCATGCAAAACAGGATGAAAATTTATTTTGGTGCAAAAATGCAATCTATGCCTATGAGGTATCTTCAGAAAGTTTGGAAATGCATATTATGAAAAACTGTGTGGATTCAAAAACATTTTTGCACCAAACTAAATGTATCTTTTTTATGATTTACTTATTTATTTGAAAGGCAGAGTTACAGAGAGGGGGGAAAGGAGAGAAAGGAAGAGAGACCTCCCATTTACTGGTTCACTCCACAAATGGCTGAAACAGCCAGAGCTGCGCCAGGCTGAAGCCAGGAGCCCCAGAACTCCATCCAGGTCTCCCATGTGGGTTCAGGGACACAAGCACCAGAACTCAAACTGGTGCTCATGTGGGATTCTGGTATTGCAGGTAGTGGCTTAACCTGCTGCACCTCAACGCTGGCCCCTAAGCTTGCCTTTTAATACCTGTTTCCATCAACTTTCTGCAGTTCCCTGTACACAGTGGAGCTGTAGTGGGGGCCCAGTCTCTTCTCCAGGGCCCGTGGGTCACAGATCTGGTTATGGGGGGCACGGGCTTCTCCCTTCCTCAGAGGTGAGTTGGCCATGCCCCACCTGTCGGCTCCACCTCACTATTCGCCAGAGACTCTGCCCAGGAAGTTCTGCTCTGAAAATATCCTTCTGGCCCACTTCAGTGGCAAGCAGCAGGAGAGAGAGTGCACCCCAAGTCTTCCAGTGCCTCCACTGCTGTGCCACGCCCCATCTGAAGTGCTTCTTCGTGGTCCCTGCCCAAAGCCTCACACTTTGATGCCCCTCCATTGCCCCCCCTCCAGGCCTGTGGGGAGCTCCTCTGCTCCCTCCCAGACCTGCAGGAGGGCGGCCTCACCTCTGGCCTGGCAACAACAGCAACGCTCCCACCCCCAACGTGGGCGGCCCCCTCCTTGCAGAGCACCAGGGATCCGGGTTGATGTGACCACAGTCATCTTGCCCTCCAGGTGACCCTGGGAGTCATCTGGGCTCTAGCAGGTAAACAGAGTGTTCAGATAACCTGTTATCTGATGTTCTTATCGGACACCTGGACTGCCTCTTATCTGATGCCTGGAGCATCTCTTGTGGATGTTAATATTTCTCGAAAGTCTCAGGTGCATTGGGATTGGCCACGGGACACGACTATAAAACCTGTGTTCTCCTGCCTCACGTGCACTGAGCCATGTGTCCCGGAGCCACCTGAGATTAAGTCCCCACAGGAAGTCGCACCTTGTGTAACCCGGACTGAACCGGGTTTCCTTGAACCACCTGCTTCCAGCAGGCTGGCCCCGGGGAGCACGGCCAGTGGGTGACTGCAGGGGGGCGGCATCCCAGAGACCTGCTCAGAACACAGAGCAGGGCTGACCTGAGGGCAGGGCAGGTGCAGGCGGTGGGCAGGAAGGAAAGCGGTGGAACAGCGTGCACGAGCACACGGGGCTGCTGGGTGAGCAGGAGAGGCGGCCAGGGGATGCCTCCCGCAGGGGCCTGTGGCCAGGGGATGCCTCCCACAGGGGCCTGACGGTCTCCTGCGGGGGCCGCCCCCAGCATTCTTTGGGGCCAGGCTGGTGACCTTGATGGAGCCTTGGGTGGTGCAGAGGCCCTCGGTGAGCAGGGCAGGCAGAGGGGCTGGTGAAACACCGCTGGTGGCAGGCCAGGGAGGAAGTGACGGAGGGTCGCTAGAGGAAGGTGGCTGGGAGCAGGCAGGCACATGCTCCTAGGAGAGGGGAGGAGAGGAGGGTCACAGGGCATGGGGGAGGGGCTTCATCCATCCCCACCCCCCAATAGGCACAGAGCAGGTGTGAGGCAGAACAGCTAAATCACTCCCCAGTGGACCCTCAGAGAAGCTGTGAGGCGACTTCAAAGTTTGTGAAAAATGGGATTAAAAGGGTTTAGGACTGGTGTGTGCAGCGGGGTAGCTGTCACTTGGGACACCTGCATCCTATGTCAGAGCGCCGAGTCCAGGTTCCTTCCTCCCTCCCTCCCTTCTTTCTTCCCTTCATAGATTTATTTATTTGTTTGAAGGGCAGAGCTAGAGAGAGAGAGAGAGAGAGAGAGGGAGGGAGAGAGGGAGGGAGGGAGGGAGAGGGATACTTTCATCCTCTGGTTCACTCCCTAAATGGCTGCGATGGCCAGGGCTGGGCCAGGCTGAAGCCAGGAGCCAGGAGCTTCTTCTGGGTTTCTCATGGGGGTGCAAGGGCCCAAGGACTTAGGCCATCCTCCACCTCTTTCCCAGATGTGTTAGCAGGGAGATGGGTGAGAAGTGGAGCAGCCGGGACTCAAAGTGGCGCCCGTATGGGATGCTGGCATCACAGGCAGTGGCTTTACCCGCTACGCCACAGCGCTCTCCCCAGTAAATCTTAGAAGACAATCTGGAAGATGGAAAAACAAAGTTTGGGAGCTCTGGGGAGCAAAGTGCCCGAGATCCCAAAGCAGTTAAAGACCACGTGTGGGAGCAGGCACGGAGCGGGGGGATGTGTGGGAGCAGGCACGGAACGGGGGGATGTGTGGGAGCAGGCACGGAGCGGGGGATGTGTGGGAGCAGGCACGGAGCGGGGGATGTGTGGGAGCAGGCACGGAGCGGGGATGTGTGGGAGCAGGCACGGAACGGGGGGATGTGTGGGAGCAGGCACGGAGCGGGGGATGTGTGGGAGCAGGCACGGAGCGGGGATGTGTGGGAGCAGGCACGGAACGGGGGGATGTGTGGGAGCAGGCACGGAACGGGGGGATGTGTGGGAGCAGGCACGGAGCGGGGGGATGTGTGGGAGCAGGCACGGAACGGGGGGATGTGTGGGAGCAGGCACGGAGCGGGGGGATGTGTGGGAGCAGGCACGGAACGGGGGGATGTGTGGGAGCAGGCACGGAGCGGGGGGATGTGTGGGAGCAGGCACGGAACGGGGGGATGTGTGGGAGCAGGCACGGAGCGGGGGGATGTGTGGGAGCAGGCACGGGCTGGCGTGCACTCGCCCACGTCACAGTGCACAGAGCCTGGTCGCACTCCAGCTCCTCGCTAATCAGACCCTAGGAGGCAGCAGCGGCTCCCGTGGCGGGGTCCCTGCCACCCACGTGGGAGACACAGATGGAGCTCCGGCTCCCAGCTTTGGCCCCAGCCTCACCCTTGCCTTTGTGAGCACTTGGAGTGGACAAGCGGTTGAAAGCTCTCTGAGAAACAGAGACATGGGCAGGCCTGCCAGCCCCAGGGCCAGGCTGCTGTGCGGGTCACCGTGTGCGGACACTGCAGTGCAGGGAACAGTGGTGGAGCATCTCTCTGTGGACAGAGCCCGGGAATCCGCATTCCAGCGCCCCTGCCTCCCATACCTGTGCTCTTTGGGCACACCTGGGGAAGTCGGCTCCGCCTGGGGGCGGTCGTACCCAGCTCTGTGCAAGGCTGTGGAGCCGCAGCCACGGCTCAGGTCAGCCTGAGCCTCCTCGCCCACTCCTCCCCACCACACCAGCAGTTCACAACACACACACGTGTGGAAGAAAAATAATTTAATTTAATTTAACATCGGCGCCTGTGCAGCCCACACTGGACGGACAGCCAGGGTTTCCCCCACAGACCTGCAGGCACAGAAACCATGGCAACAGGTTTGTAAACACACAGGTTTTCCTGGGGACATACAGGGAGCTGTCTGCACCTTCAGCCTGGACCAGAGGATCTTTATTTATAAACACAAAACGGTTGAAGCGAATTTTTCAAAACCCTCGGAAGTAGGAGGAGGCAGAGTGGCTGGTGGGCCTGATCTGAGACCGGGGTTCAGACTGTGCAGAGCAGAGAGCCCTGGGGCCGAGAGGGGTCAGGGCTGGGGAGCACCTGCCGGGCGAGGGATGCAGCCAATGACACTAATGGGAGCCACCGGGGCCGAGCACCACCCAGGGAGCCCAGCCTCTGCCCGCCTGGAGACTGGGCCTCCACATGACCTCTCTCCCGCCCTCTCGGCCACCCCGAGACAAGCGGCAGCGTCACTGCCTGTGAGGTGGGCGGGCTGCAGGCCCAGCCTAAGGCACTAGGACAATCCTCCCCCCACCCCCAACAGGCTCGCCACCCTGCAGGGGAGCCCATAGGCTGGGCAGCGGCGGAAGCCGGGAACACTCCAGCTGTGGCTTTTTTGAGGTTTTCGGCCAGGGCAGCACACCAGCAGAGAGAATTTGAGCCTGGGGCACCTGGAGCTGGTGTTCTCTGAGCACCCAAGACGGCAAACCAAAGGGAAACCGGCCTCCGCCTCCAGCCACACCGCTGCATGTGCAGGCGCCCCCTGCTGGGCATGGCTAGTCTAACACCTGCGTTAGAATCCGATTTTTTTTTTTTTAATTTTCATCTATTTGAAAGGCAAAGGAGAGAGAAAGAGAGAATCTTCCATCTGCTGGTTCACTCCCCAAATGCCTGCAACAGCCAGGATCTCCCATGTGGGTGGAGGGGCCCTAGCACTTGAGCCATCCTCTGTTGCTTCCCAGGGAGCTAGATCGGAAGCAGAGCGGCCAGGACTCAAACTCGGGATGCAGGCACCCCAAGCAGTAGCTTAACCTGCAGGGCCACAACACCACCCCCCCCCCCGGGATCATCTTCTTTCAAGGCAAACTCCTGAATGCGCCATTCTAGAAGCGCCACTGAAGGTTTCCCCCTGTTCTGTGACCGGGAAGTTGCCGGCACAGAGACCCACGCCTGCTGCTGTGAGTAGACGGCCCCACAGCCGAACAGCCCAGAGCATTCTTTGAGTCCCAAGGGGACGTTCGCCACCTGCTGGCTTCCAGAAAGAAATCTGTTTCCAAAGGAAACCACACCCAAGTGTCCTGGACTCAGTCCTCTACGTCACTGTTCCTGGTGGTGCAGCGGGGTAAGCCGCTCCGGGGACACCCCCCCCCCCACATGAGTGCTCCCTGCTGATACGCCTGGGAGGTGGCGGGTTGTGGCCCACATACTTGGGCCCCTGTCACCCACATGGGAGACCCGGATGGAGTTCCTGGGTCTTGGCCCAGCCCCAGCTTCTGCAAGCATCTGGCCATGAACCAGTAGATGGGCGATCTCTCTGTCATTCTGCCTTTCAAATAAAGTGATTAAGTTAAAAAATAAATAACTATTCCTTTTCCTCATATAGATTTTATTCTTGAGAGTACAACAGGAATTGAGAGCATGGCCTGATTCTGTCTTTAATCCAGAAGCTTTGGATGAGGCTCGGGAAGTCACTTCCGTTGTGCGGCTCAGGTGCTGTCCCAGGGGAGTCACCAGCTGTCGGATGCACCTGCCCGTGCCCAGCCTCCCGAGGGCTCCCTTCTGAGCCCACAGCCTCTAGACTTAACAGAGAAATTCTCTTCTGAGATAAGAGGAGAGTGTTAGGTGGAAGAGCCAGAGAGAATATAAGGATGCCTCATTTGAATCCTTGTTATAAATGTAAATAATTACCCCAGGATCCCTGTCGCCACCAAAGACGCTAAATCCTAACACCTTCACCTTCAGAGAGGAGCCCGTGTGTGGGTCACTCACTGCCTCTCTGCTCCCCTGTCCCCCCCCCCCCACATAAACTAGCAGGTGCATTAAGGCAGATCCCCTCCCCACTCACCCCAGTTTAGTCTTCCTCAAAACAGGCAGACCTGGGGAGAGAGGGAGGGTCGGGGTGGGCGTCCCCACGGCTTCCCTGAGATTCCTCTTCCTGCCCCCGGGCCCAGCCCCTGCCCTCAGGAGGGAGGCTGTATCGTGAGTGACAGTGCCTGGCGGAGGCAGGAGTCGGTTCTGGCCTGAGCTGGGGTCCAAACACAGTCTACTTCCGGGGCTGGTCACTCACATGCCGGGAGTCCAGGAGGCCCTGAGACACTGCGGCGGGCAGCTGTGCTGGGCTGTGCTGGGCTGGCGCTCACTGCACAATCTGCAGCCTGTGACCGGCTCCCCTGCTACCCCGGGGGCTGTGCAGGGTCGGTGGAGTTTCAGTGAGGGTGTCCTCAGGATGGGGGCACGGGTGCGGCTCTCCCACTTTGTAAACAGCGGCCGTGGGGCCTCAGGACCCCCAGGCCCGCGGGCCCACATGCCTGCCGGGGGTCACATTCCATCGGCTGCCCTGAATCCCACGCCGGCTTCACGCGGGGAGCCAGGTGTGGGTGGGACACGCCGACTGAGGTCTGGAGGTAGAAGCTGAGCTGGCAGTGTCCCGCCGCCAGGGGGCGCGAGTCTCACCGGTGGGGGCTCTGGGCGCAGCAGGCAGCTGCCCCCGCTTCCTGCAGCGGGCCGAGGCGCGCAGAACCGCGGTCCCCGGAGAGGCGGCATCTGTGCACAGACCAGCAAGGGCACAAGCTCAGGTGCTGGGGAGTTCCCCCGCGGTCCGTCTGGGTGGCTGGGGGTCTCCAGTCTTGGAGAGTGCGGGAGCCCCGGGAGTGCTGGCTGGGGTCTCGGCCGTCGGCTGGGGACAGCAGCAGCAGCAGAGCGAGAAGAGCCGCGTGCGGATGGCGCGGGTGCACAGCACGAACATGATGCAGTTGGCGCCTCCCTGGAAGGTGTTCCCGATCCCCTGCGGGCAGGAGAGGAGAGGCTGGAGCCAGCCGCCCCCGGCCTGGGAGCTGGGAGCTGAGGCAGCCCCACGGCCCCTCTGCCCACCCCCGAGGCTGGTCTGGGAGGAGCTTGGCCACAGGGGCTGGCCCAGACCTCTGTCCAGGTCTTCTGGGTTGAGAAGGACCCAGCATCAGTCAACTCTGTGACAGCCACTACACCTCCAGGCTCCCGAAGTGCATGAGAACCACACCCGCCCTCCTGCTCGGCTCTGCCAGGCCGGCTGGGGCTGACGGGCCCGCGGCGTGGGTATGAGCGTGGGCGTGAGGTCGTGGGGGAGGGGCAGGCTGGGCCGCGGGCCGCGGGGGCGGACCTACGTGCAGAACGACCAGCACCGGCAGGCGCACGGCCGGGGAGCCGCACAGGGTCAGCACGAAGCGCACGGTGCTCCAGATCCGCAGGCAGATGAAGATGAGCGGGATGAGCACCAGCTTGGTGTCGGCCACGGAGGCGGTGCGGCGCTGCAGCTGGTGGGCCTCGCACAGGATGGGCCGGTACTCGGAGAGGGCGGCGCGCTGCGCGGGACATGGGCAGGGCGTGAGCCCGGCGCCCTCCGCCGCGCCCGCCCCTGCCTTCCCCTAGCCTGGGCCACGGCCCGGCCCGCACCGCGCGTCCCCCAGGGTGTCCCGGGGCTGTCTGAAACGGCTCACCGAGGCCTCTCCGCCACCGGACACCCGGCCCTCCCAGCCCGAGGCAGGGCCCACCGGCCGCAGCTGCTCAGCAGAGCCGCGATCCGGACACCTCTGCCCACTGCCAGCCACACCTGGCCCAGGCACTGTCTCCATCTCTCCGGACAGACACCTTCCCTTCCCGGCTGCCTCCTCCCTCCCCGCTCCCCTCCTTCGTTGTGTCCGTTCTAATTCCCGGTACCCCGGCAGCGGCTTTGACGGCCAGAGTAGATCAGCCACGTCCTGCACCCAAGGGCCTTTGGGGGCCCCATTTCAGTGTCCCCTGTGACCTTCCATCGGGGCAACTCTGGCTTCGCTCTGACCTCACTCCCCCCCCCACCCCCCATGCCTTCCGTCCCCAGGTAGCCAGGCACTCCCACCTGGCACCATTGCAGCAGCTGTCCCTGCCCTGGGAATGCCCTTCCTCACCCGGCTCTCACCCCAGCAAGTCTCTGCTCTAAGTCAGCTCGGGATGAGGCCTGGTGAACCCCTCGCAGGGCGCAGGCGCAGCTCGCACCGTCCCAGCCCTGCGGCATCTTACTTGGTGTCTGCTTTCCTTAGCTATTATTCTTTTTGAAAGATAGATTTATTTACTTACTTATTTGAAAGGCAGAGTGACAGAGAGGGAGAGAGTGGGGGTGGGGAGGAAGAGAGAGAGAGAGAGCGAGCTTCCATCTGCTCATTCACTCCCCAGATGGCTGAACAGCGAGGCCGAGCATGGCCGAAGCCAGGAGCCTGGAGCTCCGTCCCGGTCTCCCACGTGGGAGGCAGGGCCCGCACACTTGAGCCATCTCCTGCTCCCTTTCCGGATGCATCAGCAGGGAGCTGGATGGGCCATGGAGCAGCCGGGCCTCAACCTCACCAGTGGTGGCTTAACCCTCTGCGCCACGATGCCGGCCCCGCCTCACGCTTGACCCTCGGCTGTCACTCGGCCTCCTCCCTCATGCTCATGGCTCGTGCTGGCCCTCCCCCTCCGGAATGCAGCCCCCCAGGACCCAGCTCTGCTTGGTCCCCAGCGGGCCTGCCCCACAGGAAGGGCAGTGAGGAAAGGGGAGCTCGCACCATCCCTGGCGTCCCTGTTCCCGGGGAAAGACAGATGAAAAAAACTCATAACCAAGACGCGTATTTGAGCCTCGGCCTGTGTCTGGGACACTGAAGGCCTGGGTGAGGGGAGGGGCCTGGGTGTCCAGCAGCACCCGTGTCCTGGAGAGCCGCCGGCCTGGGCGTCTGCACGCCCGAGCCTCTGAGAGCACCTGCACGGAGCACCCTCCCCTCCTGCAGCCTCCAGGGGCAGCCCAGAGACTGGACACCCCGCCCACCTGCCTGGGAGCTCCGCCCACCTGCCTGGGAGGTGGCGTGGGCTGGGGGTAGGGGGAGCTGGGCTGCCCCTCCCTAGCACAAAGCGTGCTCCCGGCATTTTATTTTTAGCTCTGTTCCCACCCAAAGACAGGAGGAGCTTGCACACCTGCACCTCCTTGCCCACGGTTCTTTGCTGTTTTCTGAAAACACCTGCCCAACTGTAGAAGAGGATCCACGGTCATGTGCAGGGTTCAGCCTCGCAGGCATGGACCCTCCACCACCTACACACACACACACACATGCACACACACACGCACACGCACGCACACAGGGCGTCCCCGGAGGGCACAGCCTGGCGGAGCTCCTGAGAGCCTTCAGAGGGGCAGTGGAAGAGGCGGGAGGTGAGACGGGCACTCGCTACTCGGCCGGAGACTGACCATAAGGCCTCGAAGAGGATTCAGCCCGTCTGGCCAGCCCCTGCCAGGTGCAGCCAGAGCGCCCGTGAGGCAGCCTGGGCGGCAGGGCAGGGGAGGCTCAGGTAAACAGGGAGAAGCAGAAGGCTGGGCCTGGAACACAGGAGGGGAGACAGGTGTGCTTAGGGGCCCTCGGTGCAGACAGCTGCAGGGGCGCCCTCGGGCAGAGACGCCCCACACACAGGGCGCACAAGGGGCCGCCCCCCAGCCTGCAGCATGGGCTGAGCCTGCATTCACGGCGATCCCTCAGAACCCCTCTCACTGCCTGGCCCCTGGCCACATTCACCTCCTGCCAGGGCCGCTGGGGGCGGGACCCTGAGCCCACACCACAAACGGCACCGCCACACAGCGCCTTCCCGCCAGCAGCCGCTCAGCAGAACTCGTGCCGGTGGCCGAGGGCAGGCTCCCCTGGCCGGGAGGAGGCCCCTGCTTGCACACTGAGTGGGTCTGTGCTGTGAGTGGCACCACGTAAGTTATTTTGTGTCTAAAGGGAGGAAACGGAACGACTGGGCCACGTTGTGGGAGCAGAGCCACTCTACTTTCTGGCCGGCCCAGCCCGTTGACGTCTGAATTCCTGGAAAGCCTGCCACCAAGGGCGGGCGCCATCCTGATCCCGGATGGGCCGGGTGAGTCCTCTGCATCACAGATTACGAAATCCCGTCCACTTCCGCTTTGGATGCAGCCTCGCGTTTTCTCTGAGTTCCCCCAGTGTCCACGCGGGGGCAGTGCAGCGCCACGGCTGAGAGCACCGTGCTGGCTCTGGGCTCTGACCCCACCCGAGCAGGAACAGCAGAGCACGGAGCTGGCCACCTGGTGGACCCCAGGGTGCCGGATGCACGGTCCGGTCCCCGGGCCTGTCACTGGTCCCGGCCCCAGACGCCGCCCGCCTGGCACCTACCGCTCTGTTGATGTGCTTCCTGACCAGGAGGTACAGCACGGGCAGCGTGACGTAGGCCAGTATCTCCCACAGCTTCCCCGTCAGCAGCATCCACAGCACGTGGTCCTCAGCCTCCAGGTCGATCCAGCACCAGCCCACGGACACGTCGGAGGCGTCGTAGCCGATCTTCTTCAGAGTGACGGCCGCTACGGTGATGGCCAGCGGGACCCCCCAGCTGCGGAAGAGCAAGGAGGAAGCAGGCACCCAGGTCAGACTGGCACTCCCCGCAGCGTGGGCACAGGGTGCTCTGGGGAAGGCAGACGGTGCTCCCCGAGGATCTGACTGTCCTAGAAACACAGGAAGGGCAGGTGTTGCCTGGAGCCGCCTTCTAAAGCACAGCTCCCGAGATCCTTGGAGACGGGTGCTGGAATGTGCGGCATGGTGAGGGCTGGATCTGGCCTCCAGCTCCTTCCCCACCCAGAGGAGCCTGGGCACTGGTGTCTGTCCATTCGCACACACGCCAACGGTCGCTCCTCCCTCCCGCCCCAGGCCAGCTCTTGGGCTTGCCTAGGGGAGCTCCAGCATCCCTCACACCTGCAGGGTCTGGAGGGGGACCTGTGGGCAGGTGCAGCCATCTGCCTGGGGACGCCTTGCTGTGTAGGACGGAGCGTGGCCTGACCAGGGGCAGGCGTGCCCTCGGACGCATAGAGCTTGGGCAGCGCTGGGCTCAGCTTTCTGGAGTCTACCTCCCCAGCAACACAACGGTGAGCAGGTCCAAGTTCCACAGGCCCCTCCCCCAGGGTCCCTGCCCTATCTCCCCCTTACAAGGCAGCTTGAATGGGTTCAGGGGAACCCCGAGAGCTATGTGGGCTCCTGAGGTGGGAAGCACATGGGCAGTGTGGAGCTCGGACTCTGATCAAGCAAGTCATTTAGCTCCAATGGGCTGGTGTTTTCTGCAAAGCGGGACTGGGGACCGCACTTGCAGCAGGGCCAGGCCCGGGCCACCGTGGGAATACACGAACAAGCCCGGGTGTGGGGCACAGGCTGCTGTCACCACTGCCGTGAGAGCTGCGTCTTGTTGTCCAGGATTTGGGTCTGGGGTGCAGGTGTTGCGCGAGGCTCAGGTGGCTCCTGCCCACAGGACCAGGACAGCAGTGCCCAGGTCCTGGGTCAGGGGCCTGGGGAACACAGTGGCAAGTAAACGGGACAAGGCTGTCAGCGTCACCTGGAACATTTTTAGGTTTAGAAAGTTATATTTTGAGGGGCACCAATCCTGTCCTGGTTGCCCCTCTTCCAGGCCAGCTCTCTGCTGTGGCCCAGGAAGGCAGTGGAGGATGGCCCAAGTCCTTGGGCCCTGCACCCGCATGGGAGACCAGGAGAAGCACCTGGCTCCTGCCATCGGATCAGCGCGGTGCGCCGGCCACAGCGCGCTACCGCGGCGGCCATTGGAGGGTGAACCAACGGCAAAAGGAAGACCTTTCTCTCTGTCTCTCTCTCACTGTCCACTCTGCCTGTCAAAAATTAAAAAAAAAAAGAAAGTTATATTTTGAGGGCTCTGGGCCAGGACTGAAATGAAGTCGTGGGTCAACCATGAGGTCAAAGTTCCATGAGCGGTTCGAGTCCCGGCTGCTCCACTTCCAATCCAGCTCTCCGCTGTGGCCTGGGGAAGCAGTGGAAGATGGCCGAAGTCCTTGGACCCCTGCACCCACACGGGAGACCCAGAAGAAGCTCCTGGCTCCTGGCTTCGGATCAGCCCGGTGCCGGCTGTTGCAGCCACTTGGGGAGTGAACCAGCGGATGGAAGACCTCTCTCTCTCTCTCTCTCTCTCTCTCTCTGCCTCTGCCTCTTTGTTACTCTGCCTTTCAGATAATGATGATGATGGTGGCGATGATGATGGTAAAGTTCCACGTGAATCGGCTGCTGACAGCAGGCTGGGAGAGGCCAGAGCTTCGGCAAGGCTCTCCCAAACTCCACGGGGCCAGCAGGGGGAAGGGCAAGATGGGGATGCAAGAGAGAAGGCGAAGGCCTGGGTGCAGGGAGCCTTCAAAGAGGGGGTGCCCTGGTCCCCTCACTGGGCTCCGTGGGGACACGCAGGAGCACCGAGGATGCCGTCACCACTGTCCTCGGTGTCCCCCGCCCCACGAAGTCCCAAAGCACAGGGGAACAGAAGGACCACAAAACTCAAAGCTCACGAGAAAGGCACCAGGTCTACCAGGAGCTTGTCCCCTTATTAAGTAATTTTGTTATTTACCTGTTTTGTTTGAAAGGCAGAGAGACAGACAGGGTGGAGAAAGCCCTTCCATCCCCCGCTTCACTCCCCAAATGCCCTCAGCAGCCAGGCCTGGCCCAGGCGGAAGCCAGGAGCCAGAAGCTTCCTCTGGTTCTCCCACGTGGGCGGCAGGAGCCCAGGCCTTCGAGCCGTGCTCGGCTGCCTCCCAGGCACGTGCGCAGGGAGCTGGGGCGGGAAGCAGGCACCCCGACTTCCCCACTGGCCCACACGCCCGCCCTGGGCTCGAACATTGTGAGCACTTGCTCTGTGCAAAGCTGTTTATCGGGCTAATATGTCGGTGCCACCCTGCGTCTCTGTAAGAAAGGCGTGTCATTGTAGAACTCCTGACACCTGGGACGTCAAGACTTCAAAAGTCACACTCTGCGCTCCGAGGGACAAAGGGCTTGAAGCCCCAGCATCGGAAACAGCACCTGGCACCGGCGATGCATGGACGGATGACTGACCAGAGTCTGAGCCGAGCACCTGTGCCGGCATCCTCGGGCCACTCCTCAGGAACCCTCACAAGGACGCTGCAGAGGAGGGGATGAGCTTCTCAGGGAGCCAAGTGCTGTCCCCTCACTTGATGCTCGCAGGACTCCTCTAGGGAAGTCTGGGCGGGGGACAGCACTGTGTGTAGGGACAGTCACCCTGAAAGCCAGACACAGGGAGAGCGGCAGACGCCCATGATGGCTCCCGGCTCCGGCTCCCGACTCTCCTTGGGGAGGGGCTCAGGTGGGAGTCCCACCCCCAACGTGTATCCCCGTGGGCCTTTCCGGAAAACCCGGGGCCCACACAGCCACAGGCCCACACCCTCCAGTTTCGGGTTTATAGGTCAGTGCTACCGAGTGATACATCGCCATGGCATTGCTAGGGTGTGCCGGGAGCTGAGCGGGTGTTGGGACACAGCCAGTGAGGAGAGCGACTAGGGAGAGGGTTTTCAAAGGGTCAAGGGCGTGGGCGTGATCGATCTGGTTGTGTGAACTTGAGCAGAGATTACAGCAGCCACGCTGGGTGCAGAACCTGCTCCGGGAGGTGTTTCAGCGGGAGGTGCTCAGAGGGAGTACCCCGGAGTCTGTGAGAATGGAGTAGGAGGAGAGAGCGACGATCCCACAGAGCAGGCTGGGCTGGACTGGTCAGCAGTGGGCAGGCAGCGGGAGGCGGGCATGGTTTCATAACCAGCTCTTAGGGGTGCAGACCATGGCTCAAGGACTTGGGGCCCTGCCACCAGCTTGGGAGACCTGGATTGAGCTCCGGGCTCCTGGCTTCGGCCTGCCCAGCCCTGGCTGTTGTGGGCAGTCGAGGAGTGAACCAGGGCTGTGTCTGAAATGAAATAATTTTTAAAAAAAGTTAAAGGTGTTCTAAATCTCACTGATGCTAATGACAATAAAACAGACAATGTTCCTTACTGCCAATCCCACCTCGGCGCTGGACCCTCACCAATGTTTTTGTCAGTTTTTTGGCCCAACCTGGGTACCCACAGCCCACCCTGGCGTGTGCTCTGCCCAGGAGAGCATCATGGGAAGCTAGCTGGTGCTTTGTTTTCTAAACGCGGTGAGAAGGAAGGAAGGAAGCACCGCGCTCGGCTGGCCGGTCACTGCCTGGTGGCACCGCAACTTCTCTGCCGTTCCCACCTCTTCCGCCGCTGCCCCCTGGACTCCTGCTTCCTCCTTGGCTCTGCAGAGAGCCCTTGTCTGTGCCATTAACATTTTCTCTATCACTTTCCTAACTCCGGATCAGCACATCCTAGCCAAGGCCTATTTTCTTCAAATAAAGTTTTATTATAGCACGCCCAGCCCTGTTCAGGTACACATCGGGGGAGGCGAGACGTCAGAACCCAGAGGGCACTGACCTTGACCGCGGGGCTGAAAATACTCCCGGGTGCTTTGTGGGAGAGTCCGGGCGGCCTCTGCTCTGCACAACCAACAAAGCAATGGTCTGCAATTTAATTTTTTAAAGATTTACTTATTTATTTTATTTGAAAGACAGAGTGATGAGAGAGAGAGCGAGAGCGAGAGCGAGAGCGAGAGAGAGAGAGAGAGAGAGATCTTCCACCTGCTGATTCACTCCCCAAATGACCTTAGGGCTGGAGCTGGACCAGGCAGGAACCCAGAACTCCACTGGGGTCTCCCGTGTGGGTGGCAGGGGCTCAAGTACTTGGGATCCTCAGCTTCCTTCCCGGACGCATTAGCAGGAAGCTGGCTGGGAAGTGGAGCAGCCAGACTTGAACCAGTGCTCACATGCGATGCCAGTAACGCAGGTGGCGGCTGAACCGGGGCACCACAGTGTCTGCTGCTGTGATTTGATTTTTAAATACTGGCTGCGTCTAACAGTCAGCTCCCAGAATTCCCTACAATTAGACCTCTAGAGCGTGGCTTTAGGACGCCACCGGGCAGAGAGCCAAAAGGGGGACTTTTGGAGGTGCCCCTGGTTCTGGGCGAGGACAGAGTCTGTTTTTGGGAATCTCAGAGGAAGCTGAGCTGTCTCTGGCCAGGGCGCAGCCTGAGCTGCAGGGGGCTGAATCCCGCAGGTGCTCCGCTGACAGGTGCGGTGTAATTCCTGCTTCCCACAAACCCGCACCTCCAGTTCTCCAAAGTCAAAACAGGCCCGATGCAGCTTAGGAGCAGAGGGGACCAAGTGGGGCTGGTTACTGCCTGGAAACGGCTGGGGCCCGAGGGGTCTCCCTGACACCCACATGTGGGTGGCCCAGAACAGCCAGGGGGCTGCCAGCCTGTGTGTGTGAACCCTTGCTGCCCACATGCTAACCGAGACTGGCAAATCGGCGCCCCAGCCTGTCACCTGGGGAGCAGGTGGGGAGATGCTAGGCCTTGAGCTATCCTCGAATATTTTATAAATGTGGAAGAGGCCCCAGCAGGGGTGAGCCAGCTGCTCATCCTCAGACCCCAGACTGAACAGCAGCTCCTGCGGAGGCATGGGTGTGACCATGGTGGGGGCACCAGGACAGGTGCTGGAAGAGGCCCTGGCCCCCCAAGGCCCCTGCTCTCCAGACTTGGGGTCTGCCTAGACAGGATGCCCGGAAACCACGTGTTGAGCAGAATCTGCACACAGAGCAGGGTTCTGACAGCTCCTCCCGGACGGATGTGCTGGCCCCAGCTCTGAGCTGTGTGCTTGGGAACTGAGGTCATCCCTGTGGCCACGTCTGCCCTGCGAGGCAGTTATGGGCTGAGTTATGGCCCCCCCGGCACTCCTCTGTTGAAGTCCTGACCCTGGCGATTCAATTAAGATGAGGTCAAGAGAGGGAGCCTTAACCCAGGGTGCCTGCATCCGTACACGGAAAAAGGCAAGGAGGCTGGGACACAGACCCACTCGGAGCGGAGCAAGCCTGGGAGCCAGCCCTCAGGAGAACCAGCCCCGCCTACACCTCCCACTCGGACTTTCAACCCCCAGAACCATGGGGCAATCAGCCCACGTTGTGCAAGCGCCAGCTGTCAGCGCCAGCGCCAGCGCCAGCGGGGCTACTTTGTCATGGCAGCTGCACCTCTGCAGGAGGCACGTGCCTGGGGCGGGCGCCCTGTTCCCAGAGGTGAGAGAATGAATGGGAGACAAACACCACACCCAGACTGGGCAGGGGCGGCGAGCACCAACAAAAACCACGCACATCTGTCCCAGGCTTAGTGCCGTTCCACATCCTTGTGGTGCTTTTTTCTTTATAATGGTTTATTTATTGAAGAGGGAGAGGGAGAGGGAGAGGGAGAGAGAGAGAGATTTTCCATCCACTGGTTCACTCCTCAAATGCCCCTACAACAGCCAGGGCTGAGTCAGGCTGAAGCCAGGAGCCCAGAACCCACTGAGCCATCCTTACTGCCGCCCAGGGTGCACATCAGCAGGAAGCCGGACTGCAAGGGGAGCAGGGACTGGAGTCCAGGCGCTGTGGCTTGGGAAGCAGGTGTCCCGAGCAGTGACTTAGTGCTGCACCTCCCACTGCACCTGCGCATCTCCGGAGGCTGGCATCTGCTGGGAAAAAACAAAGCCTCCCCCCGCCTGGGCTGGGGCAGCTTAACTCAAAAATGCTTTGCGAGGACAACCCTGGTGCAACAATGTGTCCATTTATTTAATTTGGGGCAGCCGAGCTGGGGGAAGCCCAGCTGCAGGGGGTGAGGCCTGGCGATTGGCTGCCTGGAGGATTTTCTCCCCGAACAATGGACACTCATTGTCCAACGCATGGACCAGAGAGCTAGGACGTGGGAGAAGTTCAGGGAGTCGGCCACTGGCCAGGTCACCATGAGGTCACTCACTTGCAGTTTGGGCCACAGAAACCAGGGGAAGGGGGTGGTACTTTCAAATGCACATCACCCCACCCCCTGCCCCAGTGTCACCGACTGTGGCCTCGGCTCAGAACTGCTTCCCTGCACCTGGGCCCTGGCCGGTTCTGTCCGTGAAGGTCGCAGGGACAGGCTCTGCTCTCGGCCCCTTGGTGCTGGTGCCTGGCCCCCGACGTGGGCTTCCCAGTCACACAGCAGTGGCCTCTGAACAGAAACCAGGTCAACTCATTCTCCAGGGGGCACTGACTGCGGAGCCACTCTGTCTGTCTCTCACCCAGCCCGGTTCCTGCGGCTGTAAAGGAATTCAGAGAGAAAGGTTTTTATTTGGCTCAGAGTTCTAGCCAGGAGTGAGGGTCATCCATGGCAGAGGGTGGACGAGCAGGTGCAGGTACCAGCGAGCAGGTGCAGGAAGATGGAGACAGGCCGGGGACCGTACCAGCAGCGCCTACTCCTGCAATGCTGCCACTGACCCTTCAGGAAGCCGGTGTGCCCGTGGCCCAATCGCCTCTGAGTTCTGTTACAACAGCAGTGACATTTCAACATGAGGCGACATTCAAACCACAGCGGGGCGAAGGACCTGCAGGCCGGCCCCACCGTCAGCTCGTTCCAAATTATAGAACCTGGAAGTGTTCCCGCCAGGGCCTGGTTCCCCTTTTCGCTGCACTGGGACTTCCCACACCCCAGAACAGTTTTTACGGTGAACTTGGGGTGCCACAGACCCCAGGCAAGTGCCAGGGGCTAGGAGGGCACGTGAGTGAACAAGTCATTGTCACGGCCACTCGCACCTGAGTGGACGGCTGGAGACCTGCTCAGCCAGGACCCATACTTCCGGCCTGGCAAGCTGAGCCACCCCCACCGCCCACCACTGCCCCTGTTCTGGGAGACCGCGGACTGATCCTGGCACCGTGGGGGACCCAGTGGAGGTGGGGCTGAATCCGCTCCTGCTGACCCTGTTCCGGCTTCACCCAGGGGGCCTCCGCCATCAGGGCAGGACCTGCTGTGGGAAGGCAGGTCAGCAAGTCACCGTGTGGGAGGCCAGGGGATGGTTTCGGGCTCGGCTTAGGAAAGGAGTCCGGTCCCTCCCGCAGGTGGGGCTGTGAACACTCGGCTGCAGGTGTATTTCCACACAGGGTGAGTACAGGGCGGGGCGCCTGCCTGCCTTGACACTCAAGATGCGGTAGGAGGACTTGTTAAGCAAGGCGTCCCTTTGAAGGCGAGTGTTTTCTCAGCACCTTTGAAAAGGCAGCCAGGGTGGGCCTTCAGCCTGTCAGTTCAGACACACGTGGCTCACGTCATCGTGCCCGGGTGGCAGACCCGGCTTCACTTCTTGACTCCAGCTTCCTGCCAGGGCCAACCCTGGGAGGCAGCGGTGATGGCTCAAGTGACCTGGTTTCTGCCACTCCTGTGGGAGACCCGGATTGAGCTCCGGGCTCTGGCCTGGTCCTGCATTGAAGGGTGAATCAGCAAAATGGGCACGTCCTCTCTCTCTCTGTCCCCCCCCCCCAAGCTTTCCAATAAGTAAATAAAGATCGTAAAAAAAAAAGGTGACAATAACAAACTAATTCACTTCCAAATAACGTCAGGATCAATGGATGCTGAGCCCCGGGGGCAGCGTGAGGGGCAGGGGCACGTACAGAACAGCCCGTGTCTCTTTTGAAGACCTTTATTAACCACAAACAACACAACAGCAACTCTGCAATGAAAGCACCTGGCGGGCCTCGCCGGGCCGAGCCATCGCAGCCACCATCGCCGGGAAGGGACCAAGCCAGAGCCGCCCCGTGGGGTCACCTACGGGGCAATGAGAACCGGCTCTGCCCAAAGTGTAGAACCCGAGGAAGCACCAGACAGACCTAATCGAGGGGCACTCCACAGAGGAACAAGCCTGCACGCTTCAAAAACGTCGGCACCATCACACGCCGAGAAAGGTGGAAGAATGTTCCGGGTTGGCACCTGGGAGCTAAGGCAACACAGAAGCCGGCATCTCCCCTTGCTGTCAGGGCCACTGCTGGACAGTGGACAAAACCTCGAGGCAGTCCACCCACCAGGGAGCAGCAGGTGCTTGTGGTTTGGTGAGAGGCTGCGTGTCCCTTATGGAAACACACACTTTGGTGGCCAGGGGTGGGTCACCTGCTCTGAAACCCGGCTCTCAACACCAGAATTCGAGGGGATAAAACTAGAGGGTGACACAGCAGTTTCCGGAGAGTCTGGCCAACTAGAAAGAGATGAGCAGCAAATTTATATCTCAAATTTTAAAAACAGGGGCTGGCATTGTGGTACAGTGGGTTAAGCTGCTGCCTACAATGCCAGCATCCCATAGGAGCATAGTTCAATCCTGGATTCTCCCCTTCCAATCCAGCTCCCTGCTAATGTGCCTGAGAAGGCAGTGGAAGATGGGCCAAGTGCTTGGGCCCTGCCACCCACATGGGAGTCCTGGAAGGAGCTCCAGGCTCCTGGCTTTGGCCTGACCCAGCCCCAGCCATGTGGTCATATTAGAAGTGAACCAGCAGATAGATGATATTCTCTCTCTCTCTCTCTCTCTCTCTCTCTCTCTCTCCCCTCCCCCAATGCTGCCTTTCAAATAGATAACTAAATAGATAACTAAATAAATAATTCTTTAAAAGATTGTTAAGGCTAACAGACAAGAACGAATCATAAAAGGGCACTGACTGTAGGGGATTTAGAACTAGATTCAGCGCTGACAGCCTGTGTGGGCTGTGGGCCACCTCCTGGGCGATGGGTGGAGGGTGAGCACTCGGCCCATCTCTGGGCTCCTGGCAAGTGTTGAGCTCATGAATGCACAGTGCTTTGCAACCCATCAGGAGCCAGAGGCAACTCAGGAAACACACGAGGCTGCAGTCCACGCCGCCCTCCTTCTGTGAGGAGTTTAAGATCTCTGTGAAGGGAGCTGTGTGGTAGCATGACACGGGCCCACTGGCTTCGCAGGCGTTTCCCTGGGAACTTGTGCATGGGCAGGATTCTCCCTAACCTCCTGTTTTCCCATGGCGGTCATTAGTT
The DNA here is from genome assembly GCF_033115175.1 of Lepus europaeus. Taxonomy (NCBI): domain Eukaryota; kingdom Metazoa; phylum Chordata; class Mammalia; order Lagomorpha; family Leporidae; genus Lepus; species Lepus europaeus. Next base: position 5,798,801 of record NC_084831.1, read on the forward strand.
TTGGAGGTGACATTTTTCACTTCACATTTATGCTATTTTTTTTTTTTTTTTGACAGGCAGAGTGGACAGTGAGAGAGAGACAGAGAGAAAGGTCTTCCTTTGCCGTTGGTTCACCCTCCAATGGCCACTGCGGCAGGCGCATCTCGCTGATCCAAAGCCAGGAGCCAGGTGCTTCTCCCAGTCTCCCATGGGGTGCAGGGCCCAAGCACTTGGGCCATCCTCCACTGCACTCCCTGGCCACAGCAGAGAGCTGGCCTGGAAGAGGGGCAACCGGGACAGAATCCGGCGCCCTGACTGGGACTAGAATCCAGTGTGCCAGCGCCGCAAGGCGGAGGATTAGCCTGTTGAGCCACGGTGCCGGCCCACATTTATGCTATTTAGAAACTATGACTTGGGGCAGGTGTTGTGGTGCAGGTGCGGTAGGTTAAGCTGCTGCTTGGAACACGCACTCCTGGATCAGAGGGCTGGTTCGAGTCCCAGCTACTCCACATCCGATCCAGCTCCTTGCTAACGCACCTGGGAGGCAGCCAATGATAGTTTAAATCCGTGAGTTCCTGCTACCTGTGTGGGAGACCCAGATGGAGTTCCTGACTCCTGGTTTTCATCTAGCCCAGTCTGGCTATTGCAGCCATTTGGGGAGTGAATTGGCAATCGGCACTCTCTGTGTCTCTCTCTCTGTCACCCTGCCTTTCAAATAAGTATATAAATAAATCTTTAAAAATAAAATTGAAAATATGACTTATAGAATTTGCCAATATTTAATCGCTGCGTCTTTTTTTTTTTTAAGATTTATTTATATATTCAATAGAATGACAGAGAAAGAGAGAGACAGAGAGGCCTTCAATCTACTGGTTCACTCCCTAAATGGCCTCAACAGCCAGGGCTGGGCCAAGCTGAAGCCAGGAGCCCAGACTCCATCCGGGTCTCCATGTGGGTGGCAGGGAAGAAATCATTTGGTCCATCATCTGAGCTGTCCCAGGCACGTTAGCAGGAAGCTGGAACAGAAGCAGAGTAGCTGGGACTTGAACCGGCGCTCTAATATGGATGCTATCGCAAATGACAGCCGAGCATGGCCACAACGCTGGCCCCTGCATAACGTTTCTATGATGAAGGTCACAGGAGTTTTCTAGGACCGCACAGGTAACAAACGCAGAGAAAACTGAAAATCCTTATCACACCGTGGGTCACGGATCTTCCCAGCACATCACTTGCTCTCCTACAGAGTGGCCTGCAGCCTACAGTTCTTGTATTGTTGGACTTTGAGGTTGCTTCTGAATTCTCACCGTGCCAACAGGGCCTCAGCAAACTCCTCTGTGTGTACAGAACTGTATGCATTCTGGTTTCTCTCCTGAGACGGGGTCCCTGTAAAGAGGCATGGCTCCAGGGCATGAATGTATACTTCCCACAAGGCCATTTCCACCTGGATTGCTCATAATCCCACAACAGAGCCCTAGCTGTGCCAGCGTTTTCACAGTAAGATTCTGTGCTATGGGCTAGTGCTGTAGCCTGGCAGGTAAAGCTGCCGTCTACGATGTTGGCATCCCATATGGGCAACCAGTTTGAGCCCCAGCTGCTCTGCTTCTGATCCAGCTCCCTGCTAAGGCACCCAGGAAAGCAGCAGAGGGTGGTCCAAGTCCTTGGGCCCCTGCACCCATGTGGGAGACCCAGATGAAGCTCCTGGCTCCTGGCTTCAGCATGGCCCAGCCCTGGCTGTTGTGGCCATTTGGGGAGTGAACCAGTGGATGGAAGATCTCTCTCTTTATCTTTCTCGGCCTCTGTCTCTCCCTCTCTGCCTTTCAAACAAATAAATAAATCTTTTTTTAAAAAATCTGGTTCTTTTCTAATTTAATGAGATAATGGAACCTTGTTGTTAGACTGTTCTGAGTATTAACACGGCTAAACTGTTTTCCACAAATCTTTATCCACTGCTTTTCCTGTTTTGTCTGACTGTGTCCTTTGTCTATTTTTCAGGATATTTGTAGTTTTTTGTTTTTTTTTTTAAATCAGTTCCTAAAAGCTCCGCACAGAACAGAAATAGCAACCTTTTGTGCAGTCATCATTTAATATACTTTCTAAGACTGGAAGGTGTGAAGAAAACTGATGTTCAGTAGCCTGAAATAACTGGGGAAAAAAAAAGGTGGCGGACCGTGTAGTCTATGTCTGCAGACCAGACCGCTCACATCAGGACGACGGAGACAGAGAGAGACGTACACTGCGGACGCCTCAGGAGGGCGGTGGGCAGCTCCGGCTGGAGGATGCAGGGCAGTGTGTGCACCGGGGAGACCCACGTGCTGCCGACCCCTGCCAGACTCCCTGGCAGCCGGCACGCGGTGATGGTCTCTCCTAAGAAGCGGGTGGATCACAGTCCACAGATGTGGTGGACACTTGGCTGCTTTTCCATGGCCAGCAGTGGCCACAGAGGCCTCCCTGGAAGGAACTCTTGGCCAGCATCACAGGGTCCCTAACTCCGCACTCTGGCTCGCTAGGAAATCCCTCCTTCTTGTAGGAGCCGCCCCGACTCTGTTCATTATTTTAAACTGTGTCCAACATTTTTGGGAAACAGAAAGAGATTTCTTGCAAAGAAAGGTCCAGTCCTGGCTCCTGCTCAGAGGCTGGAGCACCCTGGTCTGACCCAACGTCAGGCCGGTGGGATGCTGGGCGGGGAGGGGGCATGGCGGTCCCTCTTCCCAGGGTCCCCACAGCACCTGGGACCCGAACAGCTGAGAAGCAGGCCACTCCATTTCTCAGGGACCAGCTGGGCTCCAACCAGCAGCCACCGGAGCCGGGGGTCAGGTGACTCTCCCCAGCTCGCTGCCCCAGCGTGTGACAGCAGGTGACCTGTCGCTACAAAGTGCTGACCATGCGGGCGAGTTTTTAATAGCAAGGGCCTCTCCTTGGGGCAGCGTTTGGTGCCCTCGCCTGCAGGAAGGAGAGGAAAGCGATGCCTCCCCTGGGCTCGGCACAGCGCGCAGGGAGATGGCAAACCCCGAAATCACACAGCAGGAGCCCCCTTACTCCCTGACACCCCCCCCCCCCAGCCGCCCCCTGTCTACACTCTACAAGGTCAAGTCCACCCAGACAAGGCGGCGGTGCCACACCCCGCGCGCTGCCCGGGCTCGGGCAGCAGAGAGTCCCGGGCCGCACGAGGCGGGTGCCCACCGGCACGCCGCCCCCCGACCCGGCTCTGGGGGCGAGCTCCGCGCCCAGGTGCCAGCCCCGCCGCGGGGCACGGGCTGGACCTCCGCCAGGCGGGGTGGGCCTGGGCGGGCGCTGGGGGTCGACGGAAAGCCGCGCCGCCACCACCCACCTGACGACGTGGAAGGCCCAGAGCAGGCGGTCGGGCCGGGGCGCGTGCGCGCCGTGCACGATGCTCAGATACAGGTAGAGTGCGACGGCCACGGTCCAGAAGAAGGAGCTGGTGTTGGCGAAGGTGGAGAGCGCGCCCTGCAGCACGCAGTCCCACGACGGGCCCGCGAAGTCCCGCAGCACCCCGTAGAAGTAGGAGGCGGCCGACAGGAGGTCCGCCAGCGACAGGAAGAGCAGCAGGCGCCGCGCGCGGCTGCGCAGGTCCGGCCACAGTGCGTGCGTGGCCACCAGCAGGCCCGAGCCGAGCGCGGAGAGCGCGCACGACAGCAGCACCACTGCGCGCTCCGACGGCACCAGCACGGTGGGCGGCGCAGGCGGCGGCATGGTCGGCGGGGCGGGGGCCAGGGTCGCCGCGCCGACGAGCCGGGCAGCCGCCGGCGTCTGGGCACCGAGGCGCCCGCGGGCAGCGTCCCGGCGCCCGCCCCGCCCGCGTCCCGGCCCCGCCCGGCAGGACGGAGCCCGGGCGCCTCGGCCTCAGCCCCGCCCCGGACCACGCCCCCGGACCTCCGAGCAACCCCCCCACCGCCGAACCCGCCCCGGACCACGCCCCCGGACCGCCGAGCCCGCCCCGGACCACGCCCCCGGACCTCCGAGCACCCCCCCGACCGCCGACCCCGCCCCGGGCCACGCCCCCGGACCGCCGAGTCCCGCCCATGACCACGCCCCCGGACCACCGAGCACCCCCCCCACCGCCAAACCCGCCCCGGACCACGCCCCCGGGCCGCCGAACCCGCCCCGGACCGCGCCCCCGGACCGCCGAGTCCCGCCCATGACCACGCCCCGGTCCAGGCCCCGCCCACGCCCCCCCCCTCTGCCCTCGGCCGCCGGCCGGGCCCCCGCATCCTGCGCTCGCCAGGTGGCCGGGACAGCCTGCGCCCTGGGGGCGGGGAGGCCTGGCTTTCTCCTTCCCTCCCTCCAGCTGGCGGGCGGGCGGTGGGCTTGGGGGCGGGTCTGGGGACAGCTGTGCGGGCGATGCTCGCAGCTAACTAGGTGTGGATTTTTAAGGAGGAAACATCTATTCCCAAAGCAAAGGTTCTCTTGCTCGCTTGCACATCTGCGACGTTTCAGTGCGGTGTAAGTCGCACGCCGAGCATCGGACCTTGTCGATGGGGCGGTTCCGTGGGTGCGAGTTAAAGCCGCCTGATTCCACGCTGGCGCCGCCCTGGGGGAGCCCCGGCCCCGCGCGGCCACCCCCGGCCCCCACAGCCCCGGCCGCCGGGCTCCCTGAGCGTGGCATCGTCCGCCCCGCCTTTCGCCCCACGGCGGCTCCCGCGCGTGATCCCAGTCGCGTGGCCCGCAGAGCCCCGGTGCGCATTTCTGCGCAGGCATCCTCTCCGCGCGTGCCGGGGGAGGCCCCGCGGGGCGGCGGAACCTTCTATCCACGGTGAAGACGGCCCAGCCCCCGGGGGGCCCTCTCTGTGTCGTCCCCGGCCATGCGCGGTGATGGACGTGTGTCTGACAATGCGCAGCTCTTAGCTGTCATCACAGCGGCTTCTCTTCTGGCACGGTTTTAAGAGCGCGGTGTTTGTTCTGGATTTAGGATCTGGAAAGGTTTCCTCCACTCTGTGGGATGTCTTTAATTTCTGGGGAGTAAACAGAGGTGTTTTTTGGGGATGCCCAGCTGAGCTATTTTTGTTCCTAGCACTGGTTCTGCTCTTAATGTCACAGCTAAGAAACCAGTACCTAACCCCGGCTCGTGAAATTCTGCACCTGTGTCTTCCTTCTTGTTACCACACTATTCTGGTTAACGCAGCCTGGTAGTAAGTTTTCAAATCAGGAGGTGAACCCTCCAACATTATTTTTTTCAATATTGCTTTGGCAATATTAAAGAGAGAGAGAGAGAGAGAGAGAGAGAGAGAGAGAGAGAGCGCTTCCATCCTCAAACCTACTACCCTGATACAGGATTTGGGCGTAGCACACAGCGGCTGAACCTGCCACACTGCTGTGCTCACCCCTGCGAAATTCCACGTCCATCTGGGGATCAGATTTTTCCACTTCTGCAAAAATGCCAGCTGAGAACGCGATGGGCAGTGCTGTGAGTCTGTAGATAAACGGGGAAATGACACTCTCCTAACAGTGCTAAATGTCCTTATCCACGCGCCTGGGCCGTCCTCACATCTGTTATGTATGCTCTGACTTCTTGCGACGAGGTTTTGTAGTTTGGGGTGAACGTTAGTTTATTTTGTATTTGGGAGGGGCAGGCGTTTGGCGCACTATTACAACACTGTTTGGGACACCCGCATCTCAAATGGCATTCCTGGAATCGAGTCCAAGTTCCACTTCTGCTCCCAGCTTCCTGGAAATGTGCATGTAAGGAGGCAACAGGTGATGACTCCAGTACTTGGGTTCCTGCCACCCACGGGTTGAGTTCTTGGTACCTCGCTTTGTCCTGGTCCAGCCTTGGCTATTGTGGTCATTTGGGGACTAAACTAGTGGATGGAAGATCTCTCTTTCTCCTTCTGTCTCTCTTTCAAATAAAATTATAAAAAAATCAAGGCCAGCGCCATGGCTCACTTGGCTAATCCTCTGCCTTGTGGTGCCAGCACCCCGGGTTCTAGTCCCGGTCAGGGCGCCGGATTCTGTCCCGGTTGCTCCTCTTCAGGCCAGCTCTCTGCTGTGGTCCAGGAGTGCAGTGGAGGATGGCCCAGGTCCTTGGGCCCTGCACCTGCATGGGAGACCAGGAGAGGTACCTGGCTCCTGGCCTCGGATCAGCACAATGCGCCGGCCGCAGCGGCCCTTGGAGGGTGAACCAACGGCAAAAAGGAAGACCTTTCTCTCTGTCTCTCTCTCTCAATGTCCACTCTGCCTGTCAAAAAAAAATTAAAAAATAAAAAGCAAGCATTGTTTTCATGAACTATGTATACTAAAAAGTGCTTAAAACATAAATTTAATGAATAATTATAAAGCAAATACCCATCAGAGCAAGAAATATAACGTCACCAGTACACCACGAACTGTCCCCTTCAGTCACTTTCTTGCCTTTAAACAAAAAAACCTCATGTATTCATTGCTAAACAAGTCTGTTGTTTGACCTTAAAAACTTTACAGGACGGGAATTGTACCTTTTGTTTCCTTTTGTGTCTTCTATTTTGTTCAACATCACTTTTAGGAGATTCATGGATGTTCTTACCCACAGCTGCAATGCATTCGTGTTCACTACAGCATAATATTCCATTGTGCTAATCATATATCCCTTCTTCTACTGTTTTGGGACATGTGGGTTGTTTCCAGGTGTTGGCTATGACGAGCAATGCTGGAATGAGCACATACTCTTTCTAATCAGACAAGAAGTCACACAGAACAGTTCCCAGCAGCAAGAGCAAACATGCTGGTGACATTTGCTCTGCTGACAGCTGAAAAACAGCTGCTTTGTCTCCCGGTCACCTCTGACTGTTCCAGAGTCCCGTGACCTCCTCCTGTGAGGACCCCAGTCCGCAAACAGATCCAGCCCAGCGTTGTCTTTGAAGCTGTTGGCTTTTTACTGGTGTGACTTCTTCCAAGCTTGCATTTTGCAACCAGCCCCAGGCTCTGGCACGCGTGTGTCCAGAGCCAGCAGTGACTCCTGTCATTAAAATACCTTAGGGTATTTGGGGCCGGTGGGGAGGGGCCGGCCTTCCGGCTGCATGTGTGGCTGGCAGGCTGCTTGCCTGCACCTTTCCTGCTTTATGGAGTCAGGTGCTTTGCCTGCCTCGCCTGTGAGCTGAGCGTTTTATAGCCAATTTCAGACCGGGAGATTGCTTGCAGAACCACATTCAAAGAACTTGCATGCTTCCCACGAGTGGGGGAAAGTGGGAAAGATGTAATGATCTAGATGTAGCCTCGAATTGCTTAGAAGATAAGCTTGAAGCTGATTTCCCACACCCAGAGCTCGCTGAGGTGGCCCGTGGGTCCAGGAATCATCAGGCGGTGGGAACACGACTCCCAAGGTGCCGGGGGGTCTTGAGCCGCCCGCTGTGGCCTCCACCACATACGCCTGTCCCTGGAGGTCTCAACAGCGTTTCTGGGGCTCTGCATCTCCTACTGTAGGGACTGCTGGTCCTCCCTGGGGGTCTGATGGGGGCGGGGGGAGAAAACCATGAGAAGCCCCAGGCTCCAGGCGGCTTGCAGCAGCGCCTACCCCATATGGATCACAGCATCCCATGAGCCACATTCTAAATTTCCTCTCGGATTGTCTCCCTCTTCGGCTTTGATGGAATTGATAAGGAACCCAGCTGGAGTCTTCTGTCGACCTCCAGTCCCTTCTCCATGCCCCAGCCAAGCCAGCTGGCCCTTGTCTGCTGCTCCACGTCCAGCGTCCAGAGGGGTCGTGTCCCGGGTCCTGACACATGATGACAGCCTCCCTCACACCTCCGTCGTCTGGCCCAGATCCAGAAAGCCCCCATGATCATGGCTAAAGGCCCCGGGAGGGAGGCTTGCTCAGTTTGCTCCCTCTCCCCACCTCTCACTCCAGGATCCGGCACAGTCTCCTGGGCTCTGGAGCTGCCGAAGAGGTGACTACTTAGTATCCATGTACTGGAGGAGCCCTAAGCGCTCTTCTGAGGTCAAGCCCAAAGTCAGGAACAAATCACATGCGTGGTTTCTCAGACTGGAAGAGAAGAGGGGCTTTCCTCTTGCTTGCGGAGGGCGGGGCCGGTCGCCTTTCTCATTTCCCTGTTTGAAGGGGAGGCAGGTGACGCCAGCTGGCCACATCTTGTCCTCCCTACCCCAGGTGCCGCCGCGAGCTGTGGGGAAAGAACCCAGCCCACGTGGGCTCCTCTCCCGCTCCCCTCTCCTCTGACATTCCCGAAGGGGGTTATGCAGCCCCCCGGCGTGTTGGGCAACTGAGGGGCTACACCCATGAGAGAGCAGGACGATGCCGGTGGCCACACTGCAGGAGGCAGGGGCCCTGACCTTCAGGGAGTGCCATCTGGCAGGTATGTGTTCCTGCAGCAGTGCCCGCCCCCCATCACCTGCAGCCTCCCCCACCCTGCCCCCAATGCAGAGTGCTGCTGCTCTGAGCTTGGGGGTCACCTGGACCCCCTACCTGCACTGCCCTGAAAACCCAGATCCCAGGGTGGTCTCTGGAGCCCTGTCCCTCACTGCCTGGCCAAATGAAAGACCAGCTAAGCCACCAAAGGGTGGGCTTTTCATCCTGTCCCTCTACACATAGCCTTGCTTTGCAGGTAGGGCTGGCTTCGAATACACGCTGGCTCCAGGAGACCCAGGGGCTGGCCCTGACCTCTCTCCTGGGCTTGCGTTCGCTGGGCCGAACTCCAAAGCTCTCCCCCTCCCCCAAGATTTCCATCCCTTGGCTATTCAATCAAATGCTGATGTGGGTACTATTGTGTGTGTGTGTGTGGGGGGGGTGTTGAAGATTTTAACTACAGTCCTGTGTCCAGGGACATGAAGAGGTTCCCAGGCTGGCCCAGTCCCATCTGGCACACCTTTTAAAAGTGGCAGAGAGGGAAGGGGGTTGGGAGAAGTGGCAGTCATGAGCAGCCCCCTCCCCAGACGCCTTTTAGAATCTTCCAGAGGACGTCAGATCCCTTCTTTGGCTTTATAAAAGGCGATCAGGTGTGGGCTAACCTGGACTGAAAACCTTGGCTTGAAATAGCACAGGGCATTGAAGGAAAAGGCAGTAAGAAGAATCCTCTAAGATTCTATCGGTTATGCCCAAACATCACAGCGGAGGGAACATCCTTCCTCAAAGTCAACCTTGTCAAATCTGCCCTGTGCGTACTGTTCATCACCTGTGCTTACAGACACACGGGACTAGGGCAGCAGCCTGCAGGGACTCAGCTCTGAGATTTCTGCTCTCTCACAGGGCATTGAAGGAAAAGGCAGTAAGAAGAATCCTCTAAGATTCTATCGGTTATGCCCAAACATCACAGCGGAGGGAACATCCTTCCTCAAAGTCAACCTTGTCAAATCTGCCCTGTGCGTACTGTTCATCACCTGTGCTTACAGACACACGGGACTAGGGCAGCAGCCTGCAGGGACTCAGCTCTGAGATTTCTGCTCTCTGTGGTCCTGTTAACAGCGACACCACCATCATTGCTGCGTTCTCGAAATCTCATTCTCATAACTACTTTTTTTTAAAAAAAGATTTATTTATTTATTTGAAAGGCAGAGTTAGAGAGAGGCAGAGGCAGAGGCAGAGAGAGAGTCTCCCATCCCCTGATTCACTCCCCAAATAGCCATGATGGCCAGAGCTGGGCCGATTTGGAGCCAGGAGCCAGGAGCTTCTTCCGGCTCTCCCATGTGGGTGCAGGGGCCCAAGCACGTGGGCCATCTTCTACTGCTTTCCCAGGCCATAGCAGAAAGCTGGATTGGAAGAGGAGCAGCTGGGATTCGAACCGGCACCCATATAGCATGCCAGCACTGCAGGCAGCAGCTTCACCCACTATGCCACAGTGCAGCCCCTCTCATGACTATGTTTAAATTATAGCTGCTACTTGGTCTCACTTAATGTGCTCACAAGAGGCACATGTACTACACAACACCAAAGTCCACGTTACCAAGAGTTTTGGTCATTGCATTTCACTGTAACTGGTCAGCTTTGGGCCCCTGTACCTCACGCCTTTATCCTGGGGGTCTGGCAGACTGGGAAGGGCCTGCAGTGTCACTAAGGTTGGCTGCCTGGAGGGCTTGCCCTGCTTCCTGGTGGCCACCCCGGGCCTCCAGCTCATGACCAGTGTGTGCCAGTAGAGCTCTTGCTGGCCACCAGGAGGCACTGCTACCCCTGAGTCAGAGGAAGCCCCAGGGCAGGGCAGGCCTCCCTCCCGCCATCTTGGTCCTAACCAAGGCTTGGCTTCAGAATCTCCTGGGAGTCTCTCTCTCTCTCTCTCTCTCTCTCTCTCTCTCTCTCTCTCTCTCTCCTTCCTCAAACCTTTTTGTCACAGGACATTTCAAACATGTGTGGCGGGCCATGACACCCCAGGGAGCCATGGGTGGTCTTCAATAGTGATCCTCTCACCTCCAATCTCGTGTGGTCTGCACCTGCCGGGGAACTTGCGGAGGGTCGGGACGCTGGGCCTGTCCCTCATGTCGAGTCTGGGGTTTCCCGAGCCTCTGGTGGTGAGCTCGGCCCTGCCTGCTGGGCGCCCCGGTGGTCAGCACCACTGTAGCAGTCAGGCCCAGCTCCCGTGACCTTGGCCTCTGAGTCCCGGGCCTAAACACGTGGGATCTGAGCCCCCCACTCACGCTCATTTCCTCTGGCGCAGGTCCCAGCTGACTGCTCGCTGCTCCCGGTGCAGGGTCTCTGGCTCTCGGGAGGCCCAGCCCTGAGTGCCCACCCACCACCACACTCTGCTGGCGGCCCAGCCTTCCAGCCCTGCCCCTTCCCGGCGTGGAGACGGGCCCTGTGCTCACTCCCCGGCCCTTCAGACCACAAGGACGCTGCCAACCCATCACAGCTTGACCGTGTGTCCAGGAAAACACCTGCTGTGTGCCAGCTGGTGTCCCCCCACGTTCGTTGCTGAGGTCCGGACCTCCAGCAGCTCCCAGTGCAGCCGTGTTTGCCCCTGGGCCTTCACGGGGTCATCGAGGCAGAGGAGGTCACGGGCCGGGCTCCAGTCCAGCAGAGGCGGACACCTGGGCACAGATAAGTGAGTACAGAGGGGAGACCACGGGAGGACATGGCGGGAAGCCGGCTGCCAGCAGGCAGAGAACAGCTCACAGGGCCCTCCTGACCTTGACCTTGACCTTGCACTTCCGGCCTCCAGATCGGGAGGAACTAAATTCTGCTGTTAAGCCCACCCCTCCTGATGCCCGTGAACCACCCGGACCACTCCGAGCAGTGTCAGAGGCAGCCCCTCGCCCTGGACAGAGCGCCTCCATTTGCGTGTGTCTCAGTTGGCACTGGATCCCCTGGGAGGTAAGACTCTCAGGGTGCCCAGCCCCGCACACCCTGACCCTCCTGGGAAGTGGGCACCCAGTCCTGAGCTGCGGCCCAGCTCCTGTGATCTGCAGCTGTGGGAGAAATGGCTGCACAACCCACGGCCAGGGCGCAAGTGGAAACCCTGGGGCCGTTTTCCAAATGCCTCTGCACGTGTCGACACGGCAGCGGCCTGAACACCGGCCCTTCTAAGCAGGGGCCCCGAGTGGCTGCTCAGGCCATGGCCCCAGGAGCTTCCTGCTGTTGGGGGACAGTGAAGAGAGCGAGAGGCAGACCAGAGTGCCCAGGGCAGACAGACCCTGCCAGGAGCCACGGAGACATCACGCCTGCCTCCGTCTCAGTGTCTGTTGGGCTGCGGTAACACAATGCCAACGCACTAGGCTGATTTATAAAGGGAAATCTGTTGCTTATAGCTCTGGAGGTTGGGAATTCTAGGATCAAGGACCTAGAGAAGATCTTCCTGCTTTGTCATACAGGCAGCAGGGCAGGGCAGGGCCAGGGTGGAGAGAGAGAGGGGGAGGGAAGGGAGAAGGGGGAGAGGAGAGGAGAGGAGGCAGGGGGAGGAGGAGGGAGGAGGAGGAGGAAAGAGGGAGGGGGAGAGAGAGACTCCATCCTCATGGCCTAATCTCCTTTCACTGGGTCCCACACACCCCCTGCGCCAGACACACACACACTGCTGCATGGAGAAAGTTCCCAACACACGCATTTGTTGAGGGGGTGGCGTCCACACCACAGCAGCCACTGATCAGCCACGTGGCTCCTTTGATGTGAGCCAAGTGGAAGCTTCCAGGCCAGAACACGGGGAGACTTTCCACACAGCTCCTACGTCATTGCGCTTCCCCCCCTCCCCTGCCTGCATGCATCAGGAGTCCCCCCCTCCCCCGGTGGACAGGATGTTTCTGATCCCAGCGAGCCCGGGGCCCACTGCTCTGCGCCCCAGTCAGGAGAGCCAGGCCCAGCTGCTGCAGGGGCACTGGTGTGCAGCCCTTCGTGCTGGTTTAGGCTCCAGCAGAGGGGGAAGGGGTGGGCCCAAAGCGGCCCCCGTGACGCCAGCCTGGAGAGGTGATGGATGCCACAAGGGTCCCAGGGATCCACTCCTGCTCCCCACAGGGAAGGTGCCAGAGGCCGTGAGCTTCAAACAACAGGAAGGACACTCCTGTGAACCCAAGCAGCGAGACGTCCCCGGAAGTCGAGGGAGATGCCCAGCCCAGGGCGGGGGCTGGGACTGGGGGGCCCAGGTGGCCAGAGTGCCAGGCTCCCGCTTTTTACAATTTATTTATGTATCTGAGAGAGAATGTGCTCCCGTCTGCTGGGTCACCCCCCGGATGCCTGTGATGGTTGGGGCTTGGCTGGACCAGAGGCAGGAGCTGGGAACTCAGCCAGGTCTCCCACAGGGTGGCAGGAGCTGGACTTCTTGATCCCTCACCAGCTGCCTCCCAGGGTCTACATCACCAGGAAGCTGCCGTTGGGAACAGAATGGGGACTCTGATGTGGGGCGCAGGCCAGATGCCTGCCCTGGGATTCCAATTTTCTTTAACATTTATTTATTTGAAAGGCAGAATGACGATTTTCCACCTGCTTCTTCACTCCCCAAATATCTGCAACAGCTACGTCTGGGCCAGGCCAAAGCCAGCAGCCAGGGACTCCATCCTGGTCTCCCACGTGGGTGGCGGGGACCCAGGACCTCCACCCTGGTCTCCCACGTGAGTGGTAGGGACCCAGGACCTCCACCCTGGTCTCCCACGTGAATGGCAGGGACCCAGGACCTCCACCCTGGTCTCCCACGTGAATGGCAGGGACCCAGGACCTCCACCCTGGTCTCCCACATGAGTGAGTGGCAGGGACCAAGGATCTCGATCCAGGTCTCCCACATAAGTGGCAGGGACCCAGTGACTCCACCCTGGTCTCCCACATGAGTGAGTGGCAGGGACCCAGGGACTCCATCCTGGTCTCCCACATAAGTGGCAGGGACCCAGGGACTCCACCCTGGTCTCCCACATGAGTGAGTGGCAGGGACCCAGGGACTCCATCCTGGTCTCCCACATGAGTGGCAGGGATCCAGGGACTCCATCCTGGTCTCCCACATAAGTGGCAGGGACCCAGGGACTCCATCCTGGTCTCCCACATGAGTGAGTGGCAGGGACCCAGGGACTCCATCCAGGTCTCCCACATGAGTGGCAGGGACCCAGGGACTCCATCCTGGTCTCCCACATGAGTGGCAGGGACCCAGGACCTCCATTCTGGTCTCCCACGTGAGTGGCAGGGACCCAGGACCTCCATCCTGGTCTCCCACATGAGTGGCAGGGACCCAGGGCTTCCATCCAGGTCTCCCACATGAGTGGCAGGGACCCAGGGACTCCATCCTGGTCTCCCACGTGAGTGAGTGGCAGGGACCCAGGACCTCCATCCTGGTCTCCCACGTGAGTGGCAGGGACCCAGGGACTCCATCCTGGTCTCCCACATGAGTGAGTGGCAGGGACCCAGGGACTCCATCCTGGTCTCCCACGTGAATGGCGGGGACCCAGGGACTCCATCCTGGTCTCCCACGTGAGTGAGTGGCAGGGACCCAGGACCTCCATCCTGGTCTCCCACGTGAGTGGCAGGGACCCAGGGACTCCATCCTGGTCTCCCACATGAGTGAGTGGCAGGGACCCAGGGACTCCATCCTGGTCTCCCACGTGAGTGGCAGGGACCCAGGGACTCCATCCTGGTCTCCCACATGAGTGAGTGGCAGGGACCCAGGAACTCCATCCTGGTCTCCCACGTGAGTGAGTGGCAGGGACCCAGGACCTCCATCCAGGTCTCCCACGTGAGTGGCAGGGACCCGAGAACTTGAGCCGTCACCTGCTGCCTCCCAGGCTCATTAGCCGGAAGCCAGACAGTAAGCATGGGGTAGCTGCACTCAGGCCTCCCAGACAGGGGCTTAGCCTCCGCGCCACAGCACCCGCCCTGGGGATTCTGCCTTTGAGGCTCTTCACGGGCCCGTGAGCTGCAAGCATGACTCACTTCATCAGAAGGCTGGGGTCACAGCTGGTCTTGTCCAGGCATCATGGCGGGAGCCACCTGCACTGCACCTGGGGAGGGAGGTGTCTCCCCAAAGACCAGGCAGGGGCAGCCCAGACACCTGCCGTTCCTCCGTCCTTGGGTGTCCTGGTGGGATGTGGCAACGTGCAAGGCACACAGCAGGTCCCACGCTGACACCTTTTGCTGGGCAGTGTTCCCCACCCCCGACTCTAACCACAGATTCTGAAGAAAACAGTGGCCAAGGTCATTTCCCTTTTTCCCCCCTTAAATGTACAGCAGCTCTGGTTCAGGGCCGACTCTACGTTTGCAGGCACATGCCTGGGAAACAGAAAGTACTTGTTCTTGGTATTACAAGAAACCAGAGCCTAACGACATCAGTTCTCCTCTGTGCCTTGGTTTCTGCTTAGGAATGTGGGACTGTGGTGTGACCCTGACGTGCGACTCAGAGATGGGGAGACCGCAGGGCTCCTGTAGGGCCTCCCTGGCACCCTGCAGCCCTGGGAGGAGGCGGCTCTTAGTGCTGGCCCCTCTCCTAGGGTGAGTGTGTTTTCTTTTTTTTTTTTTTTTTTGACAGGCAGAGTGGACAGTGAGAGAGAGAGACAGAGAGAAAGGTCTTCCTTTTCCGTTGGTTCACCCTCCAATGGCCGCTGCGGCCGGCGCACCGCGCTGATCCGAAGCCAGGAGCCAGGTGCTTCTCCTGGTCTCCCATGGGGTGCAGGGCCCAAGCACTTGGGCCATCCTCCACTGCACTCCCGGGCCACAGCAGAGAGCTGGACTGGAAGAGGGGCAACCGGGACAGAATCCGGCGCCCCGACCGGGACTAGAACCCGGTGTGCCAGCGCCGCTAGGCGGAGGATTAGCCTGTTGAGCCGCTGCGCCGGCCGAGTGTGTTTTCTAAGGCCCTGATAGCCTGGATGTGTTCAAATACAAACACGACAGGGGTGTGTGTGTGTGTGCGCACCTGCGCACACATAGTACAGACACACACATACACACACATATATATATACACATATATACACACACACACACACTTCTGTTTTTAACAAACATTTTATTTTAGGAACACTGAGATTTACAGGAAAATTTCAAAGGAGATGGCAGAGAGTTCAGCCTGTGGCCGTCTAACGCCCCCGCTGTTTAACTACCAAACTAAGAGATTGACCTGGTCTGTTACTTGTTAACCTGAGACTTCCTTTTTGGCTTTTACCAGTTTTATTCTACTCACATCTGTGTGTGTGTGTGTGTGTGAGAGAGACTGTGTGTGAGTGTGTGTGTGAGTGTGAGTGTATGTGAGCTGGGATCCAATCCAGGAAACCACACTGCATGCAGTCGAATGTAAACATGAATGTTTGCACTTTTTACTTTAAAATCATTACGGATTGACGGGACGAGAGAAGTCCAGAGAGCCCATGTGCCTTTCTCGGAGTCTCCCCAGGGAGAACGTCTCGCACACAACAACGGCAGAACCCTGGCTCTGACGCCGGCACAGCACACAGCAGAGCAAAGCAAAGATGTTTGAAAAGGTAAATATATTTTACGTCTCACAGCCCAGAAGATCAGACTCTTTCTCCCAAAACTTCAGATTTGCCTCCAAACACAGTCTAACCATGAAATTCTCAACCTTCAACTACCGACTGCCCAGGCGTTCCCAGAGCAACGAGACTCTGCCGGGGTCTGGGGCGCCTCAATTGGCTGCACTTCGAACTCCCCACATTCACAGCGTGTGAGTCGCTGCACCTCTTTTTCCCAATCCCTTTTCAAATATGGCGCCCCCGCTGCTTCTCCTGTCTTCTAGAATTTTTGGAAAGATGCAGCAGAGTGAGATAGAGATCCGAGTGCATTTCCTCTTCTGCGGTTAGCTACGAAGATGACACAAGGTAGCTTAGCTGCTTAGGCTGCAGAGTAAACTGCCCAAACAAACCAGCTGTATCTGAAGGGAGATTGACAGCTGTCTGTTTCCTTACTTACTGTCCAGGCACCTCTACAGGCAGACTCCGAGGAAGACAATTTTTCATTTTTAAAAAATGTTGTAGGCCAGCGCCGCGGCTCACTAGGCTAATCTTCTCCCTGTGGCGCCGGCATACCAGGTTCTAGTCCCGGTCGGGGTGCCAGATTCTGTCCCGGTTGCTCCTCTTCCAGTCCAGCTCTCTGCTGTGGCCCGGGAAGGCAGTGGAGGATGGCCCAAGTGCTTGGACCTGCACCCGCATGGGAGACCAGGAGAAGCACTTGGCCCCTGCCTTCGGATCAGCGCGGTGAGCCAGCCGCAGCGGCCATTGTGGGGTGAACCAACGGCAAAGGAAGACCTTTCTCTCTGTCTCTCTCTCTCTCACTGTCCACTCTGCCTGTCAAAAAAAATGTTTAATTGGTTTTTATTTGAAAGGCAGAGAGAGTGAGAAAGAGAGCGAGAGAGCGAGAGCGAGCGCCCCGCTATGTGCTGTTTCATGCCCAAACACCTGCAGTGGCCACGGAGCTCCATCCGAGTCTCTCACGTGATGGCAGGGACTCAAGCGCTTGAGCCATCGCTCCTGCATCTCGGGTCTGCACTGGCTCTGCTGTGGCACGCGGCGGTCTTCACCAGCGTCGTGACTCGTCCCGGGACAGTTCTTGTGTGCATGCTGGCATAACTCTACGCCGAGCCAGGGAAACAGGGTCCTTGCAGGCGATCTCACCTGGGCACCAACCAACAGGCTCCTCCAATCATAAACCAGAGCCCTTGATCGCTTTAAAAACCCGGGCCTCTGCCGTAGCTGCTGTGGGGGAAGGGCAGACATTCCTCGCTTCTGCCTGAAACTGGGAAAAATGTGAGGACTTGGCTCTGCAGCTACGCCAAGTGCTGTCTCAGTGAAAACCCCAGCGGACTCTGAGGCCACTGCTGTCTCGGCAGCCCACATTCCAGGCATTGCAGCCCACGCCTGCCCGGCTCCGCGGGCCGTGCGCGCAGGGGAGCCAGTCCCACGCGTGCCCTCACAAAAGCGCCTTCTCTGAAGCCACGCTCGTGCCCGTGTCTCGTGGGAGAAGGGCAGGAGAGTCCTCCCAGCAAGGGGGTGTTGGGAGGGGGGCCTGGCCGCCTGCCCTCTCGCCGCTGGTGAGGGGATGAGGACCTGCTGGCCAGGGTGCAGAAGGAACAAACCCCGAGACACAAGGGCCAGCAGGAAGACTGGGTCTCGGCAGGTGGGCAGGAGCAGGGGTGAGCTGGGCAGGGGCTGGAAGGGTGCAGGGGTGGGGCATGGCGAGGTGGGGGTCTCAGGAGGGGCCTATGCCAAAGGTCCCAGAGCAGCCCCCCATTGGTACCCACACGGATCCTGGAGGTTTCTTTTAGCCAATGGGGTTGGAGGGCTGAGGGCCCTGGAGTTCACCTCTCAGGCTTGGCCGATTTCTCTAAGTGCCAGACTGGGCAGTGCTGGCCGCCATCAGTGGGACGGAGAGTGGGATCGCTGACAGCTCCATGCCTGGGAGTGCAACCGCAGCGAGGGCAGGAAGGCAGGGCCCAGAGGCTGCTCGGTGAGCTCGGGCCAGGTGCAGGGTAGGTCCCGGGCCATCCAGGAGGCTGTGCCCTCAGTGTGCTCTCACCTGCCAGTGTCTGGCAGCCAGTTCCTGTTGCCCTGGCAACCCCCGGTCCTCGCAGTTCCCTGGACCTAAAGTCAGCCTCTGTGGGTGGAGCCAGAGGCACCCAGAGCACTGACTGTCCCCCACCCTCACCAAGCTCCCCTGCGGGAACCTCAATTGCCACCACCGGCACAGGAAAGGAAACCCCTCCCTGGGGCACAGCCAGCTCCCCAAGCCCGCGCTGGTCTCGCGGGGAGTGTGAGTGTGAGTTTTTGTTCAAGTCACTGTTAGGTGAGCCCACCTCTCAGGGCCCGAGCCAGCAGCCAGGACAGCAGACTCAGGCCGCCTGTGTCGGGAAGCTGGCCCTGCCTGACTCGCCGTGCCCCGGGCCCTTCTGCTCCCTGCTCTGTAACCCAGGGTTAAGAGCAGACTTGCCCTGACCCAACACGTTTAGGGCGCTCAGAAGCGGCTCTGTGAATGCTGGCCGGGATTCCTGCGTGCGGATCTCCCCCAGCCGGAAGCAGCCTGCACACCCCAACCCCCGGCCTTTCCCTTCAACAGCCCCCAGTGGGTCTCTCCTGAGGCCTGCTTCTCGCAGCAGCAGCCCTCAGGCACCCATCGCGGGGCGGAGCGGGGCTCACGACGTCCGGACGTCCCTCGCCGCCTCCCTGCGTCCTGGGCCCCACAACGTGCAGCACTTCTAGGGCAGTATACTTGCTGATTGCTTCCTTCTCTGTGATTCACAACAACCAGCTAAGACACTGCCAAAGAAACACTCACAGCCGGCCCTCCGTGGCGCGCGTCCGCGGCTTCTCCCGGGACCTGCTGGTAAAAAGGAGACTGGGGAACAGAAAGATGCGACCCCACCACCGGCTGATGGGGACTGAGAAACCGTCGGCACTCGCGGGAAGGGAGCCGGAAAAGGACAGTGGAGCAGAGGCCAGCACCTCCCGTCCCGTCGCGGGTACCTTGCGGTGAGCATGCCAGTGAGAGCCAGAAGGAGGAGATGGGGTAACGCATTGCAAACAACGGGCCTTTGTGACTGTGGGCTGGCTGGGCCAAGTGTGAGATTGGGAGGGCGGCCAGGCCAGTCGGGAACCCTGCAGTCCGAGGTGGCTGTACCCCTTCCCCAGGGAAACCTCAGTGGTGCTCTCAGAGCTTGGGTGAGGCCCACCCGTGTTATAGGGGACACCCTCCTTCACTCCAAGGCCGTGACTGTAGGTGCTCACTCCACCTACCAAGCACAGCTGCACCCAGGTCAGGGTTTGGTTGAATTCCCCGGGTGCTATGGCCTGGCCGAGCTGACACAGAAAGCTGACCACCATCCCGGAGCTGCTGGAGATCCAGTGAAATGACCGTGGGTGCAGCCTGCAGGGGTGTGCGACAGGAGGGCCATGGGAACCTCATCCCAGCATGGGATGTCCAGAGACCGGAGCTCCAGGCGAGGTGGCGCAGATAAAAGCAGGCTCATGAGCTGGTGCCTGCTCTCTGAGAGGAGAAAGCCCCTCTGAGAACCCACCCGCCCGCCACACACTGAGAGGGACGCCTGGCACGGAGGGCATCCTGGCCTGGCTTCCACAAACGCCCAGTGACCCTCGCCTTAGTCCGCCCCAAACAGGACAGCCTGGGGCACTGCATTAGAGAGCGAGCCGGGCTGTCTCTGAGTGTGGGAAAGATGGCCCCAAGGGGTCCCATTTCCCCCAAAGCTTAAGTTCCTGCTGAACACGCTTATCCACTTAGTTCTTAGTGGAGGTTCTAACTTCCTGGGGAACGTGGGAGACAGTAAGATTCTAACTCCACACCCGAGCCGGCAGGTGTCTAGGACAGCACCAAGGGCACAGCGCGCAGCGACCATGTCGTCACATAAGTACAGGGACAAGTGGGGACCCAAATAAAGGTTCGTCCTCCCTCTACCTCCAGCCAAGCCTGGACCAGGCAGAGGACCCCAGGGAGCTGAAAACAGCCCCTTGGGACTGAAGTACAAGTGGCACTCGGACCCTGAAGCTTGGACTAAGTATTTGGGACCCAGAGATGGGGGTGAGGGGCAGGGACGCAGGCTCCTGAGCGCTCACCGGCTCCAAGCCCAGCACGTGGAGGAGTCCGAGTGCTTCTCAGGGGTGGGCACCTTGTAAGTCCCAGGCAGGTCCCAGGGAGCACGAGCCCAGTGAGGGGTGACTCCAAGTTCCCATCTAGGCCTATCCTCGGACTCACAACCAGCCCCAGGACAGGTGCCTCATGGTCACCCAAGCCTCGCCACACGCACCTGCTCCCGGCTTCCCAGCAGACCCAGGCAGCGCCCTGGGTGAGGCTGTCTGTCCCCTAAGGCAGCGGCCCCAAGCCCCAGGTGGTCAGAAGAGGGCTCCTTGCTCTCTTTCCCAAGGCCAGGGCCTCAGAGGGAAGAGATGACCTGCCCAGGGAGAGGAGACCAGGACGGGAAGCCAGAGCAGACAGTCGATGCGTGAAATCCGTGTCCCACGAAATACAAAACAGACAAGACTGCAGCCCTGGAGAGCCACGCTTCGAGGTCAGAGTGCACATGTTTACAGCTAGACAGACTCCCATGTCCCCAGCTCTGCAGCAGCCTTGGTCTCATTTCCAGGCCACAGAGGGGCGGGTGTCTAGTAGTTAAGACGCCGGTTAAGACATGCGAGCCCACGCCGGGGTGCCTATGTCCCCTATCCCGGCTCAGGCGTCTGATTGCAGCTTGCTCATGTCACCCTGGGAGGCAGCAGGGAGCGCTCAGGTAATTGGATTCCCGCCACCCGTGCGGAAGACCTGGGTTGAGTTTCCAGCTCCCAGCTTTGGCCTGGGAATTTGGGGAATGAACCTGTGAATGGGAACTCGCTCTCTTTCTTTGCCTCTCACATGAATAAAATCTTTAAAAGGCTGGGAGAGGAGCCGATGTTGTAGTGCAGCAGGTTAAGCCGCCGCCCACAACACTGGCATCCCGTGTGGGCACTGGTTTGTGTCTTGCCAGCTCCACTTCCAATCCAGCTGCTTTCTCATGGCCTGGGATAACAGTGGGAGACCCAGATGGAGCTCCTGGCTCCTGGCTTCGGCCTGGCCCAGCCCCAGTCATCGCGGCCATTTGGGGAGTGAACCAGCAAATGGAAGACCACTTTTTCTCCATCTCTACCTTTCAAAAATCTTTACACACACACACAAAAAAACCCACAAACAAACAAAAAAACCCAAAGCCACCTGCAGCACACTAGAGGCCCCATTTTGCCTCCACTTCCTTTCCTCCTACAGGGGCCTTGTTCAGCCCAGGCCTGATGCTCCTGCTGGAAGTCGTGAAAGCCAGACGCCATCTTTACCTGGGCGGTCTTGAAGCTGTCAGCGCTGCGGATTCTGGCATTGCTGCTCTTGGTTGTACCAAATCGTGGGAAATCAGGAGTCCTCTCGGTCCACCAGGATGGGCGTGGGGGATCCAATGTGTGTGGGGAGAGACCCAGGCAAGAAACGAGACATGGACGATGACAACCGTGAGCTGTGCTGCAGAGGGAGACCCACGGCAGGGGACGGCGTCCTCACCTAGGAGGTCGGGGAAGGGAACAGGTGACACCACGGCGGGTAGGGCTGGGAGGAGGGGCCGGCTCACAGGGAGGGTTCCAGCTGCTGGGGGCCATGCGGCAAAGCGGGCAAGAAGAAGGGGACAGAGTGAGGCCGGGGAGAGCCAGGAGCCTTGCAGGACTCCCCCGTAGGAGCAAGGGGAGCCCCCGTGGGACGTACAGGGCCAGGACTCTGTCATAGGGGAGTGTGGCGGCAGTGGGGGGAACCCGGAGATTGAACCCTTGTCACTCACGCCTTGAGCTGTTTGCCACTCGCCTCTCACTCCCCTCCAGACCATGACTATCAGTGCGTGTAGGGTCATGACCTTGACCTCCCCCAGAGGCACTTACGGCAATGGTGGATGTGGCCACACGCCAGAATCCCCCTTGGTCTCCTGGCTCCGAAAGGGGCAGTCCGACTGGAACCATCTGCGCAAGAAAACCCAGCGGGGGTGTCCCTGTGATCCCAGCACAGCATGCCCGCCGTGGGACAGGGGACAAAGAGGCTGCTTTTTATCATCCCCTGTGAGGTTGGAGGGCAACACGGCTAAGGCAGGGGCCACAGGAGGTGGCTCTGCAGGAAAAGCCACCGGGCAAGGCGGGGCTGCAAGCTTTCATTGAAAAGTGTCTCCAGGCAGCAAAGTCCTTCTGGCTCCCTCTGACCTCTGACCCCTGGAAGGTGAGGTACCCATCCTGGACGAGGCGGCACGGCGCTGGAGACAGGCGTGGTTAACCACACGCTCCCCGTGCCAGGCTCTGAAGGGCATCTGCAGGGGTTAACAGCAGCTGGGAGTCCTCTTGCACCTCACAGTGACATCCAAAGCCCGAAGATTTTCTGTCCTTGCACCAAAGTCACCAGGAAAACCTGGCCCCAAGGCAGGAAGAGGGAGGCGGCTGCGTGGGGCTCCAGAGATCCAGCCCAACCCTGCCGCGGAGGTGGTCCAGGCTAGAGGAGCCGGGGCACAGAGAAACCTCCTTTGAGGCATCTAAGGGATGGGCCCCAAAAGACCGATTGCAAGCTCTGAGCCTCAAAAATGACTGTCAGGTCTGTGCCTCTGGAATAATCTCACCCTCCCCCACCGGGGAGGTACACCCTTATTCCTCCAGAATTCAGGAGCTAGCGGGGCCTGCCCGGGAGAAAACAGGAAGCTGCAGCAAGTTGCTGGCAGGTGCACGTCCACCCCTCTGCTGATGCCCGCAGCGTCCCCGGATGAGCGGCACACAGGCATGCGGGCTCCTGGGGGCCACCAGCCAGAGCCCGTGGCCTTTGACCTTGGCAGAGCCAGGCAACTCGGCCGTTTAACACCTCTCAGGTGCTTTAAAACTTCATGGCCAAATGGAGTGAAATGTATGGGCTCATTCTGGTGCAAAAACTTTTCTTCGTGATACGTGGAAAATGCATCACGAGAACCTTGCGTGGATTTCAACATCGTCTTTGCACCAAAATATACTCACACTTTTCATCCTACTTTCCGGGAACTTTTTGAAGTTCCTTTTTTATTTCTTCCTTTTCTAGTTCTTTGGGAGGGAGCCTTAGCAGACAGCTCTGAGGGGCAGCAGGTTCATCAAAAAAGAGGTGGGTACTTGGTGTAGCTATTTTTTTTTTTTTTTGATAGGTAGAGTTATAGACAGTGAGAGAGAGAGAGACAAAGAGAAAGGTCTTCCTTCCTTTGGTTCACTCCCCAAATGGTCGCTACGGCCGGTGCTGTGCCAATCCAAAGCCAGGAGCCAGGTGCCTCCTCCTGGTCTCCCACGCAGGTGCAGGGGCCCAAGCACTTGGGCCATCCTCCACTGCCTTCCCAGGCCACAGCAGAGAGCTGGAATGGAAGAGGAGCAACCGGGACTAGAACCCAGCACCCATATGGGGTGCCGGCACCGCAGGCGGAGGATTAACCAAGTGAGCCATGGCGCCGGCCCTGGTGTAGCTATTAAGATGCCACTGGGGACACCCACATCCCATAGCCAAGTGCCTGGACTTGAGTCCCAGCTCCATTCGTGATTCCAGCTTCTTGCTAATGTGCTCCCTGGGAGGCAGCAGGTGATGGCCCGGGGACTTGGTCCCGGCCACCGATGTGGGAGACCCAGACGGAGTTCTGGGCTCCTGGCTTCATCCTGGCCCAGCCCCAGTTGTCATGTGCATTTGGGGAATGAACAAGTGGCTGAAAGATATCTCTCTTTTTCTCTCAAATACAAAATGAAAGCTAAAAAATTAAAAGAAAAGCCTTTCCAAATTTTATAACAAAAATCACAATCATTTGAATTTAAAAATATAAAAACATTCTCCCCTCCCCCCCAAAAAAATTAAGCAGGGGGTACAAAGAAAGGTATAGCAAACTGGCAGTTGTAGGCTGTCAGTAAAATAATTAATGTAAAAGTTTTTTAGAAAATGAAAAAAAATTAGGGCATTGTTGGCATAGTATTTTAAGCCGCTGCCTGTGTCACCGGTATCCCTTATAGGTGCCAGTTCGAGTCGTAGCCGCTCCACTTTTTTTTTTTTTTTTTTGACAGGCAGAGTGGACAGTGAGAGAGAGAGAGAGACAGAGAGAAAGGTCTTCCTTTGCCGTTGGTTCACCCCCCAATGGCCACTGCGGCCGGCGCACCGCGCTGATCCAATGGCAGGAGCCAGGTGCTTCTCCTGGTCTCCCATGGGGTGCAGGGCCCAAGCACTTGGGCCATCCTCCACTGCACTCCCGGGCCATAGCAGAGAGCTGGACAGGAAGAGGGGCGACCGGGACAGAATCCGGCGCCCCAACCGGGACTAGAACCCGGTGTGCCGGCGCCGCAGGCGGAGGATTAGCCTAGTGAGCCGCGGCACCGGCCGCTGCTCCACTTTCAATCCAGCTCCCTGCTAATGCACCTGGAAAAGCAGCAGAACATGGGCCAAGCCCTTGGGCCCCTGCACCCAGGTGGGAGATGCAGAAGCGCCTGGCTCCTGACTAGTCCAGCTCCAGTTGTTTCCATTTTTGGGGGAGTGACCCAGTGGATGGAAGATCTCTCTGGCTCTACTTCTCTCTCTGTAACTCTTTCAAATAAATAAATTAAAAAGAAAGAAAGCAAGCAAGCTCAAAGGTCTGAAAACTAGCAGGCCAGATACTGGGAAGAGGGGTCTCCCTGGGAGGTAAAGGGTTAAGGGGAGGTAGCCAAAATTGTCTAAAACCACCCATGCTTGTATTAGGAATCTCATTTTAAAAAGATCCATGTGTCTGAGGAGCAAGAGTTCCTGCACCCCAGATGCACTGGACGTTTCCGCTGCAGCAGGTGCAGCTGGTCACGTGCCCCAAGCCCATGGCCCTGTCCTGGCTGCTCACAGACCCCAGTTTGCCCTGGGGAAGCCCATCTTGCTGTTCCTCAAGGAGGTCCTTGCCCTGCCACCCAGCAATCCCTCCCTTGCCACTGACTGGCTGGGGGCTGTGCACGGGCAATCCTGGCGATGAGACCTGTGGGCAAGCCCGTGGCCTTTGGGAAAGGTCCCCACTCATAACGGACCTTGGGAGGAGCGGCTGGAGGGTCGTGGGCATGAGGTGAAGCCCCGAGGCCGAGGGGCAGAGCAGGAGACAGCAGCGATTTCCTGAGTGCCCCAGGTAAGCCGTGACAGAGCTGCCCTGCTATTTTTATGAAATTATAAATAAATTAATGTTCTGAGTATTTGCGTCATCTGGAGTGAGGTCTTCTCTTAGATCCTAATGGGGTACCCCATCATCTAAGCCGCTGGGGCCTCATCAATCACCTTGGAATTTAGAAAACGGGCCAAGCTGCTGAACGCCCCTGGTACTCGGGTGCCCCCTCCTCCCCTGCAGGTGCACAGGCTGCGGCAGCCACGCCCCCTCAGTGCAGGGATGGAGGCCCGGCCCCCAGGAGAGGCCCCTGGGCCTCCATGATGGCCACACACAGCCCAGTGATGGAAGGTGGTGCAGAGGTGTTTGGCAGTACCAAACAGGCCCAGACCAGCCTGAGCTTCCTGGGAGGGGTCCCGGGCTCCTTCCCTTCCTGTGCTCAGACCACAGAGCCCCCAACATCATCTAAGGAGACAACGGGGTGAGGCTACAAAGGACAGGCTCACAGCCTCTCTGAATAGACAAGCCCCCTGCCTGTCTCCGAGGAGAGGCCAGTCTCTGACGCTGATATCAGCATGCATTTCGGAAGAAGCCCACTGCCAGCTGGGACTCTGTGCACGGGGACAGAGAACACCCCTCCCCACAAAGCCAGGACCTGCTGCTGAGCCAAGGCAGCCCCCAGCTCACCCTCCCCGAGCCCCCAACCCCCCTCACTGAGGAAAAGGAAAACAGCCCCCCAGCGCCAAGACAGCCTTCCCCCGGCTCGGCACCTGAAGCTTCCGGGAGCCCTTAGCCCTTCCGGACCTTGCCTTCCGATTTGCCATTATATGCAAGGCACTCGCTTTTCAGAACCAAGGACCCAACAGGGGAAACGCCTTGCCAATGCCAAGGCTGCACTTCCTACACACGCCACATCCTCTCCCGGCAGGTCCCCGACTCCCATCAGACCCAAAGGCCTCTGCTCACACTTGGAATGTCCCCTGGAGGGGTCAGTGAAGTTAACCCGGGTGAAAGGAGACGGAGCTGGGCGCAGGAGTGGGAGCCGCTGTGGCTGGCCCGCTCCACCTGTCTGACCTGTTAGGCTCACTGCCTCCTTGGGGCCCGGCAGAGCTGGGCAGGCTGCCAGCACCCGGGCCCCTCCATGGTGCGGGTTCACCTGCCAGAGTGGTGCCCCTCCCCCCTGCTCCCTCACTGTGACCCCATTCCCCCCCCAAATGCATCTCTGCTGAGTCACTTGGCTCTGACCCTGAAGCTGGCGGGGAACAAGGGAGAGGGAGATGGAGGGGGCGATGGGGAAAACCCCACTCCCGCCCCAACCCACCAGCCCAGGGAGGTGAGGCGGGGCAGGGCGGGTGTCTGGGCAAGGCCCGCGTGTGTCTGGGCCAGATTCCACAGCTGTTCCTTCCCTCTGGGTGGCTATTTTGGGAAAGGAGCTCTCCTCCACAGTGGACAGACTGGCTCCCATGGACGCTGGAATCCGGAAGACTCCCAGCTCCACCGAGGCCCGCATAGGTACAGCAGGGAGCGAGCCCAGAGCAGCTCCTGCCTGCCGCAGGCACTTCAGCTTCTTTCCCTTCCAGGAACGAGCGGATACGGAGCATCTGAGCACATAGCCTTGTCTGGGTGGAAGGTCCCAGACGGTGCCGGGGCTGGGGCCTGCCCGGACATCCCGCGCCCGGTCCCACGCATTGCTCAAATTCGATCATGTGCCTCTGAGCTGGCAGAGGAAGCGGTGCCTCTGTGGGCCACTGCAGCACAGAAATGGCCCGGGCCCATGACAGCTCGGGGCACCCTGGGTTCTTTCGATGTTTAGGTTCTGGGGGCCAAGGGTGGGTGACGAGACAGACAGCCCCGCCAGGAAATCAGACTCCAGGAGAGGTGAGCAGGGGACAGACAGAGCCCATTCTACCTCCCGCCAGGCAGCCCTGCGCAGCAGGAGCCGAGGGCAGCTGCCTGCTCGCCGGGTGTGGCCGGGCAGGCTGTCAGCAATGACCTCAGGGTTGTGCCTGTCCTCAGAGTGACACTGGGCTCTGTGCAGCCCCACCTCACTGCCGCCAGCTCACTCTGGCCTTGCTCCAGGGACCAGACGCCCGGCAGTGAGCCCGGGCAGCAACCTGGTGGGTCCATCCGGGAACCCGATCCCACCTGGCCCATTAAGAGCCCTCACCTTCGTCCCATGCCAGTGCCCAGGGCAGAGGCCTTTGTGAAAACCCCCCAAGCACCGGCCAGCAGTGGGCCTCCCTGGCTCGGAGATCACCCACTGGTTGCTGGGTTCTGGCCCAAGCTAGCGAGAGGGAAATAGCTGGTGGTTTCAGAAAACTGAACTGCAAAGGTGTTCACTGTCAAACCGTCAGCCGGCGGGAGCTCAGCACGCCCTTAGCTGCTTTAGGGAAGTGTTTGCCAAGCGGAGCTAAAAAAGAAGTTGAGGCTCCGTGTCTCCAATTTAGTAGAAAAGAATCTAAATTTACATACAGAGTCCCATGATAAGTCATTTGGGATCCCCCGAAGTGGGCCGGCTGCTTGTGGTGAGAGCGGGGTGAGTCAACGAAGCCAACAAGCGAGCCTGATGAGGTCAGCGATTTGGAGAAGGAACAAAGGAAACTGCAGCCCAGCCCGCGGCGGCCACGCAGAGCCGATTCTGAGGCCGCCAGCCCAGCAGTTCTCGACCGGGGACAACCTGGGCGATGTCTGCAGGCCTCTGTCGCTGTCCCAGCTGGGGGAGACAGGTGCTGCTCGTGTCCAGTGGGCGGAGGCCAGGGATCCTGCCCGACTCCCCCTGCTGCCCCACAGCAAAGCACTACCTGTCCCCAAGTGTCAACCGCCCGCACTACAATTGAGAAACTGCTCTAAGGCACTGAAAAATCTCTGCTTCGGGAACCCTGGGCCCCCGGGCCGAGGCCCCCATGAGGACAGCCGTCCCTGCAGCATCTTGGGAGGGGCTGCTGGCAGGGAGAGCCACCCGGCCAATG
Source organism: Lepus europaeus (assembly GCF_033115175.1). Classification (NCBI taxonomy): domain Eukaryota; kingdom Metazoa; phylum Chordata; class Mammalia; order Lagomorpha; family Leporidae; genus Lepus; species Lepus europaeus. The sequence continues at coordinate 5,826,690 of NC_084831.1, forward strand.
CCTGCCTGGCTGACCCCAGGCCCCGGGGCTTCAGCACTTACCCCGGCTGCTGGAGGCCTGAAGACCCCAGTGCTGCTGTGGGTGACAGCTCGCGGCACCGCCGCCCTCACCTCCACAGGTGCTTCAGAGCTGGCGGGGCGATTCTCACTCTGTCTCGCTTGAACAAGAGCCGCACCCGCCCTTGAAGCAATTTCTTTGCGTTCCTGAGCTGCCAGTCCAGGGCGATAGCTGAGGCCACTCTGGGAGAAAGAGGAGGGAGAGCCGAGTGTCCACCTTCCCATGGATGCAAGGCAAGGCCCAGCGGGCAGCCGCGGGGAGCTGGACTCCTCCAGGACCTGCAGACGAGCTGTGTGTGCGGGAATCCTGTCTTCACTCCTGTCTGGTGCGCGCCAGAGCACACAGCTGGGCACAGTTGGCAGCAGCCGGTCCGGGGCCCTGGGGCAGGCCGAGCTCCTGGCCGCCTTGTGGAAGGCCCCCGCCCTGGGCACCACGAGTCCATCAGAGACTGAGGCTCTGGGAACAGAAGCAGCGCATGGTGCTCCAAAACTCAGCCAGGGGTCCGCACACCACCCCCGAGAGGAGGGGATGGCGAGAACCGGCGGCTGCGGGGTGGGGGGTGGGGGTGCACTGCAGTGGGTCCAGCCCATGAACTACACCCACGGCTGCGCTGCTTGCATTTTCACCACTATCGCCCTTTCTTTCACGACTCTGAACGCTTCGGAAAGGTAGGAAGATCTCTCCCATGCATGCCCAGTACCTGGGAAACACAGCCTTCCCTGCTGGTCTTGGTCAGGAGTCCGAGCTGCTGGTCAGGGTCTCCCAGACCCCAGATGAGAGGCTCGAAAGGGCAAAGGGCAGAGGCAAGGAGACATAGCTCCTGTTCTGGGCAAGGCTACACCGAGCAATGATCCAGGAAGAGAGCGTGGTGGGAGGGCGGTGGGCGGTGCTCACCCCGCTGAGCACCGCCATCGCCTGTCCCCCCAGACCAAGCCCTTTCTGGGGGAGACAGGGTGGTCGCAGGGAACTCCAGCTCCCATCACAGCCCAGGAAGCAGAACCTGAGCTCCCCTTTGAAGCGTGGGCAGGGAAGCTGTAGCCGGCAGAGCAGACGGACAGGAGCCACTTGCCCCAGGAAAAAAAACTTGGGGTTCTTAAACATGCATGGAAAATGCATATTACAAAAAGAAAAAACAACAAACTATGCCTGGATTGCAGATTTTTTTTAGCCAAAATAAACTCATCTTTTCCTTTCATTTTCCACGAGCTTTATGGAGTCCCTTGCTAGAAAGGGCTTCCCACAGCTGTGCCGCCCGCTGCCCAACCAGGCAGCTGGACACAAAGGCTTCGAAGCCAGACAGGGCTGGGGACGCACCCCCTGCCTCGCGGGCAGTGGCGAGGGGAGTCGCGCTGCTTGACTGCTGTGCCCAGCCTGGCACCTGCCAGCTCGGCGCCTCCTTGAGCCTCCCTGTGTTGATCTATGTCACACCCACTTCCTGACCCCCTGAACCCATCACCCGCTTTTCCATTTGACCGCTCGCAAGAATCCCAGGCTGCACATGGTCCTGTGTGTTGCTTCACTCCATACCTCTGTGTGCCTGCACGGCTCCAGGCTCCCCTCCCCTCTGCGTGCCACAGCCAGCATCCATAACTCACACTGGTCCACTTTTCCCAGCTCCTCACCTGTCCTGCAAGATAGACTGAGGCACCCAGAGAGGGCCAGAGCTGCGTGGACAAGGTTCTGGCTCCATGGGACAACTCACTTGCTCTGCCATTCTTATGGTATCTACTTCCCCACTAACATCATAGTAAAAAAAAAAAATGCTAAGGGGATGAGCACTTGGTACTGCGGTTGAGACGCTGCTTGGAGATGCCTGTATCCCACAGTGGAGCGTCTGGGTTTGATACCCGGTTCTGCTAATGAGGACCCTGGGAGGTAGCACTGGTGGCTCAAGTAAAGATCGCCTGCCACCCACATGAGAGATCTGTGCTGAGTACCCGGCTCCAGCAAAAGTCGCAGCCTCAGCTGTTCAGGGCCCTTGGGGAGTCAATCAGGGGATGAGCCTTTCTCAATCTCTCTCTCAAAATAACTACAAGTTAAACATGCTAAAAGGGCAACATTCGAGTGTAGCGGCATCACATTTTAACCATATAGAATGCATTGTAAGATGACGACAAAGAAAGTGGCAAATGGACGAAATAATAACCTAAGGCTTGTGGCTTCCCTTCAGCTTCAGAAAACACCAGCGCAAAGGCAGACACAGCCAACGTTCCCAGTGGGCTTGGGTCCCAGGAAGAAAGAGCAGCTCCCGGAGCCCAGGCTGGGGTCCTGAGCCCTGGGACGGTGCCCAGCCATAGGAGTTAGTGCCCTGGGGTAAAGGAGGGAGGGGTGGGAGAAACACAGAGGGAAGCAGTTGGGAATGCAGGGCTCAGGCGGGTAATGGAGGGAGGGACCCACCTCCTGCCGTCCACTGGAGGGGCTCTGGGAAGAGCATCAGGACCCAATGTCCAGGTCGGGTGGGAGAGCCCACGGCTGGCCCAAGCAAAGCAGGAAAGGAGGGATGTTGGGGGACCACCGAGTGTTGTCTGCTGTGTCCCCGTCCCCACACCCCAGTGACCGCCTTTCCACCCACACCTCTGTCCTTGCCCAGCCCCAGTTCACAAGCAAACCCTGCCCCGAGGTGCACGTCGGAGGCCCTGAGACATGAGCAGCTCGTGTAGCGGGAGAGTCCCCTGGCTCAGGGCGTTTTGCATTTGAGCACTGAGTGCATTTTTTATCTGGTTGAAGCCCAAAGAATGCAGCTCTGGCTTCTGACAAGCTAGCTCATAGGAGACCGGATGGCACCGGGAGGGAAGCAGGGGTGGCAGACCAGGGTCCTCTGCTCCCCAGGGACACTGAATCCCCCTGCCCTGAAAACCTTCCCCCCAACCTCCCCAGCCAGCTCCTGCTCCCCAGCCAACCCACCTCTCCCGGCAGAAGCACCTTACACCGCGGCTATGGGCTCCGGTGCTACCCTTGCTCCGTCCCCTCCTTGCCAGACTGGACACAAGCGTCCTGTTTCAGTCCCTAGCACAGCAGACAGGGCACGGCAGGTGCCAGTTCAGTGTCTGAGAGAGCAAGGAAGGTTGGAGGGCAGGGGGCAGGGGACAGACTGGGCTGGCACTCGGGTTCAAGTCCTTTGTTCACTTAGACACCTGGCTGAGCTGCAGGGGTATGTTCTGTAAAAAAGGGTAAAATGGCATTATTGGGCCTCATATTGTGGCACAGCAGGTTGAGCTGTCGCTTACAGTGTCAGCGTCATGTATGAGCGCCAGTTCATGTTCCAGCTGCTCCATTTCTGACCCAGCTCCCTGCTAATGTGCCTGGGAAACCAGAAGAAGATGGCCCAAGTGCTTGGGTCCCTGCACCCATGTGGGAGACCTAGATGGAGTTCCAGGCTCCTGGCTTCCATTTGGCCCAGCCCCAGCTACTGTGACCATTTGGGGAGTGAATCAAAAGATGGAAGATCTCTCTTTGTCCCTCTCCCCACTGCCCCATACTCTTTCAAATAAATAAAATAAATCTTTAAAAACAAAACAGGACTGGCGCCGTGGCTCACTAGGTTAATCCTCCGCCTGTGGTGCCGGCACCCCGGGTTCTAGTCCTGGTTGGGGCACCAGTACTAGTCCCGGTTGCTCCTCTTCCAGTCCAGCTCTCTGCTGTGGCCCGGGAAGGCAGTGGAGGATGGCCCAAGTGCTTGGGTCCCTGCACCCGCATGGGAGACCAGGAGGAAGTACCCGGCTCCTGGCTTCAGATTGGCGCAGCGCCGGCCATAGCAGCCATTAGGGGAATGAACCAACAGAAGGAAGACCTTTCTGTGTCTCTCTCACTGTCTGTAACTCTCTCTCTCTGTCTCTCTCTCTCACTAACTCTGCCTGGCAAAAAAAAATAAAATAAAATAAAATAAATAAAAACAAAACAGGCCAGACAAAATAGAAGAGACAGCAGACAATGCTGTAGATGCTAGAAACCTGCAGAAGGATGCTTCTGTTGGAGGACACTGGCTTGTAAGTTAACAGGGACCTGAGTTTCTCATAAGTTCCGAGGGTTGCTTGGAACAGGGGATGCCACACCCCGAGGTAACCACACGCTGAGCGTGGGCAGGTCTGCAGACCTGGCTGGGGAAGTCCACGGAACTGAGCGCCAGGGCTCAGACGCCAGAAGCCAGGGCATTGCCTGCTCACGGGCCAGGGCCATACCGCACTCCTGCACCCTTGGCCCCACCTGACGACGGGCCAGGCAGATACCTGGGCACTTAGGCAATGGTGAGAGGATACAGAATAACCAACAGCAGCGGCGACATCGACAGTGGTCCTACACCATGCCAGGCTGTGCTCTGAACCCTTCAGCTGCCTTCAAACACCACAGGAGGCCGAGAGGCACCCCTGAAAGACACCCACACCAGGTCCCCGGCACCGGGGAAAGTGGCCGTGCAGGGACGCTGCCTTGGATGACCCAGGCGGGCCCACAGAAGCTGGAAGCTGACAGAGACAGGGAAGGGTTCTTCCTGGCAGCCCTGGGAGGGGCCTCTGTCCTCAGAACCGGGAGAGGACACAGTTCTGGGTTTTACGTCATTTGGTTTACAGCATTTGTCACAGCGGTCACAGGAAACTAATTCACTCCTGGAGTCACCAGTGAGCTCCCTGATGCACCTGCAACAGCGGGGGCCGGGAAGCAGACCAGCAAGCCCCCAGGGCAGCAGGCTGCCTGCCGCCTGGGTGCCGCATCCCAAATCAGAGTCTGTGTTCCAGTCCCCGCTGCTCTGCTCCCGATCCGGCTCCCTGCTAACGCACCTGGGAGGCCGCGGAAGATGGCCCAGGTGCTTGGGCCCCTGCGCTCACATGGAAGACCCAGATGGAGCCCCTGATTCCTGGTTTGGGCCTGGTCCAGCCCTGGCTAGTGTGGCCATTTAAGGAATGAGCCAGAGAATGGAAGATCTGTCTCTCAAATAAACGAATCTAAAAGAAAGACAGAGATAGAGACAGAGATAGAGACAGTGAGGAAGGGAGGGAGGGAGGGAGGGAGAAAGAGAGAAAGAAATAAAAAGAGAGGTAGGTAAGGCCTCTCAGCAACCCAAACTCCTATCACCGTGCCGCCCGTCCTCAGGGCCCCGCTGTGCCCGTTAACATTCCGAATTCTGTGAGTCAGGACTTCTCTTCCCGACCACCCTCCCTGCCTCCCACCTTCCCAGTGAGCACAGGAAACAGCTAACATCACTGAACGCAGCGACTCCAGTCGGATGACATTGCCCCTCACCGCGACACTGGGGCAGTGCACGCTCGCCCGTGCACCCTGCAGGATTGGCCTGTTCTTTCTTCCAACGCCAAGCGACTCGGGGACGGGCTTTCTGAGTCCACAGTAACCTACCAGCCACGGCTCACGGGTTAGAAACGATGTGCAGAAGCCGGATTTCCCAGGAGGGCAAAGTGAGAGGCACAGACCGACGGCAGAAGTGGAACTACCAGGAAACACTCCCAGCTTGGGGAAAAGCCCTGAGGTCTGAGCCGGGCGCCCTGGCACAGCGACTCACGTCACAAGGAGTATCTGCTTCAGCAGGAGAAGGTAAAACTGTGTCTCAGTGGCCGGCGATGTGGCATGGCGTGTAAAGCCGCCACCTGTGACAACTGCGTCCCATATGGGTGCTGGTTCAAGATGCTCCACTTCCGAACCAGCTCTCTGCTCATGGCCTAGGAAAATCAGCAGAAGATGGCCCAAGTATTGGGCCCCTGCCACCCACATGGGAGACCTGGATGAAGCTCCTGGCTTCGGCCTGGCCCAGCCCGGCCATTGCAGCCATCTGGGGAGTGAGCCAGCAGATGGATAATCTCTCCTTCTCTCTCTCTCTCTCTCTCTCTCTCTCTCTCTGGCTCTCCCTCTGTAATTCTGACTTTCAAATGAATAAATTTTTATACAAGAGAAGTTAAGAAGCAGGGGAAACTCAAGTTCTGTTCTAGAAAGATTTCCAACAGCAAACAACCGCTGAGAAGCTCTGGGGCAGAACGGTATGTCTGCAGCTGGCCGGGACACACATGGCTTCCCGGGGGTCAGGCTGCCCTGCGTTCCGTGGTCCCACCCCCAGGCCCCCTGTGTCCCAAAGACGAAGCGCTCACTAGAAGCAACGCTCTGCTCCCTGTCACGTCGCTAGTGGGAGGGTGTTCCCACCCCAATGCGTCTCCTGCTGAGGACTGCCCCCATGTGGGCCCCCCCCACCTCTGTCCTCACACACGGTTCCCTGCTTGTCCCCCGCCCCAGGCGGTGAGGCCAGAGGGAGGGTGTCCCACCCTCTCCTATTATCTCTGTCTGGGCACTGCGGGAATAAGGCCAGGTCTGTGTCAGCCCCCAGCACTGCACTGAGCAGAAAGAATTCAACTAAGGGCACCGGATATGTGAACACATGAATGAATGAAGGGGTAAACGAAGAGCCGGATGAATCTGAGAGTTCCGACAGGACGGGTAAATCCCTCACCCGCCCCTCTCTTCCCTCTGCTGATTCTGCCTCAAGGTTCCCTCACCCAATTTCTCTTTTATAAACCCCCAGGGCCAGGGCCGGCGCTGTGCTGCAGGTTAATCCTCTGCCTGCCGTGCCGGCCTCCCGTATGGGCACCAATTCTAGTCCTGGCAGTTCCTCTTCTGATCCAGCTCTCTGCTATGGCCTGGGAAAGCAGTGGAAGATGGCCCAAATCCTTGGGCCCCTGCACCCACGTGGGAGACCTGGAAGAAGCTCCTGGTTCCTGGCTCCTGGCTTTAGACCCACCCAGCTTCGGCCACTGTGGCCATTTGGGGGAGTGAACTAGCAGATGGAAGACCTCTCTCTCTCTGTCTCTCCCTCTCACTCTTACTCTTCTTGTTAAATAAATAAGTACAAATCTTAAAAAACAATCCCCAGGCCCATTCAGCCACAGACGTGCGCAGGACCCCGCAGGTCCTCACACCCAGGGCATCAGCAAAGGCGTCAGTACGGCCGCCACTGTCCTCACTCTTCCTGTGAGCCGGAAGTCACTGATGTGGAAGAAAACACGAGGACAGAGGAGCCACACAGAGCACCACAGTCTGGGGACGGACCCCACGGGGGCCCTCCCTGTGAGTACGGGGGACCAGCACTCTACTTCCAGCCCACAGAACGTGGCCCAGGACGGAGATGCCACCCCAGGTTCGTGTCACCTAAGACCCCCTCTTGCTCTCACACTCGCACTAGAGGTGCTCCCTTTGCTGGCTGAGCCGCCATGTCGTGGGAGATCCCGGGGCAGGGCTACAGGGCCAGGGGCTGCAGGGGCTCTGGAGCTGAGAGCAGCCCCTAGCCACCAGCCAGCAAGAAGCCACGGGCCTCAGTGGTCCGACCACAGAGAGATGAATCCCGCCAACCACCTGAGTGCATTTCCAAGGAGACCCTTCCCTGGTGAGTCACTAGATGACCCCCGGGCCTGGCTGAGAACCTGATAACGCCTGGTGCAGGACCCAGCTACACTGGGCCCAGATGGCTACGCACAGACGCTGAGATAACACAGGTGTGTTTCCAGGCCACGGAGTCCGTGGTCACCTGTCAGGCAGCGGTAGAAACTAGCACGGCGGTGATGTCAGGAGGGTGTCAGCCACTGCCCCGAACTCTTACACGGCTTGTGCTCCCCAAAGCACCCCCATGCCCATTTCAGGTTCCCCTGCAGGCCCAGGCCTGCTGCCTCCTCCTTGAAGGCAGCAGAGTGGTGCTGACCCAGACCGAGTCACGCCGCACGCCGGGTTCTGCCCTGACCACGCCCAAGCCGGTTTGTGCAGTAAAACCCTCTGCTTCCTCGAACGTAAAATGGGAGCAACAGCAGTGCCGCGCTGCTCCAAGGGTTCAGTGAGGTCGCATTGCCCAGCGCTGGGCGGACAGCAATCGCGCAGTGTGTGCTCGCTGTCCGTGCATTCGTGCTGGTCCCCGTCCTGTCTTTGCACCTGGGATGGGGGTCCAGGGGGCCACGTGACCATCTCGTGTGATCCTCGTGTGACGCTGGCATGGGGGCAGGATGGGAACGGCTTATTCCAGGCTAGGAAAATACGTCAAGAGATGCTAGGCAGCACCGAGGACCACTCCTGCGTGGGAGACCTGGAAGACGCTCCCGGCTCCTGGCTTTCAACTGGCCCGGCTCTGGCTGGTGCGGCCATTTGGGGAGTGACCCAGAGGATGGAAGCGCGCACTCTCTCTCTCTCTCTCTCCCCCCCTAACTCTGCCAAACAAATAAAAAGTAAATCTTTGAAAGAAAAAAAAAAAAAGCAGCAGCTCCCTGGGTGTCAGGGCTGCAGGAGAGGGTTTCCACCTGCTGTGGGGAGGAGGGGCCCCCATCCAGCATGTGGTGTGGGACACTCACCTTCACCCCTCAGTGCTGGTGCAGCGACCAGAGGCTTAGCCATTGTCCCTGGAGCTCCATTTAAATTCATGTTGTTGAAACTGAACACAGCAGCTTAGAATCCATGCTGGGATGGGGGAGGGAGTGCTTGCCAACCCATCGCACTGAGCTGATTCCTAGCCCAGTGTGACACAGCCTCCCAAACCAGGATGCACCCTCTGTCTAGGGGAAGCAATGGGAAGTGGCCTGGGGCTGCCAGCCCTGTGCCAGGCGAGGTGGGTGCTGGAGGGCAGAGTCAGAGGCCACCTGCTGTCCCCAAGCACTCCCAGGCAGGCGCCCTCTGCCTGCCCCGGCTACCCCAACCCACAGCTGGGGACATGGAGCAGGGTGCACCCCAATGGCTGCACGCGCAGTCAAAATGGACCCCTTCACAGAGATTTTTTCATTTTTACCATTTGCGTATTTGTAATACTTGTTAGTTTTTTAAAAAATGAAAGCACCAATTTGTAGGAAGGGGAAGGGAGAGATATTTGCAATGCAAAAATGGAGCCAACCAAAAACCCCCTAAGCCCCCTGGTTGGGGGGGCATAGAGGAGGGCTCTTCCGATTTAGGGAAAGTATTACAGTGATGAAAGCTTTGTGCTTTGCTGCCCGAGAGCGGCCACAGCAGCTGGCGGCTCTACACCACGCCTCAACGCAGCAGGTCCTCACAGAAGCTCAGATTTATAGACACGGGAGCTGCCGTTCGGCGCAGCAGTTAAGTTGCCCCCTGGGACGCCTGCACTCCATGTTGGAGTGCCGAAGTTCTAACCCTAGCTACTTTGCTTCCAGTCCTAGCTTCCTGCTAATGCACACCCTGGAGGAACAGGTGATGGTCCAAGTACCGGGGTCCCTGCCGCCCATGTCAGAGACCCACATGGCGTTCCCAGCTCCTGGCTTTCACCTGGCCCAGCTCTGGCTGTTGTAGACATTTGGGGAATGAGTGAACCAGAGAAGGGAAAATCTCTCTCTTTCCCTCTCTGTCTCCCTGCCTTTCTTAGAAATAAAATGAATATATATTATATATTCATTAAATATATATATATGCATTAAATTCATAGACCCGGAGCCACAGCCAGGAAGGTTAAGTCTCATTTCCAAGTTCACAGACAGTAACAGAGATGCAGCTGGAAGGAAAGGTCTCTAACTTAAACCTGCATCCAGGCCAGAACCCCGGGGCCCCTGTGGGGTCCCGAGGCACCTTACAAAAGGAGAACGGTGAGCCGTACCAGGTGCAGGAATGACCTGCCCGGCACCCCGGGCGGCTCTCACACACACGGCGCACACGGGCGGTGGTAGCCGCAGCGCTGATTTGTGTACTCTTGGAAGAAGACCCTGCCAGCCAGGCACACTTGAGGCTCAAATGCCACCCCTCTGATCCTCACGGCCGAGGGCCTTGCAAGTTCACCTGCAGCCTCGCCAGCTTGCCCAACACTGGGCTTGTGCACGCACTGAGCCCTCGGCCTGAAAGCTTTGTCCTTTGCTCCAGATTCAGTGACTCACTGTGCAGCGCACGGACTGGGCCTGGCATAGTGATTTTCTAGGGCGCTGATCTGATCACCTGGCTTACCCTGGCATCCTCCAACTCCCAACTCCAACAGGTGACACCATCAACAGAGTGCTGCCTGGGTGCTGTGATGACAGGGACTTGGAGGGGGGCGCCAGCATGCCAAGGGCTCAGAGTAGGAAGCGAGGGTACAGAGCTGTGTCTGCCCCACATGTCAGCTTGGGGAGGCTCTGGCAGGGCCCAGCAGGGCAACCCCTGGCCAGCCCGTGGGCTGGGGACGCCCAGGACATGGGCCACCAACTGGCACAGGTGCAGGGTGCACGCTGATACAGACAGACACACACAGGGATGCTGACAGCCACAGGCGCCTGCGCTCAGCCCCAGGCTGGCCACTCACTGCTGCTCAGCCCTACTGGCTCACGATGGAGAGCACACAGGCTGGGGGGGGGGGGGGGGGGCGTGTGCGTCCCTCAGTATCTCAGAACTGGGGGCAGGGGCAGAACCGGACCCTCATAACTTCAAACAGGACATTCTGCACCCAGGCTGTGACGTTTGACATCTACTACAAGAGTTACACAGGCACCGAGGCAGGAAGCCCAGGCGCTCCCCGGTTCTGGAGCCGAGTGGATGTGTCACTGGGTGCACGTTCCGGGTCCTGGGCCCAGGGGAGGCGGGGGCGTTGCTAATCAGTGCCACCAGCCACACCCTCCCCACCTAGGCGATGAGGCCTGGCTCCCAGGGCCTCCTCTCTCTCTGGCAGTCTCCATCCACCCAGATCGGCCGCAGGACCGAGCTTCGGGCAGCGGCCGGCGGGGGGCGCTCCTGTCCACCTGCTAATTCTGGCGCACAGGAAACCCGACCTCTTACCCAACACTGCCACAGTGCCCACGGCGCTTCCCATGTCTCCTGAGAGTTTTTCCACCTCAACCTCGGGTGGCCGGGATCCACGCCCCAGTGCCAGGACCCCGGGGAGACGGGGGTGTTTGCTCCCGTGCCTGGGGTAGGCGGCGCGGGAAAGCCAGCGCCCGCAAGTCCCCGCGCCTAGACCCAGAGGAAGGAGGAACCCCCTGCTCCCCGGAGACTAGGAACTTAAAGGACATTCCATTGCTTCCTGGAAAATCGCGGGGCCACGGCGGCCACGGCAGGGGCCCGGGCTTCCCTCACCACTGCCGCTCCCCCCCGGCCTCCATCCTGCCAAACTTTCTCCCAGACCGAGAAGCGCGCGGTTACCTGAGCTCATCTCGCACGGCGCGAGCAGGTCGCGCGGGCTCCCCGGCCGCTCCGGCCTCCGGGCATGGCTCCCACGCTCGCCGCGGCTCCGAGGGCCCCGATCTCTGTGGTCACCGAGGGGCGCAGCCGGCTCGGAACAAGCCCAGGCAAGTCCAGGCACGGCCCGCGGCCGCGGCCTCCCTCCAGCCAGCAGCGCCCGGCCCCAGGGCGGCACCCGCGCCTCCCCAGCCCTGGATCCGCGGAGCTGGGCTCGCCCCAGACAGACGGGGCGCCGGCATCTCCTCCACCTGGGAAGCCGAAGGGCCAGGTGGGGAGAAGGCGGGGCGGCCGGGGGCGGCGCCGGCTCGCGCGGGATCCCGCCCCTGCGCGGCGGGCGCTGGGGTCACGTCGGTGGAAGTGCGGGGCCTGCGAGTCGCCCAGAGCCGGGGCGCACGGGCTGGGAGATGGCGCGCCGCGGACAGGCGGTTCCGTCCCGCCGGGCCCTGGCTCCCCCTCCGCTGCCCGCGGGGTCGTTGCTCCCAAGGCCAGAGGGCCAAGTTCACCTCCCGGGGCCGACGTCCTGGGCTCCCCAGCCATCGCGTCCCTCCCACCCCGAAAAGGAGCTGCCCAGGAGCAGGCAGGTCCTCGGGGACGCTCGCCGCGTCGCCCGGCCCACGGACCTCTCCCGGGACCCGGGGAGAAGCGGCCCACGTCCCGGACGCAGTGAGAGCTCCGAGGTCCCGCGAACAGCCCCGGATTCAGGGGAACGGGAAGGATTTCCAGTGCCAGGAACCGGCACCCCGCCGCGGCCGTCGCCCTCCGCCCCTGCGCCCCGCCCCACTCACCGCGCCCCCAAGTCCTGGCGAAGCTGGGGTGACCCGGCCCTCCGTGCGTCCTGGGGCGCGGAGCTCCGCTGAGGACAGGGCGGGCGCACAGCGCTCCGGAGCCAGGCGCTCAGGGCGGGGGACCCTGCGCGGGGCGGGGCGGGGCTCAGCGAAGGGTGCGGGGCGCTGCCCTGGCACCGGCCTTAAAGGTCCGGGGACGCACACTCGGAAACGGGTCCAGAGCGCGGAGCTGCAGGGAGGAGCTGGGGCAGCCGGAGAGGCGCGCGCCTCCGGTTTCTCGCGGGGCGCATGCTGTCCCGTGCGCGCGGCGGTCTGTCTGGGGGCTGCCCTGAAGACCCCCCGCCCCGGGAAGAGGGTCCCCACTCACCACGCCGCCCCCAGCCATTGCGGATCCACCCCGTTGGAGCCGGCGCCCACCCGGGCCCATTCCAGGACAAGCCGCCCTCGGGCCCACGGCGCTCAGGTCTGAAGCGCGCAGAGACGCCCTGAGCCCCCTGCGCGTTTCTAACCCCGGTTTGTTCCAGGACAGAAGCTGCTTCATCGGAAGCAAGCCTTCCTTGCAGACGCGCGCGCATGCACGCACACTCCCAGGCTGCCGGTCCCCGCCGCGCGCCGCATCGCCTCGGTGTGCGCCACACGGCAGGGGAGAGCGCGAGCGACGGCAGGAAGGCGAGTGCCGCCTGGGGTTGCTCGCACGTTCGGGCGCACTGGAGGGACCAGAAGAAGCCAGGTAGGAGCTGCCTCTTTCCAGGGATGAGACGCCCAGAGCGGGCAGAGATGAGCGTGTGCAGAGCCCATGGTGTCCATAAGGCTGCGAGGATTCTAGGAGAGTCCTAGAGAAGCCGCGAGCCAGCCTCAGGTGAGAAGGCTAAGCATCGGGGGCGGCTGCAGGCCTGCCCGACCTTCCCCACACTGCAGTGCCCTGCCTCCCACCACGGCCAGCACCGTCACCCCAGGTGCCCGCCACACAGGGCAGAGCACCCGCAAGCGAGCAAAGCCTCTCTGCTCTTGTGGAAGTGGGTTCCATCCCTGGCGGGCGGATCCCTTACCCGAAACGCTTGCAACCAGAAGCGCTTTGGAGTTCAGATTTTGAAATGTTTGCAAACATAAAGAGATACCTTGGGGGTGGGATCGATTCTAAACGCAAAATCCCGGCACTTGCCATCCGTGCCTTATACACAGATCCCGAAGGTAATTTTGTGCAGTATTTTTAGTGCACCTGCCTTTCAAGTGTGACATGTCCCATGAGGTCAGGTGTGGAATCTTCCACTTGCGACATCATGTTGGTGCTCAAAACATTTTGCATTTTGGAGCATTTCAGCGTTTTGGATCGGGGGAGCTCAGTCTGTAATAGCCTCACGCTCCAAGGGCGCTCAGCGTGCCACACATCACCCTAACCCTCCCTCAGAGAATCTCATCCCGTCTTCAAACAATCCTTTGAGATCGGTACTCGCACTGCCCCATTTACAGGTGAGGAACTTGAGGACAGAAAGGTGAAACTTGGCTAGCATCCCAGGGAGGACGGGCAGCCCCAGCACCAGACCCATGCCGTCACACCTCTAAGCCCCCGCTGCTGTCTCGCCTCAGCTTAGCGAACTGTTTAGCTTCTCCGAGCTGTGTCCTTGTGTATCAGACAGCGTCAGGTGCGTAGTAGGGATGCCACAATACTGTGGACTGAGTGAGTGGACAGCACCAGACAGCATCCTGTGCTGGAGCTGCTCACCTAACGGACCTCAGTGGAGCAGCTACCAGGTGCCAGGCTTTGAGGAAGCGCTGGTTCCCTGCCCCGTGCAGGTGCACACCTGTGACCACTTCCCTCGGAGCGCCCCTCCTTGCTCTTCTTCAGAACTTCTAACACTTGCCTTGACCCAAGCAGTGAGCAGTCAAATCAGCACACCTTGGAGATGGACATAAGCCGGTTCTTGCCTGCAGCTCCCTCCAGAAAGGTCACACCGGGTCCAGGCCTTATTTGCTGTTCCTCTTTCTTTAAGGGTGTCTGTGTAAACAAGGACTGGTTCACAAAGGTCTGTCCATCTGTGCGGGTCTGTCGCACCCTAGCTTGGCCAGGTGTGGGGCCACCCAGTGTCTGAGGTCCACCTGCCTCCACTCACACCCCTCACCTGAGAGCTAGAGCTGTGTTTGGAGAAAGGGAGCTGCAGAAGTAGCATGGAGAGCCCCCACATCCTCCAGGAAGCCTTCGGGCACTGAGTTTAACCATAGAGGCCCAGAGCTGGTTGGTGCCTGCTTGGCCTCCTGCTCCCGACGAGAAAAACAAACGCAATGAAGTGTTTGAGAAACCTCCAGGTCCGAATCCACAGGAAGGCCCAGCCAGGAACCCAGGACTGGGGTCTCCATTGTGTCCAAAAGTGAGAATTTAAAAGGAGGATGAAAAAGTCCCTGAGCTGCACAATGGTGTCGCCTGCACAGCGTTGTGATGCTCTACAATCTGCTGAAGCCTACACACTGTACGACAGTGAGACGGGGTAAGTGGATCTCAGTTTTGCAGGGAAAGTGGGGGCCAGTGCGGTGGTGAAGCAGGTAAAGCTGCTGCCTGCAATGCTGGCATCCGGTGAGCGCCGGTTCCTGTCCCTGCCGCTCCACTTCCCATCCAGCTCCCTGCTAATGAGCCTGCGAAAAGCAGCAGAAGATGGCCCAAGTGTTTGGGTCCCTGCCACCCATGTGGGGGACTCAAATGAAGCTCTTGGGTCATGGCTTCATCCTGGCCCAACCCTGGCATTGCGATCATCTGGGGAGTGAACCAGTGAGTGGAAGATCTCTCTCTCTCTCTCTCTCTCTCTCTCTCCCCTTCTCTCCCTCCCTCCCTCCCTCCCTCTCAGTAATAGACCTTTAAAAAGTTGGGGGTGAGCCCTCATTCCTTCTTCTTTTTTTTTTTTTTAAGATTTATCCATTTACCTGAAAGTCAGGTTACACAGAGAGAGGAGAGGCAGAGAGAGAGACAGAGAGAGGTCTTCCATCCACTGGTTCACTCCACTATTGGCTGCAACTGCCGGAGCTATGTCAATCTGAAGCCAGGAACCAGGAGCTTCTTCCGGGTCTCCCACATGGGTAGCAGGGGCCCAAGCACTTGGGCCACCTTCTACTGCTTTCCCAGGCCATAGCAGAGAACTGGATCGGAAGTGGAGCAGCCGGGACTCGAACTGGTGCCCATATGGGATGCTGACACTGCAGGCGGCGGCCTCACCCTCTATGCCACAGTGTTGGCCAAAAAAATTGGGGGACGAGCCCCATTCCTCCTTATGGGCTTACACAGATGTGTGTGGACCCAACCTGGGGGTTGCCCAGGAGCCCCTAACTACAACCATCCCATCTTGATAGCATGTAGCAGGGAGGTCAGGCACCCTGTGGCTGCAGCCTGTCCCTGCCAGGGCCCTGGCTGTGGTGGCAGCAGAGGCGCACGGGCAAGAGCCCCAGGCAATCTGTCTCTTCCCCCTTCTGCAAGCAAGACAGCAGGTGCACAGGGCGGGGACCCGAATGCTGGAGAATACAGAGGTCTGGGGGAGGCAGGGCGTGTTCACAAGCCCTGACAGCAGCGAATCACTTGGTGGGGTGACAGCCAGGCGGGGTCATGCGTGTGTGCAGGTGGCACACGTATGTGGCAGGAGCTCCGGGAAGCCCAGCTCGCTCGTGCTTTGCAGGCCCCATCATCTCTGAATACAGAAGCCCAATTGGACTAGGGTTGGTGAAGAGTTCACTCCCAGATTAAAACCAGCAAATGAGTGCCGGAAGTCAAAACACTGTGCAGAGGGAGAATGACTGTACGCGTTTGCTCAGGGCTACGCTGGCTGCGCATTTTAACCCAACATCGCCTTCGGGTCATTCTCCTGCCCCTAAAGTCACTCTCTGACTTTTGCCTCCAACCAACCCTTTTCCAAATTGAGCAGACAGAGGTCCATTTATTCTAAAGAGATACTTAGCGACCAGTTAGTTAACAGATACGTAACCTACATGTCCGTATATATTACCTAGCTACTATTTGTAGGTGATATAAATGTTGCACACTCGTGTGTCTTACAGACTGTCTCATCCTCTGGCAGCTCTGGCAAACCCCTGTGCAGCAGACGGTAAACTGAGCCCCAGATTGACTTAGGTTATAGAGCTTATCAGCATAGGCCTGAATGCCGAGTTACGCCTCTACTACATCCCAAAGGCATGGCAGCTGGCCACTGCACCAGACACACAGGGCACCACGTGACCAAGGCGGCAGGCATGGGGACACCCCTCCATTCTTACTGTGACGCATGGAAACTCCCTGACCTCCCGCGCAAGGAACTGAGATGTGCCCGGGCCTGCTCGATGCCTACGCGTTCATAACCACACAAAACTGCTCCATCCCACATCTCCAGCTTCAGTCGCAAGTAGGGCCAGTGCAAGGAGACAACTCCCAGCTCCAGTGCCAAGGATTGTGGGAAGGACATTGTCCCCTCCCAAGAATCCCCTCCCCAAAGCAATCCCAGTGGCTCCCACTCACCGAGAGGCTGCTGAACTGGAGCTCTCCACTGTCCCCTTAAAAAGAGCTGGGATGGGGCCGGCGCCGTGGCTTAACAGGCTAATCCTCCGCCTTGCGGTGCCGGCACACCGGGTTCTAGTCCCGGTTGGGGCGCCGGATTCTATCCCGGTTGCCCCTCTTCCAGGCCAGCTCTCTGCTATGGCCCAGGAAGGCAGTGGATGGCCCGAGTCCTTGGCCCCTGCACCCGCATGGGAGACCAGGAGAAGCACCTGGCTCCTGGCTTTGGATCAGCGAGATGCGCCAGCCGCAGCGGCCATTGGAGGGTGAACCAACGGTAAAAAGGAAGACCTTTCTCTCTGTCTCCTTTCTCTGTCTCACTATCCACTCTGCCTGTAAAAAAAAAAAAAAAAAAAAAAAAAGAGCTGGGATGGTCAGGTCAGCCAGACTGCGGGCTCTCCCTCTGGCCGAGGCTGAGCCTCTAGAGTCCAGCCCCATTGCTCCCCAGCAGAGCTTTTGGGGGACACAGTTACTGATAGTCTACGTGCTGTGCTGGATCATTCAACAAACAGGCTTGCATTTCCTCCGGCCAGGTCTAAGGCTTTGCAGCTCTCACCTTGTTTAAACCTCATGGTAACCGGAGCCCTTATTGTGCCCTGTCCTGTGGCTGAAGGCACGGAGCCTTAGACAGTGGACCCCGGTGAGCCCCAGGCTCTGCTCCACGGTCAGGCCAACCAGCCATCAGCACACACCCCTGCACCTGCCCTGGGTCCCAGGTCCAGAACCAGCCGGAGGGACGGGGGAGGGATCCAACCCTCCCCCGCCCCAAGCCGCAGTGCCCCGTGCCTGTCTCCAGTCACCTTCCCGGCACCCCTCATGGTCCTTGCATGAGGGGCAGCAGCCCTGGCTCCTGCCCTCCCTAAGCGAAAGCTTGGGGTCAGAGGGACCTCTTGTTAAGTGAAAGGTAAGCTTTTTTCTGCAGGTGCTACACAGCACACACGAAGTGTTAAGTTCGTATGATATACGCGTGCACATAGTATGCACCACGGTATACACAGCACATCACTACGTCTGTTATCCGTTTTGAACCCTTCTTGCGTCCCATAACCCTTCGGGAATCTGAAGAAAGCTAATTCGCCCTTTTCCAGGAGAAAATGAAAAGCAACCCACATTGGCAAAATTCTTGCAATTTCAGAAGATTCCTTATCTCCTCCCTGCCCCCGCCCTCCCAACCGAGTTTAAAATATCGAGGTGTCATCTGGCAGAGCTTGGCCTGAGGTGGGATGCCTTGTGCCTTTGCCGTCCAGGAGGGCAGCTACCAGCCACAGGGAACCGTTCGCATGGATCCAAAAGTTAAAAATCGAGTCTGTTGTTGTATGAGCCCGTGGGGCTGCGGCTGCTGAGCCGCACAACGCAGCTCTCGAAGT
Source organism: Lepus europaeus (assembly GCF_033115175.1). Taxonomy (NCBI): domain Eukaryota; kingdom Metazoa; phylum Chordata; class Mammalia; order Lagomorpha; family Leporidae; genus Lepus; species Lepus europaeus. The sequence continues at coordinate 5,844,542 of NC_084831.1, forward strand.
CTTCCTGGAATTCAGCCGGAGCTCAGAGGGATCGAGCCTGGGCTGTGGCCACTGCGTGGCTGAGGGGCATCCAGAGAAAGGGGCCCCGACACTGTTCTGCACCTGCCACCCGCGAAGGACCTTGCGAGGCCCGAGGGCCTGGAGGCCGGCTCTGCCACCACGGCGGACACCAGGACGGGCAGTGGGCCTGTAGCTGCTGAAGTGCGAGGTAGAAGGGCTGGCTTCGCAGACGCTGCCGGCCGCCTTTCCGGAGAATCTTCTCCTTCCTGCCCGCTGGGTCTAGGGAGGCAGCGCTGCCTGACGCTGGCCACTGCCCTGCTTGAACTTGGCAAGGTCACCAGGGGCCTGCGTGTTCCCAGATGTGGTGGGCGATGGTCGGTTTGTGAGCCATCAGCCTCACTGGACGCCCTGCCTGATCCCTGGAACTCCCCTCCTCTTAGTTCTCAGCCAGTCCAGTTGCTCCTCAGTCGCCTCTGCTGGTTCCTCCCCGGCCCCTCCCGCTGGGCCGCAGGACCCCAGGGTTTGGCCTGCAGACCCCTCCTCCGCTTACTCTCCCCCCACCTCCCTGGGTGACTTCACCCAGACTCACGGCCGCCAGTGCGTCTGCTCCCCGACCACGTCCACGTCCACGTCCACGTCCACGCCCCTCCCCGGGCTCCCGACTCGGACAGCCGAGTGCCACCGGGAAGGCTGTGGGTGTGCCACAGTCATGTCAGTGTCATCATGGAAGCCCGGATTCGGCTGCAGCTGCCGGCCCCGCTGAAGGCTCCCGTCTCCGAAGACGCAACTCCCTCCTTTCTGGATGCCTCAAGCCACCCTGGACGCCTGCACCCAGCGCATCACCCAGCCTGCTGAACGCACCCCCAAAGAACACGGGAACCCAATGCCTCCCTGCCGTCTCCTCACAGTCCTGCTTCCGCTCCTGCCCGCGCCGCCACCCTTCTCCTGCTCAGACAACCGTCACAGCGCCCTCACTTGGCGAAGTCTGTTCTGTGCTTAGCGCCGGATCCATGGATGCGGAGTGAAGCCAGTCACAGCACTGCGCCGCTCAAACCCTGCACGCCTCCTAGCTCGCTCAGAGTCAAAGCCAGAGTCCCTTCCGTGGCCTGACAGCTCCAAGGATCTGGCTCCCCACTACCCCCAGCCCCATGTCTCTCTCTGCCCTCTGTTCCAGCCTCTTTGCTGAGCCCCGGATGCACCAGGCGCCATCCCACCTCAGGGCCTTTTCACCTGCTGTTATCCCTGTCTGGACAGCTGCTTCTGCAGACACCCCCAGCGCCTGCCCCCGGCTTCCTCCCCGTCTGTGACCGAACATCGTCTGAAGGACAAGGCCTTCCACACCGCACCCCATCCTCCTACTTGCTTTCGGGCCTGTCCGTGCGTCTCCCTGACAACCACAGCGTGGAAGCTCCGTGTGGGCAGCACCTAGTTTGTGCTCATTGCTGACTCAGCATCTAAAACAGCTGAGCACGCAGTAAGTGCTGTGGAAATGCTCGCTGAGACGGACAAACCAGCAGCGGCCACTCGGTCCGGTGCTCTCGCTCATCTTACCCTGCCCCCCTCCTCACAAAGGGTCCCCTATGGAGCCGTACCCCCCACCCTTGTCTCGAGTCCACCCACATCATAAAGCAAAGAGAACTCAGGCTTCCGAGGTGCTTCCCTCCAAGGAAACGGCCCCTTCCCGATGGGGTGTGCCTCCACCCCGTCTTACGGTGGAGGTCCTCGCCCTGTCCATAAGTCTAGGGACCTGTTATGCACGAGAAGATCAGGGCTGACTGGACTAAAGGAATCCTGCAGTTGGGAGGCCACAGCGGCTCTGAGTCAGGCCAAGTTCAAGGCTGAAAGCACTGTCTGCCACACAAGGCCACTCCCCATGGGGCGTAAGGAGCCGTGGGCCAGAGGAAGGAAGACTAGACTAGACTCCCCCCTGGAGCCGGAGTGGAGGGGGGGGCTGCTGTCTGCAGCCCCCCAGACACAGCACAGCAGCTGACTCTTCTCAGCAGGGAGCTGCCAGTCCTGGTCCAGCTGTGACCAGTCCCAGGAGCCTGCACAGAAGCTGTGACCGTCACCTTCTGACCCAGGAAGCCAACACCCCGTGTGCTAGTGCCAGATCACCCCCAAGTGGGCCCAGAATGCTTGTAACCACGGGGTAACTTCATGGGCATGTCCCCTTTTAAATATGCACAACTCCTCCAGAAACGTCCCTGGAACACGGTGATTCTGTGTGACTCTCCTAAAAGCAAAGTCTACGAAACCCATCACTTTCCATTACTCAGGGAGCCTGGCCTTCCTGCTCCTGGCTTGGCTGATCCCTTTTGGCTTGCAGCTTGGGTTGTAGTCCGTCTACACTGGACCAAAAAACCCTCCGGACTCGATGTGACCACATCTGTGCCACTTGCACACTAACCGCTCCGAAATCAGCACCTGCAGCCACGGCCCCTCGCTGGACCCCCAGACTCCGAGAGCCAACACCCACCCCTGGGCTCCTGCATGTGTCATGGAATCGCAAATGGCCCAGGTGCTGAGGTCAAACACCAGACAACGGCCGAGCCCCGGGCCCAGGCTGCAGCAGCCGGGCTCTCCCCGCTCCCCGGCCACCACGGTGGCCTCTTGTTCCGATGCAGCGGAAGCTTTCCAAGAAGTCTTTTCCCTCTCCTTGGGGCCAAAGGAACCACAGCAACTGAGGCACGACACAGGGGCCTGCCCTCCGCCCTCCCGGGTCTCCACTGTTGGCAGCAGCAACAGCAAGGGAGAAGCAGAGGCTGGAATGAGCAGGTTCCACCCTGGGCCCCCAGAGGAACAGCAGTGGTCCTTGGGGCGTACGGAGGTCCCTCCTTCTGATTCTCCTACAGCCACAGCGCCGTGGAGGGGGAGAGGGACAATTCTCTCCTAATCGGGAACTCCCTTCTCACAGAGAGCCACTATTGCTTGGTCAGAGGAGACACACCCAGGAGAAGGAAGCCCAGCCTGGCCACCAGGGAATGCAGACTGTTGGATAGAGCAGGGGTCATCCAGGCACCGGGGGGTGCGTAGGACGCCATGCAGGGCTCAAGTCTGGGAGCAGTGGGTGCTGAGGGAATGAGGCTGAGCCAATGTCAGAGGCGCAGGGTGGAAGGGGCTGACCGTCTGGGCTACATCCAAAGGACGGCAGAGGGGCAGAGAGCTGGGGGGAAACGCACTTGGACTTGGACACACACAATGACCTGTCCATCGCTATACCTGCTCCTCCACCTGCCTTGTCATCGCCAGCCCTCCATCCCACCCTGCGTGTACATGCAGCCACTGATTCCTGGCTGGAGGGACCCAGGAGACGCACAGGGCTTTGTGGCTGGAGCCGTCCGTCCCTCCCACGTGCCTTGGGATGCCAGCTGCCATGCAACTCAGGGGAGCTGAAGAAGCAAAACAGCGAAGCGGTGTGGAAGCCGAACCCAGTGCAGGACCGGGGCCACCGCGAGGCGGTGTGCAGACCGCCTGGCCTCGTGCCAATGCCCGCCCTGGAGTAAAGGCCACGCACGCAGTGCCTGGGCAAGGCCTGGGGGTCTTTGCACGTTAGCAGGCACCATGGACACTGCTGTGCCCAGCAGACTGCGCCCTCTCAAGGCGGAATAGAGAGAGGCAGGATGCAGCACGAGCCCAGCTCCCAGGCTCCTGGGGACCTGGGGTGGCCTGGGCAGCCTGGGATCGGGGGAGCTCAAGGACAGGCTCCGCCCACCTCAGTTTTACCCTGAGCCAGCCCTATCTGAGGCCTACAAAGCCAAATCAGCACTTAAAACAAAAAAGGACCTGCTCCCTGTTGTGAAATAAGCAGGTCGGTCACCCAGGGGGAAGCCGAGGTTTCAGGCCGCGAGGCAAGGTGGCCTTGGGCCGCAGAGGGCGGGCCTTGTGCGGGCAGCCAGGGTCTCTCTGGGACGTGAGACACCCGGGCCACTGCCCCTTCTCAGGGGACCTGGGGTGTCACAAAAGGAAGGAGTGCCAAGACGGCATTAGAAAAATGCAGGCTTTAAACAACACCGCGGCTTTAAGCATTTCAGTTTTAAAATTAGGATGCTTCTCTCTCTCACACACACGCACCCCAAACACAATAGAACTGTGCAGTTTACTGGGAATGATACTGAACACAACGTCCGGCTTCCGTTCTTCACCAGGACTTGGGACAAAGAGAAGGGAGGAGAAGGCAGAGGCTGAGGGTCAGCCCTGCCGCTGGGCCCTGGACCCTGGACCCTCACTGCTCGATGCTTGCGCCCTGCTGGCAGAGGCTGAAACGCCATGGATTCTGGGAGGTGGACGCACCTGACACTCTGTGTGCATCCTCACAGCCCTGATTCTCTTTGGGGGCCGGGGGTACCCCCACATTCTTGTTGGGTTGAACTAAACGATTGAGGCAGACAGCTAAGCTGCCCCTTGGGATGCTGGGATCCCACATCAGAGCCGCCGGCTCAAGTCCAGGCTGCTCTGCTTCCAATCCAGCTTCCTGCTCTCGCGCTTGGGGAGACAGAGACTGCCCCAAGGGCTTGTGCCCCTGCCACCCAAGTGGGAGGCCCAAGTGGAGTGCCGGGCTCCTGGCTTCATGTGGGCCATCCCTGGCTACTGTGGCCTCTGAGGAGTGAACTGGCAGACGGAAGATCTCTCTCTCTCTCTCTCTCCTCTCTTCTTCTATGTCTCCCTCTTCCCTCTGACATTCTGCCTCTCAAATAAATAAATAAATCCTGGGGCCGGCACTGTGGTGGGTAAAGCCGCCGTCTTCAGTGCTGGCATCCCACATGGGCACCGGTTCAAGTCCCAGCTGCTCCACTTCCGATCCAGCTCTCTGCTCTGGCCTGGGAAAGCAGTAGAAGATGGCCCACGTGCTTGGGCCCCTGCACCCATGTGGAAGACCTGGAGGAATCTCCTGGCTTCTGGCTCCTGGCTTCAGATAGTCACAGCTCCAGCCATCTAGGCCAATAGTGGAGTGAACCATTGTACGGAAGACCCCTCTCTCTCTCTCTCTTTGCCTCTCCTTCTCTCTCTGTGTAACTCTGACTTTCAAATAAATAAATAAATCCTGAAACAAAGGAGAGGTATTATCAGGAACTTTTTTTGACGGAGGACAGATGTTTGGCACGGTGGTTTAAAGTGCCCACATCCTGTATTAGGGTGCCAAGGTTTGGGTCCCAGCTCCACGAGAGCAGCTCTGGGAGGCAGCAGGTGATGGCTCAAGTACTGGGCCCCTGCCACCCACTCAGGAGACAGGAACTGAGTTCAGCCTGGCCAAGGCCCAGGCGCTGCGGGCGTCTGGAGAGTGAAGCAGCAAATGAGCCATCTCCCTCTCTTTTTCACATAAATAAAATGAATAATTTAAACATTATTATTTGGAACATATATAAGGGCACTTCAAAAAGTTCATGGAAAGTGCAATTAAAGATGCCTATTTTGCTATAAGAAAATTTTGAGATCCATCCAAATTCATGAAAGGGGCTGGCACTGTGGCATCGTGGGCTAAGCCTTTGCTTGCGGGGCCAGCATCCCATCAGGGTTCTGGTTCAAGTCCTGGCTGCTCCACTTCCAATCCAGCTCCCTGCTAATGGTCTGGGAAAGCAGTGGAAGATGGTCCAGGTGCTTGGGCCCCTGCACCCATGTGAGAGACCCAGAAGAAGCTCCTGACTCCTGGCTTCTGGCTTTGGATTGGCCCAGCTCTGGGCCATTGTGGCATCTGGGGAGTGAACCAGCAGATGGAAGACCTCTGTCTGTCTGTAACTCTGCCTCTCAAATAAATCCTTAAAATAAAAAAGAACCGAGCACCAACCAGGAAAGCCGCCGCGCTGTGCAAATGAGGCGTGGAGAGCCCGGGAGAGATGACGCAGGTGCTGCTGAGTGGCAGAGGGAGTTTCTGGGTAAACTCTGGGTTTTCAGGAGAAACAACGGGGCCAGATACAACCGAAAACTCTCCTGCTTTGTCCTATAGCCTGGGCAAGATTTCCTTCCCGCGTCCTCGGGCGCCCTCTGCTGGGAGAATTCTGAATTACAGCACGGATCACTGGACAGCCAGACTCCAGGGGCTGCAGTTTCCCGGAACTGAGAGGCGCAGAACTGGACCGGTCTGGTCTTTTCTCCCCCTGGCGTTTGTCCAGGGACAGCCATAAAGCAGAGGTGCCGCCGACATCTCTGAGGCGGCATGCAGTTCCCAGCAGCGCTGCCGCGTGCTGGTTTTGCCCGTGGCTCTAAGAGCCCCAAGTCTGTGACCCCTCCCTGATCCCCTTACCTGGCTCCTGCTGCGTCCGGCGCTGGTGACCTGATCCTCACTCTGCAGGCCGAGTCGGAACACGTCCTGGGGAATCCCAGGCCCGCCCTGTGCTCCCCGTGTCCTTGGGGGAAGTTGTTGCATCCCTGTGCCCCGGTGTCTTTATCTCTGATCCAGGGCTCGGACCACACGGCTTCAGGGCATCTTCCCACTGTAGCTCTCGGTCAGGGTCAGAGGTGAAGTGCAGGAGAGGAAAGACGGGTCTGACCCTTCATGGCATCTGCGGGGAATGAGACCAGGAGAGGACCGGCTGACTCTTGACCAGGTGCAAAGCAGAGATGCTCATGTGGAGTGCCAGGGCCCAGGCCCTGCTGTGGAGCCCTGGGGTCCTGCCAGCTCCTTGGCGCCTGTCCCTGGGCTCCCCCGGCCGCCTCTCCAACACTCCCTTTCTTCCCGGCTCTGCTAGATGCTCCAGCAGCACCCAGAGCCTCACGAAAGCTGGACCTGCTACTTATTCTCACGTCCCTAGCAGAGCCGTGGGAACTCTACTGGCCAGTGGGCTCTGCCTACAGGGTGCAGCCAGTGTCCTGGAGAGCTGCCTCTCCTGCGTCCTTGGCAGGGCAACCGGCAGCCGCAGTACTGTGCCGTACCAGGCTGAGGGTTCCTGGCATCAGGAAGTCACCCAGACCGATGACATCAGCACGGCACAGGGTCTGCAGGCCCCACTACCCCTGCCCGCCCCTCCCCTCGGCCCCCCTCCCCCTCCCAGCGCAATGCAGGCTCCAAGGGCAGGCTCCAAGGTGGAGACACTCAGCCTGCAGCCCAGGGTCAGGAAAAAGCGGCCACCAGGGCGGGGACCCCTCCAGCCGAAGCTCAGGGGCCAGGACAGTGAGAGGCACCGCTGTCTCCTAACTGGGGGCAGCCCCAGCACAGCCAGTCCATCACGTGTGCAGCATGACAACACTGCCCACCGTGCTGGAGACGGGGCTTTGGCCAACAGTGGGCTCCCGGGAATTCGCTGCTGGCATACACACAGACTGGCACAGCGGCTGCTATGCTGGGCAGAGGGTGCTGTCCGGACCTCCTGGGGGGCCACCTAAGCCCATCACATCACCCACAGGGCAGGCGGCCGCTGGACCCCACCCACGTTTGCTGACTCGGTTTCCCTCTGCAGGGGAAGCTGGACTTCCTCCACGTCCAAGTTCGACCTTCCAGACGGAGCCCACTACAGACCTGGGGGGAAACACTTGCCCCAGCACCAGGGGAGAATCCCAGACACCCCACATAGGTGCACTCAGCTCAGAGTCCCAGAGGGTCCCTCTGGGGGGGTTGTGCGGGAGGATGCCCGGGGCGGGGGTCCCCTCTTACCCCCCAGCCAGGAAGGCTGCCTCCTCTTCCGAATCGGTGTCCGCGGTTCAGAGCCCACGAAGCAAAGTCAAGGCTGGGCACAGCTTGCGGGACTCCTGTCCCAGCCTTCCTACAATCCCTCGGAGGGTCCTTCTCCTCGGTCCACGGAGTTTCCCCAAAGCACGCCCACGCCTGGTGAGGCTCGGCGGGCAGCGCCCGAGAGCGGGTCGGTCCCGGGCTGCAGGGGCAGAGCGCGCCGTCCGTCCTCCTTCCCACGGGGCGGCTGCCTCCTGCCCCCAGCCCTCCGCGGCCAGGAAGTCGGGTTGTCAGGACAAGGTGGTCTAAATAAAGCCGGGGACTCACTCGCTGCACCAATCAGCGCCGCGCCTGCGGTCCGGTGTCGGCGCGGGCTTCGCGCAGCCGCCAGGCGGTGGCCGTCGGGACGCGAGCGCGGGCAGAGCGCGCCCGGCGGGCAGTGGTGCAGGGGCCCCGCATCGCCGCCGCCGCTGCAGCCCGCGGCCGCCAGCACTGCTGACTCGGCCCGGGCGGGCGGGGGAGGGCCTGCAGCAGCTTCTGTTCCAAGTACCCCTGCGCGAGGAGCCCGGGAGAGCCCAGCAGGCAGGGCCAGCCAGCGCTGGGGCAGTTGGCGGGGGTGGGAGAAGAGAGAGCCGGGACCGGGCCCTGAGTCAGCACTGGACGGTGTCCCGGGAGCCCTGCGCACGGGACCAAAGCGGGCACCCTCCTGCGTCCCCCGTCGGGTGGCGGGCGCCCCCGCCTCATTGCCCCCCTCCAGCTACTGCAGGGCACTGGGAGCTGCTCCCAGGACTCCGAGGGGCGCAGACACAGAATCCTCCTCCAAGGCCGGCCCAGGCCCATGGAACCCCTGCAAGGGACTGTGGGGGTCAAGCACAGGGCCGTGGGACCTCTCTCTCTCTCTCTCTCTCTCACACACACACACACACACACACACACACACGGGCAGGGGCAAGGGCAGGTGGCAAAGCTGGTTCTGGGGGTGGGAGGGGGTCGGCACCCATTGCACTGGAAGTTCTGGCTGAGAAAACCCAGACAAAGTGGGGAGCGGCTGCCCCCCAGCAGGGGCTGCCCTGTTCTGCTGAGAGCAGAAGTGTCCTCCGTGCATAAGCACCACCCCCTACCCTCTCTGTCCCCGAGGGTCTTGTGTCACCTTGCCTGCTGCTGCTGCCCTCCCCGGGGACACCTCGGGCCCCATGGTGCCTGTCTGAAGGTTGGAGGCCTCCGTCGAGGAGAAGCTTGCCGAAGCCAGGTGGCTGTCCCTGTCCCTCTCGGACTGGCAGTGCACACAGCTCACTTCACAAGCTCCAGCTGTGTCCTGGGGCCGGGCTCAGGGGCCACCCACTCCCCCTCCTATCTCACTTGACCTCCCCGTAGGTGACCAGGTACGAGTGGACGTGCACAGGATGGTGGGTGCCAACAGTGGCGTTTGCTGGTGGCTGTGGTCATCAGGTGTTCCCTCAGCAAATTCCAGAGAGAAAGGACACTCATTTGTCACCCAGACCAGGCGGGGAGAGGCGTTTGCCTGGGACCGCCAGCTTCGAGCCCTCAGCCCCCAGAGCTTCAAGTCCAGAGACAAATGGGCCATCCTGGCAGCTTCCGGGGGCTGGGATGGGCCAGGGTTGTGTCTGATGGTGCCCAGGTGAGTCACCACCATTAGCACCACGCCATGCTGACCTCAAAAGACCCTGGTGCAAAAGACCTCTCTATAGCTCATTTGAATACACCAGGCTCAAAATTATTTGTGCCAAAGATGTTAGCCCAGAACACTGAGGCTGCTGCAAATGTGTGGGCAAGAGTCGAACACCATTCCAAACACACGGAGGATGTATAGGAAAAAGGGTCGAGAGAAAGGGGGGGGGATGGCGAAAGGAGAGGGGTGCTCCTCACTTGGGAGAAAGGGGCTGTGTTCAACCCAGAGTGCTTGTCTGACCGGGAGATTTCTTGGTCTAAGCCTCCATGACACATTTGTCCACAAACCTGTGTTTTCCTGCCGTGTTTGGGGCAGGTGCCTCTCTCGCCCCTGGAGCTCGGGCAAGCCTCCTCCCCGCACAAGGGCAGGCTTTCCGAGGCTGAGTCTTCGTGTCTGGCTCCTGTCTATAGCGAGGATCGGAACACAATGCAGGGACCCACGGAGGTCACGTCCTGCCAGCCTCAGCCATTGTTGCCCAGTGCTGTTTCTGGGGCTTGCCTGGAAAATGTATGTCAGGGAGGCTGACTGCACCAGCGTTGAGCCGATTTATTCTGAGACCTAGAGGGTTTGGGTCTAAAGATACCTCCTTGCTTTGTCCCTCCGTGCCAGAGACCACCTGGGCAGATGCCACCATCGGCATCGCATGATACCACCCCCAACGCGGACCTGGCGCCGGGTGCCCCGTGTCTGGGAACGCCGCACCGGCAGCCTGGAAGTAACTTTGTTCAGACCCTGCTGAGACAGCACCTGGCTTTGGGGAGAGCCCCTGGCTGGGTGCACGGGGGTCTGGGTCCTAGACACCAGGGCTCAGGCTTTTTGTGCACCTCCCCCAGAGAGAGGCACTCTCCGAGGTGTGCTCTCAGCTGATTGTGTGCAATGCCGGCTACCTGAGCCCCTGTGGAACCAGACATGCCCCTGGTGGCGGAGCCCCTCTGCCCACTGCCTGGCTCCCACGCACCGGCACTCAACACCCTCCATCCCATCCTGAAATGCCGCAGCCCGTGCCCCTACGGCCAAAGCTTAGCTCCCTCCAAAAGCTTAGCTCCCTCCAAAGCTTAGCTCAGTAAACCCGAAAGAAGCAACTCCCCACCCCCGCCATGAATAAGGCAGGCTGGAGAAAGACCACCACAGAGCTCAGATCCGCACCCTCAGCCCCGGGGAAGCAGACACAAGCGCACGGCAGGACGACGGGCACGCAGGCAGGGACCCAACCGAAACTCCTCAGTAAGTCTGCGGGGTCCCCGCCCGCAGCTCGGGGGAGAGAGCATCTAACAGAAAGTGAATGCCATGATTGAGCTTTGGATTTGCTTGGGGCTGAGCGCTCCCGAGTCCGAGGCACCCGGCTAGCTGACCCGAGTGGGCATCCCTCCTCCTCTTCCTCCTCCTCCTCCCCCCTCCCCTCCCCCTCCCCCCTCCAGCTGTCTCCTCCCGCGGCTGCTGCCGGCTGCGGTGCTGCAGTCACTTGAAGGAGAAAGATTTCGCAGTACGGCATTCTTAAAGCTGCAGTGCCCAGGTTCCCCTTCGAACCCTGACCGCCACCCCCATTAGCGCACTTACCGGGGTCCTTGGCAGGGGACGGGGGGCAGAGAGAAGGGGGCAGGGGCTTGGAGGAGCCGGGGGGGCCGGGGGAGTCGACCCCCAGACTCCGGCAAGGGTAAAGAGGAGAGGCAGAGAGGGCTCCAGGCAGCCGCTGCAGTGGAAGCAGGCACAGGGACTGCAGCGGGACTGCAATGGAGCGGCTTTTTTTTTTTTTTTTTAAATCACCAAATCCCTACGAAAATCTCCTCCACAAACTTACACGCTTTCTGGCGTAAGTAAAACACAAGGTGCAAACGGGAAACCAACATGAGACACAGCCCTGATTTTTTTTTTAAAAAAAGCATCCAAACGGCATAGAAGCCACATTATTTTTAACACACGGGCTCCTGCAAACCACTGAGTCAGCTCTCTCGGCATCGCTCTGCAGGAAGGAGCCTGGCTGGAGTTCCTGCAGCCCAGAGTTAGTGCAAAGTGCAGGGAGAGCCCTCCCGCCCGTCCCTTAGAGAGCACGCTGCAAAACCCCAAGCAAAGGCGGTCTTAGGGGGCTACCCCGGGAGCTGGCTTAGCCTCCGGAACCCAACGCGCCCCTCCCTGGAAGTTACCTCCGGCCGGGCCGGTCTCCTGCTCTGCGGCTGCCGGCTGCCAACCTGCTCACACACCGGCAAGTTGCAGACTGCTTCCTGGGGAGGCAGGACCCGAAATAAGAAGTGTCAGCTGGGTCCCTCCACCGAGATGGTGCCAGAGTCAGCGCGGCACGCGGCGGGGATGGTCGCCGCCCCTCCCCCCCACCCCAGCCAGCTTAATTGAAACCCTGACACTGCAAACTCCAGAGACACCCCTGCCAAGCGCTGCGTCTCGCGGCTAGGTCCACGGCTCTGCTCCACCTCCTAGATTTGTGCACCTGGAGATGCCTCTCTTGCAAAGAGAGAGAGAGAGAGAGAGAGAGAGAGAGAGAGAGAGAGAGAGACCCCTGATCCCTGATCCTTCATATGGGAGAAGGTGGGACTTGTTCAGAAGTTTGAGAATTCTAGGAAGGAGCAGAAGCCCAGAGAGACCTAGTGTGACGAGGGGACTTGACGCTGGGACAGTCCAGCTCCGATCACCGGCACAGGCTCCACCGTTTGCGAAACCTCCGCTTTCTTTCAAGAAAAGCCCCTGTAGAAAAATGTGCCCGCCTGTGAAATGTACAAAGTGGCCACTAAGTGTCAATTTTGTCCCATGCCTCTGAGGTCCCAGTTTCTGTTCCTGCCTCTAGGCAACTTAATAGCATTTGAGACGGGGATGGCCGTGGGAACACTGCAGCAGGGAGAAGCCCTCCAAAGGCAGATAACCCAGAACAGGTGCAGGGGGAGGGGGCAAGCAGGGAGCCCCGGGGTCTGAATTTCGGACAAACTCAGAATGGGAGAGAGGGCAGTGAAGGAGAACGTGAGTGCAGGTTTTTGGGGACCAAGGGAACTAAAAGCCACCTCCAAAGACCAGATTCGGAAGCACCAGGAGCATCGGTTTCCGTGTCTGTGTTTTTGCCGAGGTGAGCGGGGGAGTGTGGGCCTTCTCTCTAAACAGCCCAGGAGGGCGGCTCTGCAGCCCGCACCCTGCCAGGGACCCGGCCGCGTGCTGCAGTGCGCCAGGGCCGGCCCTGGCCGTGGCACCGCGCCGGCTGCCCTCAGCCTCCATTCTTCCTCTTGGACTTCGGCAGGCAGGTGAGGCTGTGCAGCACGCGCGATGCTGGTGGACAGGGCCAAGGTCCCGCCACCAAGGACCAGGCTGTCGCATTCTCTTTCTCCTCCTACACCCCGCCCCCACCCCCGCTGCAGTGCAGGGGGCCCCCCAGGAAGGGACCCCAGTGAGCACGTAGCCTGGTGCTTCTGTTTCACCCCCCAGGACGACTGAGCCCTGAGAGACATGGCCCAAGGTCACCCGGAGGCTGAGGTCCAGCCCCCGCGATTCTGTGATCTGCCTCCCGGGGCGGGGGGGGGGGGGGGCTCTGCCTCTGCCCCTTCCTCCTGTGACCTTGTCAGTCACCTCTTCATCAGCCACTCAGTTCCCCCCGCCCCCAAGGCCTCCCAAATCTTTGACAGCGCGGGAGACAGCAGTGCAAGGCAGGAGCAGACACAGATGCAAGGCTTAGGGCCCAAAGAGGCCATTCTTCAGTCACCTCCGAGTTGGAAACCCAGGACGCCACCTGCCTCTGTTTCCTGGGGCCACCATAAGAACAGCCACAGCGTGGCCCCTTGGAGCATCAGCAGTCTCTCCACGCGGCTCTGGAGGCCACAAGTCCACAGCCAAGGTGCTCAGGGTTCGTTCCTTCTGGGCTCCAAGGGAGACCCTGCCCCAGGCCTCGACCCCAGCCTCTGCTGGCTGCAGCAGCTCTTGGCTTGAGGCCAGTCTGTCCAGGCCCCACCTCCTCCTCCGTGAGTGTCAATTCCTTTCCACACGTGCCGTTGTCCTGGACTGTGGGGCCCACCCTAACCCAGGACCATCTCATCCCCCGATCCTTGGCCGTATGACACCTGCCAACGTCCTTTCTCCATGCAAGCTCCCTGCCCCAGGAGCCTGCTAGACACATCCTTTGGGGACCATAAGTCAACCCACGACATCAGCCAGGGAAAACTTTTGTGTGAGAACCACAGCAATGAGACGGAAGTGCCTGATCCCATCTCACTTGCTAGAGGCACCAGAGCCTGGACCCCCTGGAAGGCGAGAAGTGGGTTGCTACATCCGTGGAGAGGCCCCCTTGGCCTCTTTCCAGCGCTGTCCCTGTAGCTCTTGCGACAGCTCCCTGAGACAGCTGCTGCCATCGCTGGCTTCTTTCGCAGGGAGCTGTGGTGACGTACCTGCCACGCAGCGGGCCTGCAGCCCCCGGCTCCAGAACTCCGGCTGTCAACCAACCGCACTTTGGCCTAATTGCACTGGGCTGCAGAGCCTCCTCAGCTGATTTTATGCCATCGATTTTCTATGCAACCCGCAACTCTCCTGGCATTTGCTTGGCATTTTGGACGGATGCTGTCTGCTGCTCTAACCTTGGGCATGCGTCTTTGCCATCTGTATTAGTCAGCTTTTTGTTACTGTAACAAAGGACCTGAGGCAAGGCAGTTTATAAAGGAAAGAGGTTTATTGTGGCTCCCAGTTCTGGAAGTACAAGGACAAAGAGCAGGTGCAGGCTGTTGCCAGGGCCCCCTGGACTGCATTACATCATGGTGGGAGCAGGTGTGTTTCTCTGTGTCTGTGTGGTCCCCATCTCTCCACATCAGGTTTCAATCCGGGCTCATCCTAATGACCTCATCCAATCTAACCACTGTCCAAAGACCCCCCCTACATACACACAACACACAGCATCATCAGATTGTTTCCACTCTTTCTTTCTTTTCTCCCCCCCCCCCTTTTAAAAATAGATTTATTTATTTATTTGAAAGGCAGAGTTAAGAGAGCAGGGGAGAGAGAGAGAGAGAGAGAGTGAGAGCGCGCGCGAGAGATCTTCCATCTGTTGGTCCACTCCCCAAATGCCCAAAACAGCCAGGAGCCAGGAACTCCATCCAGGTCTCCCACATGGGGTCAGAGGCCCAAGCACTTGTCCCATCTTCCACTGCTTTCCCAGGCCACAGCAGGGAGCTGGATTGGAAGTGGAGCAGCCGGGACTCGAACTGACACCTATATGGGATGCTGGCGCTGCAGGTGGAGACTTAACTCGCTACGCCACAGTGCCAGCCCCAAATTTTCTCTTTTTTCAAACCATTAACATAAGACTTTAGGGACTGAGCTCTGCCGAGTAAGGAGGGTTAGATGGTCTCACGGCAGTGCCCTCCTTGCCGGGTGGCCCTCTGCTGCCTTTAGATACACGGGAGAGACTCAGCAAAGCCGGCAGTCAGGATCAGCATCAGAGGTCATCGAATGGGGTGGGGGTTCCATTGTGCAATGAACAGAACCCCTGTCGGGGCGGTCATCAGCAGGAACAGGCATTCATTTCTAAATCAGGAAGAAAGAAGAGGGCTAGGTGTTCGGTTCAGGAGTTAAGACACCAGCATCCCATATTGGAGGGCCTGGGTTCGAGTCCCACCTCTGCTTCAGATCCAGCTTCCTGCTAATGCACACCCTGGGGGCCTGCAGGTGACAGCCCACGTGCTAGGGCCCCTGTCATCCACGTGAGAGACCCGGATTGAGTTCCAGATGCTTGTGGGCATTTGGGGCATGAACCTGCAAATGGAAGAAAGAAAGGTAGGGACAGTGGGGGTCTTTGGGAGGCTGTCCACACTGCAGGCTGCCCTTGCCCATGCCACATTTGGACAGGTCGAAGCCCCCTCCCCTTTCTTCAGGAACCAGTCCTGGGAGCAGGCGTTTGGCCAGCTGGTTAAGAAGCCCACGTCCCACGTGGCAGCACCTGCACCTGATTCCCGGCTCTGGCTCTTGGCTCTGGCTTCCTGCTACTGTGGACCCTGGAGACAGCAGTGACGGCTCAGATAGCTGGGTCCCTGCTGTGTTCTTGGGGAGTCTGGGATGTGTTGCAGGCTTCCAGCTTCATCTCCTGCCCAACCCTGGCTGTTGCAGGCATCTGGGGAGTAAGCTCTCTCTGTCTGTCTTTTTGTGTCCCCCAAATAAATAAATAAATAAATAGCAAGTTCTAATGTACAAGAAGTCTTCAAAAAGCTCACAGAAAACACATATGCGTCTCAGTGTTTGTTTGGTTTTTTGGCACCAAAATAAACTTATCCCCCCTGGGCAGGAGCTTTCTTGTTTGCCAGAGTTCTTCTTAGTCTTTAAACTTCCAGAATGTTGGTACAAAAATGACCTTGTCTACTTAGACCTTGACCTAAAGAACCAAAAATAAGAAAAGCGTGCAGTCTCCTTCCTTCTTGGGTCTCCTGCAGTGGCAACAGGGGGTTTGCACACACAAGGGTGGGGGCAGGTGCACCTTAGTTCCCGTCTGACCACCTTGGATGGGGCTCACATGCAGCGAGCCCACTGTCTCATTTTCAGTAGGAGCAGGACCGGGTTACAGCCAGGGCACGGGTCCTGCCTGGAAGCTGTCGCAATCTAGAAGATGACCTCCAAGGCTAGGGTCAGGGTCTTTCCCTTTCTTGGCCGAGGCAGAAGCTCTGAATGCCAGGAGCGAGGCTGCCTGGAGCCTCGGGCTGGGCTGGGCCCCTGCATCTTAAATCAGGAAAAGTCCCTTGGCCTTGTGATAGCAAACCCTGTGCGTGGGCAGAGGGGAGTCAGCGCGCCCCAGTGGCTTCTCCTTCCGGATGAGTAAAACCAGCTCTGATGACCTCAGCGGACTTGGCCTTGGCCCCACCGACACAACACCGCAACGGGGGGCGGGGAGCAAGATGGCGGCCTCCCCCTCCCTTCCCCAGCTCCCCTGATAACCGGAGTTTGTGCTGCTCTGAGCAACACTGTGTCAAAACATCTTCATTTAGTGATTAGGAAGAGCCGCCCCCCCCCCCCCCAACGGTCCCAGATTCCTGCCTCCTGCCTCCTCCCCCATGCAGCCGGGAGCAAACCTCCTGCCCCACCCCACCCCAGCCTGGTTCTTGGTGCATCTGGGCAGAGCCTGCAAGCTGCCTCCCTGGGCCGGCTTGCTCTCTGCACCCTAAGTGTCAGCGGATCTTTGCTGGGATGCGGGATCTGGGATGCTGGGATCTTTGCCTGGCCTTGGCAGAGATTTTTGCCAAGGGGTCTGTGTCCAGCAGGGGATGGCAGACACGGGACCGGCGAGGGAATGGCTGGGGCTCTCTCAGGCCCTTGCAGCCGAAGGAAAAAATCTGCCCCACAGGGACGGCTTACAGCCCACCTAGCCCAGGCTCTGGCCTGCATCCGAATATGCTCTGGGCAGAGGGTCCCTCTTCAGAGCAGCAGGGCCCCCCGCCCCAGGCCCCGGGCGCTGGGCCCCTTGGCTTGTGGTCTGTCGCTCTCCCTGGAGGGCACCTGACCTGCTGCAGGGCCCCCAAGCTGGGCCTGGCGCACAGTAGGGCTCCTTCAGTGTCTGGGAATGAGCGAAGGGAAGCAGGGACAGCAGCCCTCGCTTCTCCGCCTGGGCCCAGGGGATTGCTTGTGGATCCCAGGCAGCCCAGTGACCTCCAACCCCCCGGGGACGTCCGACCCCATATGTGAGAGCTGACTGCCCTCGAGGCCATGGCATGGCCCCCAGACCACGGCGTGCAGGGTGCCCGCCACCCGCCCGCGCCTCTCTGACCTCCTTGGGTTCTCTATAATGTCACTTAGGGCATCTGGGGTGGTGAGATGCCCTTGTCCCATGTCAGGGGGCCTGCTCCAGTCCTGCTTCTCGGCTTCTCTCATTGTTTAAAAATTTGTTTATTTGGAAGGCAGAGTGACACACACACACACAGAGGTCTTCCATCCGCTGGTTCACTCCCCAAATGGCTACCTGGTGGGGACTGGTCCAGGTCCAATCAAGGAATCCTGAACTCCATCCAGGTATCCCGCGTGGGTGCAGGGGCCCAAGCACCTGGGCCATCCTCGGCTTCCTCCCCAGGCACATTAGCAGGGAGCGGGGTGGAAAGTGGAGCATCCAGGGCTTGAACTGACGTCCATGTGGGGTGGACCACAGTGCTGGCCTCTAGCTCTTTGGCTTCTGGTCCAGCTTCCTGCTAATGCATTCTCTGGGAGGCAACAGGTGCTGGCTAAAGTACCTGGGTCTCTGCCCCCATGTAGGGGACTTGGTTTGAGTTCCTGGCTTGAGGCTTCAGCCTGGCCCAACTCTGGCTCTTGTGGGCATCTGGGGAGTGAACCAGTGGATGAAAGCTCTCTCTCTCTCTCTACCTTTCAAATAATTTTTTAAAAATCTCATTATTTATTTGAAAGAGCTACAGAGAGAGAAGGAGAGACAGAGAGAGAGGTCTTCCATCCACTGGTTCACTCCCCAGATGGCTTCCATGGCCAGAGCTGGGCCAGGACGAAGCCAGGAGCCAGGAGCTTCTTCTGGTCACCCATGTGGGTGCAGGGGCCCAAGCACGTGGGCCATCTTCGGCTGCTCTCCCAGGCACATTATCAGGGAGCTGGGTCAGAAGTGGTGCAGCTGGGACTCGAACTGGCACCCATGTGGGATGCCGTGTCTCAGATGGGGGCTTTACTCACTAGGCCCACAGTCCCCAGATAATTTTTTGAAAGGCGGACTCACCCTCACAACCCCACTGTAGCTTAACTGCGTCTTTAAAAACCCTCCAAGCTGGACAGTCACGCTCCGGGGCCTGGGGTAGAGCTTTGGTAGGTAGATCTGGGGGCACCAGCAGCCCCCAACAACGCCCCCGACCCCCACGTGGCCCCACCCCACTCCCACAGGAGAACTCAGACCATGCTGCTCTGCTCTCCTCCCCTGCCCCCTCCCCCCAGCCCCTCAGTATCCCCATTGCTCACCCTTTACTCATCAAAGGTCCCTGAACACATCCTGTTTATCCAAGCCCGGCCTCCAGCTGCGGGCCCACCTCACCGCAGCCCTGCCTATGGCTGAGTGCTTACTGAGGGCGTGGGGCCAAGCGCATTCCGTGGATGACGCAGGCTTAACCCTCACAGCCCCGCGGGGCCGCCCTTCCCCCTCCTCCACCGCACATGGGAGGGCTCCGGGCTCACACAGGCCACACGCTTGCCCAGGGCACAGGGCTCCCAGCAGGGGAACCTGTAGTCCATCCAGGCTTCCTGCACTGGGCACGGGCTCTGAACACGGCTTCCCCGGGTTCCCAGGGCACACTGTGGGAGGAGCTAGGGGAGAAAGACAGACAGACAGACAGACAAGACACACTGTGGACAGGGAGGGCGCTACATCGGACAGACAGATAGACGCACTTACAGCAGCAGATGGGTGATCCAGAGACTGACAACCAAGCAACAGACAAGAAGGTGAAGAGTGGAATAAGGGGCCGGCTCTGTGGGGCAGTGGGTTAACGCCCTGGCCTGAAGCACCGGCATCCCATATGGGCGCCGGTTCAAGACCCGGCTGCTCCATTTCCTATCCAACTTTCTGCTATGGCCTGGGAAAACAGTAGAAGATGGCCCAAGTGCTTGGGCCCCTGTACCCACACGGGAGACCTAGAAGAAGCTCCTGGCTCCTGGCTTCAGATCAGCGCAGCTCCGGCCATTGCAGCCAATAGTGGAGTGAACCAATGGATGCAAGACCTCTCTCTCTCTAACTCTCCTCTCTCTCTGTGTAACTCTGACTTTCAAATAAATAAATCTTTAAAATAAAAGAGTGGAATAAAATGAGAAGCACGCTCCTGCGCCCAGAGCCCGGTGTGCCCCGGCGGCTGCCTGTGCCCTCCAGACACAGCCCCGGCTCAGCTAATGTCGAGTCAGCACACATTACAGGGCCCCCAGGTAATAAGCATTTCATGAATTATTCCAAGTAATGTGAATACAAGCAGTTATTTTTTTAGTATAGTTTGATGCAAATCTGGAACATACTTTTGCTAAAAACTTATGTGTTGTTCTTCTGAAATTCAAATTGAATGGGTATCCTGTATTTTAAAATCACATTTATTTGAGAGACAGACAGAGCTAGAGCGCCCCTCCACTGGTTCACTCCCCAGTTCACAACACCGGACACTGGGCCAGGGCGGAAGCCAGGAGCCAGGAACTCACTCTCGCGCGGTGACGGGAACCTGACTGCCTGACCCTCACCTCCGCCTCCCTGGTCCACGGCATCACAAAGCCGGAGTCAGGAGGTGGAGCTGGGAATCCAGACCACGCCCTCCGATGGACACGTGGGTGCCCAACCCCCGCTGGTCCCTGCTCAAGCACCCCAGCCAAGTGTCCTGCGTTTCAGCGTCCAACCAAAGGTTCACCATAGCCTGGTTTAAGATGGTGTCCTCAAGGACCCAGGCCCCTCCCGCCTTTCTCTTCTGCCGTCCTTAGCTATGACTTCCATCTCACAGTTGTCAAGTGAGCCAGTAAAGCTGCTGCAGCTCCAGCTGCCACATCAGCATCCCAGGTACGAAGCAAAAGACGGGGGGAGGAAGACTATGAAAGCAGCACACGCCAGCTGTTTGTCCCCCTTTTCGTAAAGTCTGCCTGACAACATCTGCTTGCATCTCACTGGCTACACTGCGCTATATTCAGCTGTCAGGGGAGGTTGGAAATAGCCTATTATGACTGTACATTGCCACACTGGATCAAGAATCTGTCACTAAGAGAACAGATCACCTCAGCTGGACACAAAGTCCTCCTGCCTTCCTGGCTCTATCTGGTGGAGGAAGCTAGGAGCTGACTTTTGGAAAAACACAGGTGAGTTTTAATGCACCTGCTGTTTTGTTTTATCCACGATGCTCATTCCGGTACTAAACCATGGAGGGCACAATCTCATGGAACAGAGGGCAATAAAATAAAGTAACATTGATTTCTTAATATCTGAAATCTAATGAGAGAGTATTTTTAAGGAGAAGAGTTAACTCCTTGAAGAATAAAGTCTTGGTTTCCCGCCTCATCCTGGGGTTGGAATTCGAAGCAGGCTTTGTGTGGCTCCCCCTGAGTGCCAGGCCCGGGGAGGGGTGCCTGCCAAGGGGGCACACGTGTGCTGAGAAGGCTCTGCCTGCACAGCCAGGCGAGTGGGGAGGGGTCCAGAGACAGCACCTGTGCTGCAGGACCCAGAAGGGGGCCCCCAGGAGGCGGAGGGATCCGCTGCCATGCACCCAGTGGGCGTTAGGGCCTCTCCCCATGGCTGGAACCCTTAAGGGGACTTGGGTGGGGGGCGAGTTCCTGGGCCCCCTGGAGTTGTTCTCTGCTCCACGTGGGTCCCCTGAGTCTCACTGGGATCGTGTTCCGGGCAGAGCCAGCGTTAAGTAGAACTCCCACAGAGAGCAGAAATCCTGGTGCAAGACGCCACCTGGGCCCTCCTTGTGCAGGAGACCCCAGGCCCGGCCCGGCCCAGCCCGGCAGGCAGAGGAGGGGTCCGAGGGGCCGCCCCTGCGCACAGATGCGGGGGAGGTGAAGGACCCGCGAGCTGAGCGCAGCGACTGGGACACACTGCCCCCCACCACTGACGTGGCAGAGCGGGGGTGAGGGGGCTGCGGACCCCTCCCCTGAGTCGCTGTGGAAGGTCCCCAGGGACAGCAGGCAGGGAGGGCACACCAGGGCGGGGTGGGGGCGGAGCAGCATCTGCCTGGTGAAAGCAGCCCCTGCCGACCATGCAAGGTGCAGGGGAGCAGGTGTAAGGCTGGGACCACCTGGAGGAGGACGGTCCCTCGGGAGGGAGGGGCTGGAGTTTGACAGCTCATCTCCGGGAGGGGGGATCACAGACGAACTGGACTCAGCACAACAGCAGCTGTCGCATTCCCCTGTGGCAGGGGTCTTCAGAGACCCCCTCCCACATATACACACACCATAGCCCCGTGCCCTCCGCTGAGCCCAGCGAGCAGGCAGGCCCGCCCTGCACCTTCCTGTCCCCTCCCCCATCCCGTCCGTGCCAGCGGGAAGAAGTTGTGACTCTGAGGCTCTGAGCCTTAGGCAGGAGAGACCTTCGCAATCCTGCCTGGAGGAGACCAAGCGAGTCGGGGGCCTGGTTTAGAGATCATGCAGGCGGAGCAGCAAGGTGCGCCATCTTCTGCACCCTGGAGTCCCGTCTGATGGCTGGCGGCAGCAGCCACAGGCAGAAGCTGCTAGAATGTTCTCGAATATTCGCCAGCTTCCTCCTCGGAAGCACAGTTAGCACCTGCGTTCACACTTCCTGCCTCACCTCTGGATCTCTGTGCACAGGGAGGCAGCTCCTTGGAACAGCAGGTCCTTACTGCTCCCAGCGCTCCCCTGTCCTAGAGCTTAGCACACGGGAGCTCCTTCGGGGCCGCATCCGTGGAGCCTCTCATTCCAGGACAGAGCAGAGCGTCCCCGGCGTGCACCCCAACGCCGAGGGTTCTGGGAACGCAGCGTTTCAGACAGCTTGGTGCCTGCTTGAATCTCTGGACAGGGGCTCACCTCCCACCCGCAGTGCAGTGACCTCCGACCCAAGTGAAGCGTGATTTCGCTTTCCGATCATGCTGCAGGTTGACAGGAGTCGGTGAGGCGCTGAGTGGGGCGCAGACGCCGTGTGGAGCCGGCGAAGAGGCCCCTGGGCTCAGCCAAACCTGGGGGCTGGGAGGGCTGGGGTGCCCTGGGCTGTGGGCACCGCTGGAGCTGAGCCTCTCTGAGCCTCTCCTCCGTGAGAGGCTGCCCAGATGCGAGTCTCCTTTGTGGTGATTGTCTGTAGTATAATATTCAGCAATAAAATGGACCATTTTGGGGGCTGGCCTTGTGGCACAGCAGGTAAAGCCATCACCCGCAACGCTGGCATCCCATATGGGGCCCCTGCTGCTCGACTTCCGATCCGGCTCCCTGCTAATGTGCCTGGGGAAGCAGCGGGAGGTGGCCTAAGTGTTTGGGGTCCCTGTACCCACATGGGAGACCCAGATGAAGCTCCTGGCTCCTGGCTTTGGCCTGGCCCAGCTCTGGTGGTTGTGGCCATTTGGGGAGAATCAGCAGATGGAAGATCTCTCTCTCTCTCTGTCTCTCTCTCTTTTTAACTCTGACTTTCAAATAAATAAGTAAATCTTTTAAAAAATTTGACCTTGGGCTCAGTGGCATTTGGTATTCAGTGTGGCGGGCTCAGCACCGTCACCCTTCTCCAGAGCTCTCATCTGTGAACACAGAAACTCTGCCCTCCTTGGACACCAGCTCCTCACTCCCCCAGGCCCTGCAGCCACCATCCTACTGATCTCATGCATTTGCCCACCTTGGGTGCCTCAGTAAAATCTTACAACGTTTGTCTTTTTGTGTGCGGCTTTCTCCACTTAGCATAACCTCGCCACGGTCATCCAGGTCGTAGCAGGTGTCAGAGGTCACCCCTTCTCTGGTGTGTGAATAGTTTTCCACTGAGTGGATATCCCATACTCCGTTTTTTTTTTTTTTTTAAAGATGTATTTATTTATTTGAAAGTCAGAGCTACATAGAGAAGGAGAGGAAGAGAGAGAGAGAGAGAGAGAGAGAGAGAGGTCTTCCGTACAATGGTTCACTCCCCAACTGGCCGCAATGGACGGAGCTGCACAGATCTGAAGCCAGGAGCCAGGAGCCTCGAGCCTCCTCCAGGTCTCCCACGTGGGCACAGGGGCCCAAGCACTTGGGCCATCTTCTGCTGCTTTCCCAGGCCACAGCAGAGAGCTGGATTGGAAGTGGAGCAGCCAGGACTTGAACCGGTGCCCGTATGGGATGCCGGCGCTGCAGGCGGAGTTTACCTGCTATGCCACAGTGCCAGCCCCCGTGCTCTGTTTCCCTGCTCGCCTGGTCCTGGACACCGGGGCGTTTCCTCCTTGGGTCACCGCGGCTAAAGCGAACACTGGTGCGGATAACCGAGTTCCTGCTCTCGGTTCTGTGGGCACATAACCAGGAGTGGAATCGCTGTGACTCATCAGTTACTTTTCAACCTTTGTCCGTAGCAGGGAAAGCATCTTGCTGTTCCACTGGCAGAGTGCCAGGCTTCCGGTCTTGGTGCTTCCTGTACCGGAGCCCTTCTAGTGGCTTCCCTCTGTGCTCCATGGTGGACCCGGTCTCATGGACTCGGTGGCCATTGCGACATCTCTGGAAAAGCCTCTGCAAGCCCCCTGTCTGTCGAGGACCTGGGGCGTTCGGTTTTCTGCCGCCGAGCGGCAGGAGTTCCTCCCGCATTCTGATCCCACACACAGTCCCACTCTCCTCCTCCACGGGCCGTCTTCTCACTCTGGATGGTGTCCTTTGACACTTCAGCAAATGTGATGTTTTGCATATGAAAAAAAATAGCTGATCCGACAAAGATCTGCCAGCCGACAATTATGCTCTATTAGTGGAGTCACTCATTTAACCAAGCGTGTATGAAGGAGGGCCTGGCTGGGGCAGAGGGGGTTAAGCCCACATCCCACAGCAGGTGCCCGTTTAAGTCCCAGCTGCTCTGCATTTGATCCAAGTTCCTGCTAGTGATGCTGAGAAGGCAGCGGGTGATGGGCCAGGTGCTTGGGTTCCTGTCATTCACATGGGGCACCTGCATGGAGTTCTTCGCTCTGGGCCTTGACCTGACCCAGCTCCAGTTACTGTGAGCATTTGGGGAGTGGATCCGCAGAGAAACTATCTTTTTAATCTCTTTCTTTTTAAAGATTTATTTATTCATTTGAAAGAGTAACAGAGAGGGAGAGACAGTAAGAGAGAGAGGTCTTCCATCCGATGGTTCACTCCCCAGGTGGCCACAATGGCCAGGGCTGAGCCAGGCTGAAGCCAGGAGCCAGGAGCTTCTTCCAGGTCTCCCACATGGGTGGCAGGGGCTCAAGCACTTGGGCCATCTTCCGCTGTTTTCCCAGGTGCATTAGCAGGGAGCTGGGTCAGAAGGGGGGCATCCGGGACATGAACTGGAGCCCATAAGGGATGCTGGTACTGCAGGCGGTGGCTTTACTCGCTACACCACCATGCCGGCCCCATCTCTGTGTGTGTGTGTGTGTGTGTGTGGGCGTGCGTGCGCTGCTCTGCCTTTGAAGTAAATGAAAATAAATAAACATTAAAGGAAAAAGACGGCCTTGTGCTGGGGCAGGCGAGGCTTGTGTTTAGAAGACAGGGCAGGCACCAGGCATCGCCCCTGCCAAGCGCTGACCACCTGGTTGCCAAGACGCTCCCACAGAAGAGACTGCCATTGTCACTCAGCCCACGCGGCTGCAGGGCAGGCGACCGTCCCAACCCGTGAGTCTGAGTCGATGCTCCAGGGTCTTGGTCAGGAAAGCCATAGGCATTTCTCACCAGCAGTCAACACCCCGCCCCCACCCCCACGGCAGACCAGTCCGCGCTCTGAGACCGTGAGGAGGAGCTGTCGTGGGCTGTTGTGGGCTGTCATGAACTTCTGTGAGCTGTCATGAGCTGTCATGAGCTGTCATGAGCTGTCGTGAGTTGTGAGCTCTTGTGGGCTGTCGTGGGCTGTCATGAGCTTCTGTGAGCTGTCGTGGGCTGTCATGAGCTTCTGTGAGCTGTCGTGAGCTGTCGTGGGCTGTTGTGGGCTGTCATGAACTTCTGTGAGCTGTCGTGGGCTGTCGTGGGTTGTGAGCTCTTGTGGGCTGTCATGAACTTCTGTGAGCTGTCGTGAGCTGTTGTGGGCTGTCGTGGGTTGTGAGCTCTTGTGAGCTCTGTGGGCTGTCGTGAACTTCTGTGAGCTGTCGTGGGCTGTCGTGGGCTGTCCTGAACTTCTGTGAGCTGTCGTGAGCTGTCGTGGGCTGTCGTGGGCTGTCCTGAACTTCTGTGAGCTGTCGTGAGCTGTCGTGGGCTGTCGTGGGCTGTCCTGAACTTCTGTGAGCTGTCGTGAGCTGTCGTGGGCTGTTGTGGGCTGTCATGAACTTCTGTGAGCTGTCGTGGGCTGTCGTGGGTTGTGAGCTCTTGTGGGCTGTCATGAACTTCTGTGAGCTGTCGTGAGCTGTTGTGGGCTGTCGTGGGTTGTGAGCTCTTGTGAGCTCTGTGGGCTGTCGTGAACTTCTGTGAGCTGTCGTGGGCTGTCGTGGGCTGTCCTGAACTTCTGTGAGCTGTCGTGAGCTGTCGTGGGCTGTCGTGGGCTGTCATGAACTTCTGTGAGCTGTCGTGAGCTGTCGTGGGCTGTCGTGGGCTGTCATGAACTTCTGTGAGCTGTCGTGAGCTGTCGTGGGTTGTGAGCTCTTGTGAGCTCTTGTGGGCTGTCGTGAACTTCTGTGAGCTGTCGTGAGCTGTTGTGGGCTGTTGTGGGCTGTCATGGGCTGTTGCGACCTCCCCGGCCCTGTTAGACCCTGGGAACATCCAGGTTCTGCTCCATGGCGGCAGCTCTCGCATTGCACCATGTTTCTGCTCTTGGTGTTTCCTGTGAGCCCTGCTTTTTGGGCAGGATTGAACCAACCACAGAAACCCTTTTTGGGACCGGCGCTATGGCGCAGCGGGTTAATGCCCTGGCCTGAAGTTCTGGCATCCCATGTGGGCGCTGGTTTGAGACCCGGCTGCTCCACTTCCAATCCATCTCTCTACTTTGGCCTGGGAAAGCAGTGGAAGATGGCTCAAGTCCTTAGGTCCCTGTACTCACCCAGGAAGATCCTGGCTTTGGATCAGCACAGCTCTGGCTGTTGCAGCCAATTGGGGAGTGAACCATCAGATGGAAGACCTCTCTCTCTCTCTCTCTCTCTGCCTCTTCTCTCTCCATGTAACTCTGACTTGTAAATAAATAAATCTTTTTTTTAAAAAAGAAACCATTTTATGCCTGTTTCATGTCCTATAGATGTTCTGTTTTTTCATCTGCATTTTGAAAATAAAAACAGGGGTCGGCATTGTGGTGCAGCGGTGAAGCCGCCTTGACAGCAGCTCCTGTGCTGGAGTCCCTGCTTTCAGACCTGGCTGCCCTGCTGCCACCAACGCGCCCCCCCCCCCCCCAGGCTAACGCGCTCCTGGGAGACTCAGAGGGAGCTCCTGGCCCCTGGCTTCGGTCTGGACCGGCCCTGGCTGTTGTGGACATTAGGGGAGGGAACCAGGGCACGGAAGACGTACTCTGTCGCTCTGCCTTTCAAGTAACAAAATCATTTTTAAAAGGGCATCACTAGCCGGCGCCGCGGCTCACTAGGCTAATCCTCCGCCTAGCGGCGCCGGCACACCGGGTTCTAGTCCCGGTCAGGGCGCCGGATTCTGTCCTGGTTGCTCCTCTTCCAGGCCAGCTCTCTGCTGTGGCCCGGGAGTGCAGTGGAGGATGGCCCAAGTGCTTGGGCCCTGCACCCCATGGGAGACCAGGAGAAGCACCTGGCTCCTGCCATCGGATCAGCGCGGTGCGTCGGCCGCGGCGGCCATTGGAGGGTGAACCAACGGCAAAAGGAAGACCTTTCTCTCTGTCTCTCTCTCTCACTGTCCTCTCTGCCTGTCAAAAAAAAAAAAAAGAAAGAAAAAAAGGGCATCACTGACATCGTCGAGGGTCCCTACTCGTATTCTTGAAAGCTCTCCTCTTAAAGTCCTATGCCGATGTCTGCTAACACCAACCAGGTTTGCTTCTAGGAGCGTTCCGTTCCCGGACCATTGCCACAGAGACCCCCCACCACGGAAGCGTGCTGGCCTCGGCGAGGGAAGGCCGGGAAGAAACGGGGGCTGCAGAAATGCTGACACAAGCACGTGGGGGAGACGTGGTGGCTAAATGGTTACTAGGAATTTTTGCAGCCTATGTTTTTTTTCTAGCAACACATCTGTTCCTTAAGGCAAGGTCACCAGACTGTCAGCCAAATCGCTCCTTCCTTGAACCTGGGCTCCCCTAGAGATTCAAGCTCCCTGAGGGCAGCTTTGTCCCCAGGGGCTCCCAGACCCTCACTCTGAGAGGGAGGGGCCCAGCAGCTGAAGCCCAAAGCCCAGGCACCAGCTCTGACTCTCGCTCCTCGCTGGCTACCCGCGCCCACGTTGTCGCTTTCCTCCTCTCGGCTATCACCCTCTGCTTCTGCTGCTCTGCCCATCTCCTCCTGGGATTGCACAGGACTCGCTTGGGGGCCCATCTCTCAGATGCAAACCAGCTGGCCAGACGCCCCCTACCATACGTAGTTAACTCTCACCCCAGGGCTGGGTGCAAAGAGCAGAGGCAGCCCCTGGTACAGTTTGGGCGAGGTCTGTCCCCCAAGGGCTCCCATGTTGGAAACTTGATCCTCTGCTTCATGGGGGTGGGAGGGAGGTGGCGGACCCTTTAAGAGGAGGGTCTGGGGAGGTGATTATGTCACGAGGGGCACTGCTGTGAGTAAGTGGGACCCTCGCTGTGAGTCCTCACAAAAAAGCAAGCCTGGCCCCTCCCTCGTTCGGGCTCCCTGTCTCGCTGCAGGATGACGAGGACGTGGGCCCTCCTGCCGCCATGGTGGGATCTGCCACGCGGCCACGGGTCCTCCCAGAGCCAAGTGGGGGCCACCCCAACACTGCGAGTGAAATAAACCTCTTTTCTTCATAAAGTGTGGCTGTGTTCCAGTGATGCAAAGCAGACGGACACAGCCCCTGTGCCCCAGAGCCCACAGAAAAGGCCCACCCGGTCCTGCCCTCAGCCTCGCATCCTGCCCACCTACTGCTTCCCTCAGACGCCATGGTAAGGGCTCACGTGCCCAGGTTTCCCCTTCCCCTCTCTGCTCCCCCACCCACCCTGGAGCTTCCCCATGTGCCCCCGCCCCGCCCTGCCCCTGGTGTGCTGTGTGCGCCCTGGCCTTGGGCTCTGAGTACAGCAAACTCTCTTTCCTGGGTGACGTCTGCGGGTTTCTCGGCCCTGCCAGAGCTGAATGCTGATAAAGCCGCATCTTAAAACACCCGAGCTCTGCGGCGAGCCCCGGCGGGCCTGCCTCAGCCACCAACCGGCTTCTCCACTGGCCCGAGAGCCATTTCTAAAGTGAAAACGGATTGAGTCGCTCCCCTACAAAGTAGGGTCACCATGGCCCCCAAGGCTCTGTGAGCCCCAGCCCGGGCCCCTTCTTCTCAGTGTTCCAGGCACATTGGCTTCTTTCCAGGCTGTCGCCTGCCTCAGGGCCTTGGTACGTGCGGCTCTCTCTGCTACGCATGCTCTCCCTCCAGTCTCAGGCCAATGCCATCTCTTAGGGGCCATTGGTAAAACGCCCAGCCACATTCTATGCCATTTCTTGTTTTTTTTTTCTTTTGTGGCACTTGTCACTTTCTACAATTATTCACTTGTTTATTATGACTCCTCACTATGCACATTCTCTCGGAGCAGAACACGGGCCCCTTGAGGACAGGGGCTATGCGCCCTGCTGGGCCCCGCAGCCCAGCACGGTGCCAGGCACGCACCATCGACTAAATGCACGAGAGGTGTCTGTCTTACCTGCCTTTCCCGCTGCAGCGGGGGAGGAGTGGAGGGCCGATGACAGCAGGGCTGTCCCCTGCAGTGCCCTGCAGCCGCTCAGGGACAGCCGGTTCACCCGAGGCGTGCGGGCTCCTGGCCCCAGACCAGGTGACTGCAGTGTCCAGGCTGGGGAGAGGCCAGCGGGCAGCGCCTCTGTCCCGGGGAGGGGGGGGTCTTACTGACCGGCACAGTTGCCCTGCAAGGGTGCCTTGTCCTCTCCGGGACTGCAGGCGGCTGCATCTCCGCGCTGAGCCCAGGCTGCGCTTCCCCTTGGCGCGCAGGACGCGACACAGCTCTTGGTGCAGCGGTGTCTGGGGCGGCTGCCAGCATTTTGATCTTCAGTTCATCTCCAGCCGGGAGCTTGCTCCTGCTTGTGCCTCCTGAAGCTTAAGGCAAGGGATGATGGCCTTGAGTACAGGGGCCTCTCGCCTCGCCACGTGAGGTCCCCTGTGCCGGGCCACAGCCAGCCAGGCCAGCCACGCCCTCATGTCCCCGCTTCTTCTCCCTCCTCCAGGCAGCCCCCAGACAAAGCCTGGGACTTCTTTTCTGAGGTCCGCAGAGGCCGCGGAGCGCCAGTGGTCTGCCCTTGGACCCAGAGCAGCAACAGACGGCCTCAGACTGTGTCTGAGCGCCACTTGGAGGAGACACTCCCAGCCGTGTCCGAGCACAGGGGGCTCAGCGCCTGGGCCTGGGGCCCCGGCCACCTGCTGGCACCACGTCCCTCTGACAAGCCCCTTCTAAGGGCCAGTGCCTGCAAGGCTTCGGCCTGCTGGGGTGTGCCTCTCTGCATCAGAGGCACTTTGGTCACATCAGCGTCATGGACTTCTTGGGTGGGGGGGCACCACGTGACCCTTGAGCCTGGGACACCTGGGTATCCACCTGTCACATCATTTACAAACATTAACTAAACATGATCAAAAGCCTCAAAGAAGGAGCCGAAACGATTAAACTCTCAGGAGAATCTGCAGGCTACGTCATCTTCCTGATGTCAGATTGGGCAAAGCCTTCCTAGCTGTGACGCCGAGAGCAAAGCAACGGGAGAAAATGGGAGATCATTTGGGGGGGGGGGGGCTTTGCGGCAGAGCAGGCCTCCTGGGACCCCCTCTGAACCCCACACTGGAGCGCCCTTTCGAGTGCCGGATACCCTGCTTCTGATCCAATTCCTGCCGATGCGCCTGGGAGGCAGTGGAGGATGGCCCAAGGACTTGGGCTCCTGCCCCCCATGTAGGAGACTCGGATGGAGCTCCTGGCTCCCGGCTTTGGCCTGGCTCAGCCCTGGCTGTTGAGGGCATTTGGGGAGTGAACCAGAAGATGAAAGATCTCTCTCTCTCCTCTCTCTCCATCTGTCCCTCTCCCTGTCACTCTTTCAAGTAGATAAAAGTAAATAAAAATAAGCATTTTTTAAAGAAGTAGCGAATTTGAACATCATAAGAAATAAAAACATTTATGTGTTGAAAGACACCATCAAAGAAAGAAAAGGCAGGCTTGGGCATTGGTACAGCATCTTAAAAATGCTACTTGGGGGGCCGGCACTATGGTGTCGCAGGTAAAGCTGCTTTGTGAGGTGCCAGCATCCCATGTGGGCACCAGTTCATGTCCCTGCTGTTCCACTTCTGATCCAGCTCTCTGCCATGCCTGGGAAAGCAGTAGAAGATGGCCCAAGTCCTTGGGCCCCTGCACCTACAAGAGGGATCCAGAGGAAGCTCCTGGCTCTTGGCTTTGGATTGGCCCAGCTCTGGCCATCTGGGGAGTGAACCATCGGATGGAAGACCTCTCTCTCTCTCTCTCTCTCTCTCTCTCTCTCCATATCTTTCAAAGAAATTAAAAACAAATAACATTTAAAAATTTTTATTTTCTATTTATTTGAAAGGCACAGTTACGGAGAGAGGAAGAGAGACAGACAGAGAGAGAAAGAGACAGAGAGAGAGAGAGAGAGAGATCTTCCATCTGCTGGTTCACTCCCCAAATGGCCGCAATGGCCAGGGCTGGGCCAGGTCAAAGCAAGGAGCTCAGAACTTCTTCTGGGTCTCCCATGCAGGTGCAGGGTCCCAAGTACTTGGGCCATCCTCCACTGCTTTCCCAGGTGCACTAGCAGGGAGCTGGATTGGAAGTGGAGCAGCCAGGACTTGAACTGGTGCCCATATGGGATGCCAGCATCACAGCCAGAGTCTTAACCTGCTATACCACAGTGCTGGTTTTTATTTATTTTTTTTTTAAGATTTATTTATTTATTTTAAAGTCAGAGTTACACAGAGAGGAGAGGCAGAGAGAGAGAGAGAGAGAGAGAGAGAGAGAGGGAGAGGTCTTCCATCTGATGGTTCACTCTCCAATTGGCCACAACAGCCGGAGCTGTGCCAATCTGAAGCCAGGAGCCAGGAGCCGGGTCTCCCATGCAGGTGCAGGGGCCCAAGGACTTGGGCCATCTTGTACTGCTTCCCCAGGCCAAAGCAGAGAGCTGGATTGGAAGTGGAGCAGCCGGGACTTGAACCGGCGCCCACATGGGATGCCGTTTCTTCAGGCCAGGGCGTTACCCTGCTGTGTCACAGCACCGGCCCCCCAGCATTTTTTCTTTAAGAGAGAAAGCAATCCACAGAAGGGAAGAACATTTTTGAAAATCATTTATCTGGTAAGGGACTTGTTTCTGGACCGTATAAAGAATGCTAAGAGCTCAATTTAAAAAGGCTACTCAACTGGAAAGTGGGAAAATCTGACATTCTCTGCAGAAGACACACAGACAGCGCAGGGGAAGCTGGTCACCATGGGGAACATGCAAATTAAAGTGCAGGTCGCATTCCACGTGCACTGGGGCGGCTGTGAAGTCAGAACCCTGCGGACGGGACAGAGACCCAGGCAGCCACCTGCAGACAGCCTGGAGCTTCCTCAAAGCGCTAACTAGAGGCCCCAGGGCCCCAGTCGTCCCACCCCTCGGTCAGTACCCAAGAGGAACGAGAGCCTGTGTGGACGTGTGCCCACCCCTGCATCCTTCTTAATACTGAGAAGCAGAAGCAGCCCAGATGTCCATCAGCCGCGGCCTGGATGCACACAATGTCCGTTAAATACTATTTGGCAATGCAAAGGAGTGGGGTGCTGACATGCGACCCGCGGATGCACCCTGAAAACCTCGTATGGACACCCACAGCGACAGGGCAGGGGACGCCTTCCAAGACCCCCACTGTAAACCTGCAGCTGAAGACAATGCCAGGCCTATAATGTAAGCCCTTCCCAGCTGACCCAAGTACTTACCATGCACGGTGGCCATAATCCGCAGTGTACGGGCAACAAAACTGGCACGATTTGTTCTCAATTTCATGGGCGCAGGATTTGTTCTGGGCGAGGGGTGTGGCGCAGCAGGTTAGGCCCCGAGGTGGGACACCAGCATCCCACACCAGAGCACTGGCTTGGGCCTCAGAGACCCCATTCTTCAGGTCCAGCTCCCTGCTAACGCACCTGAGAGGCAGCACTTGATGGTCCAAGTGCTTGGGCCCCTGCTACCCACACAGAGACCTGGATGCAGTTCCTGGTTCCTGGCTTTGGCCTGGTGCAACCCTGGCTGTTGCGACCCTTTTAGAAAGTGAACCAGTGAAAGATTCTCTCTCTTTCTCTCTCGCTCTCTCTCTCTGACTTTGCCTTTCAAATAAATTTAAAACATCTTTTAAAAAATTTATTTTATTTAGTTGCAAGGAGAGAGAGTGAAAAAGAGAGAGAGAGAGAGAGATCTTCCACCTCTGGGTTCACTCCCCAAATGGCTGCAACAACTAGGGTTGGGCCAGGCTGAAGCCAGGAGCCAGGAGCTCCATCCGGGTCTTCCATGTGTGTGGAGGGGCCCAGGCACCGTCTTCTGCTGCTTTCCCCAGGAGCTGGATCAGAAGCGGAGCAGCTGGAACCTGAACCGGCACTCTGATGAGGGACGCTGGTGTTGCGAGCCATGTTTGGTTTTTTTGTTTTGTTTTGTTTTGTTTTTGTTTTTTTTTGTTTGTTTGTTTTTTGACAGGCAGAGTGGACAGTGAGAGAGAGAGACAGAGAGAAAGGTCTTCCTTTGCCGTTGGTTCACCCCCAATGGCCGCTGCGGCCAGTACGCTGCGCAGATCCGAAGCCAGGAGCCAGGTGCTTCTCCTGGTCACCCATGTGGGTGCAGGGCCCAAGCACTTGGGCCATCCTCCACTGCACTCCCGGGCCACAGCAGAGAGCTGGACTGGAAGAGGGGCAACCGGGACAGAATCCAGCGCCCTGACCGGGATTAGAACCCGGGGTGCCGGCGCCACAGGCGGAGGATTAGCCTAGTGAGCCGCGGCGCCGGCCACGAGCCATGGTTTTTAATGCCCTGTGCCACAACGCTGGCCCCGGAAGAATCATTCTTATTAGAAACCTCAGGATACGAAGGTCCCCTTGTCACTTAAAGCAGCAGTGTGTGGCCTCTGGATCTGTGGCCAGATCACTACTCCTGCACTTGGGGCCGTTTTTGAGTAAAATAAGGGTCATGTGCGCACAGCGCTGACACCTCGAGAGCTGACTGAGCCAAAAGGGCTGCCTAGCGTCCCAGCCGGGCGGCACCTCCCTCGTGGACGCGTGGACTCCGGGGTGGCCATTCACGTGCCCGGCAGGATGGAGTGCGCTGCCGTGAGATTTCATCGCACTACTCGGACTGGCATGCAATTGAAAACTTGAGAATTATTTATTTCTGGAGTTTTCTATTTCATATTTCCACGTGTAATGGTGGGTAATGGGGCAGGACTACTGTGTGGGCTACTTCAGAGAGATTGTGAAAAATGGTATTAAAAGATGCGTTTATTGTGCTGTACATTTTTTGAAATCCATGCATATGACAAACAGGCCCAAAGGGTCACATATTGCATGATTCATTTGTGGGAAATATCCGGAATAGACAAATACATCGAGACAGACTGGATTAGTGATGGCCTTGGGCTGAGAGGGTGTGGAAAAATGGCTGTTGAGTGCTAATAGCCATAGACTTTCTTATTAGAGGCAGAAAAATGTTCTAAAGCTGATGATGATGGTGGCACAACTCTGTGGATATGAAGAAAGCCACTGAAGTGTGTGTATATATATATATATAATAAAATATATATTTATATATAAATATTTATATATACATACATATATTTAAATATTTATTTGAAAGGAAGAGCTACAGTGAGAGAGGGAGAGACATACAGATCCCTCATTATCTAGTCCACTCACCAAATATTTGCCATGGCTAGGACTGAGCCAGGCTGAAGCCAGGAGCCCAGAGCTCCATCCAGGTCTCCCACACAGGTGCAGGGGCCCAAGCACTTGGGCCATCTCCTGCTGCTTTCCCAGGTGCATTAGCAGGGAGCTGGGTCAGTAGCGGAGTGGCCGGGACTCGAACCAGTGCTCTGATATGGGAGCTGGCGTCCCAGGTGGTCCAGGCTTAACTGCCCACGGGCCAGTGCTGGCCCCAGAGCTGAGTTCCTCCCTGAGGAGCTCTTCCCTTGCTCAGTGCAGTCGGGAGTGAAACAGCAGACGGAGAATCTCTCTCTCCCTCCGCGTGTCACTCTGTCTTCTTTCTCTCTTCCTTCCTTCCTTTTTTAAGATTTATTTATTATTTAGTTGAAAGGCAGAGTTGCAGAGCAAGGAGGAGAGACAGAGAGATTTTCCATCTGCTGGTTTGCTTCCCCAAATAGCTGTAACATCCAGAGCTGGGCCAGGCTGAAGCCAGGAGCCAGGAGCGTCTTCCGGGTCTCCCATGCGGGTGCAGGGACCCAAGCACTTGGGCCATCTTCTACTGCTTTCCCAGGCCATAGCAGAGCTGGATCGGAAGTGGAGCAGCCGGGACAGGAACCGTCACCCAAGTGGGATGCCAGTGCTGCAGGTGGAGGCTTAGCCCACTGCGCCACAGCGCTGACCCAGCGGCTCACCCTTGTGAGGGCCACGTGAGGGTATCTGGGAAACTCCCCTGGGTCCATCTGGGTCCCTGGATCCTGCCTACTCTGTCCTGAGCCTCCCCCGGCCCCGGCTCTCACAGCCACGTTTCGGGGGTTACAGAGCCCGGGAAGAGCTCTAAGCAGAGTCTGCCTCCCCCCAGGCTGGTTTTCTGACCCCTGCCTCCGCCGCTCCTGCTCACCTCCAGCTGTGGCAATGCCCAGGGAGGGGGTGCCCGGCTCCTCAGCTCCCTCCCCCAGGCTCCACTCAACATGACTCACAGCCCCTCTGGGCTCCCGACCTTGCCTGACATCCTGTGTGGTCACCACGCCCGCCCCTTGGTCCCACTCAGTCCTGCTGGCCATTGCCAAGGTTCCTCTGCCAGTTCCTGACCTCC
This sequence comes from Lepus europaeus, assembly GCF_033115175.1. Lineage (NCBI taxonomy): Eukaryota > Metazoa > Chordata > Mammalia > Lagomorpha > Leporidae > Lepus > Lepus europaeus. The sequence continues at coordinate 5,879,460 of NC_084831.1, forward strand.
CACTTCACAGACCCGTCATGAAGGAACAACCGCCATGACATAAGCAGCCGCTGCGCGTCCGGCTCCGTCAGAACGTCCCCTCCCGATACAGCAGAGGCGACCATGCCTTCTCCTGTCCCCGTGGAGAAAGGGACGGAGCTAGGCCCTCCTGGGCAGTCCGGAGGCAAGGAGATGCTGCCTTTTCAACCCTGGTCACTGCCGGTGCTGAGGGGCCAGGAGCAAGGCGGGCACCAGGCCAGGGCACGGTGCAGGCCACACTGCAGGACCAAAGTCACCATTCGGAGTGCTGCGAGGGGACGCTGACGCTGTCGTCCGTTTAGACACTCACGAGCCACCCCACAGACAGGGCCTAACTCCGTTCCCTTTCTTAAAGCCACCATTTACTAAGCACAGTCCCCCCCCCCCCGTTCTGCCCATTGCACAGATGCGGAAACTGAGTCCCAAGGTCCAGAGGGTGGAAAGGCAGAAGCAGAGATCCGAAGCTGTCGGTGGGGTCCCGGGTGTAGCAAGAGCAGGAGCCGCAGCCCCTGAATCGCCATTCCTGGACACCGAAAATGCGACGGACCAGGCTGCTCCTTCTGCAGACGGCGAGGCCTGCGCAGGCCGCGTGATGGGGCCCAGGGCCGGGTCAGGTCCTGGGGAGGAACCCCCGGGTCTCCTCCCGGACACAGCCCGCTCCCTCGGCCGCTTCCGGGGAAGCCTTCCCGGGCCCCAGCGGCCGCGGACTGGGGGCGTGGCCTCGCCTGCCCCTGCGCCTCCTCCGCGCGCCCCCGCCCCACCGCGCGCGCGCGCCCCCGGCCCCACCCCCGGGTTGGGGAGGGCGGGGAGACGCGGGGCGCCCGGCCCCCGGGCGCCATCGAGCGGCCGTGCGCGCGGGGCGCGTGACGCGTGCACCTGCTGGGCCGCGGCCCGGCTAAAAAGACGGCGCGGGAAGCCCCCCGGGGAGGGCCCGAGCCCGCCGGAGCCCGGGCCGCAGCGCCGCGGCCTTCCGGGAGGACGCGATGAAGTAAGCAGCCGCCCAGCGGGTACGCGGCGGGCCTGGGGCCCGGCCCTAGCCTGGCTCGCCCGCCGCCCGCTTCCGCAGAATAAAGGCCCCTCCGCCCTCGCGGAGCCGGGGGTCGCCGGTGCGGCCCGGGGTCTCGCCGGTGCCCGGGCTCCGGACCCCTTCCACGGTAGCCCGCCGGGCCCACGCGCCGCTCTGCGCAGGCTTCCTCCCGTGAGCGTGAGGACCGCGCGCACGCCTGGCACCGGCGACCCCGTGAGCGGTGCCCGGGGCGCCGTCCCGGGCTGGAATTCGCCGGCAACGGGAATTCTGCAGACGCCACGGCCGCCGTCGGGGCCACCCCGTCCGCGGCCCACGCGAGGGGCAGGGAGCGCTGGTTCTGTGTTCTTTGCGGCGGTGCGCGGCTGGTGGAGCTTCGGGGCTTAGGAGGTCACTCTTTTTCCCTCGGGAGCACCCGAGATGGACAAGGCCGCGTTGCCTGTTCCGTGTAACGGTTGGTTTCAGAGTTGTGCAACAGGCGAAGGCGCCCCTCTTAGAGGGCGAGCAGGAGGAACCGCAGAGGAACCTTGGTGCTCAGTGGCCCAGTGGCCTCTGGCTCTTGATGGAATTTGCACGGGGCGAAATGTGGTTCCACTGGGCCTGGGCCGTGGGGAGCAGGAGTCTGCCTTCGGGGTTCCTGGTCCTCAGATGGGAGCCAGGTTGGGGAGCGCCTACCCCACGTTCCCCCACCACGACGTTGGTTCTCCCCATTGTGTAACCAGAGGCAAAGAGCCAGAGCAGTTGGGTGGAGGGGCGGGGGCTACAGAATACGAGTTTTGCCCTTTTCCTGCTTCCTGGGCCAGGCGCTGCCCCCCCACCCCCCCATGGCTGACCTGGGACACTTTCTCAGCCCCAGCATCCTTCAGGACTGGGGTTTACCCGATGTCGATGAGCTCTGTGCTTGGCCTGTTTTTTTTCTGCTGTGAGATGATTGATGGGTTCAGCGCTGGTCCCCAGAGGCGCCCCCATTCCTGGGGGTGGTGGCTCCGGGGCGGCAGTGGGCATTTCCCGAGTGCTTCTTGCTTGCTAAGCAGTGTGCTAAGTGCTTTTGCTGGAACGACCTCTCGTGTGCTTGTCACGCACTGGCTTTTCCCTTCCGTGGTTGAGATACAGGAGGTAAAATTACGTCCGCGGTCTCACATACACCACAGATTTAATTCAGAGCTCTCTCACTTAACCAGCTCTCCAGAAACTAACTCCAAAGGGCCTGCCAAGTTTCCTTTTTTAAATAAAGATTTGTTGATTTATTTATTTGATCGAGAAGAGGGGAGAGAGAGAGAGAGAGAGAGAGATCTTCCATCTGCCGGTTCACTTCCCAAATGGCCACAACAGCCAGGTCTGGGCCAGGCCAAAGCCAGGAGCACACAGATGTCAGTGGCCCTGTACCAGTGTGATTTGTTTCTTCATTCAGCAAATATTTATGGAGTCTGTGCTGTGTTCTGGGTGCTGTTTTGGGTGCTGGAAATACTGCAGTGAGCAAAACAAGTGACAGTCCCTGTCCTGGTCAGCACTGAATGTTCCTGGGGGGAGGGGTGGCGGGTGATAAGCAAATACTTGGCCCGCCATCAGTGCTAGGGAGCGGCAAGTACGGGGGCCCTGAGGCGGAGGTGAGGGGCACAGTCTTACCCAGGGCTCGGGACAGCCTCACAGAACAAAGGACTGAAGTGAGGGGGAGGGCGAGCCATGTGGACATCTGCAGGACAAAATAGGCCAGGCAGAGAGAACAGCAGGCACAAAGGGCCTGGGGCAGAGGGAAGGCAGCCGAGCTTAGAGAGGACAGGACAGCTGATCGGAAAGGAAAGGGTGGGGAGCCAGAATGAGTGGACCCTGCGGAAACCTGAGCAGGAAGGATAGGAGGAGCCCACTGATGGCTGTGCCGAGGCTCAGCCACAGGACCAGGGGGAGGAGCAGGGGCCGGTTAGGAGTTCCTGAAGCCATCCAGATACGGACGGCAGGAGGCGGTGAGCAGGGCTGTGGTCTAGATGTGTAAGGTGGAGACTGTAGGATTTGCAGACACATCGTAGGACCCCAAGGTTTCATTTTCTGTTTTAAGACATGTATTTGAAAGGCAGAGGGAGAGAGGGAGAGAACACGCAGCTCCATCTGCTGGTTCACTCCCCAGATGGCTGTAACTGCTGGGGCTGGGCCAGGCTGAAGCCAATGAGCCTGGAACTCCATCTAGGTCTCCTGTGTGTGGCAGGAGCACAAGCCCTTGGGCCATCTCCTGCAGCTTTCCCAGGCACATTAGCAGGGAGATGGATAGAAGTGGAACAGCTAGGACTTGAACTGGCGGTATATGGGATGCCAGCCTTGCAGGCAGTGGCTTAACCTGTTGCACCACAACACCAGCTCCACCCCAGGGTTTCTGGCTTGAACACCGGGAAGTGTAATGTTGTCACTTACTGGGAATGCGGGGAGCTTCATTTAAAGCAGGTCAGGAGAGAAATCAGTTCAATATTGAACCTGTTTAGTTTGGTAGACATCCAGCTAAAGTCATCAGTGAGCAGCTGTTGTGGACTTAAAGTCCACACTGAGTGTGAGGGCTTGGGCATGCAGGCAGATGTGTGCTGGTGCACCCTTAACAACAGACCCTGCACGAGGTGGTGATTGGTGAGGCCCTGGCTGATCCTGGGCCCCCAGCTGTGCTGCAGATTCCCTTGTAGAAGAATTTCAAGGCTGCCATTACAGAGTATCTTTCCCTTGTTTCTACTGTAGCTGCCAACAGTAGCAACTTACAGTCCAAGGATCAGGAGGTGATGTGGTTCAACAATTTGTTACTTTCGTGTTAAATGTAATCTATGTAATTACAAAATTGCAAGTAGCCATCTCAAATGATGTCTATTTAACAATAACAACTGGCTTGAAAAATTCTCTTGTTATAAACTATTTATTTGAAAAGCAGAGTTATACACACAGAGAAAGAGAGAGAGAAGGGAGAGAGAGAGAAGAGAGAGAGAGAGAGAGAGATCTTCCATCTACTGGTTCACTCCCCAGCTGACTACAACAACTAAGGCAGGCCCAGACAGAAGCCAGGAACCTGGATCTCCATCCAGGTCTCCCATGTGGGTTCAGGGGCCTAAGCACTCAGGCCATCCTGTGCTGCTTTCCCAGGAGCATTAGCAGGGAGCTGGATTGGAAGTGGAGCAGCCAGGACTTGAACCAGCACTCATATGGGATGCCAGAACCCCAGGCAGCAGCTTAACCTGCTGTGCCATGACACTGGCCCCCCAAAATTATAGAAAAATAAGCAACCAAATCTTGTGTGCAGGTCCAAGATAGTCCTGGCACCCTCCTGACTGCACCCCCAGGAGTGGTACCTGAAGGGAGCAGGAATGAAGATTCTCTGAGGTTAGGGAGGAGTAAGGACCCCTAAGTTCTACCTGGAAGTTTTTATCCCCAGCCTGGCCCCAAAGGGAACAAATGCATATCCACATTCTTTGACAGTGAATGTTGAACGTGGCTCTTTTTTTCCCATAGATTTATTTTATTTATTTGAAAGGCAGAGTTACAGAGAGAGGGAGAGAGAGAGAGAGAGAGAGAGAGAGAGAGAGAGGTAGAGACAGAGAGAGGTCTTCCATCTGCTGGTTCACTCCCCAGATGGCCACAACTGCCAGAGCTGCGCCAATCCAAAGCCAGGATCCAGGAGCTTCTTCTGGGTCTCCCATGTGGGTGCAGGGACCCAAGCACTTGGGCCATCTTCTGCTGCTTTCCCAAGCACTTTAGCAGGGAGCTGGATCAGAAGTGGAGCAGCTGGGACTCAAACCAGTGCCCACGTGGGAGGCCGACACTGCAGGCGGTGGCTCCACCCACTGTGCCACAGTGCAGGCCCCAACAGAGGTTCTTGACTTGCATCCCATGGATGCGTTTGGCACCGGGAGGTCTAAGCAAGGAAGGAAGAAGGCGGGGCACACACCTGGGCCAGCTGCGGGAAGAAGCAGGCCTGTCACCCTGTGCTGTGGTTTCAGGTGATCTGCAGTCTGAATTCTTCTGTCTTATATATATATATATATTTTTTTTTTTTCTTTTTCTTTTTTAGCATGTCCTTGAAAGGCAGAGAGAGAAAGAGAGAGAGAGATTTTCCATCTGCTGGTTTATTCCCCAGATGGCTACAACAGCCAGGCTGAAGCCAGGAGCCTGGAATCCTGTCCAGGTCTCCCACCTGGGCTGCAGGGCCATCATCTGCTGTCTCCCAGGTGCATTAGCAGGGACCTGGATGGAAGCTGAGGAACAGGGACTCAAACTGGCACCAGGCTATGGGATGCAGGCATCCTAAGCAGCGGCCTAGCCCACTGTGCCACAACACCTGCCCCCACGTGTTCTTTTAAAAGGTCCAAACCCAGGGTCGTGCCCTGAGCGTTTCTGTGTTCCTGTCCTGCTCACAGAGGGCAGCTGGCAAAGTGGGGAAGAGCAAGGGCAGCAGCAGCCGTGACCTTTCCTCTGGTTTCTGCTGGACACACAAGGCCAGAACTGCTTCCTCCTGTGGCTGACCAGAAACCACTCTGCTGCCGGAGCTCGGGTGCAAACCGGCTGTGGCTGCCTGAGCCGGGCTGCTCAGGGACGGCCTCTTGGGCCCTGGCCCTAGCAGCCCCTTCTGCCTGGGCGGAAACAAAGACCAGAACCAGACTCGGAGCCAAGCCGCCAGCTGGCCACCGTCTGGGAAGGTGGTGCAGACTTTACCGGCCGAGTCCCTCCCAGGAAGAGTGGTCGGAACCTCTTAGACTCAGAGCCGGGCAGGGCAGGGTGCCCGGCCTGGGTCCTTGGGCCCGCAGTCAGTCCCAGCTCCAAGCCCCTGGCAGGAACATCCGGGGCACCTACCTGGGAGCTCCCTCTCAGCTCTAGGCTCCGTAGGGAGTGTGCTGCTGGCAATGAAATTGTATCCTCCTCAATTTAAGTTACAACTTCAGAGTGTTCTGTCTGAAAGGCAGAGTGACAGAGGGAGAGGGAGAGACAGAGGTCTTCCACCTGCTGGTTCACTCCCCAAATGGCCTCAATGATTGGGTCGAGGCCAGGCTGAAGCTAAGAGCCTGGAATTCCATCTGGGTCTCCTGTGTGGGTGCAGGGGCCAAGCACTTGGGCCATCTTCTGCTGATTTCCTAGGAACATTAGCAGGGAGCTGGATCTGAAGTGGAGTAGCTGGGACTTGGACTGGCACTTGTATGGGATGCCAGTGTCGCAGGTGTGGCATAACCTGCTGCACCATGATGCTGGCCCCAAGTTTTGACTTTTTGAAAAATTTTTTTCTTTTTGTATATTTTTTAAAGACTTATGTATTTGGAAGTCAGAGTTACAGAGAGAGAGAGAGAGAGACATCCATCCACTGGTTCACTCCCCAAATGGCTGCCATGGTTAGAGCTGAGCCAGACGGAAGCCAGGAACCAGGAGCTTTGTCTGGGTCTCCTACGTGGGTGCAGGGGCCCAAGCACTTGGGGCATCTCCTGCTGCTTTCCCAGGTGCATTAGGAGGGAGCTGGGTTGGAAGTGGAGCAGCGGGGACTTGAGCCAGTGCCCACATTGGATGCTGGCATTTCAGGTGGTGGCTTTACCCGCTATGCCACAGCACCGGCCCCTCGAGTTTTGTCTGAACTCCTGGATGACACGCAGGTGTGAGCTCCCTGCTTCCCGAGTCCCGTGTGCCCTGCCCTGCTGCAGTGGGCTGATGCTGGAAGCCCGCCCCTGACTGGGGTGGGGTGCGGGCATCTCCTTTCCTTGGGGGGCGGGACAGAGGGCAGCAGCATTTCATGGAGGCCTCTAACTCCATCTTCTACTGCCCAGAGAGGGAGCGGAGGCCCAGCCAGGTGAAGTGACTCGTGTGTGTCACCTCTGCTGTCGGGGCTCCCATCCTGTTGACCTGGACTCAGCTGGGCTTCCAGGGGCCTTCAGGGCAGCAGGAGAGTCACCTGCCAGTCTCCCTGGGGCAGGGCAGGGTAGGAGAAGGGGGGAGCTCTGAGTAAGGACCAGGGCTTGTCTGTGGGGCCAGGAGCAGCAGGACTCATCCCCACCCCCAGCAGTGATGTCATGCCACTCTGCATTAATTAACTTAGTTAATATTTGAATAGCATGTTTGTCATATGCATCATCTCAGCTCATCTTCACAGCGCCACCCCTGCGTCTACGTCTCTAGGGTTGCTGCGGGTGGCCCTGGTGCCGTTAGTTCTGGACCCAAACTGGTTAGGGGTTGAGCCAAGGTCTTCTGTAGACCAAGGAAGCCTGCGTGACGGAGGGCCCGGCCTCTGCGGCTTGGCCAGCCCCCTCTCAGCCTGCACACAGGACAGCCTGGCGGACTGATAGAGGCCGAGGGTCTGAACCGCCGGGCACCTGCTAACCGCTGGGTCAGTGCACAGAGTGTCGCTGGACTCGGGAGTTAGCGGCCATTCCTGGCAGGGCCATAGGCAGGTGAAGCCATTCCAGGCTGTGTTGAAAGGCCCAGGTTTGAGCTCCTCTGGCCCTGCCGAGTCAGCATTGCCTTGTCCCTGGTGAAGGGCGGGGTGCCCGGGCGACTGTGCTTAGATTGTGATGCCCTGCCCTGGTGCTCTGGACCCCATCGCCCGGTCTCCCAGGGGCTCGCTCTTTGGAGTGTGCTCGTGGAACTGGCTGTGGCCCCTGGACCTTCTGCGTAGGTGCAGAGTGAAGTCGAGCGAAAACTCCGTTGTATGCCCCGGGCCGCCCACGCCGTCAGGGCACCGTTGTTCCCGGAGCTGACCACAGGGTGTCGCTGCCGTGTCCCCGTGTGTGGCAGGAAAGGAGTGAGGGGCTATGCACGAGAGGTACGGTGGCCCACCCAGGAACTGGGGACTTCAGGTTCCAGTTTGAGTACCAGGAGGGCTGGGGGAGAGTTGAGTCTGCTTGCAGCTGGGGTGGGGCGGAGGCTTGGCCCTGGGGCGCCCCAACCTGCCTGGCCGGGGCTGCAAGGTTCCCAGGCCCCTCCCCTTGTACCAGGCGTCCAGGGCCCTGGCTGGCCGATCCCATCCAGAGCGCTGAGCCGCAGCCTGCCAGCTGGCAGAGCCTCCTCCTCCAGGCTGTTCTGTGGGCTTCAGATTTCTCCCTGCCTCCCTCTCTCCCGCACTGACCTTGCGGCTTTCGCTTCCCTCCGGGCAGGGGCAGCTGCCAGTTGAGAAAGCAGTGTTTGCAGGGCCGAGGGCAGGCATTGGGGAGCACAGGAGGGTGGAAGGTTCCGGTGCTGGGTGACTGGGGTGCGTGTGAGTATGGGGGGTGCGTGCGAGTGCTCCCTCGGTCCCCCAGTTAAAGCTCCAGCCACGGAGATCTCAGGTGTCCGTGGACATTGCCCCAAACACTGCTGTTGGGCCCGCGTGCAATTTGGCAAAGGGAGAGGTGTGAGGAGGGGGCTGATGGCAGAGGCAAGGGGCAGATTTGGTCGCCCCTGGGGGATGGTGGGAGGGGAAGCTGGCTGGTCCCACAGGGCCCTAAGTTCGGTTGTCCCTTCAACCCCCACCCCATCTGTTTTTAGCTGGCATGTGTGTATGCTGACCCCGCCAGCTTAGCTCCCCTGCACCCCTGCGGCCCCAGGCTGGGCCCCGCTGCTGCAGACCTTGCCGCTGGCCAGGATCCCTTCCCTCCAAGTTTGGGCCTCCGTGGGAAACTGGAGGCCTGAACAGCCATGGGAGAAGAATTTAGCACTGTGATCCCCCAACCCCAGTCAGGGCAGAAGGCTGGAAAAATGATATCCTGGTGTGCCTGTGACCCACCCCAGGCCTCCTGCCGCTCCAACACACCGTCTGCTTCCGATTAAGCTGAAAACCAGCCTCGATGGGCAGCATACCTTGGGGGAGGTCATGGCAGGCATCGGTGTGTGGTCCGCCCGGGAGCCACGGAGCCCGAGGTCAGTCCTAGGCACCCCCACCCCCCTCTTGCTGCGGGACCTTCCTCTCCCGGGGCCTCAACTTTTCCATCTGTAGTAGGGCGGCGGGTTCCTTCAGGATTCTTGTCTGTATTCAGTGTGGTCTGATGCCCAAGAGGACTTATTGCAGCACTCGGCACGTGCCGGCGTTAAGTGCTTTGCTGCTGGGGAATCAGAGCTACCACACACGGGGCTTCCTGGGCGTGGGGTACAGTTATAAACACGAACCCCTTTTTATCATCATTGCACCCTCTGATGTCAGTGCCATCACCCCCATATCAGATAGGGAAGCCGAGGAAGAACAAGGTTGAATAACTCCAGTTATCCAAGGGTGGGGCTGGGGTTGGGACCTCAGGTGCAGAGCTGAGGTTTGTAGTCACCACGCAGTTATCGGTCACTTTGTGCTCAGCACCTGGCAGATATGGGGGAGGCAGAGTGAGAGGGGAGAGCGGGTGGTTGCAGCCCCCTGTGGTTCTGGCCAGCGTTCCTGGGCCCTGCTGATCTGGGCTTGTGTACTCACAGGTGAGACCGGCCTTCATGGTAGTGGGCAGCTCCAGTCCCAGCCCAGGGCCTCCCTGTGGCTTGTGCCACCAGCGGGTGGTCTGAGGCTTCCCCAGGCACAGCAGGGCAGGCTGCTTGCCCACCTGCATCCCTGCCCAGCAGGGAGGGGAGCTACTGCAGCATTGTCCTGAGACGCGTCTGACCATTTCTTGCCAGGCACAAAGTGTTGGGTGCACTGGGCCCGTTTCCCCAGGACAACCTCTCAACCATGTCTGCGCCTTCCTCACTCCTTGTCTGCCTCTCCCGTGTACCTAGGTGCCCAGGCGTTTGGGCAATGCTCACCGTGACGATGTGTGTGGCCTTTCTGGGCTGCCTGCAGGCCCAGGAGCTCCAGGGCCACGTCTCCGTGATCCTGCTGGGAGCCACCGGGGACCTGGCCAAGAAGTACCTGTGGCAGGGGCTGTTCCAGCTGTTCCTGGATGAAGCAGGAAAGGGCCACAGTTTCAGCTTCCATGGAGCTGCTCTGACGGCCCCCAAGCAGGGCCAGGAGCTCATGGCCAAGGCCCTGGAATCCCTGTCCTGTCCCAAGGACATGGCACCCAGCCGCTGTGCAGAACTCCGGGCCCAGTTCCTGCGGCTGAGCCGGTACCACCAGCTGAAGACGGCAGAGGACTATCAGGCCCTGGGCAGGGACATCGAGGTGCAGGTGCAGCAGGAGGGCCTCCGGGAGGCTGGCAGGATGTTCTACTTCTCCGTGCCACCCTTTGCCTACGCAGACATCGCCCGCAACATCAACAGCAGCTGTCGGCCGGGCCCAGGTGCCTGGCTGCGCGTTGTCCTGGAGAAACCCTTTGGCCATGACCACCTGTCAGCCCAGCAGTTGGCCACTGAACTTGGGAGCTTTTTCCAAGAGGAGGAGATGTACCGGGTGGACCATTACCTGGGCAAGCAGGTGAGCCTGAGCTCGGACCACCCCACTCATTGGGGAACTGAGCCCCCTGTCTCCCTGCAGGGGAACAGGAGGGGAGGGGGCCGTGGAGTGGTGAGCAGTAGGCAGAGCTGCTGGGCCTCGTCCGTGTGTCCAGCCTCGTCTGTCCTCTTTGTGTCTCAGTCCCCTTTGCCTCCCCCCGGGCTCTGGCTCTGATTTCTCTGTAGTGCCCAGCACCCACGGCAGAGGTGGCCCAGGGGCTGTGATGTCTGGGCCTGGCTCCCCATTGGGGGTGTATGGGACGTAGAATCTGCCTTCTTGTCCTGCCTCTATCTGCTTTTTTAGGAACTCTTTCCTTGCTGAGTTCTGTTTGGAGCCAGACGCCTGGGGACAAGATCTACACACCGAATAGGGAGCCCCACGCCGGCATCTCAGCCAGGCCCTGGGGCAGGAGCTAGGGCTGACCTCCTGGGGTCAGCGGGCCACACTGCCCGGGCCTCAGACGCTGTGAGGTGCCTTGGTGCTGGTTGTTACTGTGGCCTGTAACACCGGCCATGGGTTACCACCAGCTGTGGGTTGGGCTTGGGTGACTCTGGGGTCAGACGTCACTCTCCTTCCAAGCCCCAATAGTAGCCCCCAGTACTCAGGACAGTCCTTGCTGGGCGTGAGAGGGACTCTCACTTGTTGATGGCAAAATGAGAACAATGCCAATCCTGTTTAATTAGAAGCTTTCCTTCATACAATTCTGGATTTTGTTGTTGTTTTAATATTTATTTAAAAGACAGAGTTACAAAGAGAGAGAGAGAGAGAGAGAGATCTTCCATCCTCTGGTTCACTCCCCAAATGGCTGCAATAGCCAGGGCTGGGCCAGGCTGAAGCCAGGAGCCAGGAGCCCCCTCCAGGTCTTCCACATGGGCTGCAGGGGCTCAAGTACTTGGGCCAACTTCCACTGCTTTCCCAGGCTCATCAGTAGGGAGCTGGATTGGAAGTGGAACAGCTGGGACTTGAATTGGCAGTCATATAGATGGGATGCTGACGTCGCAGGCTGCAGCTTAACCTGCTGCACCACTACGCCAGCCCCAGTTCTGGTGTTAAAATACCGTGTTATTGGGGCCGGTACTGTGGTATAGTGGGTTAAGCCTACAGTGCTGGCATCCCATATTGGCGCCGGTTCAAGACCTGGCTACTCTTCTTCTGATCCAGCTCTTTGCTATGGCCTGGGAAAGCAGCAGAAGATGTCCCAAATCCTTGGGCCCCTGCACCCATGTGGGAGACCCGGAAGAAGCTTCTGGCTCCTGGCTTCAGATCAGCACAGCTCTGACTATTACAGCCAATTGGGGAGTGAGCTAGTGGATGGTAGACCTCTCTCTCTCTGCTTCTCCTTCTCTCTCTGTGTAACTCTGACTTTCAAATAAATAAATAAATATTTTTAAAAAATACCATGTTATTGAAAGTTGAAAGTAGAAGAAGGATAATTTTAGATTTCTTTCTTAGCAAAATACAAAGCTGGTAACCCTGTGGGAGTCACTTAGAAGTTTCTGGAGTCTCTCTGGGCTATTGAAACTGAAGTCCAGAGAGGGCATTGTGTTCACCACTCCGGGAGCTCCCTTGGGAGCGAGCGGGCACGGAGGGGGCCACAGCTCTGGCTCCTGCCTTACCACGCCTCCTCCCTGACAGGCTGTGGCTCAGATCCTGCCCTTCCGGGACCAGAACCGCCGGGCCTTGGACAGCCTCTGGAACCGGCACCACGTGGAGCGGGTGGAGATCATCATGAAAGAGACAGTGGACGCGGAAGGTGCGTGCATGGTCCCAGCTCCGGGTCCGCTCTGTGGCCGGGCGGTGGCCCCGTGGGGCTGGAGTCTCCACTGGGCCTCAGCACCCCAGCCGTGTTGCTCAGAGGGGAGTTCCCTGCTGGGGTCTGGACCAGGCTAACCTGGGGGGCCACGGCCACCCATGTGGTCCAGTGAAACAAAGGTGGTGCAGAGCTTCAGTGTTGGGCCCACCGCTGCTGACCCCCTGTGGGGTGAGCGAGCCCTGTGCGTGCCGACTGCGACGTCCACCCTGCCTTGAGCACCAGCTGTATACACTTTCACACGGGTTCTTCCCAGCGATGACACAAGCCAGCCCTCACTGCGTGCTTGGCCCCCAGCAGCCACACAGGGCGAGGCTGTCCTTTGCTGCCCCATGAGGCTTGGGGATGTGCCCTCCGTCACCTGGCAGGAAGTGATGGGGCCTGGGCCTGGCGTTCGCGTCCAGCTCAGCCCCGAGACTGCCGTCTGCAGTTGCAGGGGGCATCCCGGAAGCCACCGCCCCTACCCCGGTCCTGCGGTGTGCAGCTGGCCACAGGGCAGAGTCCCTGTTCTTTTCCCCCTGGTTCCCCTCCGGCTTTCTCTCTGCCCCTCGCAATGCCTGCTGGCAGCTCTGGGCGGAGCTGCAGGGCTGCAGGGAGGTGAGGCCCAGCCTCTGCCCCCAACCCTATACCGCACAGATCTGTGGCAGGGTGGGGTGGGAGTGAGACCAGCGCCCTGTGATGCTGGGTTAGATTCCAGAATAGGGGTGCAGCTGGTGGTGCTGGGGAGGCCGGGAGGCCGGAAGGCCAGGCCTTGACATCGCCACACCCCAAGGAAGCATTAGACCTCTCCCCTCTGCCACCCACGCCAGCAAGGGGACCCACCCCTGCAGCAAGCTTCATGGGCCTCGGGACCCTCCCCCAGCCCCTCCCCTAGTCCCTTCCTAGGGGGACCATGGGTGTTCTGTGCCTGCGTCTGAGCAAGTGCTGGCCCTGTCCTGGCTTCCCTGCAGAGATGAGCTGCTGACCTGGTGCTGAGAGCAGAGAGCAGACAGGAGGTGCCTCCTCCTGGCAGGGCTGGGAGACACCTTTCTCCTCCTCCGTCTTCCTGGCAGCTCCTTCCTGTGCCCACCTGGGCTGGGGAAGAGCTGTGATGTTGGGGTTTGCAGCTGGGCTGGGCTCCCTCCTGCCTGCCTTCTTGGTACTGCATGTCGTTTGTGGGTTCCTCGCGGGGTCCCCGAGCAGCCAGGGGCTAGGCAGCCTGCAGGCCTGATTACCCTAGCAAAGGCCCCTTCGGATTTTGGAGAAAGGAAAACAAGACAAGGCGGAAGCAGTTTGGGCAGGTCAGTGTTGCTAGGGCAAGTTCAAGTCTGAGGCTGGGAGGAGCTTGGATTTGAACCACAACAGGACGGCCTGTGCTGGCTGGCCTCGGGGTCCCAGGGGCACAGGCCCTGGGGCTCTGTCTTCAGGCTGCTCCGCGAAACCAGAGAATGGCCAGCTTTGCCTGCACCGTGTGGTTCCCCGAGTGAAGTGTCTCCCACTTGGCTGGGTGTGGCGCCTTCAGCCCAGAGTGGGACAGGTGATCCTACCCAGTGGGGCTTGCAGTCAGCAAGGGTGTGACCAGGCAGCACTGGCTCAGCTCTTGTCCCTGCAGAGGTGGCCAGCATGCCTGCAGCTGTCCTGGGCTTTGTGTCTCCTGCTCGGCCTCTTTATCTGCGAGCTGCATGCAGGCCCAGCACAGCCAGAAACGGCTGGAGGACCACCAGCTGCTGGACCACGCCCACAGGGCGCGTGAATGACACCGTGAGCTCCCCTCCGCCCCCGGCCCCGTGCATGGGTGTGCTGGAAGGACGGCTCTGTCTGCATCCCACGCAAGCCACCTGGTGCGGCTCTGGGGGCTGAGCACGCGGCTCTGGGGGCTGAGCATGGCTCACACAGCCCCCGCTGGGCTCACTTTGGAGCCGGTCCCTCAGTGGCCCCTTGCGGACCCCAGCTCAGTATGAGGAGAGGGGTCAGGAGCTGTGGCCTGCAGCCCCTGCCTCCCGCCATGTCCAGGAGGCCTGTGCCCAGCCCCTGGGTGGGGAGGAGTGGGAAGCAGTGAGGAGGCAAGATGACCCTTCTGCCGGAGTTTGGTGGACCTGGGAGGCAGGAGCTGCTGCGGTGGCCTCGGTGGGGGCCAAATGTTTCCAAGGCAGGGTCCTGCGCCTCGCTGTTGCATGTTGGGCCGGAAGAGGAAGCACAGGCCATCCTCCTACCATTGGCCCCAGCCGTAGCTTCACCTGGCCCATCAGGAGCCGCCCAGGGGTAAGGGGCTGGCCCTCGAGGCAGCCTGGCCTTCACTCTGCATGCTGGGAGCTTTCTTGGTCCAGAGCTGCTGCAGGCTCTGGGAGGGAGGCTTCTGAGCTGAGGGTCACCACCCCCACCCCACCCCAACATCCATTCCCCAGCGAATGGGGTTTTTAGCTGCAGCTTCTGGCCCAGCAGCGTTTGCCGCAGTCGGGGCTGTGCACTGGCGCGAGGGGCAGAGAGGAGTAAAGGAAGTCTCTAACCCTCAGCCAGTCCCAGAGCCCAGCTCCCTCCCAGCCTGACCTGGGCTGCTCCTCCCCGGAGGCCTGGCCCCTGAGAAACCCCGATGCCCTTGGTCCCCGGCCAGGGTCCCCTGTGCAGCAGCAGGGCCATGGAAGGATTGACCTTGGCCTGATCATGCTGCGACTGTGTGGTGGTGACCGCTGGCTGGCCCTCATCACAGCCTTGGGAGAGGCTCGCTGTCGGTCTGCCTGGCCGTCTGGGTACCCGGCTGTCTGCTCGGGTCTCCTCTTCTTCCAGGAGGGCAGGGATCTCAGCCCGGCTAACTGGCTCAGCAGAACCCAGGCTTCTCACCTCTGTGCTCTGTGGCCTCTGCGTCTGGCGGGCCTGTAGCAGGTGGCCTTTGGCTGTGATGTGTTCAGGGGCCGCTGCCCCATGTCCCCCTGACAGAAGGCTGCTTTTGGCAGAGAAGGAGGGGGCTTCTGAGGCTGTCCCAGCTGTGGGGGTCTGGCTGGTGACAGTGGAAAGAGGAGTGTGCTGCAGTTCCCCTCTTTGAGCTGGGGTGACGGCTCAGGGCCTCTCACGGAGGAGAGATGGCAGCCAGGGCCTCTCCGGTGCGTGGCCACTGTCCCACCTTCCGGCCGGTGCACCAGCGGGGCTGCAGCGTGCTCTGCGGGCCCAGTTCCCCTGGCCGGCCCATCTGCGGCGCCGGCTGCCAGGAGAGCTCAGGGCAGAGAGGGTGCTGGCCGGCCGGCAGGCCCGCTGTCTCCTTGGCCCTCACCTCTCTTTATTTTTAGTGATCCAAGGAGGGATTGGGCAGGACTGTAGCTGGCTTCCAGTTGTCTTCCTTTTCTCTTAGTAAAAAAAAAAAAAGTGCCTAAAGCAGGGGCGGGAGGGGGTCTCTGGGTGTGGGGGGGGTCTCTGCTCCCACCTCTGACTCTGAGGTCCTCTGCACAGCCCCTGCGCGATGCTGGCAGCCCTGGTACCTCTCTCTGGGGGCGGTTTGAAGGTCTGAATCAGATAATGTACACGGAGGCACTTAACAAATGGATATCTTGTTCTCCTTCCAAGTTCGCAAGGAGAGGAAGCTGTGTGTTCCCGCAGTGCCGCCAGGCTCCGCGGCTTCTCTTGGGTTCTTATGGAAAGACCAGGGCTAGGTTTGTGAAAGCCTTGCACAGCCAGTCTTCCCTGACTCTGCCCTCTCCCCCTGCCTCCGTCGCTCTTTCACACTGAGATCTCCATATGCTGACAGAGTGCGTGCGACATAGCTCCACGTTTCTGTCTGTGTTCAGCTCTGTTTATACTACAGACCAAGTGGTGTGCAGTCTCTTATTGGGTGTTTGGGTTGTTTCCTGTTTTTGGTATTCTGAATAGCACCTTGTGAGTTTTGTAAGAAATTGAAATAGATTTCACATACCATAGAATTCACTCCTTTTTAAAGACAAGATTTATTTGGGGCCAGCACTGTGGTGTAGTGGGTAAAGCCGTCATCTGCAGTGCTGGCATCCCATATGGGTGCCGGTTCCAGTCCCGGCTGCTCCTCTTCTGATCCAGCTCTCTGCTATGGCCTGGGAAAGCAGTAGAAGATGGCCCAGGTCCTTGGGCCCCTGCATCCATGTGGGTAACCCAGAAGAAGCTCCTGGCTCCTGACTTTGGATCGGTACAGCTCCAGCCATTGCAGCCATTTGGGGAGTGAACCAGTGGGTAGAAGACCTCTCTCTCTGCTTCTGCCTCTGCCTCTCTGAAACTATGCCTTTCAAATAAATTAATTTAAAAAAACCCAAGATTTATTTCTTTAAAAAGCAGAATGACAGAAAAAGAGAGAGAACAGTGGGAAAGATGTTCCTTTTAACAAAAACAAGATTTGTTTATTTGAGAAGCAGAATGGCAGAGGGAGATAGAGACAGGGAGGGGTGGAGAGGTAAAGAGAAATAAAGATCTTCCATCTGCTGGTTCACTCCCTAAATGGTAACAACAGCTAGATCTGGGCTGGGCGAAAGCCAGGAGCCTGGAATGCCAACCATGGTAGAATGCCACATGGGTATTTGGGCCATCTGCTGTCTTCCCAGGCAAATTAGCAGGGAGCTGGATTGGAAGCAGAGCAGCTGGGACTCGAAATGGTACTGATATGGGATGCCGGCATTGCCAGTAGTGGCTTAGCCCACTGGGCCACAATACTGGCACCAGAATTCACCCCTTTAAAGTACATGATTCCGTGACTTTCAGTATATAACGTGCATATATATTTCAGTATATAATGTGCAAGTGCTCTGATTCTAGAACATTTATGGGCATTAAAAACAAGTTTTCCCTGTAAGTGCATTCCCACAGTAGAATTCCTGGGCGTGGGCTAAGACATACTTTGTGGCTGTCACTCGTGCTCATCAGACTGAGTAGCAGGTCCAAGGGCCAAGCAGTGGCCTCCTCTGCTGGTATCCCGGGGCCTCTGGCCAGCTCTGGACCAACACAGCTGACAGCCAGTTCCTGGGGCTCTCTGCCCTTGTTTAATTTCCCCGTTCCTTCTGACCCTTTTACTTACGGACGGGTTTGAATCCTCAACTCTGAACCTAGGAAAGGATCCCAGTGTCGGTCGTTCTTAGGAAGAATCCGTCCACAGTAACTGACAGCAGCCAACGCAGGACTGGCCCCTGACTGGCAGTTCTCGTTCATGTGGGCTCCTCCCCCATGGCGTGGGCCGTGCACCTGCTACCTGTGCTTAGCCCCTGAGAAGACAGTGCTCTGAGAATACAAGCAGAGCCCACACACCCGCAGGTTGTGTTCAGCATGGGCAGGTGCACCCCTTGTGGCTGGAAATGAGGGAATACAGGAAGCTCTTTTTCACCCAGCAGGCGGTAAACCCTTAGAAGGCTTTCTCCCGAGAACCGAGAGAGGATAAAAATAGAAAAAGGGCCACTTAGGGATTTGCTAAATTAATGAACAGTGCTGAGCCGAGGGCTTTTAAGGACTGTGTTGTGTTCTCCCCACGAAAACGTCATCTGTTCTTAAAGCGTCAACCCTCTTCTTCATCCTGGACTCCATGGCAATCGGCCGAGGCTCAGAAACACGGCTTTGCGCGTTTGAACACCTCTGAAGTTGACGTTGCCATTCGACGGGGTGACACGGTGGTGTCGGCAGCCCATTCCTTCCTTGGCGGTTATAAAATAACGGTGCCACGGCCATCCGGGCCTTTCTCCTCCCCAGCCTTCATCGTCTGCCGCGGCCCTGGTCTCGTCCCTGCAGCTGCGTTTTGGATGGGGTCCCCGGTGTCGCGCCATCACCCCCGACCCTGTGCATTTAGAACGAAAACTGCCCTGTGCTTTGTCAGGAAGTGCGGAGCTGCTGTTCTCTGAACAATGGCAGTGGCAGCCAGGGCTCATCCGTGCTTCCTGCATGCCGGGCACTCTACTTAGAGCTGAGAGGCAGAAAGGGAGACATCTCACGTGCACTGGGTCACTCGCCAGATGACTGCGACAGCTGGGGCAAGGCTGGGCCCGGCAGAAGCCAGGAGCCAGAAGTTCAGTCTGGGGCCCCCAGCGGGTGGGCGGGCGGCAGGGAACCAGCGGAGTCCTCGCTGCTGCCTTCCAGGCCACGCCTTAGCAGAGAGCTGGAGTGAGAGGGGGGCCAGGACCTGAACCCAGGCACTCTGATTGGGATGCAAATGCCTGCCTCCTTCCCCCACCTCCAACCCCCCCCCCCTTCAGCCCTGTGACTTCAGACAGGAGAGCCAGTGTTTAAACCATGGTTCCAGGGCTGCCATTGTGGCGTAGTGGGTAAAACCGCCACCTGCAGTGCCAGCACCCCATATGGGCACAGGTTCAAGTCCCAGCTGCTCCATTTCCGATCCAGCTCTCTGCTAATGGATCTGGAAAAAGCAGTAGAGGATGGCACGAGTGCTTGGGCCCTTGCACCCATGTGGGAGACCTGGAAGAAGCTCCAGGCTCCTGGCTTCCACCTGGCCCAGCCCTGGCCACTGTGGCCACCTGGGGAGTGAACCAGCAAATGGAAGATCTGTGTGTGTGTGTGTGTGTGTGTGAGTATGAGAGACCCCCTCTATATCTGTAACTCTTTCAAGTCAATAAACAAATCTTAAAAAACCAAGACAACAGCCAGTGGCTGCAGGGGCCATGCTCTGGACCCCAACTCTGCACCACCTTCCAGATCCAGCTGGGACCAGGGAGTTGGTGTCCTCTGACTGGATAATGGCTTTGCAGTTACCCTGGCCTGTAGCAAACATTTGGGGAATGACCAGCAGATGGAAGACCTCTCTCTCGTGGACTGCAGGTGCACTGGTCTGTGGCCGGGCCTGCGTGTTCATCTGCAAGGTTTCACTTCCTGCTCCAAAACAGTTTCTTCAATTATTTTAAAGAGAGAAGGTGAGAAGCTGACTTTTTTTTAATGTTTATTTATTTTCATTTTATTAGAAAGGCAGGGGGGGGGGGCGGGCGCTGTGGCTTAGTGGGTAAAGCCGCCGCCTGCAGCGCTGGCATCCCATATGGGCGCCGGTTGGAGTCCCAGCTGCTCCACTTCCGATCCAGCTCTCTGCTGTGGCCTGAGAAAGCAGTGGACGATGGCCCAAGTCCTTGGACCCCTGTACCCGCATGGGAAACCCGGAGGAAGCTCCTGGCTCCTGGCTTCGGATCAGTCCAGCTCTGCCATTGCAGCCATGTAGGGAGTGAACCAGCGGATGGAAGACCTCTCTGTCTGCCTCTGCCTCTCTGTAGCTCTGTCTTTCAAATAAATAAATAAATAAATAAATATTTTTTCAAAAAAAGAGAGAAAGAGATCTATCTGCGGGTTCACTTGCCAAATGCAGCAACAGCGGGGGCTGGGCCGGGGCCAAAGCCAGGAGCAGGAGCTCGAGGTCCCCCGCCCCGTGGGTGGTCGGAATGCGATCACTCGATCTCCCAGGAGTCTGCGTCAGCAGGAGTCAGGGTCAGGACCAGCACTGACCCTCCCAGGGGACTAGGGCATTGTCACTGCCAGGCCAAAGGCCCTCCCCTGACCCCGCCGTGGCTCTTCGGATCCTCAGAATCACAAACCGGCCGCTTCTGCCGGCCGTCGTCACTGGAACCCCGTGTGGAGGCCTCTGTGTCTGGCTCCTGCTGCTGCTCCCCAGCTAGGATGGGTCCCGGGCAGAGGCAGCCCCCACACGTTTCTTTGAGACACGTGGCATTTTCAAAAATTGGAGTCATTTGTGCATATCAAAAATCACAAAATCAGGGGCCGGCGTTGTGGCATGGCCGGCAAAGCCACTGTCTGCATAGCCGGCATCCCATATGGGCACCTGTTTGTGTCCCGGCTGCTCCACCTCCAATCCAGCTCCCTGCTAATGGCCTGGGAAAGCAGCAGAGGATGGCCCAAGTGCATGGGCCCCTGCACCCATGCTGGAGACCTGGAAGAAGCTCCTGGTTTTGGCCATTTGGGGAGTGAACCAGCAGATGGAAGACCTCTCTCGCTCTGTCTCTCCTTCTCTCTCTGTGAAGAGTCGCATAAGTAAATAACATTACTTATCAGATAATTTATTTACTTGTCAAATAAGAAAATAACAAATAACTCTTTTTTTTTTTTTGACAGGCAGAGTGGATAGTGAGAGAGACAGAGAGAAAGGTCTTCCTTTTTGCCGTTGGTTCACCCTCCAATGGCTGCTGCGGCCGGCGCATCTCGCTGATCCGAAGCCAGGAGCCAGGTGCTTATCCTGGTCTCCCATGGGGTGCAGGGCCCAAGCACTTGGGCCATCCTCCACTGCACTCCCGGGCCACAGCAGAGAGCTGGCCTGGAAGAGGGGCAACCGGGATAGAATCCGGCGCCCCGACCGGGACTAGAACCCGGTGTGCCGGCGCCACAAGGCGGAGGATTAGCCTGTTGAGCCACGGCGCCAGCCAGAAAATAACTCTTTAAGAAATAAAATAAAAGCCACTAGATGAGACTTCATCCAAACGTTTCCACTTTCCAAAAGCACTGGGAGAATTGATCACATGAGGCATGAGCTGGCTACGACTGAGGCATTAACCGCCCCCACCCCGACAACCTCCATTCTCCCAGGGACACAAGCCCACCCCTCCCTTGCACATTTTCCCTGGCCCAGCAGGCACTGGGGGCCCTAACCTTTGACCTAGGCCCCTCTTTGCAGGGCCCGCTCAGCCCCCACCTCCCCCGTTCGTATTGGTGCTCGTGCAGGTCGGCCTCGCACCTGCCATGCAACGGAGGATGAGGAGTGGGTGGTGAGAGTCACTGGCTCTGGGCCCCACTGTCAGGTTGGAGCTTTTCGTTGCCTTCTGTCCCGGCTCGGCGACCCTGGGTAAGTTGCCTCACCTCTCTGAATCTCACTGGGGTGACCATGGGATCTCTGTTGTTAACGTGAGGCACAAGCGGACTAAAATACACACCTATTATCGCTGTCTTTTTCTTGATTGTCAGCAGCGCTGTGAGAACTCTGAAGACCAGAGCTGTATGGGCTGGGGGCTCAGCGGCTGCTTTCTCGGCGGGGGCTGCTTCTGCTGGGCTGGGCTGTCTGGCACACTGGGGTGTAGTGTCCCTGGCCGGAGCTGCGCCTTCAAGCTCTGGCTGAGGACCAAGCAGGCACCCTGCTGGCCCTGGGGGCCAGGGCCCAGTGCTGCGTGCAGGCTGCGTTTCTTGCCTCCAACACGGGTGCTGCCATGGGAGTGGGAGGGGTGTACTGGGCTGCGTTCAGGGCAGGGAGTTTCACAAGCCGTGGCCTGCCTGGGCTGGCCTGGGAGAGCATGCAGAAGCCTGAGCACAGCAGGTGCCAAGGACTCAAAGGCAGCTAAAGCAGTGTGCTGGGCCTGCAGGTCTACAGTGGGATCTGCTGCTGCTGCTGCTGCTGCTTTGTAAATATTCATTTATTTATTTGAAAGTCAGAGTTTCAGAGAGACAAAGAGAGACAGAGATCTTCCATCCATTGGTTCACTCTCCAGATGGCTGCAACAGCTGGGGCTGGGCCAGGCCAAAACCAGGAGCCAGGAGCTTCATCTGGGTCTCACACACGCGTGGCAGGGGTCCAAGCACCTGGGCCATCCTCCACTGCTTTCCCAGGCACATTAGCAGGAAGCTGTATTGAAAGAGGAGCAGCCAGGACACGACCAGGCACCCATATAGAATGCTGACATTGCAGGCTGTGGCTTTACCTGCTACACCACAATGCTGGCCTCCCAGGGATCCACTTCTCTCTGAATTAAATATTAACTAGACCCAGGTAAGAAAGAATGCTTACAGAATACACACGAGAGATGTAGAATGACCCAACAAGCACTGGTGCAGCTACCGACATGTTCATACAAGAACTTTATCATGTCTGCTGTAGTTTGCAAACATCTCCCAACTCCCGTGAGCTGGAAACACAGCCCCCAGATTTCTGCGTTGATGGGGTCTTGGGGTGGGACCTTGGGGCGGTCATTAGGACTAGATGAGGTCATAAGGCCTGGGCTCCCATGGTGACATCATGGCTTCAGAGGAACAGGAAGACAGACCTACGCTGGTGCACCTGCTCCGTCATGACGTGGGGTGCCACTTCCCACGCAAGGACGCAGCAGGAAGGCCCTCACCACGGGCTGGCCCCTTGGTGCTGGGCTTCCCAGAACCCAGGACTGTAGCAAAGCCAGCCTCTGTTCTTGACAAGTGACCCGCTCTGTGCGGTCCAGTTCCAGCAGCAGCAAGCGGACCAAGACGGTCTCCCGCCTGCCCCTCCCCAGCTCCATCCCAGTTCCTCTTCTTCAGTTCTAAATTTTGGGTGGATTATTCCCTTGCTTCTCTTTAGGCTTCTGTAAATCTCTGATTCCCAAAACAATCTACTGACTCCTTTTTTTTAAGGTTTATTTATTTTTACTTGAAAGTCACAGTTACAGAGAGAAGGAAAGGCAGAGAGAGAGAGAGAGAGAGAGAGAGAGAGAGAGAGAGATCTATCCGTCCTCTGGTTCACTCCCTAGTTGGCTGCAACGGCTGGAGCTGTGCTGATCTGAAGCCAGGAGCCAGGAATTCTTCCAGGTCTCCCACACAGGTGCAGGGTCCTAAGGACTTGGGCCATCTTCCACTGCTTTCCCAGGCCATAGCAGAGAGCTGGACTGGAAGTGGAGCAGCCGGGACTTAAAACGGCGCCCATATGGGATGCCTGCGCTGCAGGTGGTGGCTTTACCCACTACGCCACAGCGCTGTCCCCTGCTTCCTTTCAGAGAGGAGTCACGCACAGTGTCTACTTGTGGCTCCTGGTCTCCTGCTCCCTTCGTCCTGGCAATCTCTCCACAGCTGTCTCCTATTAACCAACTCTTTTCCTCTGTTTCTAATACATAAAACCCACCTGTTGAATTTCCTATTAAAATTTGAATTTGTTTTTATTTGAAAGGCATAGAGACAGAGAGGGGTCTTCTATCCCCTGGTCCACTCCTGCAAAGCCCACCGTGCTGGAGCTGGGTGAGGTTGAAGCCGGGAGCCAGGAGCTCCATCCAGGTCTCCCACGTGCGAGAGGGACCCAGCTGCTTGAGCCGTCACCACTGCCTCCCAGGGGGCACATTAGCAGGAAGCTGGAACTGGGGGCAGTGCCAGGACTGGCATCCAGGCCCTCTGATGTGAGATGCAGGCTTCCCAAGAAGCCACTTCACCACTGCCCCAGCACCTGCCCCGTGCATCGCATTTCTCGTTTCTGATTGTGTTTTCCACGTAGTGAAGTTCTGTTTATTCTCTGCCACCCGCCTGTGGCTGCAGCGTGCGTCAGGTGCTGGGGTGCAGAGGGGATCAGACTCTGATGGGACTTCCGGTACAGCAGGAGGGAGAGAGACAGGTGCGGGATCCCAGCCTGTGGGGCTGGCAGAGGACCTGGCCCCCGGGAGGGGCAGGCTCTCTGCGAAGCTGAGACCTCGGGACTGGGTCCGAGTCGGCTGGGTGATGACACCGATCCCCTGGTGCGGGAGGCGCGGGAGGCGCGGGAGGCGCCTGCACAGTGTCTTCATGTCTGTGTCGCGCGTTCTCTGTACGCTGTAGCAGACCTGAAGTTTGCAAGCTGGTGGCAGACAAACCGTATCACCTGATGTGGTGTGCTCTCGAGCCCTGGACTTTGAGTGGACTGGCAATCAGAGCCATGGGGGCGAGAGTCGCTCTTACTCCCCCAGGGCCCATGTGGAGCCTTCTGAGTGGGCCAGGCTCGTGTTGTCACCGCCGGCTCTGCGCTCGCTGGGGCTTATTTCATTTCCCCTCCCTGCAACCCCGTGTACCTGCCACCCGGCCGTTTCCACCTGGCTGTCCTGGGCTTAACGCACCCGAGTGGGACTGGAGACTTCCCTCCATCCAGCGCTTCCCGTGACTGTCTTCACCACCACTGCCACCCTGCTGCTCGGCCCTGGGCTGCAGAGCTGCCATTGGGCCCTGCTTGGTGCTCACTCCCCCTCCCCTCAGCACTTCCAGTGGATTCTGACTCCAGGGTGAGTCTTGCATTCCATGTGGCTGAGTTTCCTTGTCCTGGGCCATCGCCCCCACAGCAGGCCAGGGATCCACGCCGAATAGCAGACGGGTCATGTTGTCCCCTCACCTGGTCCTGGGTGACCCCCCAAGACCCCGGCCCCTCCTCCCTGGCTCCTGCCCTGTCCCCTCGCCTGGTCCTGGGTGACCCCCCAAGACCCCAGCCCCTCCTCCCTGGCTCCTGCCCTGCCTGCTCCAGTTCCTGCCCCGGGGCTCTCCCTGGCTTCTCCTGGGGCCGCCTCCTCGGGTCTCAGAGGCGCCTGCTACTGCCCTTGGTCATGGTCTAGTTATGATTTTATTTTTTTAAGGATTTATTTGATTTATTTATTTGAAAGGCAGAGTGGCAGAGAGAGAGGGAGAGACAGAGAGAGAAAAAGGTCTTCCATCCGCTCATTCACTCCCCAGATGGTCACAATGGCCAGGGCTGAGCCAGGCCAAAACCAGGAGCTTCATCCGGGTCTTCCACATGGGTGGCAGGGGCCCAAGTCACTGTCCCAAGAAGCAGAGCAGCCGGGACTCGAACAGGTGCTCTGACTGGGGGTGCCAGTTTTGTAGGCGGAGGGTTAACACACTGTGCTACAACGTGCACCCCTGTTCCGAATTTTACTGACTTATTTTTTTCTCCCGACACATGTCTGTCTGTCTGTCTGTCTCTCTCTCTCTCTCTCATGGTGGGGCTTCTGGTCACTCTGTTAAATGGCAGAGGCAGAATGAAGAGTCAGTAGCCCTCCCAGGATCAGATGCCAGCCCTCCAGGGAAGCTGTGGCCTCCTCCGAGCTTAGCCTCCTGCCCACTGCTGCCCAGGGAGGGCTGAGCCCGAGCGGCTCGGGGGGTTCTTGCTGTGGTGACGGAAACCTGGCTGACACAGCCCTCCTGACCTGCCTCTTAAAAAAAGATTGATTGATTGATTTGAAAGTCAGAGTTACAGAGAGGGAGGGAGGAAGGGAGAGAGAGAGAGAGAGAGAGTGAGTTTGATCTTCCACCTGCTGGTCTACTCCCCAGATGGCCACACCAGCCAGGGCTGGGCCAGGCTGAAGCCAGGAGCCAGGAGCTTCTTCTTTGTCTCCCACACAGGTGCCGGGGCCCAAGGACTTGGGCCATCTTCTGCTTTTTCCAGTCCATTAGCAGGGAGCTGGATTGGAAGTGGAGCAGCCGGGACTTGAACTGGTGCTCGGATATGGGGTGCTGGCGTGGCAGGCAGTGACTCATCGGCTCGACCTGCTGTGCCATGGCACCCACCCCTCTGGAAGGTCTCCCCACTTCTCAGCACTGCTGCGCTGGGGCCCAGGCGTCCCTCATATGAATTCTGGGGGACAGACCGCAGCAGACACCTGTTCTTAGAATCTTTCTCACCACAGGGGGCCTCCTCTTTCCCTTCTCTCGTGGTCTTTGCCCCGGGATATGTCTTCAGCAGACCCATGAGGATACCAGGACAAGGTGCCGGGTGGGGTCTTGGCGCTCCCCCCACACCCTCCTTACGACCTCCCCTCCCTCCTGCCCAGGCCGCACCAGCTTCTACGAGGAGTATGGCGTCATCCGCGACACCCTGCAAAACCACCTGACGGAGATCCTCACGCTCGTGGCCATGGAGCTGCCCGCCAACGTCAGCTGCTCGGAGGCCGTGCTGCGCCACAAGCTGCAGACCTTCCGGGCACTGCGCGGCCTGCAGAGGGGCAGCGCTGTGGTGGGCCAGTACCAGGCCTACAGCGAGCAAGTGCGCAGGGAGCTGGGGAAGCCGGGCAGCTCCCCCAGCCTGACGCCCACCTTCGCAGGTACTTCCCAAGCCCACGGGGTGGCGGGGGCCGGAGGTGGGGTTCGCACAGCTGTGCCCAGCGGCCTGGGTGACCTGCCCTGGCCTCCGGTCGTCTGCCAGCGGCAGATCACTGGTGGTACGGGCCATGCCCACGAGTTGTGCCAGCCTCAGTTCCAGCCATGCCCCTAGAATCTTCCCGAGGGGCTCAAGCCAGGCGCCTGCCCTCGGGGAACTGACATCTGCCTCCCAAGTGAAGCCACAGAGCTCTGCCCAAGCCAGCGTGTCCAGCAGGCAGCACCGTGAAGCTCCTCTGGACAGCTCAGAGTGACCGGCGCGAGAGCAGCAGCTGCTGGCGGGGCTTGGGGCGTGTGCCGGGCCCTCACCTAACCCCCACCCCACAGACCCACTGGGGAGGGGCGATATCACCCTGCTCCACGGGGGAGGAAACGGAGGGTGTGGTGAAGGTGGGAGTTGGGCTGTGGGTGTGGTCAGTCTCTGGCTCCGCCCCCCAGTCCTGCTGCTACCCCCCCCCCCCCAGCACCCCTTGGGCTCACCCGTGTCCGACTTCACCTCAGGTGCATCCGAGTGCTCCCCAAACAGGAAGTTGTGCCTGTCTCCTAGGACCCCCCGTCCTACCCCACCCCAGAGTCAGGATCCCCCCCTCCCCAACTGCCCTCCTGTGAGACTTCTGGAGTCTCCAGATGAGAGGGAGGTGGCCGTCCAAGCCACAGTGATGGCCCCAGAGGCCAGCTCTCCAGCCCTAACTAGGGAGACAAGACCGTGGGGACAGGGAGTAGGGTGGGTGGCCGTACCAGGGGAGGGTCCTGCTGACGCCCTGCTGCGGCGTCACCCGATGCTGTCCCGCTGCAGGCGTCCTCGCCCACGTCGACAACCTGCGCTGGGAGGGCGTCCCTTTCATCCTGATGTCCGGCAAGGCCCTGGACGAGAGAGTGGGCTACGTGCGAGTCCTGTTCAAGAACCGCGCGTTCTGTGCCCAGAGCGAGAAGCACTGGGCCCCGGCACAGAGCAGGTGCCTGCCCCGCCAGATCATCTTCTACATCGGACACGGCGAGTTGGGCCACCCCGCTGTGCTAGTCAGCAGGAACCTGTTCAAGCCCTTCCTGCCCACCCAGAGCTGGAGGGAAGTGGAGGACAGGCCCGGGCTCCAGCTCTTTGGCCGGCCCCTGTCCGATTTCTACGCCTTCAGCCCCGTGAAGGAGCGCGATGCCTACTCCATCCTCTTGTCGCACATCTTCCATGCCCGCAAGGAGTCCTTCGTCCCCACGGAGCACCTGCTGGCCTCCTGGGTGTTCTGGACGCCCTTGCTGGACAGCCTGGCCCGGGAGGTGCCGCGCCTCTACCCAGGGGGCGCCGACAGCGGCCGTCTGCTGGACTTCGAGTTCAGCGGTTCCCACTTGTCCTTTTCTCTGGAGCAGCCAGAGCAGCTGGTGCCGGGGCCCGGCTCCACCCCGCAGCCCAGTGACTTCCAGGTTCTCGGTGCCAAGTACCGGGAAAGCCCGCTGATCTCCGCCTGGCCCGACGAGCTCATCTCCAAGCTGGCCAGTGACATCGAGGCCGCAGCCGTGCAGGCGGTGCGGCGCGTCGGCACCTTCCACCTGGCGCTCTCGGGCGGCTCCAGCCCCATCGCCTTGTTCCAGCAGCTGGCCTCGGGCCACTACGGCTTCCCCTGGGCCCACACGCACCTGTGGCTGGTGGACGAGCGCTGTGTCCCGCTCTCAGATCCCGAGTCCAACTTCCAGGGCCTGCAGGCGCACCTGCTGCAGCACGTCAGGGTCCCCTACTACAACATCCACCCCATGCCTGTGCACCTGCACCAGAGGCTCTGTGCCGAGGAGGACCAGGGTGCCCAGACCTATGCCAGCGAGATCTCGGCCCTGGTGACCAACTGCAGCTTCGACTTGGTGCTGCTGGGCATGGGCACCGACGGGCACACGGCCTCTCTCTTTCCGCAATCACCCACTGGCCTGGACGGGGAGCAGCTGGTGGTGCTGACGGAGAGCCCCTCAAGGCCACACCAGCGCATGAGCCTCAGCCTGCCCCTCATCAACCGCGCCAAGAAGGTGGCCGTCCTGGTCATGGGCAGGACGAAGCGTGACATCACCCTGCTGGTGAGCCGCGTGGGCCACGAGCCCAAGAAGTGGCCCATCTCGGGCGTCCTGCCCACTTCCGGCCAGCTGGTTTGGTACATGGACTACGAGGCCTTTCTGGGGTGACGGACAGCGCCTCTGCCCTGGGCTCGCTCCTGTGCTTTCCTTACCTGTCCTCACCCCGCCCCCCTCGGCCCTGCCCAGCGTACCTGATGCCCAGAGTCGGGCCTGGAGCAGGGAGGACGAGGCCCCACCCTAGCCCGCCCCTTGGGTGGTCCGTGCTGCCTGGGTGTGGCGGGCGGACACAGAAACCAGGCAGAAGTTCGATCTCTGTCCTTGAACAGAGTCAGTGCCAGGCCAGAAGACCCACGTGGTCGCCCATCAACAGCCACCAGCACAAATAAGAGGGGGTGAAAGTGCCCACAAGCAGAAGGGGACCAGGGAGCTGCCGGGAGGAGGCCTGAGCTGACAGAGCGGCCCTGGGGGTGCAGTGCCCCGTGCCAGGCAGGCAGACGGGAGGCCGTCCCCACACCACAGCCTGGTCAAGCCCCGGCCTCTCTGCTCCAGTCTCTGCACCTTGAACCCGCTGCCTTCCCCTTCACTCTTCGCCTACACCCCTCACCTCCCTGGGTTCCTCCCCAGCCCCTCCTGCTTCCTGTGGGAGCCGGGGTACATCAGCCAGCATGGATGTCAGAAAGCTAGGACTGCTCCCCTTTGAGAACAGCTGTGCCTGGGCAGTGGGGTTGCGGTCCCCCAGCTTCCTCCGGCCGTGGGTGCTCCCCTCTCTGGCCGTTCTCCTCTGCCAACCCCCTGGCTGTGGGTGACCGGGCCGTGCCAGGGAGCCGGAGCCTGAGAGGGCCCCCAGGTGGGTGTTTCCTGTCTTGGCTGCCTCTTGGGTTTCAGCAGGGAAGACCCGGTGACGTTGTACTCTGATGGTGACCACTGTGACTTCAAGTGACATTGGGTACCCTGGTGGCTCTGCCCAGCAGACAGGAGCCTGCCAGGGTGGCTGCAGCCAGCCCTTCTCACACTACCTCTTGCGGCCTCCAGCCCACCACTGCCTTCGCAGGGCTCTCCCTCGTGCCAGCCCTGGCCGCACCACCATCACTTGCCCCTCCTGGCTTCTCCGGGAGCAGAGCTTGGTCCTCCTCCCTGGAGGAGCTTCGGCCAGGAATGCCCATTTCCCAAAGCCCCCGAGGCGGGCTCTAAAGTTCTTAAAAGAAAAACCAGCAACAGAAAGAGTTCCCGGGACACTTGTGTTTTTGTTTTTGTTTTTTTTTTCAACTTCCCACGTAGTGGTGCCACCCAGGTGCACATGTGAAGGGCCGAGCCTCCAGGGCCGTGCCTGCTGGTTGGGGAGGCTTTCTCCGTAGGAGGGCATCCGTCGCCATCTGACACTTCTTCAAGGCTTCCGACTTAAACACCCATCCTCATTTCCCCTGGAGGTGCGGGAGCCAGGGGCTCTCTCACTTGAGGGGCACTGTTGGTGAAGTTCTGCCTGCCCTGGCCTCCGACAACCCAGGCCACACAGGGAGCCCCAACCTGGGCAGAACAGAACGGCAGGGCCAGGGCTGGGCGCCCTCTCCCAGTCGCCTGTTCACACCTGGTGGCCACTGGTCACGGGTGAGCACAGGTGTTGAAGTTCCGCCTCTGGCCGCGTGGGGGCGCCTGAGCACCATCCCCGCCGCGGCTCACGGGCCGCGCCGTCTCCGTGCAGAGACACAGGCCGGTGCATCCTGCTGACCCTCAGAGGAAGGCCCTCACCCACGCGTGCGCCCCTTCTCTCCCTGTGTTGGGGAGGAGAGAGGCTCAGACCCGGACCCTGTGCTCCCCTGACGGTTCCGGGGGAAACCTTGCCCCTTGGATTCTGTTTTTCACTGAAAGTGGCCAGGTGGGGCCTGGAACTCAGACTGCCACAGTGGAGCGCGGGCAGGCAGTGCGGCTGCGACCCGGGTCTGGACTTGCGGGCAGTGCCCTGGGGCTGGGTGGAGCAGGCTCAGCTCCCCCCCACCCCGCCCGGGCAGTTCTCTTCAGGGAGGGGGAGACGGTGGTGAGGAAACAGAGCAGAAACCAGGAGCTTACTGAGTTTTTTTTTTTTTTTTTTTTTTTTAAGATTTATTTGAAAGGCAGAGTGACAGAGAGGGGGAGAGACGGGAAGAGAAAGAGCTTTTCCATACACTGGTTCTGTCCCCCACCCCTACCCCAAATAGCTGAAACAGCCCGGTCTGGGCCAGGGAGCCAGGAACTCCATCCGGGTCTCCCATGCGGGTGGCAGGGACCCAAGCACTCAGGCCATCATCTGTTGCCTTCCCAGGCGAGTTGGAAGGGAGCAGTATCGGCAGTGGAGCAGCTGAGACTCGAACCGGCGCTGCAGGATGCTGGCGTCTGAAGTCGCAGCTGCACCTCCGCCAGCCCTGCCTGCAGGATGCTCGGCTGTCCTCAGCGGAGCTAAGTGCTCCGTACAGCGCCGTCTTGTCTAACCCTTTGACAACCCTGTGGGCTGCGCTGTGGGACCCTTATTTAGCGATGACTTTGAAACAAAAGCTCAAGTTCAGGAGCAGCCCGGGTCAGACCCAAGTCATTGGGGAGGCCAGCTGTGTCCACCAGCCCGTGCCCTGCCTCTTCTCTCCCCTGGGGCCTTGAGCAGGGGCGGCTGACACCAGAGTCCGGGTTCCAGTGGGAGGCGCCTGCCCATGCACCTGTGGGCCTGTAAATGGCAGGAGGTCCTCCCCTTGGGAGACCAGTGTTCGCATCCTGAGAGCGGGGTGATCGGCCTCCGTGGTGGGGAAGGGATCCAGGACTTCCGGGTTCTGATTCGGCAGCAGGTGTCTCCTCTCGGGTTTCCCTGCTTCCTGTTTCTCAGCAGGTGGTCCTTTAGGATGCTCTGCGCCCACTCTGGGGTCCCCGGCTTAGCAGCATAACCAAAGCTTCCCAACAGGCGGATGAATACTCCAGTACATTCTCTCAAGCATTTCTGTCCCCCGATCGGCATCCCGGCTTTGGGAGTTCCTTTTAGCTTTGTCCAGCTTCCCTCCTTCCCAGTCCGTGTAGGGAGCCAGGTGTGGCCGGACAGAGGAGGGACAAGGGGCTGCTTCCTAGACTTCTTCTCCTACAGAGGCAGCCTCTGCAGCTGCTTTTCCCAGCTGGATTTTCATCTCAAGTCCGTGGGCCGCAGCCTGCAGGTGGGAAACTTGCTTGGTGGCAGTGCAGGTCACGGGAAAGGCCGGCGTGGCAGGTCGGCGTGGTCGGCACCTGCCCACGCTGCGAGTGAGGCCGCAGGGGGCAAGGCTGCGCCTCCAGATGTCCTGGGTGGAGCTGGACTCCCGATTCTGCTCTGAGGCCGTGGCCCAAGTAGGTGACACTCCATCGGTGATTGCCTTGTGCACTTGTGATTTCCATGGTGAGGTGCCCCCCCCACCCCGGACCCTGTGCTCCGCCCTTCACAGCAGTTAGAACCCAAGAGGGCGGCCAGCGTTGTGGCGCAGCGGGTTAAGCAGCCGTCTGGATGCCGGCATCCCACACAGGCGCCAGTCTGAGTCCCGGATGCTCCATGTCTGATCCAGCTCCCTGCTAATGTGCCCAGGAAAGCAGCGGGGGTGCCCCAAGTGCCTGGGCCCCTGCCACCTGCATGGGAGGCCTGGTTGGAGTTCCAGGCTGGGCTGGGCCATTGCAACCATCTGGGGAGTGAACCAGCGGATGGGAGGTTTTGCTCTGTGTCTCCCTCTCTGTCACTCTGCCTTTCAAATACATAAATGAATCTTAAAGGGGGAGGGGCATCCGAATGGATGATGCAGTGAGTATCGGTACAGCTCTGCCCTGGGAGATGCTGGGTGTTTCCTGGCAGTCACTGGAGGGCAGTGGCTCGCTGAATGCACGTTTGTTGTCTGAGGTCATGGCATGGCAGGTGGCAGCTGCACAGTCCAGTTTCTGTCCTGAGCTGCTGGTGCTGGGGTTAGGGTTGGACGTCATGCGTGTTCTCTGTTTTGTTGTATACCATACATTCTCCGTATAAGCCAGACCCCACGTCCCACCCTCCCCTGCACGTCCGTCTTCCCTGCAGGATTCATCCTCACTGTGTGAAGGGGAGAGGCCCAAAGCAGCCGCTGTTCCTGGAAGACTACAACAGCAGCCATCTCCCAGGAGGTCCAGGCTCCCGGTCCCTGGGGTGTGAGTGAGAAACTCGGAGGCTCACTCGGCTCATGGCTAAGCAAGGTGCCAACGCCCCAGCACTGCGTCAGCACCAGACATGCATGCCAGGCCTGGAGGATGCAATTCAATGAGCTAGAGGCTAGGGGGGCAGGGCAGGCCCCCTAGGTGGAAGCCCCCCCCCAGCTTAGAGAGTGCACCTGCTATCAGAGCAGGTCACTGGGATGCATGTGTGACCCTGAATGGGAGGGGGCAGTGACGCTTCCGTGGGTTCTGGGTTCCCGGCACTGGCCTTTGCTTGACCCTGGCCTTGACCCCAGGTCTCTACATCCTTTCTGCCCTGGTGGGGGAGGGGTGACCCCATCTTCCTTGGCTGAGAGCTGCCATGACTACATATGAGCCGCTGGTGACTGGAGTTGGAAGTGAACACAGACGCGTGTCAGGGTTGGTCCTAGCTTTACCTGCACACAGGGAGAGGGGCCAGGTACACATGAGAGGAGGCTCCAGGAGAGGACCCTGGATCGGCTGAGCTCAGAACCTCGAGGGCCTCCCTGTCTCTGGGTTGTGACGCATGTGGTCTCCTCCCCTGGGGTCTGGGTGACAGCTGACCGCAGCCACGCGTGCTCTGACCTGCAGGTGCCTGAGTGAGGAGCCGAGACCCCCCCCACCGGAGGTCGGGGCCGAGGGGCTGTGGCCGTCATGCAGTCTGTCCTGGGATAGGGAACTGGGGTCTGGGCTGTAGTGAGGCCAGGAGAGGAGGGGCTGAGCTCTGGGGTGGGCGTGCAAACCACCCCTGCAAACAGCGTGAACGTGCCAGGATTTCTCTGGGCCCCGGAAACTGCTTGAGACAACACATCCGGAACCCGTGCCTTTTAAAACTCTTCAAAAAACGTTTTTAAAGAGGCTTTTCGTATATCAGATGTAACATCTATTTTTTCAACAATACAATTGTTTTGCCAAAACCCATGTTCTCATGCTGTCTCTGGGAGGTGGGGTGTGGTGGGTTGTGGGAAGGGGACGCGCGTGTGGGCCAGAGGCTGTGCCCCATTTGCGGGGTAGATGGAGAGGAGGTCCCCGGTTCCCAGCAGCCCGCTGGGTGGGGAGGGGAGCCTGTAAAGCAGCAGCTGGGAATACAGCTGTTTGCCTTGGGTCTGCTGCCTGCGCCCCAGCTCCAGCTGTATCCATGTTCCCAGGAATGTGCTTTGGGGAAGCCGCGTAGACTGTTGGGACTGCTGGGTGCAGGCGCGACCCAAGCCGACATGATGTTCTCACAAGTGCTGTGCAGTGGGGAGTCCACTGCCCAGAGGGGGCCCTGGGCAGGAGGCCAATGTGGAAGAGGGCAGAGCCCAGGGACTCGAGCCCGGTGGCTGGCAGCACTGCCCTGGTCCAGTCTGCCCATGGACCAAGATTCTGCAGAGTCCGTGTGTCTCATCCAGGCTTGTGTACCTGTTACTTAACACGCTGCCCTGCAGTGAGTGAGTGAGTGGCAATGAGGAAAGCGAGATCTCTCTGTGAGCTCAGGACTGGCCAGGTGTTCTCAGCCGCAGGTGGCCTGGACACGACACTGGAATCTTGTCCCTCTGCTGGTGACCCTGGGAGGCCACACTTGCAGCTGCCCTGTTCCCGCTCACAACCTGGGGGTAAGATCCCAGGTTGGGCTCGTGAGGTCTGCTAGGGGGACCCAAGGCAGGGGCTTGGCCCCAGGCCCAGGGTCTGTGGGCGAGAGGAGGGTGGAGGTTTGTATGTGGGTGTGGTCAGCAGGGCAGGGTGGGCGGGGCTGGGGCCCTGGGAAGGAGCCTTCCTGGTATATGGGGGAGGGGCTCTGAGAATGTGGATCCCCTGTGTTCAGTGGGCCTGCGGCTGGGTGCAATGGGTGCCAGCAGCCTTGTTGGCACAGGAGGGCGAGACAAGAGCCAAGGCCCGACCACTCCCCGCTGCTTGTGGACAAGGCAGGTCAGCACCTGCTGCTGGACGCTGCAGCAGCCATGGGCAGCTGGGGAGGGCCTGGAACTGCCCACGCAGCCTCACTGGCTCCAGCCTCTTCCCGCTGCCTGTCCCCGGCCCTGGCTTGGGGAAGCCCACACTCACGTTTTCTGTCTCCTTGAAGAAGGATTGCTGGAAATAAAAACCTGTACAGCAAAGCAGATGCGGCCAGGCAGGTCCTTCCTGCGGCTCCGTAAACCTTGGAATTGTTCCGGAAGAAAATGGCAACAGTGCACACAATGAGAGCAGGAATCCCGCAGAGCAGCTCCACTCGGGTCTGTCCCTGAAGACCGTGCCATCTGTCTTTTTTTTTTTTTTTAAGATTTATTTATTTATTTGAGTTACACACAGAGAGAGGAGAGGCAGAGAGAGAGAGAGAGGGAGGGAGGGAGGGAGAGAGAGAGAGAGGTCTTCTATCTGCTGGCTCACTCTCCAATTGGCCACAACAGCCAGAGCTGTACCAATCCGAAGCCAGGAGCCAGGAGCTTCTTCCCGGTCTCCCACGTGGGTGCAGGGGCCCAAGCACTTGCGCCATCTTCTACTGCTTTCCCAGGCCATAGCAGAGAGCTGGATCAGAAGTGGAGCAGCCAGGACTCGAACCAGCACCTATATGAGATGCTGGCGCTGCAGGCTGTGGCTCTACCTGCTACGCCACAATGCTGGCCTCTGTTCCATCTGTTTTTAAAAGAAATCACAGGTATTTTTACAAACCGTGTGTGCTTGCTATAAATGACTTCTAAGACCGCAGGAAAGCTCGAAAATGCACACAGAAGAACATCCCTGCAGCCCCGCCCCCAGGAAAGGCGAGGGCAGCATCAGTGAACGTCTCTGAAGGTGACCACAATCGAAATGATAGAAAACATTTTACAGACACGAGGGCCTTTTCTTGACGCTACTTTTTGCAGATTTATTTATTTATTTGAAAGGCAGTTACAGAGAGGCAGAGGTAGAGAAAGAGAGAGGTCTTCCATCTGCTGGCTCACTCCCCAGATGGCCACAATGGCCACAGCTTCGCCAATCCAAACCCAGAACCCAGGAGCTTCCTGTGGGTCCCCCATGAGGGTGCAGGGGCCCAAGCACTTGGGCCACCCTCCACTGCTTTCTCCAGGCCACAGCAGAGAGCTGGGTCAGAAGTGGAGCAGCTGGGACTCGAACCAGCACCCATATGGAATACAAGCACTGCAGGCAGTGGTTTTACCAGCTACACCACAGCACGGCCCCCGTCTTGGCGCTACTTTTAATTTCAGTAATGCATTAGCAGGGACAGGCCTTTGGCCCAGCACTTATGACCCCCACATCCCACCTGTGGATGCTTGCCTTCTGCCAATGCAGATCCTGGGAGGTGACAGATGATGGCTCAGGTGGCTAGACCCCTGCCACTCACGTGGGAGACCTGGATTGAGTTCCTGGCTCCTGGTTTCAGCCCCAGGCCCAGCCCAGACATTGTGGGCATTTGAGGAGTGAACCAGCAGATCAAAAACCTCATCTAGCTCTCTCTGTCTCATTGCCTCTTAAACAAATAAATATGTATATTAAAAATACATAATAATTTTACTTCAAACTAAAGGAATTGCCAAACTTTGAATAAATACTTTATTACAGTAAGTATTACTTCCCACAAGATCTTTGTAACATTGGAAGTGCAGTACCAAGATATTAAAAGGCCAGTGTCCTGATGGTTTCTAATGACTTCTCTTTTATTTCTTAAAGTTTTGTTTTATTTATTTGAAAGACAAAGTTAGAGAGAAAGAGAGAGAGAGATCAAGAGAGAGAGAGAGATCGATCTTCCATCTGCTGGTTCACTCCCCAAATGGCTGCAACAGACTGAAGCCAGGAGCCAGGAGCTTCTCCTGGTCTCCCACGCGGGTGCAGGGGCCCAAGCACTTGGGCGTCTCCCACTGCTTCCCCAGGTGCATTAGCAGGGAGCTGGATGGGAAGAGGAGCGGCCGGGCCTGGACCTGGGGCCCACGGGGGCGAGGCTTTACCTGCAGCACCACGGCGCCGGCCCCGGTCTGTGATTTCTGACTCCCTGCCTTGACGCCCTCTGGGGTCTGCTGGCCTCGCCAGACCCAGATGTGGCTCTTGAGCACCTTTCCTGCCTGCCCCGCTTCTGAACCCTGAGCTCCTCTTGTCTTCCGATTGCCCAGGGTCCTTGCTCTTTAAGGCTTCCTCCCCTGCGCTCCTTCCCCAGCGGCCTCCATCTCCGCTTGACACCCAGGCTCCAGATGCCTTCTCCTGTCGGGGGTGGGGGGGTGGGGTGCCACCTGCTCTCTCCAGGGCCTTTGTCTTCCTGCCTGAGTCGCTCCCTAACCCCGTGTGCTCCTGGTGCCCATGCGGGGGCTCTGTCATGAGCTGGATGGGTCCATCTGTCCACCTGCCCATAAGGCCGGCTGATGGCTGGTGGCACAGCCCTGCAGGGGCCCTGATAACTGCTGGCTCAGGGCCTGGGACTCCCGCAGGGATCAGAGAGCCCATGCCCCCTCTCCTCCACTCTCTGGGGTGCATCCCTTGCCTCCCTTCTTCAGGGAAGCCCGTCTGCTCTCGCCATTTAAACCCAAAGGGGGTCTGCAGGAGACGCCCAGGTGCTGCAAGAGTAGGTCTCTGCGGGCCTCCCGGCCCCTCCCTCCACCACAGTTCTAGGAGAAGCATTTTCTCAAAGGAGGCTCCTACTGAACACACCCACACCACGTGCCACAGCCTGGACACACAGCGTGGGGAGGGGGACCTCAGTGTGCGGCTGAGACTCCAAGTCCTCGGAGGCTCCTGCCTGGCCCAAGGTCACAGCCCCCAGGGAGAGACGCCCTTGGCAGGAGCTGAGCCATGACCAGACGTCTGCTGCCTCTCAGGCCCCCCAGACCGGAGCTCCAACCGGGATTGGGGTCTGCTCACCCGGGTGCTCTGAATCCCTCCTGCAGGAAACTCATTCCCGCCGAGCCACCGGGAAGAGCTGCCCCTGCCAGCTGCCACCAAGCCCGGGGGGGCTGGAGCAGCATCTGCCGGTCCTGAGAGCGGCTGGGTTTGCTGCTCCTGCTGCTCCATCTCCCTCTCTGTTTTCTCCATGAATTTAATGATGGGAACAAACAGCTGAGGTTTCCCTTCTCACTCGCACACAGGGGGAAGAGGCAGTCTGGAAAAGGTGCAGCTCTCCCCTTCGAGCGTCTGTGTGTAGAAGCACCATTGGAAAACGTGATATAGGTGACCCACATCATGGCACAGGAGGGTAAGCTGCCACGTGCCATGCCAGCATTCATCCCAGCCGCTCCACTTCCCGCCCGGCTCCCTGCTAAGCGCTGGGCCCTCTTCTGCTGCTTTCTCAGGTGCACTAGCAGGGAGCTGGACCAGAAGTGGAGTAGCGGGGACTCTCTGGGATGCTGGCATCCTAGGCAGTGGTTTAACCCGCTGAACCACAACGCCGGCCCCCAGCCCCTGGATTTCCATAGCACGTGTCACTTTGTTCTTGAACTTTGGCCGTCACTGGCTGTGTTAACCAGAACTCCTTCGGTTGCAAGGGACAGAGATCCAACTCAAACTAGAGCTTAAAAAACCAGGCGATGTCCTGCTTCTCTCCTTGGGATGTCCAGCCGGTGGAGACAGCCGCGGCATGGCTGGACCCCGGGGGGCCAAGACCGGTGTACAAGAAACTTTGAGTCCCTCTGCACCAGGGTTGCCAGAAGTAGCACATGGCTTCCCAGGGGCGGGGAGGGGGTGACTGCAGGCCGCACCTGGGGACTCGATGACCCACAGCACAGGGCGGCTCCGTGGGTGTAGAGGGAGTCAGGCTCCAAGGCTCCACTCTGCCTGGGGCAGCCTGGGGGGCGCTTCGTCAGGTGCAGCGGGAGGGAGTCAGTGCGGCAGCAACGCTAGGAAGGGTGTGGGGCTGGGATGCGGGGGCCTCATCGCGTCCCTCCTTGCCCAGCAGTCTCCCCCCACTCCACCGGTCCCCCTGCTCATTCCTGGGTATGGACACCTAAGCGTTTCCTTTTTTTTTTTTTTTTTTTTTTTGAAAGGCAGAGAGATAGGGAGAGATCTTCCATTTTCTTTCTTTTTTTTTTTTTTTTCTCTTTTTTTGGACAGGCAGAGTTAGACAGTGAGAGAGAGAGACAGAGAGAAAGGTCTTCCTTTTCTGATTGGTTCACCCCCCAAATGGCCGCTGTGGCCAGCGCACTGCGCTGATCTGAAGCCAAGAGCCAGGTGTTTCTTCCTGGTCTCCCATGGGGTGCAGGGCCCAAGGACCTGGGCCATCCTCCACTGCACTCCCGGGCCACAGCAGAGAGCTGGCCTGGAAGAGGGGCACCCGGGACAGAATCCGGCACCCCGACCAGGACTAGAACCCGGGGTGCTGGCGCCGCAGGCGGAGGATTAGCCAAGTGAGCCACAGCACCGGCGCGTTTCTTGATCTTTATCAGCTGCTGAACTGATGCAGCTTCCAGGCTGGCATCCCACTCCTTCTCCCACTCGGATTCTGCCCCAGAGCCGTCTGATGGGAGTCGTGGAAGGGGCCGGGGCCAGATATCCAACGCTGGGGCATTGTCCCTGCGGAAGATACAGGCGCAGAATCAGGTGGGTCCCAGCCTGGGCAGGAGGGAGAGCACCTCTGGCTGCGTGGTGCCCACCTGCGACCCCCAGGGCAGGAGGTGGTCCCCAGACAGACCTGGGAGCCGTGGCGAGCCCAACGCTGCAGAGCAACCTCAAGCTCAGCTCTTCTGGCCGTGAACCTAAGTTGGAAGCGACTTATCCGCCAGCAGCCCCAGGCTGGGGGTGTTCAGCGGGGTCTCACTAGGGTGTCCGCTCCGCCACCCACCAGAATCTGGGTGGAGAAGTAAGGAGAGAGGGTGCGAGGGGAGGGCCCGTGCAGCCTCTCTGGGCTCTGACAAAAGCAGTCGGCCCGGGACGCTTTCCTTGGCTCCCCACGGCAACGGCTAAAATTACTCCTCGTGCCTCAGAAATTCCGAGGCCACCGCAGCCCCTGCATCTTAGCCACGTCTGGATTCCTTGTAAATATTATGACTTGGCGTTGTGGGGAGGGCTTCACAGATCCGAAAATGCACCGTGGAGGGCTGAGCCACGGAGGGGGGGTGCCACAGCCTTGCTGGTGTATTCCAAGCCAGCCTGGATGCCACTGGACCTACTGGAAGCTGCTACAGATGTGGGGACCTCAGGTGACAGAGAGGCAGCCTGGGGGCCGGGGGCTGGGGTCCCGCCTTGTCTGTGTCACCTGCCCAGCCGCTGCCCCCGGCCCTTGTCTGTGCTGTCCACCCAGCTGCTGCCCCTGGCCCTTGGAAGAACATTCTGGTGATTTGGGCTCACATCGGGGTCCGCTCGCTCACCTCTCTGTTCCCTCCTCCCTCCTGATCCTGGAATCCGCTCAGCAGCTCCCTGCCCAGCTCAGCCCAGCAGGAAGGCAGCTCAGGGGGCTCCCCAGGGCCCCTTCCCAGCGCCAGATCTCGGGACACCTGGACCTGCCTGCCATGCCCTGAGGTAGCATGCTGGGGTCGGGGGAGGCAGTGACCATGGCCCTGACACCCCAGGCCCCCTCCCCTCCTCTGGTTCCAATTCCTACTTTCTCTCCATAAGGAGGGCAGATGCCTGTGGCTGTGCCCACCACAGCCCCATTCCCAGGCCAGGGAGAGGTCCGCTCAGGCCCTGGTGCGTATGTGTGTGCATGTGTGCGTGTGTGTGTGCATGGAGGGGTGGGGGTGGCGTCTTCTGTCTGCCCATCAGCTCCCCCTGATCCTGCCTCAACCTGGACTGGACCCCATAGTGAGTCTGTGCCAGCCGCCCCAGGGCCTGACTCGGGTGGACCCATCGGTGAACAAGAGTGGGCCCCTCTGCTCCAGGCAAAGCTGGCTCCAGAGTGCAACCGTTTTGGCAGAGGGTTCCAGCCACAGCTGCTGGGCCGCAGGCTTGCTTTACCCGTGCCCTCCTTGGCTTTGGGAACTAGCCCGTCCTGCCTCCCTCCCCACTCCCCTCCCCCGATTTCGACTATTTTGGATTTGATTTTTGTCATTTGTAAAAACAGTCTTGGATGATACAGTGGGCAGGTGAGAGACAGAATTCAGAGCAACGAGCTCAGCTGGGGTCGGAAGGCTTCCTGGAGGAGGGGGTACTGACGCTGAGCAGACAGCAGCAGGACAAGCAGGCGTGGGCAGAGCGGCTTCCCAGGCTGGGGGCGGGGGAGGCACAGCGTGGGTGCGAGCCTGTGTGGCTAGAGAGGAAGTCCCCCGAGGCTGGACCCCCACTCTCCGAAGAGCTCAGGGTTCTCCTAGGTGCATCCCAGCTTCTCCCCCCGGGTCACTCCATGGATGTGGGGAGACCGGAAGCCAGTGCACGAGAGAGATGCCGTCTCCCAAAGCCAAAGCTGTGAGCCAGGAGCTGAAGGAAAACATTTTTTACCCTAAAGCAAATTGGAGCAGAACACAATGTTCCATCCCTTGCAAATATAAAACACACAAGACTTCCAAGAGATTCTCACGGGAGGTGGCTTAGGGTGGCCTGGGGAGCTGGTCTGAGCACCAGGTGAGGCCCGCACTGGGAGCCATCCCAGGCTCTCTCCCAGGGCCGGCGCTGTGGCGTAGCAGGTTAAACCTCTGCCTACAGTATGGCATTCCAGTTCTGGCTGCTCAGCTTCCCATCCAGCTCCCTGCTATGGCCTGGGAAAGCAGCGAAGGATGGCTCCAGTCCTTGGACCCCTGAACCCATGTGGGAGATCTGGAAGAACCTCTGGGCTCCTGGGCTCGGCCTGACCCAGCCTGGGCGATTACGCCCAAATTGGGGGCTGAACCAGCAGATGAACGAACCCTCTCTTTGTCCTCCTCTCTTAAGTCTGCCTTTCAAAATAAATTTAAAGGCTGGCGCCGCGGCTCAGTAGGCTAATCGTCCACCTTGCGGCGCCGGCACACCGGGTTCTAGTCCCGGTCGGGGCACCGATCCTGTCCCGGTTGCCCCTCTTCCAGGCCAGCTCTCTGCTGTGGCCAGGGAGTGCAGTGGAGGATGGCCCAAGTTCTTGGGCCCTGCACCCCATGGGAGACCAGGAGAAGCACCTGGCTCCTGGCTTCGGATCAGCGCGGTGCGCCGGCCGCAGCGCGCCTACTGCGGCGGCCATTGGAGGGTGAACCAATCAGAAAAGGAAGACCTTTCTCTCTGTCTCCCTCTACTGTCCACTCTGCCTGTCAAAAAAAAATAAATTTAAAAAATAAACATATTTTTTAAACAAAGGCTCTCTGGGCAGGTGTGGCTGCTGTGGGAGCTTCCACAGGGTTGTAGGCATTCTCTCATTCATTCATTCATTCATTCACTCCACAGGTAAGCTCGTGTGCAGGCCCAAGGGCAGAGGCTGGGTACCTAGTGTTAAAAGGCAGGCAGGGCCCTCGCTGTCCACACCGACCTCTGGCTTCTCTGTGACGTCCCATCCCCGGGAGTGGGGCAGAGCCACCTGCTCACCTCTCCATCCCTGCAGCCTGGTACACAGTCGGTGCTCAGTAAATGCCTGTTGGCTGAGTCGATGACCCCACCAACCACAGGTCTGTCGGCCTCTGAGCCTGGCCATGGCTGTTGTGCCACCCAGGCTGTTTGCTCCCACGTGTTCTGTGTCAGCAGCAGGGGCTGGGGGTCCCCGTGCCTGTGTTTTGCCCACACACACCCTCCCCCGCCCCCCACCAATAGCCACTGCTCTCACGCTGCACCTGGGTGTCCCCAGCACGCGTGGGAGGCTCCACTTCCCACCTGTTGTGCAGGACAGAAGGCCCAAGGCCTTTTGAGGACCCCTGGGAAGAGTCAGTACCCGTAAGGTTGGGAGTTGGATTCCAGAGTCAGAGGGTGTGAGTTCAAACCTGGCCGACTTCTCCCCGTGGGCCCAGGTTTCCTGCCCTATGAACGGCGATAAGGGGGGCACACGGCTGGGACCCCCTGGAGGTACTGGCTATGGGCGGTGCCGTCAGTCCACTCTGTGTGAGCGAGAGAGCCACAGTGCCACTGGCGACGGCAGGCACCGACCCCTCGTGGAGACGGGGCCGGCTTGTGTGCACGCACTCGCGCTGTCCGTCTCACCGGCTCAGGCCCCACGGGCTGGGCTCTCAGTTGTACAGTGACCCCCGAGACAGGGCCCTGCAGGCAGGAAATGACAGGTGAGGAGTGTCAGGTGTTGGGGTCTTTGAGAGAACTGGGGACAGGGCACGGCGGGCCTGGACAGAGATGGCATTTCTGCTTGGGGGGTGGGTAAGGAGTCAGCGAGTTCCCTCTGAAGCCGGTACCAGCTGACCACGCCACACTCCACAAGTGGCAGGCACCGTGCTTGGTGTCGGTGTAAAACAGGCAGCAGGAGAGAGGGAGACCCTGCCCCAGGAAAACGGTCTGGGGCAGACCCGGGGCAGGCAAGGGCCACAGTGGCACCTGGGACGACAACACCCATGCACCTGGGGCCAGGCAGAGGATGCTGGGGGGGGGGGGGTTCCTGGCGGGGGCACCTATGCACCCTGGGGCCAGGCAGAGGAGGCTTGTTAGGGGCACCCTGCACCCTGGGGCCAGGCAGAGGATGCTGGGGGGGGATTCCTGGCGGGGGCACCTATGCACCCTGGGGCCAGGCAGAGGAGGCTTGTTAGGGGCACCCATGCACCTGGGGCCAGGCAGAGGATGCTGGGGGGGGGGCTCCTGGCGGGGGCACCCATGCACCCTGGGGCCAGGCAGAGGAGGCTTGTTAGGGGCACCCATGCACCTGGGGCCAGGCAGAGGATGCTGGGTAGGGGTGTGCCTGGCGGGGGCTCCCATGCACCCTGGGAAGTGGCACAAAGTGAGATTCCACCCTGAGGAAGAGATGAGGACAGCTCTGCTGTGTGACGTGGGGCCGGCCTCCTCCCCTCTCTGGGCCCTGGAGCCTCCATCTGCAAGCCACAGGACTTGGCGCTGCCATCACCTTGGGCTCTGGCAGCTCTGATGAAGCGGGAGCGGCCATGGCAGCCCCAGAAGCCGAGAGGTCCACGCAGTGGCCTGGAAGCCCTGTGGAGTGTGCTCTTCCCAGCTGCGGTCATAGCTGACGGTCATATCCGTCCACTCACTGGTCACTACAGCAAAATCCGGGAGGCAGGCCCCCCTGTAAAGAAAAGGGCTTTACTTTGGGAGGCTGTGTCTGGTGATGGCCTTGCTGGCAGAGTCCCCAGGTGACGCGGGGATCACGCAGTGAGAGGCAGGGAGCGTTGGTCTCTCTCCTCCTTGTAGAGCCACCAAGAGGATTCAGCCGTGGGGCTTCACCCCAGTGACTTCACCTCCTCATGGCCCAAAGGCCCCACCCAAACACCGGGGCTGGAGCGCGTTCCCACCTTTCAATACCATGCACGCATGGCTGGGGGCCTAGGCGCACACGGGAGGCAGGTTCACCAGGGAGGCAGCCCTGCCCCCCGCGCCTGCTCAGCCGATGCTGCCCATGCCTGGGCCCGCTGCCCAGGTCTTGCACACACCTTCCTCCCTCCCTCAAAGGGAGGCAGAGACTCTCCGAGCTACAGAATCATCTTTGCACCCTCACGTTGTGGGCCCTGCCGGGCGCAGAGGCCCGTGAGGCTGGCCTTGAGGACCCCAGGCTGACGGTCCTGCAGCCGGCCCTGGTGTTCGGCATCGGAGGCAGCTCCCAGACAGCGCTCAGCCATGTCTTGGCAAGTGCCACCTGCCTGGGTGGTCTGGCGTCTGAATCAAACCCAGAGGCCAGAAGGAGCCCGGGTTCAAATTGCCACCCACTTCCTGAGCTCCAGGCGAACCCACCCGTGGCGTGGGGAGGAAACAGACCTGCACTTAAAACCAGATGTCAGCGGCTGCCCTGAGCTGTGGGGGGAGCGGAAGCCCCGCCTCCCTCCTCCTGCGCCCCTCGGAGTCGCACAGCAGACTCCGCAGAGGAAGCAACATTTAGCTGGCACCTAAAAATATTGACTGGTGTGTTTTCTTTAAATAGAAAGAAAACTCAGCTCGCCCCACCCCAGGCCTCCTCCTGGCTTCCGAGTGGGTGCCCAGGGACCTA
Source organism: Lepus europaeus (assembly GCF_033115175.1). Lineage (NCBI taxonomy): Eukaryota > Metazoa > Chordata > Mammalia > Lagomorpha > Leporidae > Lepus > Lepus europaeus. The sequence goes on from NC_084831.1 coordinate 5,923,555, forward strand.
ACGGAGACTCGCACGGCCCCTGGGCACTGGACAGCCCTGGCTCAGGGTTGTAGCCGTGTCAGGGCAGGGGCTTACACAACCTTGAGGGAGGCCTCCTGGGGCAGGTGACCAGCTTTTGACCCCCGCAGGACCCCAGAGTGCCTCTCACCCAGAGAGGGAGGGTCTCTAACTCAGGAGACGAGGGGCCAAGGCTGCAGGTGACTGATAACATGAGAACAGGAGGCGCTGATGTCTCGGCCGCCTGGTGGACTGAGGCCTGCTCCGGGGGTGAGGGGCAGGGTTCCGCGCTCTGCCCTGGAGAGGAGGCCTCTGGCTCTGCGCCCGGGCCTCTGCGGCTGGCTTCCCAGACACACGGGAAGAGCTCCCTGGGGCGCCCTGCAGCCGGCAGACCTGCTTGATTCTGAGCCACAAGCATGCGATAGAGCCCGAGGGAGAGACCCTGGGCCCGGACGGGAGCCGGATCCAAGGCAGACAGCTCGGGGAAGACAGCAGAGGGAGCTGGGTGTGCAGTACAGCCCTGAGTGGGCACGGAGGGCCTGGGAGGCCTCTGGCTGTGCACAGGAGCTGGCGAGGGGCTGCCTGCCTCTGTGGTGGGCGGGGCTGGTGCACGACCTAAGCGTTTTGACCAAAATAATGCAAACAACACCTGCTTCCATAGCCTAATGTGTGTTCCCTCCCCAAATTCAAATGTCGTTGATGTAACCCCTAAGGCTGTGGAGCCTTCAGGAAGTGATCAGCTCAGGAGACAGGACTGATGTGTTTATAAAACTCAGGAACAGGATTCGTGCATTTATAAAAGAGACCAGAGAAACTCTGCCTCCTTTCTAGCAGGTGGGGTTACAGCACGAAGATGGACTGTGTTAGGCTACAGCTTCCAGGAGGGAGGCCCTCACCAGAGTCTGCCATGGCCGTCACCTTGGACTTCAGCTACCAGGGCTGGGAGAGAGGAATTTCTGTTTCATAGCCACTCAGACCATGTGCATGTGTGTGTGTAGATAGATAGATATTTTGTTGAGGATTTTTACATCTATGTTCATGAGAGATGTTGATTTGTAGTTTTACACTCTTTGTAAAGAACTACTCATTTATTTATTTGAAAGGCAGAGTTACAGAGAAGAGGAACAGAAAGAGAGATCTTCCATCTGCTGGTTCACTCCCCAAATGGCTGCAATGGCCTGGGTTGAGCCAGGCAGAAACCAAGAGCTTGGGGCTCCATCCAAGTCTCCCACGCGGGTGCAGAGGCCCAAACACTTGAGCCATCTTCCACTGCCTTCCCAGGGGCATGAGCAGGGAGCTGGATTGGAAGCAGAGGGTGGGGAACTTAAATGAGTGCTCTGACATGGGATACCAGCGCCGTGGGCGGCGACTTAACCCACTGCACCACAACACCAGCCGTGAGCCCCTGGTATTTTGTTACAGAACCCCGGATGGGACTAAGACACATGAACTGGCTTTAAAAATATCCCAGTGCAGCAAGCAAAACAGAAATCCCAGCAATTTCCTGTCCCACCCGGTCCCACACCTAACTGCTAGGCCCAGGAGGTAGCTAACTACTTCAGTTCTTATAGCTATCCCTCTGTCACCTGCTACTACATTTCTCAATAGCCTGCTTATACTACTGGTCCACAATATTTTCATTTTTGACGTTACCTAAATGTCTACAGTCTAAGTGGTCACATGCAATGTTGGTTAAGATATTGACTTTTGAGATGGATTATCTGGGTTTAAATCCAGCATCTGGGAGGAGGCGTGTGGTGCAGGTTAAGCTGCCAGCATCCGGTTCCAGAGCAACGGTTTCAGTCTCAACTGCTCCACTTCCGATCCAGCTCCCTGCTGATGCACCTGGGAAGGCAGCGAAGGATGGGCCGAGTGCTTGGGCCCCTGCACCCCTGTGGGAGACCCGGATGGAGTTTCCAGATCCTGATTTTGGCCTGGCCCAGTCCAGCTGTTGTGACCATTTGGGGAGTGAACCAGCAGATGGAAGATCTCTCTCTCTCTCTCTCTCTCTCTCTCTCCGCCCCTCCCTTAGTCACATCTTTCACATAAATAAACCCAGCACCTGCTACTTTCTGGCTGTGCAATCCTAGACAAGCCTCTCATCCCATCCGCACCTCAATGTCCTTACAATAGTGTTACCCTCATTTGGGGGCCTATGATGTGGGGGGGCCCTATGTTAGGTGCTCTCCATCATAACCGACATGGGGGCATCCACAGCCCATGCGGGGGGGGGAGCCTGGCCCTCAGAGCAGCTTCTCTGCCTGCTGGGGTGGGGGAGTCACAGATACAGGGCAGGAACACACTGATCACTGGGAAGAATATTCCAGACTTCCCTGGAAGGGGGGCAGCCTAATTCTCAGAATCGAGGCGCCACCTTCTTCTCCTTTTATGGCGTCTTCCAGCGGTTGTCATGGTGACCATCAACCATTACAGCGCAGGAGTTCATCAGCGTGGAAACGAGACCACAGGGTAGAAGCTTACCCAGGCCATGCGGGCGTCTCCCTAGGCCGTAATCTGGGAGGGTAGCGCCCACCCCTTGGGGATTCAGGTGAGGACTACAGGGGCGACATGTGTGCACGGGTACCCCCTGCCTGGCCACGCACAACCCCTTGATCAGCGCTGGTGCCCGTGGTTAGCAGCAGCCTTGTCCTCTGAGGGAGGAGGATCAGTGCTCTTCTCCTTCCAACCAAGAGGACTTCCAAGCGCTCATGGGAATAGAACTAAAGGGTAAGTTTATTGGGTGCACAAAGCCTTGGAATCCATACACAGCTTTTCCATTATACACATTTTTCTTGACTTTAAACTTTGTTTTTAATTCAAGAGACAGAGGGAGCTCCCATCTATCTCCCATCACTTCCCAAATGCCCACTGTGGCTGGGGCTGGGCCGGGCTCCAGGCGGGAACCAGGAACCCAGTCCAGATCTCCCAACTGGGCGGCAGGAATGTGGCTGTCTGAGTCATCACCTGCTTCATAAAGGTTTCTTTTATTTATCCGAAAGGCAAAGTGACACAGAGAGAGGTTTGCCGTCTGCTGGTTCCCTCCCCAAATGGCCGCAATGGCCTGGGGCGGGTCCAGGCCAAAGCCAGGAGCCAGGCGCTTCCTCCAGGTCTTCTACATGGGTGGCCAGGGCCCAAGCACTTGCGCCATCTTCCACTGCTCTCCCAGGCACCGTAGCAAGGAGCTGGCTCGGAAACAGAGCAGCTGGGGCTCTAATCGGCCTCCAGTGTGGGATGCTGGTATAGCAAGCGGCTGCTTAATCCACTGGACCATAACGTCAGCCCCTACCTGCTTCTTCGCAGGCTGCACATCGGCAGGAAGCCAGATCTGGCGGGGAGCCAGGACTCAAGCCCAGGCACTCTGGTGCGGCGTGCCGGCGTCCCAACTTGTGGCTTACCCGCTGAGCCAAATGCCTGCTCCTCTATGAGCTTTTTGAAGACCTCTCACATACATGGATTTCACAAACATCTTTTAAATTTTAATTTATTTTTAAAATTAATTTTTTAAAGATTTATTTATCTATTTGGAAGTCAGAGTTACAGAGAGAGAGAGGAGAGAGAGAGAGAGAGAGAGCTTCCATTCACTGGTTCATCCTCCAGATGGTTACAACAGCTAGTGCTGGGCCAGACCAAAGCCAGGAGCCAAGAATTTCTTCCAGGTCTCCCACATGGGTGCAGGGGCCCAAGCATTTGAGCCATTCTCCACGGCTTTTCCCAGGTGCTTTAGCAGGGAGCTGGATCAGAAGCAGAGCAGCAAGGACTCAAACCAGCACCCATATGGGACGCCTACACTGCAGACGGTGGCTTAACCCACTGTGCCACAGTGCCGACCCCTAAAATTAATTTGAAAGGCAGAGAGATAGAGAACAAGACACACACAGAGAGAGAGAACCAGAGATCTCCCATGCACAGGTTCACTTCCAAATGCCTACAGCAGTGGAACAGGGCAAGGCCAAAGCCAGGATCTGGGACTCAATCCACGCCTCCCACTTGGGTGGCAGGGACCCAACTACTTGAGCCGTTACCTTGCACCTCCCAGGGCCTGCACCAGCAGGTAGCTGGGGGGAGGGGAGCCAGGGCTTGAGTCCAGGTATTCCAGTACATCGAGTGGTGTCTCCATTACTACACTGAAAGCCCACTCCAGGATTTCAAAAATTGCTTGCACCCAAGCAAGCCTACACTCCTATTACATTTTCCACGAACTATTTGAAATGCCATTCTTTCACAAGTTTTGGTTAAATCGATGTCCACTGTGCCCATCAGCTGGGCCACACAGGGTCCCAGGATTCTTTTCCTTCCTGCTCCAGTTCTGGTTTTGTTTTTCCTGTAGTTAGTTATTGCCTGGTTTTTAAATTTCCTATTGACTGTTCCTATTCCTAACTGACTGCCCTGTCAATGCAATCAAGTCCATTAGACCACAGTCAGTTCCACTTCCGGGCCCTGCTGCTCCAACCCAGCTGGACTCTCTCTGAGCAGGGTTTCTCCAAGGGCGAGGGACAGTGAGAAGGGCTTCTGACTCTCTAGAAAAAGGAATCAGGGCTCCTTGGAGGATCGGCTGCTTCCAGAGTCCAGAGCTAGGGCAGGGACAGTGTTCCGTGGGCCTGGAACATCGTGCTGTGTGGGCATGTGTGGGAGGATGCGTCAACAGGATGCCACAGAGGCCAAGTCAGCCACAATGCGAACCTTACAATAAATAACCAGCGAAGTGGATCCTAATCCTGTGAAACAGGAACCCACCCGTCCACACTGATGCAAAGGCACACAGGAAAGTTTGAATAGGAGCTGGTGTTTCCATCGCCAAAAGGCCTCCTGGTTACTCAGGGAGAAAGAGTAACTTCTCGATGGAACAGTCACCTTCGCAGCAACCATCGTTAACGTCACCTGTACGGGACACCTCGAATCAGGTGCCATCGGGCGGGAGACTGAGAGGCGCCTGGCGTCACTTCTGAGGTCCTTCTGCAGACGTGGAGCTGCTCGCCCAGATGCACCAAACACTGGTCAAAACAAGCAGCAGCAAAGAGCACGGGTTTGCTCCTGGGGCTGCCCAGTGGGGGTGGTGACGGGGGTCCCCAGGGAGGCTAGGGACGCAGAGGGGACATTCCCAGGTCACACCTGTGGGAAGAACGGGACAGGTTGTGATCACAGTGACACCTGGGCCAGGGAATGGGCAAGGCAAGGAAGGGCTTGTGACAGCTCTTCCCAGGTGTCCCTTGTTCGGGGATTGGCAGAGTGTAGGTCACCGTTGAACTGGAGGTGGGGGCCAACAGAGGAGGGGCTGGGTCCTCTCGGCCACCCTGCCTGCCTGTGCCCTCCAGAGCAGCAGAGATGGACAGTAATGGGTTCCTCAGGGGGCCGGGGGCTGAGCCTGGATCCTACTGCCGGGAATGGGGTGTCCACGGCACCACTTCCGAGTTTGCTTGGGGTCAGAGGGGTAGAGAGGTTTTACACACAGCCTTCTGCTTCCAGACTTGGAAGTCAAAACCAAGGAGATTTTCTGGCACTTGTCGCCAGCTAGTTTTGAGGCCTTGAGCCAGGCGTTCACCTCTGTGCGCCTTGGTTTCCACACTCGATTGTCACCGGGCTTTCTGGGCCGTTGCCTCCCACCAGTGCCGACGCTGGACGGCCTGTGATTTGAAAGCTGCTCAGCCTGTGTTTCCAGCGGGTGGGGAAAGTGCTGATCCACTCCTGCCTGCCTCTGGGGAGGGGCCTGGGGGTCCATTCCAGAACCTGGGGACAGGTGGCTCTTTCTCCACAGGGACAGAGCGGGAGAACGGGTCGTTGCTGGGGAGCCCAGCTGGCCCAGGAACACGCTACTGTTGCCTTCCTGCCCTTCCGGCACCCAGGGCTGACAGAGCAGCAGTGGGGTAGTGGGGACATTAGCAGGCTGGCTGGTGAGGGGAGAAACCACCACGGCTGCTTGGGGCGCTGGCCTGGAGAGAACCCCGCACCGGAGTCCCCATCTGGGGCCACTGGCAGGGCCAGCGTTTCTCATCCTGGGAAGCCGGGCACCTCCTGTCTTTCCACAGGAGCCTACCTCTGACCCTGACAAACCCCCAGGAGACCCCGTCCTGAAGAAACCCCCCCCAGGATGCAGGGCCTGGGGGCGTCCACCCGCAAAGCTCCCACCACCTCCCTCCCTGCCTCACTCCTTGCTGTCGCTTTGTTTCTGAAGTTTGCTCAAGCAAATGTCTGCATTGATTCAGCAAATATTGATTGAGGACAGCGGGAGATTATATTACTACTAAGAAAATATTTACCGCTTCCCTCCCCTACCCGGCCAATTCCACACAGCGGATCTGTGTCCTTCTCTGTCCCGTGGCCTGGAGCTCGGACACATGACCTGGCCACTGCCAGGTAAGAGCTCCCCTGTGTTACCATCACCCCCCACCTCCCGCCCAAGCCCCAAGATGCAACAGAGACACTGATCAGGCTGGGAGGGTCGAAAGCCAGAGCAGGAGCGGAGACAGGAGCAGGGGATGGGCGTGGAAAGCAGGTGAGGAGCTGGGTGGAGCCAGGAGAGGCGGAAGAAGGTATCCTGGGAGGCAGGAGGGGCCGTGGCAGAAGCCATTCCACTGAGAGCCTTGTGGGCATCCTGTGACTTCTGGACTCTGAAGAGCAGTGGGTGGGGGTCCATGTTGCACAGATTCCCTCTGTGCTGAGCAGGAAACAGATGGGAGGGGCCAGGAACCCTGGTAGGAATGGGGTGGAGAGACCGGGCAGCCACTGGAGTGAGAGGCGAAAGTGGCTTGTTTGTGTTTGCTGGGGCTGCCAAGGTCAAGATCAAGGTATCTGCAGGGCCATGCTCTCTCCAAAGGCACTGGGGAGGGGTCCCTCCAGGGAGCCCCCAGTGTCCACAGCAGCCAACAGCCCGTATTGGTATCCGTCCCCTGCCCAGGATTTCTCTGGGCATCTGTGTCTAAATCTCCCCCCGACTCAAGACGATCCCTGTGGTCGGATTGGGGCCCACGCTCTCCAGTGTGACTGCACCTTAACTTGAGTACAAGGCCATACCGCCAGGTTCCTAGTGGACAAGAATTCTGGAGGTGCACTATTTAACCCAGCACGGGGTGGAGAGATCTTAGGAGGCCCAAACTGGGGCCATCGGGCACCCACTCTTCTCTCAAGCTCCCTGTCTGACCACAGAGCAGCTCCCTGGGGCTGCTGTATGTGCCTTCCCCCGTCCTGGGTCAGCCGGGCCATTGTCCCCTCAGGGGCTGGGATGGCACACCCTCCCTTGTCTTTGCCACTCGATGCTGCTGATAGCGGGATTTTCGGTAACCCTGGGTGCAAGTCCTTGTTCTGCCACTCACTGGTTGGGCGGCTCTGGATGAGCCCCCCCACCCCACGTAACTGGAGAGAATGACAGCACCACCCAGGGAGGGTCGTATAGAGGACATGGATAAGCACAGAGCAGCAGGGCGCCTGGCACCTGGGAAGTGTTGGGTTTGAAAAGGTTCTGTGTTCATCACATGGGTTTGGCACCTTCATTCTTTCTGCTTCCACTCTGAGCTCCCCTGGAGAGGAAGAGTCAGGATGACCCCAGGGGGGAAAGCCACCACCAGCTCCCCGGCCACAGGTGCCAGGCTCCGTGCAGAAGCGGGCAGGATGGCTGCTTGGAGCGCCTAGGGGTGAAGCAGCATGGGAACTGACCTGGTGTCTCCCTCCACACTGATCCCTCTGTCCCGTGGGGTCAAGGCTAACTCTACAAGCGCCCAGGACACAGGCAGGCATGAGATTGGTGTCCTGCACATGCTCACCGAGTAAGGGGGCAGCGGTCCGCTGGCTGGGCACTGGGGCAGACCCAGAGATGAGGGCTGCACAGAGGTCAGACCCGTGAATCCAGATCCATGTCATAGTGTCCACCCAGCATGGCCACAGTGTCCACTCAGCATGGTCACAGTGTCTACCCAACACGGCCACGGTGTCTACCCAGCACGGCCATGGTGTCCACCCAACAGTCACAGTGTCCACCCAACACAGCCACGGTGTCCACACAACATGGCCACGGTGTCTACCCAGCACGGCCATGGTGTCCACCCAACAGTCACAGTGTCCACCCAACACAGCCATGGTGTCCACCCAACAGTTACAGTGTCCACCCAACACAGCCACGGTATCCACACAACATGGCCACGGTGTCTACCCAACATGGCCATGGTGTCCACCCAACAGTCACAGTGTCCACCCAACACAGCCATGGTGTTCACCCAACACAGCCATGGTATCCACCCAACATGGCCACGGTGTCTACCCAACATGGCCATGGTGTCCACCCAACAGTCACAGTGTCCACCCAACACAGCCACGGTGTCCACCCAACACAGCCACGGTGTCCATCCAACACGGTCACAGTGTCCACACAACACGGCCACGGTGTCCACCCAACGCAGCCATGGTGTTCACCTAACACAGTCACGGTGTCCACACAACACGGCCATGGTGTCCATCCAACACGGCCACGGTGTCCACCCAACGCAGCCATGGTGTCCACCTAACATAGTCACGGTGTCCACCCAGCACAGCCAGTCCTGCAGTGGGGGAGCGAGCAAAGGTCGCGTTGTCAGAGGTTTCAGAGCCACAACTTGAGACAGAACATTGACCCAAAAATAGACTGCAGAGAGCATTCACATAACGATGATTCTTTCCCTCTAAAACTGTCTTGCTTGCTGTTGACCTCAGTGTCTCCCACCTGCATGGGAGCCCCCAAGCCTGGGCCCCTGGTCCACTGTGTTTACCACCCCCAGGCCTGCAGAACAGCACAAGGCTATGCATTGGGCTCCTCTGGTTTAACACAAAGCAAATACCCAGGGAACAAGTGAACGCATACTTGCAGGGGTGTCTTTGTGGACTTTCTATAGTAGTCAAGATTTTGTCCCATGGCAGGAAGTATACACTGGATGACTGTTGAAAACCTCAGGTGAAGAGCTAAGGAAGGCTCCCAGGTCACAGCCTGCTCATTGCTAATCGCATTAGGAGTGTTTTGAGGCTGCCGCCATGGCTCAACAGGCTAATCCTCCACCTGTGGCGCCAGCACACCGGGTTCTAGTCCTGGTCGGGGCACCGGATTCTATCCCGGTTGCCCCTCTTCCAGGCCAGCTCTCTGTTGTGACCCGGGAATGCAGTGGAGGATGGCCCAAGTGCTTGGGCCCTGTACCCACATGGGTGACCAGGAGAAGCACCTGGCTCCTGGCTTCAGATCAGCACGATGCACCGACCGCAGCAGCCATTGGAGGGTGAACCAACGGCAAAAAGGAAGACCTTTCTCTCTGTCTCTCTCTCTCACTATCCACTCTGCCTGTCAAAAAAAAAAAAGTGTAAAAAAAAGTGTTTTGGTAAAACTTTGCAGTAATTTTTGTCACAAGCCCAAGATCATCTCCTTATTCACTTCTCAGAGTCCTAGGAATTTTTCCCAAGACTGCTTATCACCCAGCACCACATTTAAAACTACGAAATTGCCTTGGGAATCTGTTCACACAAGTGTCTGATAGAGCTTTACTGCAATTTCAAATTCTGCCAGCAGGTGTCACCACCTAATAACGTGAAGGCACATTAGTCACCGGAAATGGAACTCAAAGATGTGTATTTTGGTGCAAAAATTTGAAATGCATGCAGTTTCTTCATAGTATGCATTTGGGAAACTACCTGAAGGCCGCTTGTACGCATGGGTTTCCACTTCCTAGTATCAAAATAAACATCTTTTTATTCCATTTTCCAAGAACATGTTCAAGTCCCCTTGTGTGTGACCCAGCGAAAACCACAGCCATGTAGGGCTGATGAGTGTGTGAGATTCATCCACGTCCTCATTCCTGATTTCACAGGATCCAAATTCCACCAGGCACCGTAGGTCGGTTGTGCTCGGTGAGCTAAGTGTTTCACAGCCAGGCCTGGGTTCACCAGCGTGCTCTGTGCCTCTTGCTGCGCTTTTGTGTTACACATCCCATGACTTTTCTAGAAAACAATTCGGAAATGACTCAGAACCCTGGACTTCCCCCCCGTCACACTGTACTCGACGCCTGTTGGAGGGTTGCACGTCTCCCCTGGATCCTGGGAAGTGTGGAGCAATTGCACAGGTGAGAAATGGAGGCTGAGCAAGGCCAAGCAGCTTGCTCAGTGGGGAAGGGCAGAGCTGGGGTTTGCATGAAGCCTGTCTGTACCAAACCCTTCAGCCATTCCCTGGGTGTCAGCAAAAGGGTCTCAGAGAAGATGAGCCCCCGACAACCCCTGTGAGGGCGGCAGGGTCCCCTAAGGGCCCCCAAGGACATCCGTGGACACACTCAGGGCACCCTCAGGAAGAGGAGGCGCTATCGAACACTCCCTCTGTGTCATCTCCCCGGGACAGATGAAAGAAGTGAGCGAATCGTACCAACTGCATCACTGATGCATGTGGGGGCGGGAGCAGAGCTGGGGGCTCGGGGCCCCACCACGGAGAGCCCAGGGCCACCCCTTCCTTACTCATCCCCAGTGAAACACAGATCCGTGGTTGAAGACTTGAGTCAGGCTTCAAATTCCTGGATAGCGGTTATCTGCTGATGTCACAGAACTGCAGGATCTGTATTGTTTTAATAAACAATCGCTCAGCTCCGATAAGAAGACTCAACACCTCTTTCACGCTCACGCTGGCCTCTGGGATTGCTCAACACCGGTCCATGCTTCAGGGTCACTGCCGGAGAGCCAGCCTGCAGCACCCGCCCTACCTGTCCGGTGTCCTGGAGGGCAGGAAGCCTCCCCCCCCAACACACACACCCCGCGTTGCTTTGCAGGTCAGTGGGATCTAACAACTGAGAGTTCAAGACTAAACTGAAGGGGGGTGGGGCGCAGATGCTGAGGCCACGGGAGCTTTTCAGGCCCCTTGCATCAGAGGTATGGGCTGTGGGGGAGGTGTCTCAGGCCCAGATGAGCAGACACTACAAGGACCCCCGTCTGTCCTAGAAACTCTGCCCACCCACCAAGCCCAGAATGGGGGTCCAGGCCGCAGGAAAGCTGCCAGCCCCTGGCCTCTGGCTGAGAGGCTGCAGCACCAGGCCTGTGGGATCACAGACAGCACCGGCAAGACACCCACTTCCTGAACGGCACGCGGAGCTGGGCCCCTTGCCTGCTGGTTTTTTGTTTTTGCTTTTTTAGATTTTATTTGAAGGTCTGAGTTACAAAAGAGAGGGATACTAAGAGAGAGAGAGAGAGAGAGAAACAGAGAGAGAGAGAGAGGAGAGATTTTCCATCTGCTGGTTCTCTCCCCAAATGGCTGCAACAGCTGGGGCTGGGCCAGGCCAAAGCCAGGAGCCAGGAGCTTCCTCCTGGTCTCCCACGTGGGTGCAGGGGCCCAAGCACTCGGGCCATTTTTCGCTGCTTTCCCAGACCACTAGCAGGGAGCTGGATCAGAAGTGGAGCAGCTGGGACTAGAACCTGCACCCATATAGGATGCCAGTGTCACAACGCCGGCCACCTGAACCCCTTTCCAAGGGAGAGACATGAGCCCAGCAGCGGCCAGCTGGGATTTGCAGCTGCTGGACTGCGTGGGGTCCACCAGCAGCCCCGGAAGGCCGTTGGCTATCCCCGATCTTCTCCCGGTGCCCCCACGGCCGGACCGTCCACAACCATTCTCAAACTGCTAAGCGGCTGAAGGGAGCTTCTGGAGGACCCCCAGGCTGCCCACAGCGGCTGCCGCCACGGGCCAGGACTCAGCTTGCCCGGACAACGTCGCAGAAGGGCCACTGAAGCCACCCTGTCCCCCCGCACTCGGTGGAGCCTCTGCACATTGACCCTGGGTCGAAACCACAGGGGGCTGCAGCCCAGTGGGGTGAGGAGACCTCCAGCTTTGGAATCCGACCGCGGCAGCCGGGTTCCAGGCTCCGTCCATGGCCCATCACCGTGTCCTCAGCCTCACCACAGCCGGCTGCCGGCACGGGGCTATGGTGAGGATTAACCAGGGAAACACCCGGCTCATCACCATCACTCTGCTCCAGGGAGGCCAAGCTACACACTGTGAGAGGTGGGGGTGTAAGGAGATTTTACTCTTAAAACAGTGATTTCTATAAGACCTGTCCGGTCCCGGGCCTCCGGGCTGGAGCAGGGCAGGACAGCTTCCTGTGGGTCCAGAGCCACAGCCCGGGCCGGGGTGAGAAGTCCTCCGGGGCGGCCCCATCGCTCACTCATTCATTCATTCAACCCACAAGCACTCCGGGAGCCGCCCGGCGCGCCGAGCTGTCTAGCACTGCGGGTGCCCAGGCGCCCAGGGCCCTCGGGGTCTGGCGGTCCTGAGCCCCCAAACAGAGCAGCGGGAGGCTCCCCTGCGCCCCCAAACCGCAGAAACCAGCTGGGAATTTCAGACAAGGCAAGAGGTGATTGAAACAACTTCCCATTCTCCCCGCAGACGTTTTAATGAGGAAGCCCTCCCCACCCCTTCCACCCCCCACCCCGGGCCTGGCACGGCCGCGCCCCTCGCGTTATTGCAACCCAGGCCTCCCTCTGGCCTCTCCCGAACACGGACGCCGCGGGCGGACAGCGCCAAGGCCGCAGCCTCCGGGAGGGGGCGAGCGAGCGCTGGGCCCGCGCGTCCGAGGCCGGGGCGGGGTCGGGCCGCCCACGGGAGCCTTTCCTTTTTTTTTTTTTTTTTTTTTTTTTTTTTGCACTTTAAAGCCCGCGGGCGCTCTCTCCTCCGCACAGTCCGCGCGCTCGCAGCAGCGGCCAGGCTCCTGCGCTGGCGCCGGGGCCGCGGGGAGGAGGCGGCTTCGCTCCCTGCGGCGGGCGCGGCCCGGGCGCCCGAGACCCTCGGCCCGGAGAGCGGCGGCGGCGCCGGACACCGAGCACCGGTGGGTGGAGGAGCGCGAAGGGCACCGGGGCCCGGGCGGGGCGGGACGCGGGGAGGCGGCGCCCAGGCCCGGTGGGGGTCCGGGCTGGGGACCTGGCGGGGCGCGGAGGCCCCGGGTCCCACCTGCGGGGCCGAGGCCAGGCGGGGACCGCGGAGTTCCGTGCGCCCGGGCGCCCCGGGGCCTCCGCGCCCGCGACCCGTCCCCTCCCGCTCGGGGGCAGCGCGACCCCCTCGGGGAAGTTGGTTTCGCTTTTCCCGCCAGTTCGGCCGAGTTTGCAGAGCGGCCCGACTGCCCCTCCGGGCGCCTCCCCTGGGGAGCCCTCCGGGCGGCGCCATCCCCCTGCGCCCCGAGCCGCGGCGGCCTCTCTCGGCCGCGGAGGGCGAGCCCCAGGTTGTGTCAGGAAATCGATTACAACAGAAAAGCCAGGGCGGCCGGGCTGTGTCGGGGGAGCCGCGGGAGGGGCCGCTCGCGCGGGGCTTGGTCCCTGTCCGGCTCAAGTTCAGGGCTCCGAACCCGGTGGGCCCGGGCGGCCGGGTGTGAGAGTGAGAGTGCGAGTGCGTGTGGGGGAGTGTGAGTGTGTGTGAGTGTGTATGGGTGTGTGTATGTATGTGGGGGAGTGTGAGTGTGGAGGGAGGATCGTGAGAGTATGTATGGGTGTGTGTATGTATGTGGGGGAGTGTGAGTGTGTATGGTGTGTGTATGTATGTGGGAGAGTGAGTGTGTGTGAGTGTGTATGGGTGTGTGTGTATGTGGGGGAGTGTGAGTGTGTATGGGTGTGTGTATGTACGTGGGGGAGTGTGAGTGTGTATGGTGTGTGTATGTACGTGGGGGAGTATGAGTGTGTATGGGTGTGTGTGTATGTGGGGGAGTGTGAGTGTGTATGGGTGTGTGTATGTACGTGGGGGAGTGTGAGTGTGTATGGTGTGTGTATGTACGTGGGGGAGTATGAGTGTGTATGGGTGTGTGTGTATGTGGGGAGTGTGAGCGTGTATGGGTGTGTGTATGTACGTGGGGGAGTGTGAGTGTGTATGGGTGTGTATATGTACGTGGGGGAGTATGAGTGTGTATGGGTGTGTGTGTATGTGGGGGAGTGTGAGTGTGTATGGGTGTGTGTATGGGTGTGTGTATGTACGTGGGAGAGTGTGAGTGTGTATGGGTGTGTGTATGTATGTGGGAGAGTGTGTATGGGTGTGTGTATGTACGTGGGAGAGTGTGAGTGTGTATGGGTGTGTGTATGTACGTGGGGGAGTATGAGTGTGTATGGGTGTGTGTGTATGTGGGGGAGTGTGAGTGTGTATGGGTGTGTGTATGTACGTGGGGGAGTATGAGTGTGTATGGGTGTGTGTGTATGTGGGGGAGTGTGAGTGTGTATGGGTGTGTGTATGGGTGTGTGTATGTACGTGGGAGAGTGTGAGTGTGTATGGGTGTGTGTATGTATGTGGGAGAGTGTGTATGGGTGTGTGTATATGCGGGAGAGTGTGAGTGGGGGGGAGGATTGTGAGAGTGTGTATGTGCGTGTGTGGGAGAGTGTGAGTGTATGTGTGTGAGTGTGTATGGGTGGGGATGATCGTGAGAGTATGTGTGGGAGTGTGGGGGAGTGTGAGTGTGTGAGTGTATGTGTGGGAGTGTGTGTGGAGGGAGTATCGTGAGAGTGTATGGGTGTGTGTATGTATGTGGGAGAGTGAGTGTATGTGGGAGAGTGTGTGGGAGGGGAGTATCGTGAGTGTGTGTATGGGTGTGAGTGTGTGGAAGAGTGTGAGTGAGTCTGTGGGGGCGAGTATTGTGAGTGTGAGTGTGGGTGGGAGAGTGAGTGTGTGCATGTGGGGGAGTATCATGAGTGTGTATGGGTGTGTGGGAGTGTGTGTATATGAGAGTGGGGGAATATCATGAGAGTGTATGGGTGTGTGTGAGTGTATGTGTGTGGGGGAGAGTGTGAGTGAGTCTGTGTGTGACTGTGAGTGTGTAAAAGTGAGTCTATGAGTGTGAGTGTTGTGTATGAACGTATGAGTGACCCTGTGTGTCTGAGTGTGTGTATGTGTGTGTGTGTCTTGGTCAGAATGTGTGTATGTGTGAGTGCATGTGTCTTGGGAGTGTGTGTATGTTGTGTGTATATGAGTGTGTGTGTGTCTTGATGGGAATGTGTGTGTGTGTATGTGAGGGCGTGAGTCTGTGTCTGGTGTGTGTATGTGAGGGTGTGAGTGTGTGGTGTGTATGTGAGGGTGTGTGTCTGGTGTGAGGCTGTGTGTCTTGGAGTGTGTGTCTGGTGTGAGGCTGTGTGTGTGTGTCTGGTGTGTGTATGTGAGGCTGTGAGTGTGTGGTGTGTATGTGAGGCTGTGAGTGTGTGGTGTGTATGTGAGGGTGTGAATGTGTGGTGTGTGTATGTGAGGGTGTGTGTCTGGTGTGAGGCTGTGTGTCTTGGAGTGTGTGTCTGGTGTGAGGCTGTGTGTCTTGGAGTGTGTGTGTGTATGCGAGGCTGTGTGTGTGTGTCTGGTGTGTGTATGTGAGGCTGTGAGTGTGTCTGGTGTGAGGCTGTGTGTGTTTGCCAGCGCCTTGGGGGGCGTGTGTGCACGTGTGTGCTTTGAGAGCCACTTAGCCTGCCTTTCCCTGGTTGTTCTGCAAAG
Organism: Lepus europaeus; assembly: GCF_033115175.1. Classification (NCBI taxonomy): domain Eukaryota; kingdom Metazoa; phylum Chordata; class Mammalia; order Lagomorpha; family Leporidae; genus Lepus; species Lepus europaeus. Next base: position 5,938,976 of record NC_084831.1, read on the forward strand.
TGGGGACGCCGGCACCCCGGGGCAGCAGGCGCTGGTGCCCCGGAGCAGGGCGCAGGCTCTCTCCTCCCCTCTCTCTTTCTCTGAAAGTGAACCCTGCCGTTTGGGGGTGAGTTGGCAGGGTTGCTTCCTGAATGAGTAATATTTAATTAAACACTCCCGGGGCAGCATCAGACACTGGTCATGAGCTGAGTTTTAACAGGTGTTCATGGTAAAAGCACCAACCGGGTGAGTAAGGGTTGGTGGCCTAGGAAGAATTTTCTCTGGGGTAGGAGGGTCGCGGAGGGGGAGTCCCAGCTTCAGCCCTGGCAGTGGGCGCGGGAGGGTTTGGCAAGTGCTGGGTGGAGGCTAGCGCTGTAGGCTCATCCCCCACCCCCACCCCCCCGCTGAAGAACCAGAGCTAAGGAAGCCGTCTTGCTTCCAAGGCTTTCCTAGAATGGTCCTTTTCCTGGAGGCTCAGAGAGGGTGGCTCCTTTAGCCAAACTGCACAGCCAGGGCTGCGACCGAGACCCCCAAGTCCTGGCTGTGACTGCTGTCACCGTCCCTGGCACTGAGGTCACAGCTGGCCAGCTGCACAGGTCATCCGAGGCCCTCCTCACCCTCCTCCTCCTCCTATCTCTGAACCCCCTTCCTTCTGCAGGGAGCACTTGCCTTGGCCAAACTGCACAGCCGGGGCTGCGACCGAGACCCCCAAGTCCTGGCTGTGACTGCTGTCACCGTCCCTGGCACTGAGGTTGTCCGAGGCCCTCCTCACCCTCCTCCTCCTCCTATCTCTGAACCCCCTTCCTTCTGCAGGGAGCACTTGCCTTGGCCAAACTGCACAGCCGGGGCTGCGACCGAGACCCCCAAGTCCTGGCTGTGACTGCTGTCACCGTCCCTGGCACTGAGGTTGTCCGAGGCCCTCCTCACCCTCCTCCTCCTCCTATCTCTGAACCCCCTTCCTTCTGCAGGGAGCACTTGCCTTGGCCAAACTGCACAGCCGGGGCTGCGACCGAGACCCCCAAGTCCTGGCTGTGACTGCTGTCACCGTCCCTGGCACTGAGGTTGTCTGAGGCCCTCCTCACCCTCCTCCTCCTCCTATCTCTGAACCCCCTTCCTTCTGCAGGGAGCACTTGCCTTGGTGGATGGAGTGTGTGTGTGTGTGTGTGTGTGAATTTTTGCAGATGGGGAGATGTGGAGTCACCGTGTGTAAGAACTTTACAAGTCTCCCTTTTCCTGCCCAGCCTGGCCACCATCCCAGGAGCAGAGCAAAGAAAAAGCCGTTGCACGTTGGCCCGGGGCAGTGGGGCCTGGTGGTTGGAACTGGACGCATCAGTGGGGGTTCAGAGCGCCTAGGCGGGAGTGGCCTTGCCTGGGGCTCTGGGTGATGTCACTTTGGAGCTGGGTGAGGCCATGCTTCGGCCCGGGGAAGGCTGGATCCGCCCTTCAGTGGGTTCACAGGGCTCTTGCGAAAAACTCACCCCCTTGGAATCAGCACAGATCTTTAATTTGCTGGTGGAGCTGGAGAGCAGGGCGGGGGCCCAGCTCCGGGAGGCCCCGCTGCCCCCCGAGGCTCACCGAGGAGCTGTGCCACACCAGCGCCAGCTCCCTTCTTGCACCTACTCCTCCCCCCAGGTGGATGCGAGCTGGCGTGCGGATGCGTTTGCAGAGTTGGCAAAGCCTCTGATTCTTAACGGTGTTCGTGAGCTGGGTGCGGGGCTGTGGCGCTGGTTCTCGAGGGCTAGGCGGTGGCTGCTCGTGCGGGGACCCCTCGATCTTTTTGTTCTGCAGAGTTTTAGCCAATGGAAGTGCGAGGGCAGGTGCGGGTCTGCCTCGGCCTGCCTGGGGTGCGTCACCCCTGCTTCCCCCCCACGCCAGGTAGATGAGGTCTAGGCTTAAAGGGATTTAAGGCTAGGCTTGCCCTCCCCACCAGGAGTCAAGTTCAAGTTCTACTGGGAGACAGGAGCCAGGCTCGTGCTGCTGAGAGTGCCGTGTGCACTTGTCCTGCTATGAGTCCTACTGATAATAATAGAGGAAAGCAATGTTTTTAAAAGGTTTGTTGATTATTTGAAAGGCAGAGTTGAGAGAGAGAGAAGATCTTCCATCTGCTGCTTCGCTCCCCAAAGTGGCTACAATGGTTGGGGCTGAAGCCAGAGGCTGGGAACTCTATCCAGGTCTCCCACGTGGGTGCAGGGACCCAAGCTCTGGGGCTGGCTGCATCAGCAGGGAGCTGGATGGGAAGTGGAGCAGCCGGGACTTGAACCAGAGCCCATATGGGATGCTGGTGTCTCAGACTGTGGCTCAACCCTCTGGGGCACAACGCCAGCTTGAGAAACAATGTTATGGCACATGCTCATACCAGGTTCTAACTTGAGTCCTAGACCCGTCAGCTCAGCATGCATCCTGAGAATCCTGGGTGATTCTCCTCTCATCCGGGTCCTCCAGGTGCTCTGGGCAAGCAGGTGACTTGGCCGAGGTCTCCCTGCTCCAGATGGTGGACTCCAAACTCTAATCCACACCGTGGCACCTTTGACCTGAGTCAGCATCGTCTCCACCTCCGTAGCCTTTCGTTGGAGAAGCATGTGTTAATTTTTAGCAGAAGTTTTTTGTTATGGAATGTTGCAAACATGTACCAAAGATGAGCCCCTAGATTCCCTCACCAGCTTCGTATGTCAGCACGTGCCCACATGCACACAGATACATACATGTATGCCATGTTTACACATGCATGATTATTCTAAAGCAAACACACCATGTCAGGCCATCTGTAGCTGCTTCCTACCAAGCATTTAAGGGAAGACTGGAGTCTGAGAGAGGCTGACTGCTCCTCCACGTGGGGGCGGGGGCAGAGGGAGCCCCGCCGTTCTGACTTAGAGACAGGACGGGCGGCAAAGCCTGTGGCTCTTGGAGGATCTGTCTGGTCGCCCTGCCTGGGAGCCTTTGGCAAGCTTCTTGCTTGTTTTGTGTTCTGTTCATTGCCCAACATTAAAAATAAATGAGTCTGCCGATCATGAGGCCAACCACATCCACAGCAGGCTCAGGCTCTGTGGCCTTGTCCTGGAGACGGGGTGGGAATCCGCCAGGGCCCGCCTGGCCTTGCCTGTCCTTGAGGCCTGGGCCTGTGTGGTGCAGGGCTGGGGACCCGCGGCGGGGCCAGGCAGCTGGTGATGAGGGGAGGGTTTCTCATGATCTGCTGGACCAGGCCCAAGCCCACGCCTTAGCCTCCTGGGTTTCCCATGCAGATGACGGGGGAGAGAGTCTCAAGCTCCTGCCCCTCACAAGGCGCCTCTTGGAAGATGAGGGAGTTGGTGGGTGATTTGGGGGTTGGGAGGTGACCCCCAACTTGACAAAGGACTGCTGAGTAGGAGGGGCTCAGCACTGTGAGCTTGGAAGGCCCACTTGAGATGAGGCCCTGGCTGTGACCACATTTTAAAAAAAAAATTATTTATTTATTTGAAAGGCAGAGAGAGAGAGAGAGAGAGAGGGCTTCCCTCTGCTGGTTCGTTCCCCAGATGACCACACGGCTGGAGCTGAGCTAATCTGAACAGGAGCTTCTTCCAGGTCTCCCACGCGGGTGCAGGGGCCCAAGGACTTGGGCCATCTTCCACTGCTTCCCCAGGCCACAGCAGGGAGCTGGATCGGAAGTGGAGCAACCAGGTCTCGAACTGCCCCCCAGGGCGTTAACCCACTGAGCCACAGCACCGGCCCCTGTGTTTTGTTCTTTCTGGAACAGGCCCCTGCTCTGGCTGGCGATGCAGTGTTTCCATCCAAACCGCCGTCCATGGTGCCCACTTCTGACCAAGGACTCACTTCACCGCCCAAGAAGTACGGCCGTGGGCCCATACCCATGAGCTCGCTGGTCTCGCCAGCTCCCCCATTCTCCAGAACGGGGAGATGGCCATGGCGACAGCACCAGCTAGGTGACACACTCTGCAGGGCTGCCGAGGTTCTCCGGCAGGCTGTGCTCCGATACAGGCTGCCTCCGGTACACGGGGCTATTTCTCCCACACCCAGGAGCCTCAGGTCCAGGAGTCAAGGGGTGGGGCCGGGAGGGGCACCCCTCGCTGTCACCCCCAGTGACCTGCTAGCAAGATGCTGGCTTCCTGTTGCTGGGACTTTATGCTCTGCTGGCCTGGAGGTCTTAGTTCCAGAATGGGGAGTGCACCCCGCAGGAGACCCAACAATGATCCCATTGAACTGGAAGTCACGGCTGCCCCGTGGCTGCCGAGGCCCACGAGCCTCTGAGTCAGGGGTTGATTCAGACTCCCCGGGAGGAGGCCGGACGACCGCCGCCCCCCAAAGGCGGCGTGCGAGGAGCGGGTCTGGAACACGGCTCTCGGTGTATCGGGCCCTGTGACTGTGGTCATCCAGGCAGCACCGCGCGTGGCCCAGACCCTGAGGAGTGGAGCTGTGGGTCACCCTTCTGGCCAAGAACCGGGACCAGCTGGGGTGCTGCCGCAGGCAACGGGAGACGGAGCAGGCGGTGGGAGAACGTGGTTGTGAATGCCAGCCACGGTCTGGGACCAGTGGCAGAGCCAGGCTGCGGCGGCTGGGAGGGTCTCCTGCTTGTTTTGGTAAGGGTGTGTTTGGGTGTGGCATGCGCCTGCATTTCTTTCTTGGGCCTTGTCGTTGGGCGTGACATTTCTGTCAGTAGGTCAGCCTTGTTCACTTCCATCACGGCGTTCTCCGTCAGGGTGTCGGGCAGGAGTAGACGCTGGCTAGGGTTCACTTTCTTTTAGGGGAAGGATCCGTGCGTTTCAGTCGTATCACGCTGGGTGCGACCGTGACCCTGCCACTGTCTGTCTTTGGAGGTGAAGTGTGGTTTAAGGAGATGTGTGTGGCTGCCAGGTTGGCAGGGGTGGACTGGGGCGGGCTGACTTTGGTGTTCTCTTGACTGGATTAACGGACGCCCAGGGCGCCGGGGGAGCGCTCGGCCTGCCCTGGTGCTGGAGAGAAGCTCAGGGGCTTGGTGTTGGTTAGAGCCGTTGGGTGGCACAGGCGTGTTCGTTAGCGGTGAGGATGGGTGGGCCTGGCGGGGACCCCGGCAGAAACACAGACGGAGGATGGTGTCTTAGTCCGTTCTGTGCTGCCGCGGTAGAATACTGAGACGGCCTCACTTCCCAGGGACAGGGGCTTATCGGGGTCAGAGTTCTGGAGCCGGCCTCTGGGGAGGGCTTCTTGCTCCAGACATGGCAGGGAGGGGTGTCACAAGCTGGGACAGAGCGGGTGCACTGCCTCAGGCCTCAGCCCCTCCTCGTATGGGGCCTCATGGGTCTAGTTCCGGTTACACCCCAAGGCCGCACCTCCAGACTGGAGACAGCACGAAGAGCTTGTGGACTAAGCTTCCAGCAGGTGAACTTTTGGGGACCCCAGAAACTGCAGCAAAGGGTAAATTCTGCCGTCTCCTGGAGCTGGGACCCCTTTTCCTGCCCTGGGATACCCCGAACTCCAGGATCTCCCGCCTGTCAGTGACCCCCGGCCTCGCAGGTCTCTGGCTTTGCACTGAGAGTCGCACCGGGGGCTTCTGTGGCTCTGAGGCCTTTGAACTTGGACGGAAGCTGGCTTCCAGCTTCTCTGGGTCTCGCGCTCACAGATGGCCCGCTCTGGGCCTTCTCAGCCTCCATAAGCCCCCCCCCCCCCCCAGGGCTCCGTGTGCAGCTGCCCTGGAGGCCCTGATCTCTGGAGAACCCTCACTGGAAAAGTCACGGGTGCCGGAAGAATCCAATGAGGGGCTGCAACTGGAGGGGGTCGTGGGGGAGAACACAGCCCCCCATGGCCGGAGCTGGGAGGATGGGCAGGCTTGCGTTGCCGGCTGCATGGGAGGTGGGAAGGAGGGTGGAGAATTGCAGACGCCACCCGGGTTCCTGGCTGGTTAGCAGTCACAGTGGCCGAGGACCCCGCACACAGGACTGCGGGACCAGATCCATGGAGGTGCTTTGAGCCTGTGCCGGGTGGGGGTGCCCCAGGCAGTCATGTCCAGATGGCAGCCAGACCTGGTGCAGGGCAGAAGCCTGGGCTGGAGACAGGAACTGGAACCTTCTGCAGAGGCTGTGTGGTGTGAGATGCATATGCCCAGGCGATGGGGGGAGAGGGGGCTCTTTCCTGGCACCTTCCTCTGGATGTACCCACCTCCCCCAGCCCCCACCCCAGCAACTCCCTGACACTGCTGGGTGTCCCCGAGAAGTCTGGGAAGGAGGCCTCTTTTGGTTTAGGGGATTTGTGCTTCTCTTTGTTTAAAAAAGTTGCAGTAAAATACAAATAATATAAAACTTACCTCCTAGCTGCTTTTAAGTCTGTTGTTGTTGGTGGTGGTTTTTTTGTTTTTTGTTTTTTTTTTTTTTGACAGGCAGAGTGGACAGTGAGAGAGAGAGACAGAGAGAAAGGTCTTCCTTTTGCCGTTGGTTCACCCTCCAATGGCCGCCGCGGTAGGCGTGCTGCGGCCGGCGCACCGCGCTGATCCGATGGCAGGAGCCAGGTGCTTCTCCTGGTCTCCCATGGGGTGCAGGGCCCAAGCACTTGGGCCATCCTCCACTGCACTCCCAGGCCACAGCAGAGAGCTGGCCTGGAAGAGGGGCAACCGGGACAGGATCGGTGCCCCGACCTGGACTAGAACCCGGTGTGCCAGCGCCGCAAGGCGGAGGATTAGCCTAGTGAGCCGCGGCGCCGGCCTATGTTGTTGTTGTTTTAAAGATTTATTTACTTCAGAAGCAGAGTTAGAGAGAGAGAGAGACAGGGAGAGAGATCTTCCATCCGCAGATTCACTCTCAAATGGCCACAATGGCCAGGTTTGGGGCTGGCCAGACCAAAGCCAGGACTCAGGAGCTTCTTCTAGGTCTGCCATGTGGACTTGGGCATCCTCTGCTTTCCCAGGTGCATTAGCAGGGAGCTGGATTGGAATCGGAGCAGCCAGGAGTTGAACCGGTGTGGGATGCTGGCTCTGCAGGCTGTGGCTTTACCCACTACGCATGGCGCCGGCCCTGGTTTTAGTCTTAGGCACATTGACAGCATTGTTCACCATCACCACCATCCATCCCCAGAGCCCTTCATCTTCCGAACGGCGCTCTGTCCTCCCGGCTGCCCCCCAGCCCTGGAGCCCAGGCCGCTGCTTGCCATCTGACTAACTCCTGTGCGAGGGGACACTCCCAGACTCGGACTTGTCCTTTTGTGGCGTGTGTCACACTGAGCGCGTTGTCCTCAAGCCTCACCACGCGCTCGCTGGTGTTGCATCTGGGCAGACCACGTGTCAGTACCTTACAAACAGAACATCCCATCCTTTCCCCTCAGCTGTCGGGTTTTTTTTTTTTAAGATTTATTTATTTATTTGAAAGTTAGAGTTACACAGAGAGAGGAGGAGAAGCAGAGAGAGAGAGAGAGAGAGAGAGAGATCTTTCATCTGCTGGTTCACTCCCCAATTGGCCACAACGGCCGGAGCTGTGCTGACCCGAAGCCAGGAGCCCAGGAGCCAGGAGCTTCTCCCACGCGGGTGCCAGGACCAAAGGACTTGGGCCATTTTCTACTGCTTTCCCAGGCCACAGCAGAGAGCTAGATTGGAAGTAGAGTGGCCGGGACTTGAACTGGCACCTGTATGGAATGCCGGTATTGCAGACAGCGGCTTTACCCACCACGCCACAGTGCGGCCCCTCGATGGGCTCTTGTCCCTTTGCATTTTTGTGACCGTTCCTAGGAGTTCCAGGGTCCAGGGAGAGTGGCCTTGCTGTGGCTCTGCCCCAGCCTCTGCCCCAGCCTCACTGGCTGCTGTGCGCGTCAGTCGACCGCAAACGTGGAGGCTGCTGCCGGGAGCTGGCGGGGCTGGGAGCCAGGCTGTCAGCAGGAGGTGCCTGTGGCTCTGGCTTCTCGCGGCCTGCTACCAGGATGAGAGGATCCAGCCCCCCAGCCAGCCGCTAGCCTCTGTCCCCCGGTCTCTGAAGTGTGGTCACCACACCTGGTGTCTGCTTCCTCACTTCCCAGTGGCCCCTGGCAAACTGCTCAGGGGTCCTCGATGACCCATCCCAGCCACCAGCATATGGGGACACCTCTGTGTTCTGACCCTTGTCATCCCCTGTCACTCCCCCTGTCATCCCTGGGCCCCTCTTCTGCTGTGGGGTCCTCTTCTCCCCTTGGCTCTGCTGACCCCACTTCTGTCTCTGGCACAGACGCCCCCACTCCACATTGCCACTCTTCCCCTGCTGTCCTGCGAGCCCTGCCCACTGCACTGCCCATAACCAAGCTCCCAGGGGCTCCTCTTTCCCAGAACTGTTGTTTCCCTCACCTGCTGCTGCCAGCCTCCCACCCTGGAACCCAGGCACCCACTGGGGCCCTCAAGGTGCCAGGGATGGCCGCAGCATCCCACTGGACCAGGGGCTCCAGGAGAGCAGGACTGGCCATGCTGTTCTTGTTCCCCACTGCCTAGGTTAGTGGACACCTGATAGACAAGCAGGTGCAGTAAGAGCCGCAGCTTGTGGCTCCCGGCAGGGCAGGAAGAGAGCCAGGTGTGAGCTCAGGGTGGGTTCGGCGCTTCCTCGCTGGGGCCCCAGGCCCAGGCTTCCTCTTCTACCACGTGGCACGGTTGTCACCTGGAGGGTGGCTGAGAGTCTTAGGGAGGCGATATGTGTCAGCAGTGGTGCTGGCTTGGGGCAGTGGCCCTGGCCCAGCCTCCCCGTGACGCTGGTCTCAGAATCCCGCTGCCAGGTTTCCAATTCTCAGACTGGGATTCTCCCTGACCCCTGGGAGGTCAGTGTCTCCGAGCCTCCTCTCAGCTGTCATTGCCCTTGCATTTAGACATTTATTGCCAGGCCCGGGCTTGTCCTGGCAACCCTCTCCCGTCCCATCCACCTCCAGGGTCGTTCCTGACACGTGGATCAGCTGGAGTTCTCTTCTCCCTGTTTGTTTCGAATGTGGGAACCAGGGCCCTGGCCAGTGTCTTTCAGGAGACCCAGTTCAACTCCCTGGTCCTTTGCTTATTTATTTGAAAGGTAGGGAGAGAAAAAGAGCGAGCGAGCGAGAGGGCTCTCACTTGCTTGTTCATTCCCCAAATGCTCACAGTGGCTGGGGACTGGCGGCCAGGGGCCAGGCCACGGGGGCTGGGGGCTCAAGCCAGGCCTCAACGGGTGGCAGGGATCCAGCCAGCTGAGCCATCCCCTGCTGCCTCCCAGGGGCTGCGTTTGCAGGAGCCAGAGCCAGGAGCCAGCCCAGGTGCTCGGTGTGGGCTCAGGGCTCCATGAAGCTGGACACCGGCTCGCCCGCTCCTTGTCTGCCGGTCAGGGACCCTCCCCGCCAGGTCGCCGGCCACCCCTTGGCAGTTTGACTCTGGGTCCCACCGAGGCACAGGGTTCTGGGGGCGGGGGGGGGGGGGGGGAAGGGAGATGTTGTTCTGTGTGCCGAGCTCTTCCTCTGTTGGCACTGACGAGGAGGCCTGGCAGGGTTGCCCTGCCCCCACCGTGGGAAGGCTGCACGGCGGGCAGGGCTGTGGTTTGTGGGAGGGGTGAGCACCCGTCGCGTTCTTGGCACCTCCGTCAGTTGCTGGGTGATGAGCCCCTGGGTAGCTCTGGGAGACTCCGGGTCATGACCTGCTGCTGGGGTCCTCTGAAGACGGGGGTGGGGGTGGAGGGGGAGGCCCTGGGGTGCTGTTCCTTGTCCAGGGATCCTCTCGGTTTGGCCCTGTTGAGATGAATAGCCCTGTGCTGTGAAGCTTGGAAAAAGTCATCCTGGGGGGGTGGGCACCGCCAGTGTTCAGGTTTTCCTGGTTATACGTAAGTTTTATGTAAACGTCAAAGATCATTTGTTTTTAAATATTTATGCATTTATTCACTTGATAGGCAGAGTGACAGAAGGGGAGAGACAGACAGAGAGAGGTCTTCCATCTGCTGGTTCACTCCCCAGATGCCTGCAGCAGCCAGAGCTGGGCCAGGCCAAAGCCAGGAGCCTGGAGCTCCATCCAGGTCTCCTGCGTGGGTGGCAGGGACCCAAGCACGGCCGTGATCTGCTGCCGTCCCAGGAAGCTGGAGTGGGGGTGGGGGTGGAGTATCCAGGCCTCGAACCAGGCACTACACGACGGGATGTGAGAGCCCAAGGCAGCAGCTTACGTGGCCGTGCCGCAACGCCCACCCCCAGGGTTCCGAAAAAGGACTCCCTCGTCTGGAGAAACGTGATGTTCAAAGGAGATTTTAGAGTAGGCGTTCAGCCTCGTGGAGTCCTGGCTCCGGCTCCCGATCCCTGCTCGTGCACACCCTGGGAGGCTGCAGGGATGGATCAAGTCGTCGGCTCCCTGCCACCCATGTGGGAGCCCTGGCCCGAGCTCCTGGCTTCCAGCCATGGCCCTGGCCCAACCCCGGCTGTTGGGGGCATCTTGAGGAGCGAACCAGCGGTTGGGAGTTCTGTCGCTGTCTCGAATAAATAAACTTAGATTTATGCAGATAGATGCCCTTCCCTGTAGCCACAGCCAGGTGGGCTGTCTTGTGTGCACAGCCCCTTTTCTCCCCTCCTCTCGCTCTCCAGGACCCCTGAGCGCCTGTTCCCCGCCCGCCCCGTGTCACGTGTAGGGGCATCTGCACAGCGGGGGATAAAGGGTTGTCTTTAATGCCTCCATCCTTCGGCTACTGCCCCTGAATGCCTGCTCTGTCTCGCTGTCGCAGTGCCCGCGCTGAGAGAGAGATGCCCAGATGGGGCCGCCTCGGGAGCTGGGCCCTGGCCACCACTGGGGTTCCTTCCTTTCCCCCACGCGTCTCGCCACGGCCAAGGTCTCGCTCTGCTGTCAGTCTGCGTATGTTCATAGCAGAAAGTTTCAGAGCCAGGCGAGAGCAGAGGGCCCGGGACCTTGAGTCCCAGACCCGTGCCCCAGCACCCCCCCATCTGCCTGTCCCTGGTGTGCCTGGGGCATCCTCCCTTGAAAGATGGGTCCAGCCTGGGAGTGAGAGCAGAGTCCCGGAGAGGGCCACATGGGGCTCTGTGTTTTGGGGACATAAAACCGGGCTTCCCCACAACCCCGCTGGTCCCCAAGTCCCCGTGGGGCCTCAGGGCTCCTGGCCAGTGGGGACCGTCGGCTGCTCCAACCTGAGTAGTTCGGCTTTTATCTTTCGTTTCTGTTTTTTGAGGGGAGAAGGGTTCTGTGTGAGATTTCACTTATGAGGGAAAACGGTTTGAACAGAAAACAGATTTGGGGCCACCTGGAGGGGCTGGCTGGTGGGCCTCTCCCAGCACCCACCCCTTCCCTCTCTCGAGACGCTCCCGGCTCTCTGGCAGGAGCGGGTGAGGCGGCAGCAGCCGGACTGAGCTGACAGTACCCTGCTTGTCCCTGCTGGCATTGCTGGGGGTCAGGTGCGCAGTGTGGCTGATAAAGCCACGTTTCGGGGCTGTGTTTGCAGTATCTCCCGAGAGAATGAGTTTTCTGGGCGGTGCTGAGCTGTGCTCCGTAGAACAGGGGGCTGCTTTTCTGTCCCACAGCTGTGACCAGGCGATGAGATACAGGAACCCTCACAACGACCGTTCTGAACGCCTTGGTGTCACTGTCACCACTCCTGTCTGTTTCTCTTTAAACTCACCATCAGGCAAAGCAGGTGGTACCTGGCCTGTCTGTGTGTTGTCTGCTGGGCAGGGTAGGGTGGAGGGCTGGCTCCACCAGGGGCTCAGTGTATACAGAAGGAGCCAATCCAGGCCAGTTTTTGGTCTTGGTGCGTGGGTGCAGCCAGGCAGCCAGGGCCCCCAGGCTCGAATGTGTTTCCTCTCTGGAAAGCAACTGGGAAGGCTGCCCAGCGGAGCGGGGCCATCAGTGGGAGCAGAGGAGTGGTGATTGGTGGCAGCAGCTACTGGCCAGGCCGGTCGCGACTGCCGTGGGCCTCTCGTGCGTGGATCTGTTTTCCTCCCGGCTTTACGCCACTCGGCATTTCTGGAGGCTCATGGCATGTGCCAGGCGCTATGTTGGGCACTTTCCCATGCCTGGATTTATTCACTGAGACTGAGAGCCCTGTTGAGTGGGGATTATTGTGTCCATTTTACAGACTGGATCCCAGAGGCCAGGCCGGCCGCAGACACAGGCGGACTTAACTCGGAACCCCTGCCCCAGGGCCTCTGAGCAGGAAGAGGCTCTGGCCCAGGGGCTGTGTGGAGCAAGTACACAGACTGGGCTGGAGAGTTGAGGCCTGGGGTGGGGGGTGCTGGGCCGCCTGGGTGGGTGGATGGGGTAGAGCTGTCTGAGGGGGGAGCCTTAGCTGGGCACAAGAGAGGGTATGGGAGGGGGTCCCAGCCAGGAGGCGGTGACGGCGGCGAGAGCGGTGAACGCTCACGCCAGGCTGCAGCGTGGGGCCGGGTGCGTCCAGCCTGCCTGCTGCTGTGTCTTGGAGGCTGGCCCTCAGCGAGTGCTCACCGAAGGCTGAGTGAACCACGGGGAGTCACAGGAGAGGCAGGAGCGCTGGAGGCCCCCGAGCCCTGGGCTTGTCACATCAGGAGCCAACACGCCAGCTGCGACACGCTCCAGATGCCCCCTTGCTATTTTCAGTGTCAGCTGGACTGTGTGTGTCCTGCTGAACCCCCACCCTGGCACCAAGGATACGGAACCCTTGGACTGGCAGCAGGACGGGAGTCAGCCCTAACTGCCCGCCTTCCGCGCGTCCACAGGGCGAGGGCCCCAGGGAGGCCATCTTTGGTTGGTCACCAAGGCCAGGGAGGGAGCCTGGAGAAGCAGAGAGCAGGACCCGGGATGCTGGCTTCTGCTCCGTGCCTCGTGAATCAAAGAATTTCAGAAGATGACACCACATCCCTGGCTTTCCCCGGAGAGCCTGGGGACTGCGTCTTCCTGTGGCGGCTTGTATTTCTCTGAAGTCAGACTTTAGTTACCTCCCCGAGGGACACCTCCTGCAGCTGTCCCAAGGGTGAGTGGCCGAGGCCACGCTCTTAAATAAAATCAGGCTTTTTTTTCTTTTTAAGTATTAATTTATTTGCAAGGCAGAGTGACAGGGAGAAGCAGAAGAGACACAGAGAGACAGAGATCTTCCATCTGCTGGTTCACTCCCCAAATGGCTGCACAGCCAGGCCTGAGGTAGGCCAAACCCCGAAGCCAGGACCTTCAGCCTGGTCTCCCACGTGGTACGCGGGCCATCCTCCGCTGCTTTCCCATTAGGAAGAAACTGGGTGGGAAGAGGAGTAGTCGGACCCTCACTCCCACGTGGGGTGCAGTGTCGCAGCGGCGGCTGCCTCTGCTGTGCCAGCCCCCTCGTAGCTTCTCTTATCCCCATTTTATGGATGAGGAGACTGAGCGCCAGGGAGACTCGGCTCCTTCGGCGGAGTGGGATGCCTGAGCCGGGCCGTGTGACCGGTCAAGGGTTCCCAGGCTGTGGCGCTCACCAGCCGCCTGGCCTGGACACAGGGGATGCGATGCGCTCAATTCTGACCCCCTGCCAGGGCTGGGAACGCTGAGGGGGGTGGGGCCTCGAGGGACTGCCCTGCTCCAAGGTTGCTGACCCTTCTCTGTACGGATCAGATCGGTCTCCCAGGCTCGAGTTTCCAGTAACTGCGCGGGTGGATTTGTTTCATTTGAGGGGGAAACAAAACACAACATGGACGGGGTTTTCTTTCCCCAGAAGAGGCCTTGCTAATCATGGGTTTAGCGCGTGCGGCCCCGGGTGTCCTGGCGCAGGGCTGCAGCCAGCGCTGCCCGAGAAATCGCTTAGTCATCTTTAAGCGGGACCAGGTGCCGGCGGGCGGCGGGCGGGTGGGGAGGGTGGGCTGCAGAGACGCAGCAGGGGCACCCCCCCCCCCCCCCCCCCCGCCGCCCTGAGCTCTTTCCAGCTCAGCCCTGCCCTGGGCCGGAGGGGAGGGGGGAGCGGGGAACTGAGTGACAGGAAAGGCGTTCTGGGGAGACAGCCGGCCCCGCCCACCCTGGGAGCGCCCTTGGCTACCTGGCCTGGCAGGGGGACAATTCCCAGCTGTCCCAGCCATCTCCTTGGGGTGAGGTGGCTGTGGGAGTGCCCAGCTCTGTAGGCTTTGCCGGGAGGGGGCCACTCGGTGCCCAGGGGAGGGGGAAGTGTGTGTGTGTGTGTGTGTGTCTGTCTGTCTTCCCACGCAGGTGCGTTCAGGTAGTGTTAGCCACGGGCCAGGTGTAACCCTTTACTTGGGGGATGCTCAGGGGGTGGGCTGTGGCCGAGAGGCTGCCCCAGGGGAGGGGGGGGAGGGGCTGGGGCGGCCGCTGCTCACCCACAGGTAGGCAGGGGCACGGGAGCCCGGCGGCCCCAGAGCGCCCGCATGGCTCTGCCCCATGACATTCGGGGTGCACGCCGAGCGGGGGTGGCCCTGGCTCTGCCCCGTGGTGCCTTCTCGGAGGAGGCTGCCCCCTGGAAGCTGTGTTTAGTCTGGGGGTGAGACTGCGGCGGTCTCGAGCCTGGCTGGGAGTCGGACGAGGTGGCTGGAGTCCCACGCTGCTCCTCGGTGGCCTGGACGCACCGGTTCACCTCCCCGAGCCTTCGTGTCCCAGGGGCTGTAGGGGTGCCCTCTGGGTGGGGTAAGGATGCAGGTGAGCTGCCTGGCGCTGTCCTGGTAGGATCCACGCCTCGAGACGACGGGGGCCTGACCTGCCTTGGAACTTGTCACCTTTACTCTTGGCCTGTGGGGGTTTGCGTCATGCGCTCCCTGGAAGGGAAGGAGGCAGGCATAAGTCTCACGTAGTCTACTGGTCGGCAAAAGGCGACAGAGGCAATGAGAGGCCGGCAGCGTTCTGGAGGATTTTGGTGGGGATCAGCGTTTTATTGCCAGCTGGTGAATCTGGGAAGGCTTTCTGGAGGAGGTGATGCTGAAGCCGGGCCTTAGGATGTGTGGGAACCGGAGAGGGAGGCGGAAGGGAAGCAGGGAAGTGACTCGTCACCGGGGGAAGAAGGTGTGTGTGTGCGGAACCACCAGGGGCTTAGACGGGACCTGGAGTGTGGTGGGGGTTGTGATGGTCATGGTCAAGTTCAGTGTAACCCCAGGGCTGGGTTTGGGGTGGTGATGGAGATTTTCAGTGGGGAGAGGACAGTGTGGCTGAGATGAGGGAGTGGGGGTCGCTCGCTTGCCTGGCTGGGGGCTTTTCTACTCCGAGCTCCATTCTTGCCACGTTTGTCACGAGCCTCTGAGGGCCAGACTGCCCCAGTCCCCCCCCCCCCCCTCCGGGAGCAGAGGAAGTGGAGGGCACGGTCTCGGGCCTGGGGACGGGCCAGGTGGGGCAGGCCCCAGTCCCCCCCCCCCCCCCCCCCCCCGGAGCAGAGGAAGTGGAGGGGACGGTCTCGGGCCTGGGGACGGGCCAGGTGGGGCAGGAAGCAGCTGGCTTCGTCCCGCTTTCCGGGCAGGTTGGGGAAGCGCGATTGTTCTGGGAATCTGTGGTTTGAGGAGCGAGGATGACGCTTCCTGTGGCCCAGGGAGGTGTGGCCGGCGGTGGGGGGGGGGTGGTGTCTGGGCTGACGGCAGGCCAGGCCGAGAGTGGCTGGGCCCCGATCCTCGCTGGGGAGGTGGCAGCCACAGGCCAGCGAGGGATCCTGCCCACGCCGGCCTCCACTGGCTCTGTGAGCCCTTGTGTGCTTTCCCTGGCCTTGGCTGAGCTGCCCGGGGAGCAGGCAGGGAACGGGACAGCGTCCTGTCCTGTGGCCCCCCAGGTCTCCCTGCTGTGTTCCTCCTTGTCCCCAAGGCCAAGCACTCCCGGGCTTCCAGCATCTGATTCTGGCTTCTGACCTGGAGCCCAGGCAAGCCTTCTGGAGCCTCAGTTTACACATCTGTAAATGGGTATATAGCTCAGCCTGCAGAATCACCGTGGGCCTCACCGGAGACAGACGGTTCCATCCCTCAGAGAAGCGTTGTCTTGTCCACTCAACACTTGCGCAGCTGCCACAGACCAGTGCCAGACAGGCAGGGGATCCCTGGCCCTGAGGACCCCTCCATCCGTGATGGGGGATGGTCATGCGAGCTAGTGGTTATAACCCCGTGGGACATGCGGGGGCAAGCTCCCCAGGGACCCCTGGCCAACAGCCCAGCCTAGGGGGCATCATGCAGCGAATCATAGGCAGTTAGGACCTGGGGACAGTCCAGGCCATGTCGCAGGGGCTGCGGGTCAGTGCCTGGGGCTCACACAAGCCCCCTCGACCCCCACACACAGCTCCTCTTCCTTGTCAGGCTGAGTGGCCCTGCCAGCCCTGCCACCACCTCCGGACACGTGGCCACTGCTATGCCCCTGAGCGGAGGAGGAGGGGGTGGTCAGTGCCCTGGGGAGCCCCCTGCAGGCCTGCCTTGGGGCCTGAGGGGGTGGGGGGAGCGGCCCCGGGTCCGCCGCAGGGCTGCCGGGTGGGGAGAGGGCTTGCTGAGCTGGGCGGCAGTGGGTGGACCTGTGTGGGTTTGAAGTGTGAGCGCCTCCTGGGCCCGGGGGTTCTGGTGCGGTTATACTGTTGGTGGGGTCACCTCCCCAAGGGTGGGGCCTCTAAGACGAGCCACCCCAGCTGTGGGCCCAGCCACCCCTTCCACCTGGGCTGACTCCCTACCCTTCCTGTCTCCCAGCACCGAGCCCCACACCTCCCAGCTGGGCTCTGGCCCTGAGCTGACCACCTGCCTGTCTAGTCCCTGGGTCAGAGGCAGGAGGACTCTGTCCACAAAGGCGGGTTTGGGGGGGGAGGGTGCTGTTCTTTTAGCCCATTGGGTCTGGTGACTTTGTGCTCCCAGACCGAGCGGCTCAGGTCAAGGCCAGAGCCCCCGGTCTGGGACTCCACATGTCCAGGGTGGTGTCTGTTCCCTGTCCTCACCCCTCACCACAGTGTCTTCCTCCTGCAAATATTTACGCAGCCCTCATGGATGCCAAGCAGGGGTGGGACAGACTGGAGGGTGACAGTTGGCCGTTACGTCCCTGGGGCCAGGTTCCTCTGCACCCCCCCTCCCCTGCACCCTCCTGCCTGTGCGCTCTGGGCCTCGTCTCCCCTGCAGCTGAGGCCCAGGGAGTGACTCTCCTCTGAACCCAGGTTGCTAGAGGTTCACACGCAGCGGGTTGGCTCCGTGCGCCTCGTTTGTTCCGGGAGACCCCGGGAGAAGCCTGTCCACCTACTTCCGTCCTGTACAGGAGGCAGAGGGTCAGGAGAAGCCAAGGGAGTGCCTGGCGCAGAGCTGGCCCGGGCCCTAGCACAGCATGGTGACCGCCCACTGCGGGGTCGGCAGGGATGAAGGATGAGCCAGCCAGCCGGCTCACTGATGGGGAAGGTAGCACGTTGGCTGCATTGCACACTGTAGGGTGATCTGGTGATGGTGTCTCTCGGAGGCAGGGGCTCTGTCCCCTCTTTCTGAGCCCCTGTGCCTATGACAGAACCTGGCACGCAGTGGGTGTTGGAGCCAGGGATCTGGGCTGCCGCTGTTTCCCAGCTAAGGGGTCCTGACCATGCCCCTGGTCTGCCTCTCCTTGCTTGCTCTGGCTGACCGTGGCCGTGGCCGTGGCCGTACCCGTGCCTTTGGAAGCTGCCGTGGAAGGTGGGCTTTGTTTCTTGTTTCCCCATGGGGGACTTTTTACTTCGGTGGCACTGGTGTTTTGGAGGCTGTCACCACCCAGGGCTGGCTAGGGTGGGTGAGGAACGGCCGGGCTGAACCCCGAGCTGCAGTGGAAGACTCCCCCTTTTAAAACAGGCATCTTGCCTCTCACTCACTCCGCTTACTTCTCGGAGTCCCGAGTCCTGGACCCCCTGCCCTCCCAGCCGAGGCAGTGGCTTTGCTGGGGAGTCTGGCTGGAAGAGGCAGCTGTGTAATTACAGGTGCTGGAAATAGGCCTGTTTCCCTTTCGACCTTCTGCTCCTAGCCCCCTCCAAAAAAGAAACAAAACCAAAAAAAATCCCCCAAAAACACGCAGCTGAAAAAAGCCCTTAAACCTTCTGAGTTTAGTCTGCAGAGGCGGCGGGCGGCGGCGGCCTTAACCGTCTGCATTCCCGGCGCCCAGCCGCTCCTCCGAGCGAGTGTCCCGTGTCCGGGTCAGGGGAAAGCCAGCGTGAAGCCAGAGCAGCCTGTGTGTGGTGGATCCCAGATGTCCCAATGGCGCGGGCAGCCTCCAAGCATCAGGGCCCATCCTGGGTCAAGAGCAGATCCCGCTGGACTTGACCTAACTGGCCCTCACCTGTTCTTGGTCACCTTGGTCCCCGGGAGAGAAGTGTGTGTAGTTCGGTTCTGCAGACCCTGGTCAGCTTGGGGACCACCACCACCTATGTGGGAGACTGGATGGAGTTCCTGGCCCCTGGCCTTGGTGTGGCACAGCTCCCGCTGCTGCAGGCATTTGGGGAGCGAACCAGCAGATGGAAGATCTCTCACAGGATAGCCAAAAACAAGGAGTAGGGCATCTGGGAGCTGGCGGAGAGTGAGGGAGACAGGTACGTGGATGCCATGGTCATTGCGTCAAAGACCCGTCCAGGGGAGGAGCTGCCATTTCTTCATGTGCTGCCAGGTGTCACTGTTAGGTGCCAGCTTTGGCCTCTGGGACCCGCCTCTCAGCAGAGGTGTTAAGATGGGAATCCCAGGAGGGACAGTGGATGGCGGTCGGGGGTGTTTTATTTTGGAGGGGTTACTGCTAGGATCCAGAAAAGGCTCTGTTAGCTGCACAGGATGTCTGAGGTGGAGAGGGCTGGGGAATGTAGCAGGTGCCAGCCCTAGGCTCTCGGTGCACCCTCTAACCCCACAGGACACAGCCCCGGTGTCTCTGAGTTAGATGGCAAGGCCACCCCCTAGGGAATGCACACCTGGGAATCACAGCAGGTGGTTTAGGTACCTGCTCTCCCTGAGCGCCAGTCCTTGATGAGCTGTTTATTGACTGCCCTCCCAGGACTCAGCCCCTGCTGGTCCACACTGGCTCCTTCTCTGTAGCCAGCACATGGTCTGTAGCAGGCACGAGCGTGGTGGGCTCCAGCATCCTCTCACCTAGTCCTCCGACCACCCCTGTGGGCACCCCTTTGCAGGTGGGGACCCTAGGGCCCAGAAGTCTCAAGTGAGAGCCACCTAAGGGTCAGAGCTGGGATTTGACCCCAGTGTGGTCACTGCCAGAGCCCCTGCCTATCTCTCAGTTTTGCAAACTCTCAACAGATTCTTGTTTGTGATTCCTGTCTGGCCTGCCCCTCCCTGCTTGCTGTGGCTGACCGTGGCCGTGGCCGTGGCCGTGGCCGTGACCATTCAGCTGCCCCATCTGTGTCGTGCGTCACGTCCTCGGCGAGTGGGGTTTGCAAGGCCCAGCTCCACGGTTGGTTGAGAAGCGGGCCCCGGGGTTCGTGGCTGGTGCATTTTCTTCTAAGCCTTGTGACAAGTGACACCTTTGTGGGCCAGAGCGTGGGGTGGGCTGGGGGAGAATCTGGGACTCCATCCCTGGGCCTTGGGGAGGCCAAGACCAACCTGGCTGAGAGCTGCAGAGTATTCTGGAAGTCAGGACCACCCCCACCCCACCCCCCCCGCAGGTGGCTGCCGTCGCGGATAGATACTGGCTTGTGTGCCAGTATCCCCCAGCCAGTCTGATGGCCAGCAGGCGGCAGGAGCCCCTGTCACAGACACAGGAGTCCTGTGAGGTCACCAGACACCCCCAGCCCCTCTCCCAGCCCCACCCTTCCCAGTCCCGTCCTTTGTTGTCTGTCTGCGTCAGCCGTCTGGGCCTGCAGGGAGGTTCCTGAATGGGCCTTGGAAATAGGTCACTCCCTTCCCGTGCCGCCGGCACTGACCCAGATGTGACCTTTCCCCTGGTGGCAGTGTCTGGCCATCACTCTTTGATGGCGGAGGTGGAGGGACCTAGCGGCCACCTCTCCCCTGCTCTGGCCTTGGAGCACTTCGCTGCCACCTGCAGGATGCCCCTCCCAGCGGCCCCTCCACCCTGTGGCCATGGTGGGACTGGGACTCCATCCCCAAGCCTTTCTGTCGGCGCCTTCAGCCTCTGCTCTCACAGAGGTGACATGGATGGAGCAGCTCCTGCTGGGCCATCGCCAGGGGGGTGCACACCTGGGAACCGCACTGGGCACCCCTTGGCCCCCATAGCACCTCGGGGGTCCCGTCGCACAGAGCCTGTTGGTCGAGAGCTCAGAGAACCCGAGGAGAGGCAGGCCCAGGAGGTCAGCAGTACGCGGCAGCCCGCAGTGGCCCTCACCTGGGCCTGGGGCCGTCTGCAAGGGGCTCAAGGGGCTCGATCCCTCGTCTTGGGGAACGCAGGTGTGAGCGAGCGGAGGAGCAGCCAGCATGGCTGTCTTTGCAGGGCCGCCCTCACGTCTTCCGGCCCCGAGCACCCAGGCCGGGTGGATTCTGGGCTGATTCCTTCAGGTGGCCTCCTCGGCCGTGGCCAGACGGTGCCACGTCGTCTGTGGATGGCCCTCCTCTAGGTTTCCAGGGCGATGAGGGCTGTGCCTGCGCCATGGGCCTTTCTTCTCCCTTCCACCCTGGGCCAGTGGGAAATTCAGGGGGGCTTTTCCTGCAGGAGGGAGGAGCCGGGCGCAGACCCCGGGAAACAGGGCTGCGGGCACTGCCCGTCCTGGGGCTGCTGGTGCCCCCGCCCTGTCACGATGCCTGGTGTTGGAGGCTGCGTATCTTTCTGTGTCTTTTTTGTGAGCCAGCTTTGGGGCCCAGATTTCTGGAGAATGACCACCGTCCTCCTATCAGCCAGAGTGCTGGCGCGGGCTCTGGGCGGCCGGGGCTTTGCCCTTCTCAGCAGGTGGACCTGCCACAGGTGTCCATGAATTGCATCCCAGTTGACTGTCAGCGCCCTCCCGTCTGCCGCCCTGCTCTGCAGGGGTCCCCTGGCGCCTCTTGCCCAGAGCACAGAGGGTCCCGGGCGAGGTTCTGATGAGGGCTGCGCTGACGCTGGCTGCTTTGTCTCCCACTGTCTCTGCGCCCAGCCTGGAAGGCTGAGGGTCCCCGACTCAGCTTGCGGGTGGGGGTGGAGCAGTCAGGACAAAAGCCTGGTTGTGCCCTTGGAGAAAAGCAAACCTGGGTTTCCCTGAGGCTGGAACTGCCAGAGCCCGCCAGTCTCACTGCCATAAAGGGAACCTTGTGTGTGGCTCCTGGCGGGAGGAGGCAGCCGGCAGCCGCGCCTGGCAGCCAGGCTCTCTGGGAAGGGCGTGGCCGCCTCCCGCCACCACACGGTGTCACGACAACTCTGGTGACCCCTGACTTCTCCGAGCCGATCCCAGGCCAGGCGGTCACGGTCACGGTCACGTTTGGGGCAAGTCTGCGCACCCGGCTGTGGGGCCGTGGGGCTGAATCCAGGCCAGCTGGATTTTCTTGAAAGACCGAGTTTGGTTGGGGAGGCAGAGGGGTGCCCATGGTGGGTCTGGGCTGGGTGGGAAGCCCCATCTGGAAGCCCCACTTCCAGATTGCTGGTGCTGCCGTCTGGGGGGGGGGGGGCTTGTGTGGCCATGTCTACAGCAGGCCCTGGGCTGGGAGCTGGGCTCCCTGGGTCCTGCGTGTGGGCACGGAGGGGCGCTGTGGACAGGGGGTTCTCCACCAGGGCCTGGGCGTCCAGAAAGGCCGCGGTTTGTGTGTAATCTGGCCTTGAACCATTGCCCCCCACTTCTGGCCGTGTTGTGGGGAGGGGAGGGGCTGGCGCTGGTTGAGCCCTGGTGGCATTTGGGGCCTGGTTTCTGCGGGAATGAGGGGCGTGGAGGGCAGGCCTGTGGGGAAGGGGCTGTAGCAGGCGGGGGATGCCGGCCCTGCGTGTGTGGGCTACGCTTTCTGAGGAGCATGCTGGCCGGCGTGGGCACGCGGCGCCGTGGAGCAGAACGAGCCACGCGTCCATCCGCAGCGCTCAGTGAGCAGGAGCCGTGTGCGGGACGGCTCCAGGCCTGAGACACAGCAGCCCCTGCCCTCCCGAAGCAGGTGTGCTCGCGGGAAGCAGTCTTTGCCTTTCCGCCTCCTTCTTCTCCCCTCCCTCCTCCCCCTTCCTCCTTCTCCTTTTCTTTCTTCCTTTTTTCTTCTTTTTAGGATTTATTGTGTTTACTTGAAAGGCAGAGTTACAGAGAGAGAGAGTAAGCGAGCAAGTGAGCTTCCATCCGCTGGTTCACTGCCCAAATGGCCGCAATAGCCAAGGATGGATGGAGTAGGCTGAAGCCAGGAGCCAGAGGTTCCATCCAGGTCTCCCGCGTGGGTGGCAGGAGCCCAAGCACAGGGCCACTTCTGCTGCTTTCCCAGGTGCAGAGAGCTGGATTGGAAATGGAGCAGCGGGACTAGAACTGGCATTCATGGGATGCCGGCATCGCAGGTGGTAGCTTAACCCCCTGTGCCACCACGTGGAGCCCCGTGGGGACAGGTCCTAAGCAGGGGACCCAGTGACCATCTTTGTCAGGTACCTGGAGACACACAGAGCATGCTATGGTGCAGGAGAGCTGGTGGCTGAAGTAGAGTGGCTGAGGGGCAGCATGCCTGATGGAGGTGAGGGGATAGCCCTCTGGGCACCCAGGCCTCCATGTACAGCACCAGGCGGGGCTTGGGCAGTGCAAAGACCCTGGGGTAGGAAATTGACACACTCAGGAGCACAGCTGGATCCAGGGGCTGAAGCCCTGGCATCGGCAAGTGTGTGTGTGGGGGGGTGTCTCCCCTCCTTTCTCTGACAGTCACTTAAGCACCCAGGACTGGTTCTGACGGACCCTGGATGTGGTCCCAGGAGCAGGGGAGGCATATTCCCACCCCCAGAGCCCACCCTGAATGCGAGGGAGAGGGGGTCACCAAGTCAGCACGCATGTGTGTCACAAAAACCAGCAGCCAGTATCCCCACCCCCACCCAAACAGCCAGTCACGGGCGCCATATGTGTTGGGGAAGGGGGGCGGCAATGAGGCTGGCGGGTGGAACCAGGTCATACGGGGCTTTTACGTGGGATGGTTTGGCCACTGCCTGGGTGCACAGTAGGCACTGGGCACAATTGCCAGGTGACCCACGTGTCGCATGGTGGCCTGCGGCGAGGGTGTAAGCCAAGCAGCCAGTGCACCTTGCAGAGGCCAGGCTGGCGCGGAGGCCCCTCTCCTGCCCGCCTCCTCCTGCAGCCGGCTCGCGCTCTCAGGGCTCTCTCCCTTGGGGCCGCCTGGGCACGTTTGGGTGGCGGAGCCCAGCCTATCATTAGCACACCCGCGTCGGCCCTGAGGGCGGCCGCCTTCACTTCCCCGTCTCAGTGGCCGGCAGTGTCTGCGGCGGCGGAGCAGGCCTTGTTTCTAAAAGCAGCAGTCGCCTGTGGGGGCCACCCTTGCTCCTGTGTGGCTTCCTGGGCTGGCATGGAGGGCGAGGGCACAGTGGCTTCTCACCAGCAGAGAGCATGCCCGTTCCCGCCACCCAGAGGGACCTCGGTCTGCATCCGGTGTCCTCTGTCCCCAGAGACGGAGGCAGGTCTCAGTGCCCTGGGTCCTGTGGGGTTCGTGAGGTCCCCTGGGCCCCACCCCATCCAGCACCTTTATTCTGCCTGTCCCCAGGAGCATGGCCGGGCTGGCTGCTGCTGGCACCGGGGGTTCAGGGAAACACGTTTTGGGGGGCTGAATTTGCTCTTCCTGCCTTTGGTTGGCTGGCCCTGGTGCTCACGTGTTAGGCCCAGGGTCACCGCCAGGGCAGGTCAGGTGGTTTCTCTGAGCCTCAGTCTCCCCCTGCCACAAGCCACTCAGCCTTGACCTTGTGGGAGGTTTCGGAGCCGACGGGAGCGTCCACAGAAAAGTCGGGGTGGTGTCCGAGCTGCCCCGCTGACCGGTGGCTAAAGGCCTGACCCGGTTGGGTGTGAAGATGGTAGGCGTTGTCCCTGGTGGCTGAGTGGGCCGGGTGTGGGGCTGGGGTATGCACAAGCCCTGCTGCTGCTGCCCTGTCCCCTTTCCTGTTTTTTTTTTTTTTTTAATTTTAAAGATTTATTTATTTGAAAGGCAGCATTCTGGGGGGATTGGGAGGGAGGAGATAGATCTTCTGTTCACTGGTTCACTCCTCAAATGGGCACAACTGTTGGGGCTGGGCCAGGCCGAAGCCAGGAGCCTAGAACTCTGTCCCAGTCTCCCATGTGAGTGGCAGGGGCCCAGGGACTTGGGCCATCTTCCACTGCTTTCCCAGGTGCATTAGCAGTGAGCTATATCGGAGGTGGAGCAGCCGGGACTCGAACCAACACTTATCTGGGATGCTGGCATCACCTACTGGCCTCTGCCTTGTCCACTTTCCAGAAGGAGCCCCTGGGCGAACTGGGCCTCAATCACTGCCTCTGGAGATAAACACCCACCCGCTTCGGGCCCGTGGAAGCCCGGATGCTCCTCGGGGCTTTCCTGTGCTGCGGTCTGGTTGGCCTTGCTGGGTGGTTGTGCAGGCTTGACTGGCTCCGAGACCAACACGGAACCGCCCGGGTGTGCTGTGCTGCTCGCTGTCGGGGAAGCAGCTGGGCTCCCTGGGGTCCCTCAGCCGTCTTTCCCTTTGCAGTCAACCCTCCAGGTCGGGGGCAAGTAGCCTCCTGGGTCCTAAGACCCCAGCCTCTCCCTACCACGAGGGCTGCCCTTGGTGCAGGTGCCTGAGGCTGGGCACCGTGGATTCCTGGGGAGAGGTGAGCACGCCTCTGTTTCTGGGGAGGGGGTAGCACGCCCGAGGCTGTGGGGTGGTCCCTTGAGGCAGCGACCTCGAGGGTAGCCACTCAGGACGGCCCCCGGGAGTAGGAGGAAACTACTTTAGTCTCGCCTGACTTGCTTTCCATTGTAGGGGAGCGTGTTTGAGCCTACAAGGAACTGGTGGGTGTAGGAGCACATGAGTATAATGCATGCATAAGACTTTTGGGAGCTACAGCTTCAAAACTGATTGCTGTGTGGCTGCAAAACCACACAAGGACAATAAAGTCTGCAGCACATGAAGCTGGGGTTGGTGACGGGAGGGTGGCGGCGCCAGGGGTCCGGGGAAGGGTATGCAGGGGGCAGGGTGGGTGAGGAGACTGCACCTTACCAGGCTGGGCAGGTGGAGGGGAACGAGGGGCTGGCAGAGGCCGGGCCGACAGCAGGAGCCCAGTGCCTCTCTGTGCCCTGGGTGTAGCTTGTGCTTGCCCTGGTGTGTGAGGGTGCAGGGACTGAGCCTGGCCAGATGGCCCCTCGGAGGCGTGAGCAGCCATTTCTCCACCACTTCCTAAGATCCTGCCCAGAGGTCGGCCAACTTGCAGGGCCAGAGGGTCAACATTTAGGCTTTGCGGAGCACAACACGGCTACCGTGGCTGCGCGATTCTGCTGACAGAGAGGCTATGGAGACATGAGCCTGTGTGCCAATAAAACTTCATTTACAAAACCAGGCAGTGGGCCAGATTTCACCCATGGTCTAGACCAAGAGGATGGGGCCCCATGGGGCTCAGAACCTGCGAGCCCCTGATCTGTACTTTGGGGGGGTGTGGTCTGGGTGTGGTGTGGACCCCACAAAGCACGTGTGTTTCTAGCCAGAGCAGGTGCGTGATCAGCTGCTTCCACGGCAGGGTATGGAGCTCTCAGCTCTGCTGCGCACTTGGGTGGCCCTCCCTTAGAGCCAGGATCACGTGGCTGTGATGGGGGCTTCGGTACCGGAGCTGAGGGAGGAGGCAGGGCCCCTACTCGTCAGCGGCAGAGCTGAGATCCGGAGGCCTCCACACTGATATCCCTCGGGATGCTGTGAAAAGCGGGGCTTTGGGAAGAACTCCCCTTCTCTTCCCAACTGGGAACGGCTGGAGGTAGGCAGAGCCTGTGAGCGTCTGTCCTGCAGGACTTATCAGAGCCTTTAAGGTGCCGTGGCCTCCCTGGGAGCAGTGCAGCACTGCCCCAGACAAAGACATGGTTTTCAGGTGCTCATGAAACTATGGAGCTGATCTCCGTGAACCCCGTGTTGTATGAACAGGGGACTAAAGGCCCAGAGAGGTCAGGGACTCGCTGCAGAAACACAGGGCCGAGGGCAGTGTTGGGGTGCGCACCTGGCTCCTGCTTGCCTGCCTCCCTCCTGGCTGGGGAGAGGAGGTGCCCGCCTCCACCGTGACTTGTGATTCGGAGGCACAGGTGTTGGGGTTGAGACGGTATTTGTGGCCACGTTGGGAGGGTTTTATCCCGGGGTGCCCTGCGTCTTCCGTCGGAAGCTTGCTCTCTCTGGGAGGCTGTCAGCCGGCCCTGCCGACCTCGTGGGCTGGATCACTGTTGATGCCAGGGCCTGGCCAAGGCGGCGTTGCTGGCTGCACCCCATGGGGGCTAATAGCACCCTCTGCCCCCCCACTGCCACCATCAACTCTGTCTTGGACATTGTCAAATGCCCCCTGGGGGAGGTACCCACCACCCTTCCTCCGTCCAGGTGGGCACCGTGTTTGCCAGCATTTGCCGGTTCCAACAGACAAGCAGGAACATGCAGGGGATGGAGACAGAACAGGAGGCTGTGGGGCTTCACTTGGGCACCAGGAACCAGCCCCCCGGTGAAGGCCATGGGTAGGGGACAGAGGGAGAGGGAGGCAGAGGCCCGATGGGGGAGGCTGCTGTGTGTGCTACAGTCTGGGGACCCCACACTGAGGGCAGTGAAGCGGGGTGGGGAGAGTCTGGGAGGTCGTGTGGGGTGGGGGAATACAGGAGAGAGGATGGGGGCAGGCAGGGGTCCTCCAGAGGTTTCAGGAGCGGGCCTGACAGCCAAGCTGAAGTCACCTCCGGGGGCCCAGAGGCCTCGGGCTTTGGCCTCGTGGGCATGGCAAGTGGGACCTCTGTCAGGCGGGGAGGAGGTGGGCTTGTGTGCAGCTGCTCAGCAGAGAACATTCTGGGGGTGGTGCGAACTGATTCTCAAACAATGAGTCTCTTTTCTGGGGCCGATTCCTGGAGCCCCGGGAGGATGCTGCCATGGGTGATGGGACAGGCGGCTCAGACGGGCTCGGAAGCCAGGGCCGCACACTGACAAGAGAAGATTGGCGTCTGGAGGTGGGGGGGGGGGGGGGGGGAGGGCTCCTGCCACCATCATGGAGACACAGGCGACTTTTCTCACCCGAGTGCTTGGATGGCGGTGGCTTCCATAATTGCTGAGTGTCCAAGTCAGGGCAGGGGGCAAACGTCAGGGGTCTGTTTCTAAGTGGGACGTGGACTCCTGGACAAGGAAGGAGCTGCACCCTCGCGGGGAGATCGTTGTTTCAAGGTGGTGGGGAGCTTGAGGAGGGCCCTTGCACGCACGGGTGTGACAGCCCAGAGCCTCGGTTAGAGCGAGGGAGAATGTTTGAGAAAGCCTTGTGTCATCAAGCCTGTGTCACGCATCTTGGAAATTCACACGCGATCCCAGGAGCGGCTTGTCCACCCAGGGCCATTTGGATATCTGTAACATTATCACGGGCCGTACGAAATGATCAGCTGAAGAGATTAGCCTGCTGTGGGTTTATTGGATGTCCAGTCCCACCTGCAGGAGCCTTGGCAGGGCCTTATCGAACTGGACGTTCCCCACCCCTGCTGTAGACGCTGGAAGCCGCGGCAGGCTTCTGGGCGTGAGCTGGTCTCCCGCGTGGACGGCAGGGACACAACCACTGGAGCCCTCACCTGCTGCCTCCCAGGGTGCACGTTAGCGGAAGCTGGAGTCGGGAGCGGATCTGGGAGCTGACTGCAGGCGCTGATGCGGGGGGTGGGCGTCTCAGGAGGTGACTTAACTGCCAGGCCAGACCCGCCCAGCATCTGAACCACTTTAAAGGCACAGATCAGAGGCACTGGGTGCATTGACACCGTAGGGCCACTGTCACCACCACCCACCTCCGGAATGCATTTCATCTGAAAACTGAAACCATGTCCCCGTTAAACCACAAGTCCCCAGCCCCCCCAGACCAGGGCAGCCGCCTTTCTACTTTCTGTCTCCGAGTGTGGCCGCCCTGGTGACTTCGGATGAGTGGATCGTGCAGTCTTTGTCCTCTGTGGCTGGTTTGTTTCCCTTCGCCCCAGGGTCCTCCGTGCCGTGCGTGTGTCAGAGTTTCCTTCCTTTCTGGGGCTGACTGATACCCCATTGCGTGACTGGCACGCTGTGCTTCTGCGCCACTTTATCCTGTGGCTCTCGTGAACACGAGTGTGTAGATCTGGCCCTGGATGCTTGTAGAATTGCTGGCTCGGGTGGTCCGTGTGTTCGAGTTTTCTGAGAACCATCCTGGTTTCCACAGGAACTGCACCACTTTGCAGGCCCTGGCCACCACCACTGCCCAAGGCTGCCAGTCTCCCCACATCCTTACCCACTCTTGTCATCGGCCTTCTTGTTTGTTTGTTTGTTTGTTTTTCCAACATAGACCGTTTACTAAAGGATAACACACCTAGAATAGTTCCATACCTTCCTGGCTGCCTTGCCGGTATGTTTATATCTCTGGGGACACCATTAATGTATTAAAATGGGCTTGCCGGCACAAGCATTTAGTGTGGTGGTAGGATACCACTCGGGACACCTGTGTCCCATACTGGAGTTCCAGTCCTGGCTCCACTCCCGATCCCAGCCCTGCTAGTGCACACCCTGGGAGGCAGCAGGTGAGGGCTCACGTAGCTGGGTTCCCAACACCCGTGTGGGAGACCTGGATGGGCTTCCTGGCTCCTGGCTTCAGCCTGGTCCAGCTCTGGCCATATCAAGCATTTATGGTGAGAACCAATGGATGGGAGCTGTCTCTGCCTTTTCAAAAATATTTTTAATCAGTGAGTTTGCTCCTCCCATCTGACCCTGCTCTGCCGGCTGCACATGGAAGCCCCAGGCTCCGGCAGGTTCCGCCTCATGTCTTTCATTGCAGGGTTGTGTTTGCACTCGTCCACCTGGTCAACCTTCCATCAGGGATGATAATTTCATTTGGAGAAATGGCAGCAGTGCCCTTTTACAGATACCCTCTGCACAGCCGAGCCTCTATTTTTTGGGAACTCAGTCCGGCTCTCCAACTCGGGTGGCAGGAACCTAACAACGTTTGCCATCACCACTGCCTCCCAGGGTACATAGCAGTGGGAAGCTGGAATTGGGTACAGAGCTAGGCCTGGAACCCAGGCGCTCTGATATTGGGTGCAGCCACCCCAACCAGCGACTGCCCCCTGGTGCTTCTGCCCTTATGGGCTCAAGCCCAGGAGTAGATCCTACCAGGGGCTAATGGCTGGGATGCTCGTTCCTCCCTTTGCCCAGCAGGAGGCGCTATCTCTGTAGCCACTGCAGAAAGCTGGTGAGTGCCAAGTGATGTTGCCTGGTCACTTTAATTTCGTGTTCTTCTGTCTACCTGGGAGGTGGACCTCCTTTTCCTCTAAGGTGATTGGCTGGCTGTGTTTCCTTTCTCCGAGCTGTCTGCTCAGAGCCCCTGGCTGTCTTGATTCTCCTGCGGTAACAGGGCCCAAAGCAAACATGACGAAGTGTTGACAGGCGTCCGTTTTAAGGGCAGACGATATGCAAATCATTTGTACATTTCAGTTACACATTTTCAAGAAGAAATTTCCGTGGGAGTTTTGGGAGGGTTGGTCTGGGTGGGCCGGGGTCAGGGTGGGGGACCCGTCTGGAGAATGTGCTGTAGCCTTGGCGGTGACCGTGGCTGGAGAGGCAGAGTGGGCTCGGGGTTGCCAGACGTGGGGAGGAGTTGACGCTTTGTGCTAGTGAGGGGAGCTAAGAGGAGGAATCCAGGGAGATGGGGACGAGGATGGAGACTGAGAAGGGTGCAGCCGGGCTGGGGTTACAGTTAGGAAAGGCAAATTTGATGGACGTGCTGATTGGGAGCAGAGGGCAGGTGGAGGCGGGCCCCAGGGAGCAGGTGGGGGGCAGGCTTAGGAGGCAGCAGAAACGCCAGTTCTTCAGGTCCGGGACGTGGTCAGAGTTTTCAGACGCGGTTGACAGGAAGTGAGCCTGCTTTTCTGGGCCTGTTCGATGCATCGATCAGGAGGAGCTGACCTTGAGCGAGCCGTTGGCCTGACACAGGTCGGACCTGAAGCGGCCTGGCTGCTCTGCTTCTGCAGTGTGGAGGTGACAGACGCCTCAGGGAGTGTGGGTGGGGGCAGGAGAGGCCTCGGGGGTGTGGAGCCATCTTGGCGCCCGGGCTGGTGCTGGGCTTGGTTGCAGCTCTGTCCCGCAAGTGTGGGCTGAGCCCCTGCCCTCGGGACCCTGTTAGTACCGCAGTCCCTGGGTGTCCACGGGAGAAAATGCCAGAAACACAGACTGCACCTTCCTGGTGGGAACCTCTGTCTGCCCCATCCTGTGTGTGCTCCCAGCGCAGCCCTGCGGGACCGGGGAGACCTGAGTCATTTCCTGGACAACAACCTGTCCTGGCTTCTTAGCCATTTGGGGCTTGGCCTTGGAGACATCGATCGGCTTTCTCACGTCCCCTTCTGTTTCCCGCCAGGGCAGTCTCTCTGTCAGCTCGTGGGCACCGCGCTGGCCAGGACGGCCGGGTCCTCTGACTCCGGTGAAAGGAAAGAGGTTGGCAGAGAGGCCCAGGGGGCCGTGGGCCAAGCGAGCGGCGTGGCTCCAGCTCGGCCAGGCTGCTGTTCCTCCCAGCACAGCCCCTGGAGAACAGCTCCAGAGATGGGCGGCCTTGGCCCTTGGGTTCCTTAATGAGCTGATGGGGTGTGGCCGAGAATTTGAGCCACATTTTTTTTATTGTTAAGATTTGATTTGTTTATTTGAAAGGCAGAGTTAGAGAAAGAGAGATCTTCCATCTGCTGGTTCACTCCCTAGATGGTCTCACTGGCCAGAGACTGGGCCAGGCCTAAGCCGGGTGCCAGGAGCTTCATCCAGGTCTCCCACATGGGTGGCAGAGGCCCAAGGACTTGGGCCATGCTCTGCTGCTTTCCCAGGATCATTAGCAGGGAACTGGATTGGAAGTGGAGCAGCAGGCACCGGAAGTGGGATGTGGGCATCGCAGGTGGCAGCTTAACCTGCTGTGCCACAACGCAGGCCTCGTGAGCCACACTCTTAACATATTTTAGCAACCAGAGGGACTCCTCCCTCATCACTCAGCTTTTGTGCACCTCAGGTATAGAAATACCAAGTGTTGTATGTGTGTGTGCGTGTGTGTGTGTGTGGCAATACATATAAAATCAACCGTTCAGCCACTTGTAAGAGGTGGTTTAGTGCCACTGAGTGCGCGTGCGCTGTGTGCAGCCATCACCATCATCCACCTCCAGAGCATCTTCATCTTCCTCAGCCAAAGCCCTGTGGTCATGCGTTAATTCTCAGGGCAGCGCCGTGGGCAGCGGGTTAAGCCACTGACGGGTCGCCCACATTCCTTATTGGAGTGCCTGGGTTGGAGTTCACCTCCACTTCTGATCCAGCTTCCTGCTAATGCACCTGGGAGGCACAGGTGATGGCCAAGTGCTTGGGCCCCTTCCGCCCACATGGGAGATCCAGATGCCGTTCCAGGCTCCTGGCTTCAGGCTGGTCCAGCTCTGGCTGTTGTGGACATTTGGGGAGTGAACTAGCAGGTGGAAGATATTTCTCTCTCTCTCCTCCTCCCTCTTTCCAGCACGTGCATAGACTACCTTCTGTTTTCCCACCATGGGTCGGGGACACTGGGCTACTCCCATTGCTGCTGGTGGCAGAGGCTGCTGTTGTGACCGTGGCTGTGTGCGCCACATATTCAAGATCCTGCTTCTGGTTCACTGGGGTGTGTGCCCAGAAGTGCAGCTGCTGGCTTGTGTGATCATTCTGTTTTGAGTTTTTGGAGGGATCGCCACACTGGTTTCCACAGCGGCCGTGCCGTTGCACAAAATGAGGCATTTGATGGTGTGGTCTTCAAGGCATCTCTGTTCTTAAGAAAGCTGCTGTGGTCCCCTGGCCTGCTGGTCAGTGGCTGGAACATGGTGTTTGGAGTTAAGATTTGGCCACCTGAACATCACTTGGGCAGTGACAACAGCCACCATCTCTCACATGTATGTGCGTCACGTACAAAGTGCTCAGGAGCGCCCCCTGCACTCCTGAGAGCAGAGGCAAGCATCTGGTATTGTTTGAGGACCTACTGTGTGCTCAGAGGGTTAGAAGTTTCTTGTTATTTATTCATTATCTTGACACAGTTTTCCAGAGTAGTAATTGGAAAGGGAGAGAGATCTTCCATCTGCTGGCTCACTCCCCAGATGGCTGCAACAGCTGGGGCTGGGCCAACTGAAGCCAGGAGCCAGGCGCTCCATCCAGGTCTCCCATTGGGTAGCAGGGACCCAAGGACTTGAGCCGTCACCTGCTGCCTCCAGAGTGTGCATCAGCAGGAAGCTACAATCAGAAGTAGAGCCAGCGCTGAAGCCCGCTCACTCATGCGTGGGAGGCGGGAGTCCCAAGCCTCGCGGCTGCTGCCCCGCCAGATGCCTGCCCCCACTCTCGGTTTTGCAGGCGAAAGTGAACGGTGATTTCTCCTGCTGTTGTCGGTGTGCAGCGTCGGTTCTCGGCTGTCAACTCACTGCTCGTTTTCTGTTTACCTAAAAAAAGGTCTAATTCTTCCTTCCTGGTTCTTAACCGCCCTCCCCAAAAGCAAGAGAAAGAAAGGAGGGGCCCACCAGCAGGTGTTTTCTGTGGCAGGTGCCTGCTTTGAGCCGGTGGCAGCCTCGGCAGCTGTCTGTGGGGCCCCTGCCCCTTGCCATGCTTTGCTGTCGGTGGGCAAAGCAGTGGCTCCCTAGGAAGAGAGCCACTAATTCCGATCGGCAAACCAGGGTAGCGTGAACTTCTGGGGCATGGGGCGGGGGACTTTCTGATATGTCTCCTTCCCACGAGAGACCCCTCCCCACTGGCTAGCCCTGGCTCCCTGAGGTCTATTGTGTTCCCCTCCCTTCTTCCCTCCTACCCTCCCTCCCTCCCCCCTCTTATGTTTGCCCTAATACTCCTGGAAACTTCCCACCCACTTGGGGCTGAATGCAAGGAGGCAGGGGGCTTTCTGGTGGTTTTGGTTTGTCCCAGAAATGTTCATTTACATTCCTGGCGTGTCCAAGTTGAATCAGACACTTGGAACCATGCTGGGCCTTTCCCCTCTGCCACCAGCACAGACGGGGGGGCCAGAGTGGCCCCTGAGGCCCAGGGACTAAGACGCTGACCCCTGACCTCAGGTGAGGTGAGGTCTCCTCCTCCAAAGAGATCCTCCCCCAACTACGGTGCTGCTGGGAGGCAGCCCCCCCCCCCCGGCCTGCCCTGCAGAGAGCTGGCCCAGGGCAGCCCCTGGCTCCTGGCCCTGTTGCCCCAGGCCTGCCTGCTCAGTGAGGTGACTCCTTTCAGCTCTGAGACCTCCCTGGTCCCTGATTGGAGGAGAGGGACAGGACTAGGAGAGGGAGGCTGCCCCCCCCCCCCAGCTCTCCTCCTGTCCTCTGTGGGCACTGAGCCCTCCATCCTTCCCAGCATGGGGTCCACAGCTCTGTAGCCGCTCTGTAGCAGCCACCCCACCCTTGGAGCCTCAGCCCTGCCCTCCTGGTGGGGACACTGGCCGCTGGGGCCCCTAGGCTGGCAGCCAGGGACATGTGGAGCCGCCATCCTCTCGTGTACTGTCCTCCCTCCTGGGACGAAAGCCAGGTGGGCTCCTGTGGCTGAGACCGCTGTAGCCCCGGAAAAGCTGGGGAAAAGCCGAGCCACGTGTGCCCGTGGGGGTGGGCGTAATTGCAGAGGGCCAGACGGGTGTCCTGCTGGGTCCTCCTTCGTGCAGGGCTTTGGGCCTGTTGCCCACGTTCCCCACCTGTCCCTGGTGGGCAGCCTGTCCCCTCTGTGCTGCCAGGGAGACCTCGGCCCAGGAGCTGTGGTGTGCTGTGGTGGGAAGCTGTTCCGGCCGAGCCTGAAGCCGCCCTGCAGGACAGCGCTGGGCGCAGCCTGGTAGGGTGAGCGCTCTCTCCTTGGTGGCTTTCAGTGGGTCCCAGGTCGCTTGGGGACCAGAGACGGCCATGGCTGGCATGGGGCCGGGAAGGAGGCTACACCCTGGGCTCAGGTCTGCTGGGGGTGGAGGGGCGTCACCTCTGCACCTGCCCGGCCTGGTGAGGAAACTTGACCTCACAGGTGGGAATTGTATCCAGCGCTGGCCATGATCTTGCGTCTGCACAGCCTCTGAGCTCCATTCTTGCTGCTCCCTGCTTTCCTGAATGGGAGCTGGGGGTCTGCGGGTCTGGGGCAGGGCACGGGAGGGGAGCTGGTTACAAGCAGGCCTGCCTGGGGCCCACAGCCTCCATCCCGGAGCACTTTTCAAGCCCGGCTGATTACCCTGTAATTGTTCCCAGCAGCGAGAGGAGTCCAGCGGCCAGGAGCGGCCTCCAGTGTTTGTTTTGCCTTCTGTGTTCTCCCGGCTGTGGTAACCAAGGGCCGCTTCCCCTTGGTGACGGCGCGGGCCAGCGCTGAGCCAGGCCGGGCAAGGCAGGCCTGGGGCACCCGGCGGGGCGGCCGCTGGCCGGGAGAGCAGCCTGCTGTTCTCTTCCTTAATTCTCCCCGCACCGGTGAGGACCCTCAAGGTTTTGCTCCCAGCTCTCTCCCCAGGCACTTGCCTGGAACATTCCAGAGCTCCGTTTCCTCTGGTAGGTGTTGGGGAGACTGGGAGGCCACTCGCTGGCCAGCCACGTGGGGGTAGGTCTCGGGGGGCAGGATAGGGACTTCAGCCAGGACTCGGTGCAAAGTGAGCACCCTCTGCTCTAGGTCCCCGAGGGCCGCGGGGTCTGCAGGTGGTCCTGGGGCAGGGGCGGAGGAGAGGACGGGCTGAGACAGCTGCTGCAGTGAGGCCAACCAAGGAAGGCTGCGTAGAGGAGGGGGCCGGGCAGATCTTGGCAGTCGGGGGCCAGCAGGGTGTGGGGCTTAGGGACCTGCAAGGCTGGCACGGCCGGCTGGCCTGCAAGGGAGGTTTGGAAAAGTAGAGAAAGCTGAAAGGTTTTGCTGGGAGCTTGGAGGGGAGCAGCTGGGGGCCTGTGAGCAGCTGGGAGAGAGCAGGGGTCTCGGCGTGGGGTCGCCATGGCCTCTGGCTTCTAGAAGGTCCAGGAGAGAAAGCAATGGCCTGTTTCCTGTGCTCTGTGGGTTGGGGAGAAGGACAGGGGACCTGTCCTGGGGTGGGGGACACGGCTCCGCCTCCTGTCACTCAGCTTGGCCTCCAGGCGCGGTGGGTTCCAGTGCGCGGTGTGTTCAGGACTGGCTTCCTGGGGGGAGGTGAAGGTCTCGGCTGCCTGCTGTCTGTCTGCTGTAGGTTCCCTCCAGCTTCCCAGGACCCACCGGGGCAACCCTGCCCCAGACATGAGGGTCACCTAGGGATGGGGAGGCAGGAGGCATTTCCCACAAGCTCCCAGGTGACGCGTGTGCCGCTGGCTGGTGGCTGTCACCAGGTACAGGGCACGTGGGGCACCCAGCTCTGTTTTCCCTAAAGGCTCTGTTCTCAGGGAGAGAGTCGGAGGGCCCGGTGCCCAGGGGCTCAGTCCTGTGGGCGGTTCCCTTCAGGGGCCCGGAGAGCAGGTGCTGGTAGGGGGCGGGGGCCGGGGGCCCTGGTGTGCGGGAGGAGCTCCGGGCTCCGTAGTCTCTTTCAGGTCCCAGTGGCTTGTTTTGTTGGCAGATCTCGCTGCCTCAGCAGAAAAGAGGCGCCTTTGATATGGGAACGGAAGCTCGGGACAGGGCTAGAAATAGCGCGTGCGGCGCGGAGAGGGCCCGGGGTCCCCTCCAACTGGGGGCTGGAGGCGCTGCACGCAGGGGCCCCTCCGCCCGTGACGGTGACTGTCTTCCCTTCAGAGTGAGTGCCCAGACTGGGGGTGCCCAGTCTGGCTCCAGAGTCCGGTCCTGGGCTTACGGCCCTTCCCGAGGTTGGGCTGACTGCGGGGAGAGCCCGTGCCCTCCTCCTCCCTGCTGCCTGCCCTCCTGCAGAGCCCATTAAATGGAGATTGGACCCATTTCTCTCGTTTCCACTTCCCTGTTTTTCCCCTTTGTGTCCTCAGGAGGCAGTCAGGGGAACAGACTCCCCCGATCCAAGCCGCCTTCCCGAAAAGCCTCTCCTCATCCAGAGGCCCCGTCACCTGGCCTCAGATGCCACCGCTGCCAGCCCGGGGTGGCCCTGGCATCAGCAGCCCCCATGGGTGTCCCAGAAAGGGCCTCTCTGTGGCCGTGAGTGAACCTGAAGCGGCCAACAAACCGAGCCACAGGGCCCGAAGCAGCTGTTCGTGGCCAGAGAGGCCAAGCTGGGGGCAGGGAGCAGGTTCAGGATTTCCCAGCTGCGTCCCACTCCTGCGAGACACCCAGACACCCTCTTCCCAAGAAGCCCACCTGCCTGCCTGTCCCTCCCCCCTCTCTGTCCTCTCCCCACTGAATTCTAACACAGCACCGCGGTTGACTGCCTACTGCGTGCTCAGGTGCCTGTGAGATCCTTGTTCCATCCTTAAAGCAAAGAGTGAGGCGGAGCCCCCATTCCAGTGGGGGAGGGGCCTGAGGTGGGGAGCTTGCCCAAGCCCACCCAGCACGCAGAGCCGAAGTTTAAGCCCAGGTGCACCCCTGCTGTGTCTTTGCACATACTGAATACAGGAGTCTCCCTGCACCAGCCCTGTTTCAGTTCCAAGAAATCATGCAACGAGGCAGCTGGGCTTCTCTGATGAGTACCCCAAGGAGGTGGGCTGGGTCTTTGGATCATTACGGCCCCCAAAACTGAGTCCTACTCCCCTCCCCCATGTATGCACTGTTGTTGCAGTTTAGAAATATCTATCAGACTCACAAGAGACTGATGTATAAACCTGAGGACATTTGTTTACACACGGTAAAGACTAGAAGTCTTTAGGTGTGTTCACCTTGGAGGGTGGCAAATGGGCAGTGCTGACCACAGGTCAGGGAGACCGACGAGGGAGCCTAAGGGCTCGGCAGCCCGGAGCCCGGAGTCTGTGGTCACCACTGGGGTGGAGTGCTTGGGTCCGGGGGGTCAGCTGCCCTCTCTGGGCTCTTCCCTGCCTGAGTGTTCCCCAGGCAACTTGTGACCTCACCGGCTGGGTCCTGGCGAGCTTGCCCTCAGTGCAAGCTGTGTCCTTGCGTTGCCTCCCTTGCTGGCCTCCCTGTGTCCACTCCGGCTGCCAACGGCCCGTTCTCAGCACAGCAGCTGGAGCCTCCTGCCGGAGCGGAAGCCAGGCTGCGTCCCGAGCCCCGCAGAGCCCGCGCCGGCTCCTGTGTTGCTGCTGCTGCTGCTTAAGCCTAGAGCCTGTGCTGGGCCCACGTGGCCTGTGTGCCCTGCCCTTCCCTCCCTCCCTGTGCTGTGCGCCTGCACTGTGTCTTGTGCGCCTGCACTGTGTCTTGTGCGCCTACCTCGGGGCCTTCGCATGTCCCGTTCCCTCTGTGTTCCCCTTGGAACACAGCCCTGACGCGGACACGTTGTGAGAAGTAGCTGTCGGGCCGCGTGGTCGCTGTGTGTGCCCCGTGGCGGGCGGGGCTCGCGGTGCGGGCAGTCGGCGTGGCCTCTCAAGGCCATCAAGAGATGCAGGAATCGTGGGATGTGTGTGGCTGCTGCCGCGTGACAGCCCAGCTTCTGACGCTTATCTCACCTTACGTAGAAAGGGGCCACTCCCAAATCTGTAAAAAGCACAGGGTAGCAGGTGTGCCAGCCGGTGATGGGGCCGTTATTAGCAGGCGTGGTGTGCTGTGCGTTCACACCCTCGGCAGGGCGGGGCCGTGCATCACCCGGGAGACGGGAGTCGCTTCCGGGAGCCCCAGCCACGTGTGCTGCGTGGAGACTGAATCGTCTCCACGGTGCATGGTCACGCACGTGGTTTTCTCCCCGGTTCATCCCGGCTTCACCCTCGATCGCCGCATCGGAGGGCACCCCCTCGCCGCCCTCTCCCCTCGCTTGCTCTGTCCTCGCTCCTGATTCACTTTCCTTTGATGCGTGCTCCCTGCGCCTTTATTAGATATGCATCCCTCCACCACCTGCTGTGTGCCAGGCGCCGTCCCAGGCGTTGGTGCTGCCATGGTGGACCCCACAGGAACACCCAGGCCCGTGGGGCTTGCAGGCATTGCTCAGATGCTGTGTGTGGCTTTTAGTCTGTGTATGTAGCAGGTGCCTAATGAGTGTCGTTCCAGCCCCGAGGTGTGTCACTGGGGCTGGGGTATTTTCTGAGAGGGCATCAGCCAGGCACTGACAGCCGGGTGGCTCCCGCACGGGCTGTCACACCTCCGTCGTGTTAAGCGCACGGCAGCTTCCTCGCGGCGGCGATGTGCTCCCTGTGCCTCGTGCGGCCTCTGCCTGGGAGTCTCCGGCCCTGCTGAGGGCAGCGAGGACAAAGGGAGTGCACGAAGCTCTGGAGAAGCCCGTCCGGCCCCTCTCCCGGCCTGGCAGCCCCGCACTGGGCTGGGTGAGCAGGCGGCTGCAAGCACAGGCCTTGAGCTTGGGCCCTGGGGGCTGACTTACTGGGTGTTTCCAGTGCTCCTGGCTGAAAAGGGTGCTAGGAGATGGGAGACCCCGCGTGAGGTGCTTGGGTGTTCACTGTGGCAGTCCTGATGAGCCGTCCCCAGAACAGTGCCTGGCACGGAGCAGGTACTCAGTTCTGATGCCTGGTGAGTGGTCCTGCTCGTGGCCAGGCAGCAGCTCACCGGCCACGACAGGTGTCCACGTGACGACAAGTCCAGTCTGCCTGTGCGTGACGCTGGGCCCTCCCAGCCACGGGCACCTGCTCTGTTGGCCCTGACATCGTCAGCGGAGGGGACACGGGTTGATTTCCTGGTATCAGAGGCTCGGGACCTGTGCTGTAAGGAAGTAGGGACACCGAATCCCAGCAAGTCTTGCTCCCAGAGCAGGGAGCGCGTGCCCGCGACCCGCCCCGATACCTGTTCCCCGCCCCCCCCCCCAGACCCACCCCTCCCTGGGCCACATCTTGGGCCCTGGCACAGAGATACAGGCACACATTGCAGATTCCTGCAGAGAAACCCGATCTACAGGTGCCGTGTCAAGGTGGGGAGGGGCCGCACTGACATGGCACCTGCAGAGGAGTGAGGGGCAGAGGGCGGGGATGGGGACTCCAGCAAGGCAGGGCAGGCTGTGTCCCTGTGTGGAACCCTGGCTGCACCTGGGGTCCTCGTCCAGCCCCCGGCTCTGGCCGCGAGCCTGTCCACAGCCGCCACCTGCGGCTCTGGGTTTCGGGGGAGCAGGCGTTTGCCGTCCATGTGTGATCTTTCCATTCACTGAACTGAATGCCCTTCGCACAACCTTGACCTTGTCTGAGAGCGCAGCCCGCTGGCCACTGCCTGGGTCGCCCCAAGAGGGGCCCCGTCCCCTAGCAGCCTCTCCCTGCACCCCAGTCTCAGCCGCCCTCTGCAGACCTGCCGACTGCCTCGGTGGATTTGCCTGTCCTGTTATTCTAGGGAATGGAATTGTGGAATATCGGTGCTGGCCGCTGAGCTGTGGCTTCCTCCACAGAGCACAGTGCGCTCAGGGTAGCGGGTGGCCGTCCCAGAACTGATGGTCTTGGCGGCTGGGCCCTCTTCCATGCGTGTGCCGGCTGATGCTTTGCTTTCTCCGTGCTGGCCTTTGCATGGCAGCAAAGCTCCAGGAGAGAGACTGAAGAGGAGTGGGAGCTTGGAGGTTGATGCTATAGCTAGGGGAGGGGAGCGCCCAGCCCAATAGGCCTGCGAGGTCACTGGCTCTGGCCCTGCGGCGGCACTCGGAATTCTACAGAGCTACAGCGGGCTCATTTTTAAGCAGGGGATTGTGTTTGGCCATGAACGATGTCACAGATATCCACGTGGCCCTGGCTGGGAGCAAGGTTTCCCCGCCCTGCTTCTACACAGAGCAGCGTTTTTGCTTTCCCAGGTTCCTTGCAACCTCTCTCCCTGTGTGTGCTGGTATAATTCTTTCCACGCTGAAGTCTTAGGTGTGTTCGTGTCCTTTGCATCGCGCGCCACGGCAAAACCTTTTTCTTGGCTTCTTGTATGGTGGTTCTGCCCGTTAGCATTGTTGCTGGCTGTGTAGTACTCCACCCATGCACTGGCTGGGGGTGTCATGTCCTCGCTCCTTGCTCTGCGGTGCCTGTGAGAAGCTGAGGCCCGGGCAGTCTGGCCCCACACCCCTCAGCTGGCTTAGAAGTTCCTTGCCCTGTCCCGCGTAGGCCCAGATGTTCAGGGCTGGCCGGGTTATTGCTGGGATTGGAGGAGGAAGGCCGGCAGCAAACAAGGAGACTTCAAAAAGGTCATGGGAATGGAATTAAAGGTCTGAGTTTAGGGACCTGCATTGTGGTGCAGCGGGTTAACCACCACCTGTGATGCCAGCATCCCATATGGCCACCAGTTCCAGTCTCAGCGGCTCCACTTCCAATCCAGCTCCCTGCTAATGGCCTGGGAACACAGGAAGATGGCCCATGTACTCAGGTCCCTGCCACCCACATGGGTGACCCTAATGGAGTTCTAGGCTAGCCAGCTTCGGCCCTGGCTGTTGCAACTACTTGGGGAGTGAACCAGCAGATGGAGGATCCCCCCCGCACCTCTCTCTCTCTCTCTCTCTTTCAAATAAATAAACAAATATTTTTTTAAGTTTATTTGGGTACAAAAATTTATTTTCATAATACATGGAAAATATGTATTATGAAAAAAAATTGCACAGATTTCAAAACTGTTTTTGCACCAAAGTGAGCTTCTACTTCCATGGGAGTGCACTGAGACCTCCCCGCCGCCCGCCGCCTGTGAGGCTAGGGCTCTGCTCACCCTCAGCGTCCTGTTCGGCTCTCCAAGGCGTCCCCCAGGGAACGGCGATGAGGTGGCGCAAGCCGACCCACTGCCCAGTTCCCTTTAGACTTCTCTCCAAGTCCGTTGGCCGCCAGCCAGCCCACGACTAGTGGACAAACCTCAGCCCAGACAGCGCCGCAGAAACTGCCTAGCGCCTTCAATCTGCCGCCGCCTGTGGGGAAGGTCGGGAAGCCTGCGGGGGGCGGCTCGGACCATGGCTTTCTTCCGCGAGAAGTGGACAGTGGGCTGGGCGGTTCTGAGGGTGCTGAAGAGTGGCTGTGGATGAGAGGAACTGGCCGGAGGCAAGTGTTTGGCTCAGCGGGCCAGATCCCCACAGCTCCAGCTCCTGCTTCCTGCGCGTGCTGACTCTGGGAGGCAGCAGGTGACGGCTCAGAGTGAAGACTGGGTTCCCACCACCTATGTGGGAGACCCAGAGTGAGCTGCAGGCTCCAGCTTCGGCCTGATGCAACCCTGGCTATCGCAGCCAGCAGATGTGAGCTGTGTATGTGTGTGTGTGTGCATAGGTGTGTCTTTCTGCCTCTCAAAAAAATCCCCTCTAAGATCATCCTGTTATGAAGAAATTTTTTAAAAGATTTATTTATTTGAAAGGCAGAGTTACAGAGAGGCAGAGAGAGAGAGAGATAAATAATAAATATCTTCCATCTGCTGGTTCACTCCCCAGTTGGCCACAATGGCCAAAGCTGTGCTGATCTGAAGCCAAGAGCCAGGAGCCTCCTCCAGGTCTCCCATGTGGGTGCAGGGGCTCAAGGACTTGGGCCATCTTCTGCTTTCCCAGGCCATAGCAGAGAGCTGGATTGGAAGAGGAGCTGCCGGGACACAAACGAGCACCCATATGGGATCCGGCACTGCAGGTGGCAGCTTCACCCGCTACCCCACAGCGCCAGCCCCCTGGGGAGAATTTTTAACTCCCTTACCTGCCCACGCTGTGACCTTGTTGCATCGGACAACCTAGATGTGCGCTGTAGAAGACTGTGGAGAGTGGCCGCCGTCACGATGTTGGCACGCAGTGGAACATGACTATTACACAGTTAAGTGGAAGCCTTGGAAACGGCTCCGGCTCCGGCTCCGGAGCAGTGCGTGCGCTGTGATCCTTTGCTGTGAGTGAGCAGCCCCTGTGTCTACAGCAGGAAGATCTGGGAGGACACAGTCACCCCCGCTCCCCGCTGGGCCCTGGGAGGGAGCGAACACTTGGATACTTGAATTCTGTTTTGAGATTTCTTGCGCATCAGGATGGAGCAAGAGGTTTCTTCGAAACGACAGCAGAAGCCCACGCCTGAGCATTGTCACTTAATGTGCATTTTAGATTCCAAGTCTTGAAACCAGTGGCTCTCCGGCATCGGCAGGGTCCTAACCGCCTGCAGGGCTGCCCAGAAGGCAGGCCGCTCGCTGGGCCCCACCCGAGTTCTGATTCAGAAAGTGGGCCGGGGCCCAGAATTTGCATCTCTGGCAAGTTCCCAGGTGATGCTGACGCGGCGGGCCTGGGGCACCCACTTGGAGACTCAGTTCTGTAGATGGCCTCCGGCCTCTCACCACACCCTCCTTGACAGTTCTGGGGAACGTCTGCCTCTGCCTTTGGCCCTGAGGGGTTCACGTGGCTGGATTTGGGGGGCCGAGCATTCACCGCGCCTTCCTGTCTTCCCGGCTCCCGCCCCAGCACAGAGGCTGCAGGTCTCGCCTGGGGCCTGCGCCCTCCAAGGCAGCTTCTCCCCGGGCCACCCCGGGAGCCGTGGGCCCCGTGCCTGCCGCAGGGCTCCCTGGCTGGATGCTGCTCCTGCACCTGGCACTCGGGTTCCACGCTGATGTTGAAGGGGGCGGGGCAGCAGGGGGCAGCACCTATTATGCTCCGACTGTGTGCCTGAGAGCTCCGTGTTGGAATCATGAGCTTGCTCTTCCTCTGCGTGTGGCCCCAGGTGGTCTCAGGCACCCACCCGGGTCCACCCTGACTCTGGCATTGGCCACCAGTGGCCCCTGCAGTCTGTCTGGAGACTGTACCCAATGCCTGCCATCCTCTGCTCAGTCTCTGTCCTGTGCCTTCTCCCTAGAGGGACCTAAGGTGGCCCAAAAGGTCACTCCCAGAGGTGACCTTCACAGGTTGGCACATCCCACGGGAAAAGTCAGAGTGTCACCTGCTCCCAGCCAGGGCTTTGTGCCCTAGGGGCCTGGGCACACATCCTGACCTCGGGCTTGCTCTGGCCTCCCTCTCTCCAGCACCTGAACTCGTGGAGCTGCTCCAGGCCCTGCCTTTTCTGCTTCCACTCCTTGGGGTACCCCAGCTCCCTCGTACACCAGCAGGCCCAAAGCTGGTATCCACGGTCGGGCCTCTGTCCCTGTCCCTGCGTGATGGCGTGACTGCCACTGTCTGTGTCACTACAGGCCCTCCAAGAACAAGGTTTCTGGTCTGCACGGGCCGGGCT
Organism: Lepus europaeus; assembly: GCF_033115175.1. Lineage (NCBI taxonomy): Eukaryota > Metazoa > Chordata > Mammalia > Lagomorpha > Leporidae > Lepus > Lepus europaeus. The sequence goes on from NC_084831.1 coordinate 5,981,879, forward strand.
GCTGCTGCAGCGCTCAGTCTCTGTGTGAATGTCAGGCTGGCTTCCCAGGGCGCGGCGTTCTGAAAGTGTGAGTAATCTGGGCCCTTCCGTAGGTGTTGGCGGCAGGTGCGCTTTTGGTCTTTTGAGGTCAGAGGCTAGAACTCTGGACCGTGTGGGATTTTCTCTCCAAAATCGCTTGTCAGAACTTTCCAGAAAGGTCCGATCTTTCTTCTTGTCGACTCTAGAGGCTCATGTTTACATCCCTGTTTGAGGGGCTCCTCCCCAGATGGGGTGGGGGCTGCATACATGGCATGTGCAGTTGGGGTGGGGGGTTGTACTCACGTGGCCTGGGTGCTGCCGGTGGAGGCAGCTTTGCCAGGGGCTCCATGGCACAGCATGCTCGGGGCACATCCTGAACACGTGCACTGCCAAGTGTGTGTCCAGGAGGGAGCGTGGAACCGTAATGAGCAGGCGGAGCCCAGCCCGGCCGGCCACAGAGGTGCATCGTGCTAGCAGATTGCTGGGTCCCTGTTTCTCTTGCAAAATTCTGGGCTGCAGCCACCCGTGCAGGGGGCGGGGAGGCTGGGAGGGAGGGAGGGAGGGAGGGAGCTTATTTGATCTGCAGGTGAAAGGAGGCTTTATAAATAGGTCACCTTGTTCCACATCCTGAAGTTCATTCTTTCCCCATCTTGGGTGAAAACAATGGCTTTACTGTTCTGGGGTGGTCAGTCGGACGCAACGGGCGAGGGGCCTAGGTGTGAGGGGGTGGGTGTGCCTCTGCCGCTCTCCAGTGGCCTCTCCGTGTGTCCCCCACCATCTGTCCCTGGTCCCCTTGGACGTGTCGCCAGCAGAGCGTCCTAGTGTTCCACCAGCAGGTCCTTTCTTACTGTGCAAAACAAAAGGACAACTTTGTGTAGCAGTGGGGCTCCCCAGCTAATGGACCTGAAAGAGTCTGGGGGAACGGGAGGCCAGCAGGCGGTGGCTCTCACTGAGGGACATCAGCAGGTCTTGGGCAGGTGCTGTGCGGCCGCCTGGAGCTGAGAGCTGAAGTCCTTGTCCCTCCAGGGTCTCTCTCCCAGGTCCTCATGCATCCTCGCGTCGCTGGGCCCCTGGCAGGTGCACGGCCACAGGCCACCTGCCTACCTGGGTCTGGGACGGAGCAGCTGTTGTCTCCTTGTGTGGAGACAGCTACCCCCTATTTACTGGGCAGATGAAGATCTGTGGTTGACAGTGTGAGTGGGTGGCCCTGGACATGTGTTGCAGAAATCATGTCCTATTTAGGATGGCCTCTTGTGTGTGTCTCTCTGCCTCTCGAACTTTTTTTAAAAGATCCTTTTTGTTACAAAACATGGATTTTATAAAAAAAAAAAAAAATCGATGCGAAAAGAGTGAGCCTGTCTTTCTTCCTGCCTCCTCTCCAGGACTAACGGTTGTGAAAGGTTTGAGGCTGATTAAACCTTTCTCCTTGCCTACAAGCAGATCAACAGGCCTGCAGAAAACACTGTTGTGCCTTTGCTCTAAAATGTAGCAGCACTGAGTGTGTTGAGTCAGCAGGTCCCAGGGGCTTCCTCCTCTCCAGGCGTTAGGGAACCACCCTGAGCTGTGCAGCAGGCTCGGAAGTGTCCTGGTTAGGGACTGCCCCAGTGCACCTGCGCACCAGGCGTCTTGTCCCACTTCAGGCCTGTCTCTCTGGGACACGCCCCCCAGCCTGTGTAGGGGCGACCTTTCCCCCACATCCCCTCCGGTCTGCCGAGCACCACTTCCTCCGGAGACTTGCAGAACGAAAGCAGACGTGGGTACACCCGGCAGGCTCCTGCTGTGGCTGCTGCCCCTCCCAGCCTCTCCCCTTCAGAGCGAGTCACCGCCTTAGATCCTCTCAGGCTTAGGGCGTAGATGGGTGTGCCTTGTCTGTCCCCCCGGACAGCTCGTTCGCTTCAGAGTCCCTTTGATGTTCGGGCCCCTCCCAGGATCAGGGTCCAGGTCCAGGGCCGCTCCCTCTGCATCTCCCAAGGGGTGGTGAGGCCGCCCCTGCCCCCACCGGAGCCACCAGAGGATCCTGAACAGGCAGGGGGAGGTGGTGTGTGAGGGTCTCTCTCTCCTGTGGGCCCCGGCAGCCCCTCTCCCAAGCAGCCCTCCTCTTGTGTTGGCTGCAGCACTGGTCCCAGGCCCCCGGACACAGAGCACCTGCAATGCTATCTGGGCCAACACCAGGAGGACCCGGCTCTGGGATGCTCATCTACTTAGAGATGGCCCCCTGGGAATTCCAGCAGACACATGGCTCTCTCTGGTGGGTTCTGGGGGGCCGGAGCCACCCCTGGCCCTCAGTGGCTGTCAGGGACACGGGGCTGAAGGCTTTTGCCCCTTTGGAGGCACCGTCTTGCACAGTGAGCCCTGAACTGACTTCACATAGCAGCAGGGTTGCGTGTGTGTGACAGTGGCGGGGTGCAGTGGGGGCTCCTCCCCCTGGGATCGCAGCACAGCCTAGCTGGGTGCAGGCTGCCCTCCCCTCCCCCTAGAGCTGTCACTGTCACTGTGTGACCCCCTGCGTCCTCTGCAGGGTTGCAGGGTTCTGCTCAGAGCCTGGTGTCTGGCAGATCAGTGTCCCTGCTCTGGCTGGGACTGCCCCGCCCCCTCTGTGCCCTTTGCCCCCACCCCACCCCTGGCTCAGGGCTGATGCTGCTTCCATGTGCTGGCTTTGGTCCTGGGACAGTCCCCCCTTCATACAGACGCCAGTGCTGGCCAGGTGGGGCTGAGCTGTGACCAGGGGAGAAGAAAGACGTGGTCAGGAGTGGGCTGAGGCCCGCCATAGACCCCGGGTCACTGCACCAGCTGCTCGCCCACAGGGGCGACTCGACCACACGGCCCTGACAAGAGGGAAGGGTGTTGGGTGCCCTGGCTGGCGTGGGTGGTGTGCCACGTGAGGAGGGATCAGTGTGACACTCCTGAGTGACTACCCCGAGTCCCACCCACCATGGCAGTGCTCTAGAACTTAGGCTCCAAATCAGAGCGTCTCTGAGTGCCTTTCTGAGCTGAGCTGTACAAAGTGGTGCTGGGAGAATCCCACTGAGAACGGCTGAGGGCTCCCTGCAGCCGTGTGAGAGTAAGAGCAGCAGTGGGAGCTGCACGCGCACACACACACACCACACATGCACGCCTACATGTGTCGGGGGCTTCCGACGGTTCATGGACATGGAATTAAAACATAGATTTATTTGGGTACAAAAGAAATCCAAAATCCACGCCGACAATGGGTCTTTAGAAGTTCATGGAAAATGCTCATTATGAAATATCTTGGTGTAGATTTCAAGAGCTTTATGCACCACATTACACTGATCTAATTCCGCCTTCCAGGAGCTTTTTGAAGTCTGCTCGCATGCACACACACACGTGCACACGCATTTTCTCCCCAGTGACAATTCCCATTCCCCAGGAGCTGTGTGGAGGGAGCCGCTGGTCTCGCGCGTGCTCCTTGTGCCCTTGGTCTCCCAAGGGGGTGTCCAGACAGAGGGAAGGGGGTGGGTGCTTCCATGTCCCACCCCCACAGCTCTGACTTGACCTTGGACCGGCTTCACCAGCTCAGACAGACATAGGAGGGGGTCAGGAAGGAGCAGAGGGAGGGAGCTCAGAGAGGCTGCAGCCAGCTCCACCATTGCTACCATTAGTGAGACCCTGGTTCCACCCCCAGGCGTGGGCTCCCCCACCCCCGAGGCAGCCCCAGAGCCACAGGCTGCCCCGTAGCAGGGTCACGGAGGGCATCCTGGAGGTGGAGGTGCCCCCAGAAGAGGAGACAGGGACTGGACTGGGATTGTCCTGGGAGATCCAGGATGTGAGGGCTGCAAGTCTACAGAACTTTCTAGAACCTAGGCAGTTTCCACAGCTGCAGAGGGGCATGTCGGCTTTACGCTGTCTTTGCTGACACTGGACACAAGGGGTCTGTGCCTGTGTCCTCTGATCACGCCAGTGGGGTGGTGTCTTACCTAAGGGAAGAGTCTGCTGGGAGCCAGCTTTGTGGGGCCTCTCCCCAGTGGGGAGGGGGCAGTGCAGGTCACCCCACTGCCCATCCTGCTGCAGATCCCGCCTCACCTCCCAGCCTGCTCCAAGCAGGAGGCCTGTGCTCCAAGGTCCCCGGTGCCCCTGTGTCTGGAGCCTGCAGCCTCCCGTGCTGGTCCCTCTTTGTTCTCTTCATTCCTTTGACTCAAGCAGCTCGGATCAAGCGACCCAGCAGCCAAGGCCCCGCGGCCTCCTGCCCAGCCTCCTCTGCCTGCTCTTTTGGCTCCATTTCCTGAGCCGGGGGCCTCCTTCCCTTCCTTGTCTGCAGGATCCCAGGAGCCTGTCCCCCAAACTGGCCAGCCAGGAGTCCCTTCCGGAGGCCAGGGAGGTGTGTCATGGGAGAAAGAACCTTTGCTCTTGGGTGAGGCCCAAGGACCCAGAACAGCGTGGTGTGTGCCCTCACCTGAGGCTGGACACCCAGGCTGGGGACGTCCTGCGGCCTCCACCGGCTCCTGGGCTGCTGCTGGAGAGCGGGATGGAGGCCGGGACAGTGCCTACAGCCTGCGGCCCCATCTTCCTCAGAGGCCTGGGCGTGGGCAGGCAGTGAAGTCAGGGCCAAAACGCCGGCTTCTATAGTGGAAAGCGGTGGGCGGCACTAGAGGTGGTCTCTCATCCCAGGGTTGCTCCACGAGTGCCCAGGGACTTGGGGTGGTGTCCCCGTGCCCGGCTGAGTTGGGGCCGTGAGAACAGCATCACCAGTGGCAGCTGCCCCTGTATGGCAGAGACCTGCTCCAGGACATGCAGCGGCCTCAGGGGTCCTTCCCACCAAGTGCACTTCCCCTGCCCCGCTGAGCTTTCTGTCTATGCCGAGGGGTCTGCCGGGAAGAGGCGAGGGCCTGGGGTCGGGCATCGTCAGCCTGGGGCTCTGCCTTCTCTCTGCAGCGCAGCCAGGACGGTGCTCCCGCCTTTGTTTTGACATAGCACATGTCCGCTGTGCTGTGACTGACTCCAGGCTCTGTGCCTCCTGGGAAACCCCGTTGAAGGGCATTTAAAGGGTGTTTGCAGCATGTCCCATGTTGCACCGAGTGTGCGGGAGGGTGACTCTGGTCCCCAAGCCCAACTTTCCATGCAGACCACAAGGTAGAGGGCCCCTTCCCTGCGACAACACAGCCAGGGGGACAGAAGGCCACTTCATTCTGTGCCCAGGCCCTGGCTGGCCCCACATCCGGCGTGAGGGGAGCCTGGCGCTGGCTGCCAGGCCCTGGGTGCGGGGCTGCGGCCCCGTGCACCGCATCGTGCTGCCCGCCTCGCCCTGCAGCCTTGCTCACCCAGCCTCCTATCTTTCTTTCTGTCCACCAGGCATTGCAGAACTGCACGGTGTGCAAGGAGCCCCTAGCAACCTCCCGCAGGGATTCTGCTTGGCCCTGATCGGGAACCTGGAGACAAGACCCTGATTGATGCTAGTGCCCCGGGAGCGGGCGCGAAGGTGAAGCCGAGGGCGACCATGGGTCAGAAGGTCCCTGGAGGGATCAAGACTGTGGGCATGAGGGACCCCGTGTACCGGCCTCTAAAGCAAGAGCTGCAGGGCCTGGACTACTGCAAGCCCACGCGGCTGGACCTGCTGCTGGACATGCCCCCCGTGTCCTACGACGTCCAGCTGCTCCACTCGTGGAACGACAATGACCGCTCGCTCAACGTCTTCGTGAAGGAGGACGACAAGCTGATCTTTCACCGGCATCCGGTGGCCCAGAGCACGGACGCTATCAGGGGCAAGGTTGGGTACACGCGTGGGCTGCACGTGTGGCAGATCACGTGGGCCATGAGGCAGCGGGGCACGCACGCTGTGGTGGGTGTGGCCACGGCCGACGCCCCCCTGCACTCTGTGGGATACACGACCCTCGTGGGAAATAACCACGAGTCCTGGGGCTGGGACTTGGGGCGCAACCGGCTCTACCATGATGGCAAGAACCAGCCGAGCAAAACGTACCCAGCCTTTCTGGAGCCAGATGAGACATTCATCGTGCCGGACTCCTTCCTGGTGGCCCTGGACATGGATGACGGGACCCTGAGCTTCATCGTGGACGGACAGTACATGGGCGTGGCTTTTCGGGGACTCAAGGGCAAAAAACTGTACCCTGTCGTGAGTGCCGTCTGGGGCCACTGCGAGATCCGCATGCGCTACTTGAATGGACTCGATCGTAAGTGTCCCCTGCCGTGTCCTCCCACGTCCTGGCCGGGCGGGGGCCAAAGTTCCCACCGGTGTTGGATCGCACTGTCTGTAGGTAGACATCGCAGTGCGTTCACACGCTCAGAGGCCGCTCCTGCCTGCATCTGTTAAATTAAGAATTCTGGCCAGGGCAGTGCGTGTGGACGGATGGATGCGTGTGCGGAGGATAGAGGGTTGGGTGACGGATGGGTGGATGATGGGTGACACATGGAGGACAAATGGATGGGTCGATGATGGATGGACAATGAGTGAACGGCTGGCTGGATGAGGGATGGACGTATAGATAAATCGATGGCTGAATGGACGGATGAACGGACAAGTGATGGACGGATGACGGATGATGGGTGGGTGTTTAGACAAATGGATGGCTGAATGGACGGATGAACGGATGGACAAATGATGGAGGCGTGGTCTTTGGTTGACCTGCCTCCAGGTTTGATCCGCACTTGACCCGATTCTAGCGCAGTGGCCAGTGTATTCTGAGCTGGGGTTTGAGCCTCGGTGACACCAGGACCTTTCAGATGCTTGAAGGCTCCTGGCCTCGCGCCCACTGGGCAGGGTCCGGCTTCTTCTTTCCAGGCGCTGGAGGTTTATGAGTAGACCCTTGGAGACACGGTCCCGGGAGCAGCTCTGCTGTGGGGATGGCGGGAGACTGCTAGGGAGGAGCAGGCCTATTAGAAACAGCTGAGCTTAGTCAGCAGCGCCTTCTCCTGTCCCTTGGGAAAGGGGCGTGGCCTTTCTCAGGTTATGTCAGAATAGCTTGTGGGGTGGCTCTATGCTGGTGTGGAGGTGGGGGGACCCATGGTGCCCTGCGGGGAGCCTGTGGTAGCGGGAGGTCCTGGTGTTCCAGAACTATCTGCCCCTGTGCTAGGCCCTTACTCTGGGGACTCCTGACCTGCAAATCCCACTGCAGGAAGAGGGTAGAGCAGAAAGCTCTGTGCACCTCGCGGGCTGTCTGGACGGGCAGGTTTGAGTATGCAGGCCAGGAGAGTGGATGAGTGATCCTAGCCAAATTTGCAGAGCAGGGAGTGGGGGGGCCATGAGGGGTGGGATAGGGAGGTGACGACCGTTCTGTGCAGGCAGACAGATGAGGGGATTGCCCGAGACTGGTCCAAACAGGCCACGTGCATCTGTACGGCTGCACCTGGGCCCGTGTCTCCCAGCTCCGGGCTGGCCCCGGTGCAGCTGGGCGGGGCTGGGGCGGCGAGCCAGGGCACAGCTCCGCAGGGTGATTCTGCGGAAAGAGTCCCAGAGGCCGGGGCGTGGGCTGTGACAGGGAATGATGCCCCCTTAGGAAGGCGGTGCTTCCGAAACTTCCTCGGGTTTGGAAGCCGGGAGGGCGGGGCAGGGAGCAGACAGGAGAGTGGGAGCGTGGAGCTGGGAGTGCATCTGTGGGCTGGAATGTGCAGGGAGCGCTGAGTGTCAGTGACAGGACGCCCCCCTGGCTTCCCGGCTTCTCGCATTCCCCAGTCCAGGCCGGACAGCAGGGACTCCACTCCACGTGGCCACTGGCCTTTGGAGAGGCCACAGGGGAGCTAGACGTGGTGGTCCCTGGGCACAGCAGCCTTGGGCGGTGTTTTGTCATCAGCCCCGCTACAGGGATGTGTCAGAACCCCCGCCCACACCGACACCTCGGTGCCCTTACTGGGAGGTGGCTCATGTCCTGTGAGGATCCTCTGGCTGCCTGGTAGAGAGGGGGTGGCCCTCAACCGTGACAGTTGTCCAGGTGAGAGGCGACAGGGCTGGGGCCCGTGGCAGAGAGAGCGGCCAGTTTCTGGAAGGTGCGCATAGTGGACTGAATGTGAGCGTAGGAGGGGAAGCGTCGCGGTGAGTCCAGGTGTTTGGCCCGAGCAGGTGGGAGGGTGGGGCTGCTGCCAGCAGGGTGGGGGAGTCGGAGCGAGGAGCAGGTGAGCAGCTGTGTTAAATTGGAGGTGTGTTTGGTGTCTGGGACAGTGTGCGTGCAGTGGAGCGTGGAGGTCACGTGAGGAGGTCACATGAGGACACGTGACGTTTAAAGCCGTGCTCTGCTTGGGTTCACCCTGAGAGTGGGGGTGGGGCAGAGCCAGGGCAAGAGGGCTGACGCCCCGCCCTGTTTAGGGGCCAGGGTACTGAGGAGGAGTGGCCAGGTGGCTGGAGGGGACCCAGGAGAGTGGGCTGGGAGACACAGGTGAAGAAGGAGCTTCAAGGACAGGCCAACCCCAGGTCAAGTCTGTTGACGGCTGTTCTGGATACAAGGAGGTCGCTAGTGACCTTGGCAGTGGTCACCTGGGTGGGGGGAGGGCTAAGCCTAAAGGAGGAAGAGGCAGGACATTGCATTACAAGTGGTCACAAGCAGCAGCAACAACAAGTCCCCTCCCAGTGCTGGAGGCCTGCGTCCCAACTCAGGATGTCACAGGCGTGGCTCCATCTGAGACTCTGGGGGGGGACCCCACTCTGTACCACTCTGGGCAGCTGCTGCTGGCCGCTGGCCACACTGGATTCCTTGGCTCGCCTGTGCGTCCCTCTCTCCTGCTCTGTCCTTACCTGGCATCACCCCGCATGTCGCTCTGTCCTCTTCCTGGAAGGCCACCAGCTCTGATTTAGGGCCTCCACTGGACCAATTAGCTCTGCAAAGCTCCTATATCCGAGTGAGGTCACGTTCTGAGGTTCCAGGTGAGCAAGAATTGGGTGATGGGGGTGGGGGTGGGGACACGACTACACCTGCTCTAGAGGGGACGAGGCTAGCCCATCCCCTGAGCCCTTCAAGGCCACCGGACTGTGTGCTTTGCTTCCAAGGCAGCTGAGGAGGTGAGCCCAGGTCCTGGAGTCCCTAAGGAAGCTCTGGCCGGGTCTGGCTAGATCTGTCTTCTCACTGTCCGGCCTGAAGTCAGGCTTGGCTGTCACTGTCTGGAGGTGGCCCAGCTCCCTGGGATATCTGGGACATGGTCAGCAGCCACCCTGTACCCCCACACTGAGGACATCTCCCTCCTCCATCCCCTGCCCCCGTGCTGAGTCTGTCCCTGTGTGACCTCCCCACTGGCCAGCCCGCTCTGACCACAGGCCACTTTGGTGCCTCCCAGGAGCTGCTGTGTGGCCCTCGCTGGAGGCGAGGTGGCAATCGCTCCTGGGGTACAGAGCCTGGCTGGGCCCCAGGCTTGAGATGTGGAAGCAAAAGACCCCTCAGGGAGCCCTCCTGGGTCCTCCATCCCGTCCCCCACCCCCCACAAAGGACGCGGTTCCCCTGTGGTTCAGCACTGAAAAGTCTCCCTTTTGCAGCTCCCTGGTAACTTTGGTGGTCGAGGGTCAGCGAAGGCTCCGCCCTTCTCCTCCAGAACCCTTGGCCTCTGTGGCCTCCACTGGGCCTCCTAAGACGCCCTCCTGGGCGCACCCCCACCCCCTGCCCGGGCAGCTCCTTCCTGCCCACGGTGGCATCCGTTTTGTGGCCCTATGTGCTGTCATTTTATTCCTACAAGATCAGGGAGGTGTGAGCTGTGCATCCTTGGTGCCCCCTGGGTGACTCTCGTCACTGTCACATCACGCAGCAGTCACTGACACATCTCATCACTGTCACATCACGCAGCCTCCAAGGATGGGGTGGCTGGGCGTGACCCAAGCAGCCAGGCTCCCCCACAGCACACAAGGGCTCTCTGCACGGCTAGGGTTCATCCTTTGCAGTCCCAGGCACTCAGGCCTTGGGCCCCCGGCTGTCACCTGCCTGGGCCCGTTTCCCCATCTGTAGGTTGGGGGCCACAATGGCCCCCAGGCACACAGCAGGTACAGCCTTTGCTGGTGCCGTGATGTTAGCTCCCAAAACGAGCACCTGGAACTGAGGCTCACGCATCGACTGGAAACACAGAGAACACGGTGGTACTGGGACTCCCCTGGCCCGCACTCCCGCAGCCTGGCGAGGCCCTTGGGCCCATTTGGGGGTTTTAATGCTTTCCCTGGTGCCTTCCCAGCTGCACAAGAGGCCCTTCTGCCTCCCAGAGGGCCCTCGGAAACTTAGCTGGGTGGAATTTTGGGGAAAAATCTGACCTAGATTGGACGGTGAAACTGAGGCCTGGGCCAGGAGTGACCTACTTGAGGTCAGGCTGCCGTGCAGGACGGAAGGGAGGGGCCGGCACTCTCAGGAGGCAGGTGCAGGAGACCCGGCCTGCACTGCAGAGGGTCTGTGGAGCCCTGGGCCCTCGGGACGGAAGGTCATTTAGCGCATCCTCCTGCCTCAGCTACCCAGGAAAGGCCCCATCTCAGGCTTTCTGTTAAGAACATTTGCCATTTCATCTCCTGCCCCCACCTGCCTGTCGCTCTCCTCTGGCTGCCCACGGGCGAGGAAGAGCCACTGTCTTCTTTCAAAGCTAGAACTCAGCCAATCCACTGTCAAGCATAAAATGGAGAGATGTGTTTTATTTGAAAGGCAGAAAGAGAGAGAAATCTTCCATCGGCTGGTTCACTCCCCAAATGGCTGCAATGGCCAGGGCTGGGCCAAACTGAAGCCAGGAGCCTTGAAGTCCACCTGGTTCTCCACGTGGGTTACAGGGGCCCAAGCACTTGGGCTACCCTCTGCTGCTTTCCCAGGCCACTAACAGGAAGCTGGGTCAGAAGTGGAGCAGTGGGGACTCGAACCGGTGCCCCTGTGGGATGCCGGCATCATGGGCCGCAACTTGGCCTGCTGTACAATGCCAGCCTTGTGATTTGTCAACCCTTTTGAGCCACGCTGGTTCAGTCCTCTTTATTGGGGGAATAGAATGTTTCTCCTATTTTGTGGTCTGTCCTCTATGTCGGTCACAAAGGAACCTCATAGTCAAGGGGAGACCACAGGCCATTTGTTTCTGCTCCAGAACCCTGTGGGGGGGGGGGGGTGCTGAGCAGTTCTGGCCACTCCCTGTACCTGGTCAGGGAAGAGAGCAGATGGGGCTCCCCCTGGGGAGGCCGTGTAGGGGTGACCCTCACTGCTGTGGGCAGCCACTGGCAGTGTCTCCGAGCTGCAGGCTGAGCAGAGCCCTTGTCCAGCGCCCTTGTCCGAGGTGCTGTCACAGCCGCTCTGTAATCGGGGTCCGCGGGTTCCCCTGGCTGTGAGTTGAGGCTGCCATGGGGGGAGGTGGCCTGGCAGCCCTTGGGGTCCCAGCTGCCAGGGGCTGGCAGCTGTTGGGCACGAAGAAGCCCAGAAACCTGGGCCATCTCCAGCTCCGACTTGGCCGACTGCTATGGCCCTCAGGCTGCGTAGTCAGGCCAGGGTGACCTGACCCGCAGGGCCCGTGACCGTCGTGTGGGACTCTGGGCCGTCCCCTCCTAGGCCTTCACGGACAGCACTGTTTGCTGGCCAGGAACGCAGACGTGGGGCCAGGCTGCCTGGCCTTGGATCCCAGCCTTGACCCGGGCACGTCCCTTTCTGGAACCACCTGGGGCGGGGGCAGGGGAGGGCACGTGCTGGCACTGCGCTGGCACCCGTGGACCCCAGACCCACACACACTGCTGGCGCTGCTTGTCTGGGCAGGGCAGCGTGTGTGGCCTGGTGAGCAAGGGCAGGGGCGGTCATCTCCAGCCTCTTGACCCTGGCACGGTATTTAGACTGTGTCCATCAGTTTCCTCCTCTGTGAAATGGGGGTGATGACAGTGGCACCTCTGTGATCAGTAAGTCACCAGCAGGCAATGGCAGGGGCTCTCCAAGGTGCCTGGCTCCGAGTGAGGACTCTGACTTCGCTCTCTGTTTCTGCTTAGAAATCAGATTATTGGGTTATTCGTCGTCGTAAGACAAATGTGCACCACTGATGAGCTTGCTCTTGGCCTGGGTCTCGGCTGTGTCAGCCCAAGCCGTGCTGACCTGAAATTCTTTCTGTGTCCCCAGCCGAGCCTCTGCCGCTCATGGATCTCTGCCGGCGCTCGGTGCGCCTGGCCCTGGGCAAGGAGCGCCTGAGTGCCATCCCCACGCTGCCGCTGCCTGCCTCCCTCAAGGCCTACCTCCTCTACCAGTGACAGACTCTGTGCCCTGGGACCACCACCTCCACAGCCACCTGGCGCCAACTCACTGAGCCGCCGCCGCCGGGGCCACCGTGCCTGCGCCTGGGACCACTGACCGCAGCCCCAGGCAGAAGTCCCTGCCCTTCTCTCCATCCTCCCTGGCTGCCTCTGCCGGCCCAGGACCGATTGTGACCCAGGCTCCTCCCCCCTGCCCGACACTGCCAGGAGGCGGGGTCCCTGCATGTGAGAAAGAAACAGAATAAATTCCTACGCAAGCCGTGCGTGGCACTCCAGTCTGCTGCCGGGTGGGGCATGGGGCTCCCCACACCCTCAGGGACAGGCTGCCACCCGGGGGGTCCCAGGGTGATGGGAGATGCCCCGGCTTGGAAAACAGGTGCCAGGGGGTGCTCAGAGGTGCTCAGATAAGGGCCAGGACCGGGTCGTGCAGGGGAAGCTCAGGACGTCCGAAACGCACCCTGGACACCCAGGCAGAAGCCACAGTGGAAACTTCCACGGCCAAGTCAGCCTCCACGCTGGCTGCGGTGCCCTGGGCCCTGTATTTATTCTTGCAACAGTAACAGAAGTCAGTTATTTATTTCACGTAGACAGGAACCCGTGCTTTGGTAGCCTCGCCCTGGCATCTTCTGTTGCTTTTCTGCAGTGTGCCCCCGCCTTGGGATGTGTGTGCCTCCCCTGTCCTCCTGGGCCACCCCTGGGTGAGTGTGCGTGTGTGCGGCTCCCCGAGCGGCCCCTCAGGGAGAATTCGCCTCCTGTGCAATATGAGAGACCCCGAGAGGCCGTGGGAGAGGGCCGGGCACTTCCCCGGGGCTCCGGGCAGCCCCTTGAGCACCGGCGTCAGACGGTTTTACACATGGCTGTACTTGGATTTGGCATTTGCTTCGCTGGCTGAGATTTCCCAAGTGCATTCTCAGATGCTCTGGGTGTGTGTCCCCAGGGACTCCCAGAGAGAAGAAGGGAGGTGAGAGGGTCCCCGGCCCAAGAAGCCAGAGGCAGGGGGAGACCATGGGAGCCAGCCCCCATCTCTGCCCGGTACCCCCGCCTCGGCTCCAGGCCTGCATGGAGCAGCCCAACTCCATCACGATCCTGGCGGAGCCCGTGGAGGGGTGCTGGGGGCCGGCAGGGGCGTGGAGATTGCCGGTCCACCTGCTCCCCGCGGAGCGCACCCAGCCCCCACCGCCACACTCTGCATTTCTTCTCTCGGTTCATTTCTGCATAGGTACAATAGAGAACTTTATTTGTTTAAATGTTTAATATATATACATATATATATATATATTTGTCTGTAAAGAATTATGTTTTAAACAGCTGCTGTAGGTCACCTTTTTAAAAAATAAAAAATCTTCCAGTGAAGTATATTTTTTAAAGCACAAACGTGGTGCCAAAACCGGGTGAGGAATGTCAGTGACCCCTCGTTATCTGAAGGGGGTTCTTTCCAGAGCAGGAGCTTGACCTTGCCTGTAAGATTTGGAAAGATCGTCCTGGCTTCCATTCCAGGATGGCTCATGCGTCCACAAGTGTGGGCAGGCAGAGAGAGTGCCACTTGCACAGATCACAGCCTCTGGCCCCCAGGGGCACCAGATAAATCGCTGGGCTCTCTCTGCACCGCCCACCCCGACCAAGGAAGCCCCCAACCCCACCTCCTTTCCTATCAGCCCAGAGCCTTGTGGCTTGTACAGTTCTATCCTATGATGGTTGGTAATAGGCAATAACCTAATAAAGGAACGTTTGTTAAAACAGAAAACCACTGTCGAGTCTCTCCTCTGTGTCTTGGGGGGAGGGGGTGGCCAGTACCTCCTGGGTCCAGCCAGCTCCGGTTTCCCGCAGGTTAAGGGGTGACTCCCTGCCACCCCTTGGCAGAGGGTGGGATGCGAGTGGAGCGCCAGCGGGAGGAGGGGAGTCTTGCTTGGTGGGGTGAGGGGGCGTGGTCCTCGATGGCCCCCATCCCGTGTCCGAGGTTGGTGACACTGGCTGACCCAACAGGAGGGGAGCCTGCAGGTTAGTGAGCGCCTCTGTGTGTTGGCAGCGCTGCAAAGCGTGCGCTGACCGCGGGCGTTTTAGGCGCAGAGTGAGCCAGCCTGGGCGTCCTGAGTCCCGGCTCGGCCCTTGTCTCTGTGTCCTCACTGGCCAGGGCTCAGGGACACTTGGTGACTTTGCTGAGAGAACCTGTTCTGGCCGCCGTTGAGGTGGGGGTTCCCTGCAGAACGCCTGGCTGGGTGACGGACCAGTGAGTGACCGATATACAGGAGTTTAACGCAGTCGATAGGCGACCGGTTCCCAATCAGCAAGAGCTCCTGCTCCGCGTGGGGGTTTTCCATCCTGCAGGGGCGGCTGGATCTGGGGGTGCCCAGCCTGTGGCCCCAAGAGCTCTGGGACCAAACTCCCACGTCCCTTTTCTCTCAGAGCCCCCGCCAGCGCCTTAGGCTCCCGTGACCAACACGACCCGCGTGGTGTGTGTGAGAAGGCACATCCCAGGGCCCTGCCGAAAACGTACGCGACCCACGTTCTCCGGAATCTGCATTTCCCCAGGTGACCACGGTGGCCGCGTCAGCCCCCTCCCTGGCAAAGCTGCTGGGTGGAGAGAAATGATCCCAGTGCACTGCTGGTGTGGCCCAGCAGCGGGCCCAGGAGCTCCCGCATCAGACCTGAGTTCCACACTGGCCTTGTGGACGGGCCTCTAGCGGGGCAGTCCCTGCACTGCTGCCTCCTGGGCGGGTAGCACTGGGGGGACAAAGTCTCAGCACGGGGCCTGGCTTCTCAGCAAGCGCGCATGCTAATGCTGCAAACAGCAGCTCCCGCGTTGGGATTTCTGTCTTGGAGTTTGGACCAGACACTCCTATACCAACATCCTGATACATCCTTCCTTCCCATGGAAGGTCTGCAAAGACCAAGGTGGGTTTGGGGGAAAGGGACCCTTAGGTACCTGCCCTGGGTGTGGTTGTAGGAGAGAGGCGGCCTGAAACTATTCTCAGGTTGCAGTTCACGCCTGGGGCGCAGTTGAAACTGGCTTCCTTGGCAAAGGGTGGCAGGGGAGGAGTGGGGCCGGGCGTTGGGGGCAGGGACACGGGGGGGGGGGGGGGACTTTGTGCCGCTGGAAGGCTTCTGGGGGAGCCGAGTTTGTGCTGAGGGCGTGGTGTTAGTGAAACCATCTGTGTAGACTGGGCCCATGTGGTTGTGGTTAATCCCCTGCCTTGGAGCAGGTAGCAGCCCTCGGGGCTTAGCCATAGATGGGGAGCATCCTCCCGGTCCCCCCACCCCGCCCTCCCTCCAGCTCCTCGGCAGGAGGAATGTGGACTCCACTGAACCATAGACTAGGCGGGGGGAGCTGGGGAGGGGGCCGAAGACAGAGCAATTAGTTCATGCTCCAGTCCAGACACCCAAACATGGTTGGACTCCAGCTGCAAGGAATATTTGAAATAAATGAGCTGCCCGGGGCCGGGAGTTTGCTGTGTTTGCTGCTCGGGGCCATGGCAACCAGGCAGGAAACCATGAGCTGCGGACACAACACATGATGTCCTGGCCGGGCCTGCCCCGGGAAAGCCGCTCGCGGCGCTTCTAGGGTTTCTGGGGACCCGGCTGCTGGCAGCGGGACGCGGGACGCGGCCTGGCCATCCCAGGGCACTCGGGCCTCGGTGTCATCTCCTGGGCTCTGATACCTTTTTTCTTTTTTGTAAGAGAAGAGAAATATGGACTCCCGTCACTGCCCGTCTGATAACGATTTTCCTGGGCAGAGAGGGGGAGAGAAAGCCCAGGCAGGGGGCAGCTGGCTGGGCGGACAGCAGCACTGACCTCTGGCCTGGCCCTGGCCCAGTGCTCGTGCCCAGGGGCAGCCTCTTCCTGGGCGGTGTCCCGATGGATGTGCGTGTAAGTGACAGATCTAACAGGGATCGTGGCCTGAAATTCACCGAAGCCTCCTGTGTCTAACCCCCCCCCCCCGGGAATTTAGGGAGACAACAAACCCCAGTAAGGGCGAGGAGCCTGGGATCCGCATCTTAGGGCACCCGGGTGACTGGTGACCCCGTGGGGTCCCGGAGTGCTCTGCCATTCCACAGTCCTGCAGCGGCCGGGACCTGGAGATGTTGGAGACCAGTGGTGCCAAGGACCCACAGGCACATGGGCGCGGCCTGCCTGGCGCCACCTGCTCGGCGCTCCAGAGCACAAGGTCACATGGCAATGCCAGCTTCCCCTCCCCCATCACGAGAGGGCTCGTCTCAGAATGGACAGAGCAGGCCCAAGGTGGGGACATCCTGGAGTAGAAGCTGAGAACCCCCGGGCTGGGGCTCTGCCTCAGGCCCTCGGAGACACATCTGGGTCTGCAGACCACTCTCCACTGAGACCCTCCCAACGGGGCCGTCCATCCAGAGCCGCCCATGGGGTCCCTAGGCCCTCAGCACTGTGCAGGACCAAGCGTGCCCACCCAGCGCCCGGCCCTGCCCAGCTCCTACCTCCCCTTTGCACAGCCCTGGGAGCCCACTCCCCTCCCATCTATAACCTGGGCCCCACCCCCCTAGTTTGATAGTCAAACACCCCCTTTCTTTCCAGCGACTCCTGTTAAGCACAGGGCTGCTGGGGTTTCGGACACCCACAGAGGGACCAAATTCCAGCCTGGGAGCAAAGCAGCTTCCGCGGGCTGGGGCCATGTGGCAGGCGAAGGCTGGGGGTTTATGCCAGTCCCTGTTTGCTGTCGGGATGATAACTCGAAGCTCAGGAGCTTTGCTGTCCCCTCCTGTGAAGTGGGAACAGCACTTGACTCCCCCCGTCCCGCCCCAGGGGCCTCTGAGACCCTCGCACTGCGGGACCTCCGCACGGCTGGTTCCCTCCCTCCCTGAGGTGACATTCACCCACATCAGAGTCAGCATTTTAGAGCGTACCCTTCCATGGCCTGTGGGACATCCACTACGGTGTGCAGCCGTCACCTCTCTGGTTCCCAAATATTCTCATTGTCCCCTGAAAGGGCCCCTGTAGCCACTAAGTGGTCCCCATGTCCCCTCCTCCCGGCCCCTGGCAGTATCTCCTGGGATCAGCGTGGTCTTCCCACATGGCTTATTTCACTTCCGATTGGCGCTTTTTTTTTTTAAGATTTATTTATTTATTTAAAAGTCAGAGTTAACACAGAGAGAAGGAGAAGCAGAGAGAGAGAGAGAGAGGTCTTCCATCCACTGGTTCACTCCCCAATTGGCCGCAATGGCCAGAGCTGCGCCAATCCAAAGCCAGAAGCCAGGAGCTTCTTCTGGGTCTCCACAGTGGGTGCAGGGGCCCAAGGACTTGGGCCATCTTCCACTGCTTTCCCAGGCCACAGCAGAGAGCTAGATCGGAAGTGGAGCAGCTGGAACTGGAACCGGTGCCCATATGGGATGCCAGCACTGCAGGCAGCAGCTTTACCCGCCACACAACAGCGCCGGCCCCCCCATTGGCCTTTTAAGTAGCTCTGCCCCGCCACCCCTCCCCTTACGCCCCTGGGGTCAAGTGAGGAGCTCTCGCGCAGGGTGGTCGGAAGGGTTGGTGAGTTCAGGTCCGCTGGGTGCTCAGGACGTGCTCTGGCCCAGCCCAGCCCCGGCACCCAGAGATCTTTGCTTGTGCCCTGAAGTCGGCCACACGGCCCTCTCCTTGGAGGGCACCTCACAGGGCAACAGCCTGGGGCCCCTGGACAGAACAAGATCCGCATTTCTGAGAACCGGTTTGTGAGCACAGCCAGGCAGAGCAGGTGGTCAGGGTCCCCGAGGCCTTTCTCAGCCTCTCTGGGCCCCGGTGCCGCGTGCTGTTCATTTCCTGGGGCTGCTGTGACACCGTGCATGGGGTGGCTCCAGACACCGCACAGTTATTCTCGGCTCCGGAGGCCAGAAGTCCCAAGTCAGGGTGTGGGCAGGTAGGCGGGGCTGCCTCCCCCTCGGGGGTCTCCCTGAGGCTCCTCCCCTGTCTCGTCCAGCTCTGGGTGGCTCCAGGTGTCCTTGGCGTGTGGCTGCCCCACTCCAGTCTCTGCCGTCACGTGGCCTCTCCTGTTTCCTCTGTGTGTCTCCTAAAGGCACTTGTCACCAAGTCAGGGCTGCCCTGATGACCCAGGGTGAGCTCATCTCAGGGTCCCTAACCCGTGACAATGGTTGAGACCCTCTTTCCAGAGCAGGCCACAGGGTCCAGGGTCTCGACTCCTTTTGGAGGCCACCGTACAACCCCCTACACACACAGCAGAGTCCCTGGTGGTACCCACTCCTGGGCGGCCCTGGGGATTTGTGGGGTGAAGCAGGTGGAAAGCACCCTGGCCCCGGGCCTGCGGCAGGTGATGCCAAACTGGCAGGGAACCCTCCCACCATGGGTAGTCCCAGGCCTCCTGCCTCTTGCCGTGACCCCTCGCCCTCGTCCCACCCAGCCAGAGCTGCTCCAAACAGCTCGGGGGTTCTTCCAGGGGGGTGCCAGCGTTGGCTTGCAGGCCCAGGGCCAAACAGTGAGCAGAGTATTATTCTCTCTCTCTCTCTCTCTCTCTCTCTCCTCTGACCAGCACAGTGGGTGCACATCCCAGAGTCTGCAAGGGTGGGCATCGCTCAGAGGTCACAGGAAACAGAGGCTGAGCCCAAGACACCATTCCCCGCCCCCACCAAGCTCCCCCAGCGGCTGCATCTTGCTTGGGGACCCAGGGACACAGCCTGCGTCCCCGGGGCTGCTCCAGCAGCCTGGTGCTCTGAATTGATCGTACAAGGAAATGGAATGTGAGCTCCGGGCTATTTAAAGCGCAGGGAGGCCGGAGGCGCGGCTGGGGCGGCCCGGGGCTCCTCCGAGCACATGGTTTGATTTACGGGAGAGCCGCAAGCAACTCCCGCTTCAGACAGAGAGCTATTTGAAGCAGCTGCCAGACGTTGTGTCTGAGCTGCGTTTTCACAACTTGCTTACTGGCTGGCAGCCTGCCTCCCGCCGGAGTTCAGCTCGCCCCGGCGGGTTCAGCGCCCTGGCTGGGTTCCCCCGCTGGGCCCCGGCCTGCGCGGCCTCCAGGGGAGCCAGGGAGGGAATGGTGTGCAGAAGCCCCTGCCTCCCTGGGGTGGCAGCGCGGTCCTAGCGTCTAGGAATGTTCTGGACTCTTGTGTTGAGGCTCACTGCTGGGCCCCCTGGGAGAAAATCCCACCTGCCAGGACTGTCCCCAGGCACCTGGTGGCCTGGGAAAGGTGACACAGACCCACAGGCTCTGCTCCCTTTCTTTGCTGTTCTCCCCCACTCTTCCCACTGGCTCATTTCGCTTTGGTTCCAGCCCCTCTAGCTGGACCGTGCGAGACCACAGGGCACCAGGGCCGGGAGCATAGCTCAGCCAGGGGCTTCTGGAAGGTTCTCACTCTGGAAATCCCAGTGAACCCGGGAAACCCCAGGGAGGCACCAGTGGGACCAACCTGCCAATCAAGTTCTCTGTATTGGACCAGGTCAGCCCTGGAGGGGCGGCCAGGGTTTTCCCAGCACCGACTGTCGGGGTTCACCAGAGTTGGGGTGTTTCTCAGGCCCTCGCCCTGCCAGGGAGGCCTGGGGCAGGCCAGAGGCCCGTGACTCGGCCTCGGCTTTGTGAGGGCACGTGGACGGGACGTCTCAGGAGCTCTGCCCTGAAGCCGGTGGGTGACAGGAAAGGGGTGGGCCTTGGGTGGAGGCAGCAGGATCCATCTTGCTGCTTGTGCAAGCACCCGCGTCTGTCCAGGACCCACGTCGCCGCCAAAGTGGACAGAGTGTCCGGCCCCCTCCTGAGAGCGCCAGACATGTTTGTCCGCTGGAAAGGAAAACATCCTCTGGACACACTAGGCTTTGGCTCTGCCTTGCATGAGGACCCAGCGGCTGCGGGGCAGGGAGAGAACAGCCTGCAGCCCCTGGGGACCCCGCCCTATCCCAGGGGATATAGAGAGCCCTCCAGCCTGCATTTTTGACAGCCCTAAGGAACTTGGCCTTCTGCAACCCCCTAACACCCAGCCCCAAAGAAAAGATCAGCATAGGTCACCCTCTCCCATGAGCCAACCCAGAAATGACAGTGGAATCTAGAAAGTTCCCAGGCTCGCCTGCTGCTGGGGTGAAGCCGGCCACAGCCTGCAGCCATGCAAAGGGACATAGGCCAGGAGGTCAGGGATCTGGCCTCAGCCTCGACTGCCTCTCCTGTAAGATGGGCACAAGGGTGGCCTCCAGCCAGCTCGTGGTGTTGCAAGGAACAGATGAGGCCCAGGGGTGGGGCCTTGAATGGCCCACACACACCCAAGGTCTTGCCACACTGTTTATTTGCAGGCAAGTGGGAAAAAACATTTGTCCTAAAAACGCCCAGACCCCTCACAACCTGGCGGCTTCTCCTGGCTCTCCCGCAGCCATCGTGGAAGCTGGGGACACCCTCTGAGGATCGCCCAGCCCTGGCCTCCTGGTGGGTGAGCTGGGAATGTCATCTCCTCCGGCGAAGCCATGAGGCTGAGGCAGCAGCTCTGCCGGGACTCGCCTGGGGGGGGGGGGGGGTGGTGCTTGAGGACATCCTGCGACCTATGAGAGTGCAGAGGCCTAGCACCCAAGCTGGGAGGCCCCGTCGGAGTGCAGAGTGGAGGTGCTGCTGCAGACCCCCAGCTTGCGTGACTTGACCCCCTCGTCTGTGCACCTGTGGGTGCCAGATTCAGAGGCAGAAACCCCCAGGCTCCTGAGCAAGAGGCCCAGCAGCTGGGTGCTGACCAGCAGAGCCGGGAGATGGAGCTTCCGGTGATACAGGGGAGGAAGCGGTGGGCTCACCAGCCAATCAAGGCAGGGGTGCCCAAGCAGGGTTTTAGAGGATGGATGGGAAGTGCCGGGGAGGGAAGTGAGCCCATTTGTGCAAGTTCCTTGGTTAAATGGGGACCTTGTTGGTGACACTTAATAAGGAGCGAGGAGTAGTGTTGGGCACATAATGCTATTTAAGTGTTGCAGGGGGGCCAATGCTGTGGCATAGCAGGTAAAGCCACCACCTGCAGTGCCGGCATCCCATATGGGCACCGGTTCGAGTCCTGGCTGCTCCACTTCTGATCCAGCTCTCTGCTATGGCCTGGGAAAGCAGAAGATGGCCCAAGTCCTTGGGCCCCTGCACCCATGTGGGAGACCCAGAAGAAGCTCCTGGCTCCTGGCTTCAGATCAGCACAGCTTCAGCCATTGCAGCCAATTTAGGAGTGAACTAGCAGATAGAAGACCTCTCTCTCTCTCTCTTTCTGCCTCTCCTTTTCTCTCTGTGTAACTCTTTCAAATAAATAAATCAATCTTTGCGTGAACATAGTCATCATCACCACCACCATCACCACCACCATCACCACCACCATCACCACCATCATCACCACCATCACCACCATCACCACCACCATCACCACCATCATCACCACCGTCATCACCATCCTCGCATCATCATTGCCATCATCCCCATGATCATCACCATCCTCATCATCTCTACGGTAGCCATCATCATTGCCACCATCATCACCTTCATCACCAAAACCATCACCATCATTGCATTATCATCATTGCCATCATCCCTATCACCATCACCACCACCATCATCTCCATCACCATCATCGCCATCATCGCCATCATCTTCATCACCATCCCCATTATCATCTTCACCGTCATCTCCATCACCATCCCCATCCCCATCCCCATCATCACCATCATCCCTATCACCATCACCATCATCCCCATCCCCATCACCACCATCACCATCACCACCATCACCATCATCCCCATCCCCAACATCACCATCATCGCCATCACCATCACCATCACCATCCCCAGCACCACGGCACACTCTGCCCAAGCTCACAGCATCTCTGCTCCCACAGCCCCTTGAAGGGGCCTTCAGTCCCAAGCCTCGAGGGCCCAGGGTCTTTTCTCCTGCTGAACGCAGGGTTCCAGGCTGAGCACTGCTCCTGGCCCCGGCTCTGTGCGAGACACTGCATTCATCTGCTGTGGGGATGGGGGAGCCGGCTGGACCCCTGCTCTGTCAATAGATGTGGCTCCGTGAGCAGGGGACGAGGCCGGGGCAGAGGGAGCCTTGGTTGATGGGTGGGGGCCCTGAGGCTCGGCTGCCTCCCACATCTGTGGTGCCAGCAGGAGAAACCCCTGGGCTTGCTGGAAGGCAAGGGAGAAGCAGGTAGGACTTGGAGCGAGTCTGCACCTCCACGGGGCCAGGGCGGAGCGTGGGGCAGGACGTGACCGGACCCCAGGAGAGGCCTCGCGGCTCTCTCCCCTAACCCAAAGGAGGGGCTCCCTTTGCCCACGGGGCTGAGCCTCGCTGAGCCTGCCCAGTTTATCTGGGCTCTGCCAGCACCCAGACCTGCTCACGGGAGGAGCCAGGACCCAGCTGTCCACATAGCAACTGGGCCTCCCTGGGCTCTGAGCCCACTCCATCCCCCAGCTGCACCCATTTCTCAGGAGCAGAAACTGAGGCTCAGAGGGGCACAGTGACTGCCAAGGAGTAGCTCTGTGTCTCCACCCTGCTGTGCCCCAGGCCAGGGGCGCCCCCGGCCAGGTCCGGGCCCCTCAGTTCTGCTTGGGCTGTGTCCATGTAGGAACCTCCACAACAGCTGCGCCGCCCCTCGGGGAGGGCTGGGTGGAGGCCAGCCCTGCTGCCTTCGCTTCCCTCCCTTTTCCAGGAATGGGCATTTCTGTCGGGAGCGGAGAAGTCCATCCCTCCGACGACGGGAGCGGAGGGAGGAACGCCCGGAAGACTCCCTCACCTCGGAGCAGGCTCAGACGGTCTCCGGACATAGAAAGAGAAGGGTGACAATGGATGGACGAGGCTCTCTTACCCAGGGAGTCCTCACCCCGACGGAGGCCCCAGGCTCATCCCCACTTCACAGATGAGGCTCAGGGTGGGGGTGCATGGGCCAAGGTCACACAGCCAGGAGCCACAAGGTCAAGTCCGTGAGGCTCACACACACACACACACACACACACGCTCGGCACCTGTCTCCATAGCACAGGTTCCCAGGAACCTGCAGGTGGCAAAGACGTCTGAGAAGGGTGCTGGGGTCCAAATGAGAGCAGAGTGTGATGGGCGAGGGCTCCCAGGACAGGGCAGGGTCCAAGGACAGGGAAGCCGCCCAGGTCGCCTCCCACACCCTGGAAGTCAGGCTCCCGCGCACACGTATCCTGTGCAAGGTGGGCCCCTCGCCCCTTCCTGCCCGGAGAGGGTGGCTTCCGTGACTTTCCACATGTGTCTCGGCCCGGGGGCACCTTCCCGGGGTGACGTCACTCCTGTTTTCTCTGAAAACGTTCCCCTATCCAGGACAAACAGGGACCAGTGACCCTCCCAGCCCGGCCTGTATTTTACGAGCTGTCTGCTCTGCGCGCTGCCCTCTGTTCCCAGGATGGCCTTGAACGATAACAGCCGCCGTCTAGACGGAGGCTGGCCCCTGACACTATCGTAAATACAGATAGCTCCGGGCTGCAGGCTCTGGCCCAAGCAGGGGAAGAGGAGCAGGCTCCCGGCGTGCGGGGGGGCCCAGCAGAGCGGGAGGGAGGCAGGGGCTCTGCCACCCTGGAAGGGCTATAGGCGCCCCGGGAGTTTTAGGCATCTGCACCCCCGGGCGCCCCCATGGGAGCTGCTTGGGCAGTGGACACTTGGGACTTCCATTTTGGATTCTGGACCCTGCCCGGGGGCGCGGCGGGTGAAGCCGCCGCCTGAGAGGCTGGCATCCCGTGTGAATGCCAGCTGGAGCCCCAGTTGCTGGGCTCCCAATCCAGCTCCCTGCCGATGCTCCTGGGAGAGCAGCGGAGGGCGGCCCGAGTGCTCAGAGCCTGGGAGTCCTGGGTGGAGCTCCTGGCTTCTGTCTGGCCCAGCCCTGGCCGTTGCAGCCATTTGAGGAGTGAACCAGCAGGTGGAAGATCTGTCTCTGTAACTCTCTGTCACTCTGCCCTTCAGATAAATAAAATAAATCGTTAAAAGTAAACAAATAAATACTTTGGGACTGGGGCCGACGCTGTGGCATAGCAGGTAAAGCCGCCTCCTGTAGTGTCGTCATCCCATATGGGCGCCAGTTCAAGACCCAGCTGCTCCACTTCCAATCCAGCTCTCTGCTGTGGCCTGGGAAGCAGTGGAAGATGGTCCAACACCTTGGGCCCCTGCACCCACGTGGGAGACCCAGAAGAAGCTCCTGGTTCCTGGCTTCAGATCAGTGCAGCTCCGGCCGTTGCGGCCAACTGGGGAGTGAACCAGTGGATAGAAGACCTCTCTCTCTCTCTCTCTCTCTCTCTCCTTCTCACTCTGTGTAACTGAGACTTTCAAATAAATAAAATAAATCTTTAAAAAAATACTTTGAGGGGCCAGCACTGTGGCTCACTTGGTTGGTCCTCCACCTGCCGCGCCAGCATCCCATATGGGCACTGGGTTCTAGTCCCAGTTGCTCCTCTTCCAGTCCAGCTCTATGCTGTGGCCTGGGAAGGCAGTGGAGGATGGCCCAAGTGCTTGGGCCCTGCACCCGCATGGGAGACCAGGAGAAGCACCTGGCTCCTGGCTTCGGATCGGCGCAGCGCGCTGGCCATAGCAGCCATTTGGGGAATGAACCAACAGAAGGAAGACCTTTCTCTCTGTGTGTCTCTCTCACTGTCTAACTCTGCCTGTCAAAAAAAAAAAAAAAACTTTGGGACTCTGAGCCAGTGCTCTACCTGCTGCTCCCGGGCCCCAGGCTGAGAGGGGAGGGGCTGCAGGCCTCTGGCCCAGAACCAAGAGGGAAGGTGCTTGCTGGTGCAAGCAGGAAGGCACGGGGAGGCGGGGAATTCCCAGCCCCCGCCTCACCCCTTGCGTGACCCCTCCCTCCTTGGTCACTCCAACACTTGTTCCCTACTTGCTCCTCCAGTTCTGACTCAGGGCCTGCTCTGGGGAGCTGGGTTAGAGTAGGCTTGGGTCTGAGAGTGGCGGGCAGGCAGAGGGACTTTGGGGTATCCACTGAGCTTGGCAGGCACAGGTACGCCAGGAGTGGGAGTAGGCAGGTGTCTCCCCGAGTGTGTCCAGGCCCCTGAGGGGGTTATACTCAGGGAGCTCACTCTTCCAGGTTGGCTCACACACTGTCAGATGAATTTATGTCCACACTAAAAATAATGTCCTTGCAGGGGAAGTACCCTTGTCCAGTGTACAACCTGAACACCTGCACAAAGCAACCCCATGCCACCGCCCCTTCTTCCCCCAGGCTCAGTCGGATCAAATCTGTGGCACAAAAAGGGCTCCTCCTTGAGTCAGTGGCGTCTTCCTTTTGGTCTCTAACAACACCGAGGGGCGCCGCAGTGGGGCGATGAGTGAGCAGGAGGAGATCTACGCAGGGCAATGAGGGATCTTTAGTGTGTAAGCTCCCACCCCTGTAGGTGGGCGGGTCCTCTTTTTTTTTTTTTTTTTAAGATTTATTTAACTTATTTGAAAGAGTTACAGAGAGAGGTAGAGATAGAGAGGTCTTCCATCTGCTGGTTCACTCCCCAGATGGCTGCAATGGCTGGAGCAGCACTGATCCAAAGCCAGGAGCCAGGAGCTTCTTCCGGGTCTCCACACAGGTGCAGGGGCCCAAGGACTTGGGCCATTTCCACTGCTATCCCAGGCCACATCAGAGAGCTGGATCAGAAGAGGAGCAGCCGGGGCTAGAACCGGCGCCCATATGGGATGCCGGCGCTTCAGGCCAGGGTGTTAACCCGCTGCACCACAGCGCCGGCCCCGTGGGGCCTCTGTCTTATTTGCTGGAGACCCGAGGACGTGATCACCATGCCCTGCCCCCTCCCCCTGCACAGCCGGACAAACACAGGGCCACAGGCAGCACAGCAGGGTCAGCAGCTGGGCCCTCACACGGACCTGACACCTGCTTAGGTGTGGAGGATGTCGGGAAGGAACGGTGGGGCCAGGCTGGGAGGTGACAGATCCATCGTGCCCAGGAAGCAGGGCCAGTGGGCTCTCCCCAGGGGTAGGGGAACGACAGAAGGGACAACATCTCCACCCAGAGAGGACAAGTCTTGTGACCTGTCACCCCCGCCCTGCTCAACACACTGGAGGAGCTGAGACAGAAGCAGATAGGCAGAGAGAGAGAGCGACAGAGAGAGAGAGAGAGAGAGCGACAGAGAGAGAGAGAGAGGGAACCTCTGTTGGTTCACTCTTCAAATGGCCATAATGGTCAGGGTTAGGCCAAAGTCAGGAGCCTGGAATTCCATCCGGGTCTCCCACGTGGGTACAGGGGCCAAGCACTTGATCCATCCTCTGCTGCTTTCCCAGGCGCATTAGCAGGGAGCTGGGTTGGAAGAGGAGCAGCCGGGACTTGAACCCGCGCTCTGACTTGGGATGCTGGTGCTGTCTCGGGCTGCAGCTTAGCCCATTGCACAGCAAGGCTGGCCCTAGGGCTAGGCTTCTTAAGAGTGGAAATATCAAAGTTCAGGAAGGAGTTTGACCAGCCACAGGGAGTAGTGATCGAAACAAAATCAAACTAGCCCAGGCTTCTGAATAAACTGGGGACAGAGGCAAGGACTTGGGGACAGTGACTGCGCACTGTGCAAGCACCAGAACCCCCATCTCTTTAGAGCTCACGGCCCCTCCTGGGGTTGGATTTCTGCCCTCGCGTTGCAGGCACAGAGGGAAAAAAGGCTTGAGCCACGTGTGTCTTGCAGCTGGCCGGAGCCGGCCCAAGATTCAGACAGAGACGGCTCTGATTCACAGCCGGGCCCTGGCCTCTCGGGCCCTCCGTGTCGTGCACCGCCAGGCACTGTGCTGGCACCGGCCGGGTGCATTCAGGGCGTGAGGAGGACAGAGCCTTGCCGGCCTCGCTCCAAGTTCAGCGCTCACGTGGTGTGCAGCAGCCCCCAAACAGGCGCTGGCTGAAGATGCCGAGGGTGACAAGGACAGCACTAGACCAGTGGCCCTGCCTCAGGGACTCCAGCCCAGCAGGAACGAGCTGAGCAAAGAGGAGGCCCCGGGGGGATGTGATGATCGGGAGGGCGGATGGAGGGATGGAGACGGAGGACGTCCTCCACACTGGCCGTGCATCGCCCACGTCTCCATGGACACAGACGGCAGTGGGGGTGGGGATCTCAGGGGCCCAGGGCTGGTGATGGCGGAGCCATCATCTACCATCAATGCCATCTGACAATGGAGGGAGCAGGAACCACCACCCGGCACGCAGGAGCCCTGCTGACCCAGGGGACAGACCTGGTCCCAGGGGCTTCCACGGCTTGGGTCACGGCCCCAGAGGGTCCCACCCACCCCGAGCCTCAGGTGTGACCTTACCTAGATCCAGGGAAGGATCTTGAGATGAAGTTGTGTTGGATGTAGGGTGGGTCCCCAGTGACAGATGTCTTTCTAAGAGGGGAAAGGGGGCCGGCGCTGTGGCATAGTAGATAAAGCCACTGCCTGCAGTGCTGGCATCCCACATGGGCGCCAGTTCGAGAACTGGCTGCTCCCCTTCCGACCTAGCTCCCTGCTAACTGCCTGGGAAAGCAGCAGAAGATGGCTCAAGGGTTTGGGCTCCAGCCACCTACTTGGAAAACCTGGATGAAGTTCTTGGCTCCTGGATGCAGCCTGGCCCAGAGCTGGCCGGTGCGGCCATCCAGGGAGTGAACCAGGGGGTTGGGGATGGCAGTTGCAGCAAGGAAGCCACAAGCCATGAGTGGCCCAGAGCCACCAGGAGCCAGGAGAGGTGA
The DNA here is from genome assembly GCF_033115175.1 of Lepus europaeus. Lineage (NCBI taxonomy): Eukaryota > Metazoa > Chordata > Mammalia > Lagomorpha > Leporidae > Lepus > Lepus europaeus. The sequence goes on from NC_084831.1 coordinate 6,009,648, forward strand.
GGACGGATGCCCCCAAGAACCACAGAGGGTCCATGGCCCCCTGGCACCTTGGTGTGGGACACCTGGGCCCAGAGCTGACAGCCACCCTGTTTGTGGTCATTGGTGTCAGCAGCTCCAGGAGACAAATACAGGCCTGGAAGAAGTCATACCCCGTCCCAGCCTCCTCCCTCTCTCTAGCTGGCTGTGGGGCTCCCCAGCCAGAAGGTGGAGGTGGGGGAGCCGTTGGCGTGGTCCATACAGCTCAGCCTCTGGGGCAGAAAGCAGCGGGGATGTAGAGTGAGAACGAGTTGACAGCGAAGGCAAGGTGGGCGTCTCTAATCCCAAAACCTGAACTCCTGAACACTTCTGGTCCCAAGCGTTTTGGGGACGACAAACAACCTGGGGTTACTGCTGCGATGACAAGCGACCCGATGTCCCAGGGAGGTCAGGGACTCTGGCCCTGCTGAGCCGGGACCTCAGGGGCACCTCCCTTGCCTGCCCCGTCACCAGGTTGGGTTGACAATGAATGTGCTGGCATCCTGGGCTCCTCCCCCCTCCCTTGTCACATATGGGATCCCGAGACTTCCCCAGAGGCCACTCTTGCGTCTTCTGTCCCGTGTTCACACCCCTCTGTTGCAGACGTGAGAAAAGAGGGCTCTGCTTGGTGGGGACAGCTGAGGTCCGTGCTGGCCTGGGGAGGACAAAGCCGGAGGAGCTGCAAGAATTTTGCTTCTGTCTTTTGCCATCTCCTCCATCCAGTGCCGAACACCAAGCCCCTCACTTCTCACTCCTCTCTCACCTGGGGCTCCGGGAGACCATCCCAGCACCCCATGCTGGCCAGCTGGAGGGGCTTCCGCCAAGCCAGTGCCTGGGAGCGAGGCCACGCGCATTTCCTGACCACAAAGTCCCAGGGCAAGATGCCACGTTTCCCAAATCTCAGGCCTCCAGAGTTGTGGGTTTCCATTTGTCCTCCCGTGCAACGCACGTAACACATGGAAGACACGCGTGCAGAGAGCACGCGCGGATTTTCATGGATGCTCCCAGAATAAGATTGTGGGGGGAGCAGCTCAATAAATGGTGCGCAGTCCTCCCCAGCATCACTGACGTGGCTGTGGTGAAAATGATGTCAGCGGAGGCACCGCTGGAGGTCACCCCACTGCCGCGACCTGGAGTGACTTCCTCTAGGGCTCCTGGGGTTGCAAACGACAGAATCCTGCATCAAACTGAGTTAAACAAGACGGAGGTCCTTGGTTCATGGATCAGAGAAGTTCAGGACCAAGTTCAGGATTGTCTTGCTCGGGGCTGGGTGGGGACCGGCGGGGAGCACCTGTCACCTCTCTCCCGGCACAGGGTCCCTGCACGGTCCCATCTGGACGCACACTCACCTGGTGGTGGTGCAGTGGTGCCCGCTGAGCTGGGTTCAAGATGCTTAGCAACCTCTAGGGAGCACCGGCTCTCGCGTGCAAGCGCTATCCAGTCCTGTCCCACAGCGGGGCCCTGTTGACACCAGGGGCCACCTGTACTTCTGGAGATTTCTGGGCCTGAGCACTCCTGGGGAGCTGGGGGGTAGCCTGGCTGCACCCACACCCAGGCCTGAGAGTATAGAGGGAGTTTCCCAAGGGAAGGAGCCGAGCTGCTGCCAGGATGAGGTGGAGGGGGGAGATGCCAGGCAAGGCAGGGGTGGGGATGGGGGCATGGTGGCCGGGTTCCCGCTGCGCCCACAGACTCGCCAGCTTCCAACCACACAGCACGTGAGCCCAGAGGTGCGGCTGGTGGGGCTGCTCCTGCTGAGCTTCCTGGGGGACTTTGTTTCCTGGCATTTTCTAGATTCTAGGGGCGCGTGCTTCCCTCGGCTCAGGGCCCAGCCTCCACTTCCCAAGCAGCAGCCTTGCCCATCTCTGTGTCCCTCGGCCTCTGTGTCCCTCGGTCTCTGTGTCCCTCGGTCTCTGTGTCCCTCGGCCTCTGTGTCCCTCGGTCTCTGTGTCCCTCGGCCTCTGTGTCCCTCGGTCTCTGTGTCCCTCGGCCTCTGTGTCCCTCGGCCTCTGTGTCCCTCAGTCTCTGTGTCCCTCGGCCTCTGTGTTTCTCTCCGACTCTGTCTCTTCCAGTCTCTGAGCTCCCTCCTGTAAGACCCCTTGTGAGGACGCTGGGCCCCCCAGATGGTCCAGGGGAGCCCTCCTGTCTGCAGGTCCCTCACTTAATCACCTCCGTTCAATCCCTTCTGCTGGGGGCCCCCACCCGCAGTCCTGGGGAGCCTCTGTAGGGCCCACTGTCCTGTCCACACATCCCGGTGAGAGCTGACCAGTGTGTTACCAGCAAGCTCTGACCACTAACTGCGGCAAACTTCCGCCCGCCACAGAGAACCATCTAGCAAGCAAGATCCTCCTTGTGGGCAGAAGACTGTCACCTGACCTTTGACCTCAGCACACAGGGTCCAGCGCTTGGTCCGGAGGCAGACAGAGAAGTTTCCCGAAAAAACAGCAGGGAGGGAAAGGCAGAGGCCCAGTGGCCAGACACAAGGGGACAGGGTGTCCTCGCAGGTCACCGCACAGGAGGGAGGAGAAGTGGCTGCAGCGGGTGGGAGCTGCCCTGGCGTCCACAGCACCTGCCCAGGCTCAGGGCCAGAGTCCTGATAAAGCAGGAACTTCATGATTTCCACAAACCAGGGGCCTGCGTTGTGGCACAGCACGTTACGGCACTGGCACCCATGTTGGAACAGTGAGTGGAAGTGGAAGCCCAGCTGCCCCACTTCTTATCCAGCCCCCTGCTAGTGCACCTGGGAGGGCAGCAGGGGCTGGCCCAAGTGCCTGGGTCTCTGCCACCGAGGGGGAGGCCTTGACGGAGCTCCAGGCTCCTGACTTCAGCCTGGTCATTTGGGGAGCAGACCAGCAGAAGGAGGACCTCTCCTCTCCCCCACCTCCCTCCCTCCCTCCCTCCCTCCCTCTCTCTCTCCCTCTCTCCCTCTCTCCTCCTCTCTGTCTGTAACTCTGCCTTTCAAATAAAATAAGTAACTCTTTTTAAAAATTCCAAAACATGCAGGCAGCCAGCCTCGTAGCCAAGATGCCCACCGTCCACATGCAAGTGCTCGGGTGTGATAACCTGCAGCGTCCAGCCAATGCAGACCCTGGGAGGCGGCAGGCAGGGTCAGGTGGGCGGGTCCCTGCCACCCACTGCTGGCTTCAGCCCAGCCCAGTCTCTGTCATTGTGAACATCTGGGGTGTGAACCAGCAGAAGGGAGGGAGCCAGCTCTCTGTCTCTGCCTCTCAAAGAAAAGAAAGAAGGAAGAGAAAAGAAGGGCTGGAGCCCCTGACACGGGTCACCCTTCCCCGAGCTGGCGTCCGTGGGACTGACTCACACCGCGGGAACCTGGCGCTGCGTGGTCAGCGGACTCCTGGCCTCCTACCCGGGGCTGTCTGGGCCCTGGTGAGCTGCTGGTTGACAAGTTGGGGCCCTGCCTAGTGTGTCCTGGGTTGGTCTCAGCAACCCCCAGGAAGAAACCAAAGGGAAAAAGCTGTCCAAAGTGCACGCACCACGGGGGGGCTGCCCCCTGTCCTCCCCGTGGGCCACCCCACAAAAGTCAGGGCCTCCCCCAGCCTTGCTGACCCGGACCTAGGGGACTGAAGCTTAGTCACCAGGCATAGCAGGGCCATTGCTATCTTCCCTTGGCAAGGGCTGTGAACCTGGCCGCTCCGGGAGCTGGATGCTGGGCTCCTGCAGGCTTGTCCCCTGCCATGGACGCCAGAGCCCAGGCCCTCTGTGCTGGCCTTGGTGAGCCAGCGACGGGCGAGATTAAAGATGCTTCCTTGAAGCCACCCTTTCGGCGGCGGCCCGGCCAGGGCCCTGCAGTGGTGCCACACTGGCGCAGGGCCTCCTGCCAAGGCACCGGCCACACCCCTGGACAGGCCAGGTTTTCCCCTGGTGGAATGCACCAGGCTTTTCCTGAGTGGAAGAGAGGTTCACAGCCCTGTGCCCTGCAGGCCTGAGGAGCCCGAGGCTAGCGGGGTCCCTAGAAGAGGTGGGAAATTCTGGCCGCCTGCTGGTGGGCAGTGGGGAGGGGCAAAGAGGATGCCGGGAAGTTTCCAGGCTGCCTCTCGGCCCTCCTGAGTCACCTGGGAATGTTTGAGACTGGGAGGCAGGTTGGGGGTCGGGGATCCTCGCAGCCTCTGCCAGGTCACAGCAAGGGCAGGACAATAGATGGGCCAGCCGCTGGCGGGCGGGCGAGGGAGGCCGGGAAGGCCGGCGGGAGGAGGATACAGCTGCAGCCTGGGCCAGACAGGGCTTCCTCTCCCTGCCCCCCCCTTCCCTGGGAACACTGGCAGGCCCCACCCACAAGGACCTGAGGTCCCCAATCCCAACTGACCCCAGCAGTCACCCCTGAGGGCTGCCACCCCACCTGCAGCTTCTTTTTTTTTTTTTTTTCTATAAAAGATGTGTTTATTTTATTTGAAAGTCAGAGTTAGAGAGAGGGAGAGAGAGAGGTGTTCCATCCCCTGGTTCACTCGCCACATGGCTGCATCAGCCAGGACTGGGTCTAGGCCAGGCCAAGCCCAAGAGCCAGGAGCTTCATGTGGGTCTCCACGCGGTGGCAGAGCCGTCCTCCGCTGCTTTCCCAGGCGCATTAGCAGGGAGCTGGGTCGGAAGTGGAGCAGCAGAAACTTGAACAGGCACCCACGTGGGATGCCGGCATCGCAGGCAGCGGCTTAACCCACGATGCCACAACCTCAGCCCCTTCTTTTCAAAGATTTATTTATTTGAAAGGCAGAATTACAGAAAGAGTGGGGGACACACACACACATGCACACACACACAGGTCTTCCATTGGCTGGTTCACTCTCCAAATGGCTGCAATAGCTGGGGCTGTTTTAGGCCAAAGCCACGAGCCCAGAACTCCATCCAGGTCTCCCATGTGGGGGGCAGGGGCCCAGGTACTCAGGCCGGCCTCCACTGGCCATCAGTGGGGAGCTGTGGTACGGGGGTCTCCATGCTGCTCTGGCCTGGGGAGGGGCTGTGGAGACTCTTCCGGTGCCTGCAGCCTGAGGCCACCCTTGGACACACCACCTGGGGGACGGTGCTGTCCCTCCCACCATGAGCCGCTGCTGTGTTTGCCGTCTGGTGCTGCAGGAAAGCAGAGCCCTGTTTGCCAGCTGCCCCGGCATCTCAGCCCATCCTGCAGCCAGAGGCCCAGGCAGGCGCCCAGGAGCTCTGCGAAGTCCCAGTGGCAACTGACGGCCCTTCTCCCTGCCCCCACCATGGAGTCGCCCTGCCTCTGGTGTGGACAACAGCTCCGAGACTCAGGAAAGACACGGGCCTCAGGCCAGGCCCTGCTAGAAGCCGCTGAGCACAGGCTGGGGCTGGGACCGTGGCTCCCTGTACATGGACATGGTTTTGGGATCCAGAAGGGGGCTGGAAGCTGCTGGGTGCCCGGCCTGGAACCCAGGGCCATCTCTGCAGGGAGGAAACTCCATGCCAGCCGCTCCCCCTGCACCTAGGACTGGAGGTCAGGCAGCTGGGCTTCATCAGAGAGTCCGAGTTGGGTCCTCGGCCAGCCCACCCGTGGGGCCCTTCTCCAAGTGGGAACTTCAGCCTGGGCACGGCCGGAAATTGGCGTGTGATCTGGAGTCGGCCCCAGTGCACCCGGCCCAGATATCCATGGTCCACACCGTACCAGCCTCTGGGAGGCTGTGGGAGAGGACGTTCAGCTTTGGCTCCACTGGCTCCTGGAAGACGGCTGGGCTCCCCCTCTCCCCACCCCCACCCCCAGGACAGATGACCCAAGAGGGACCTTGCAGCTCTAACTCGGCCATCAGCGAACCGCCCCGAACCTGCTTGTGCCATCCCCAGTGGATGCTGGGGTGCAGACACAGACAAAACTCGTCCCAGCCGTAGAGGAATTCCCGGACAGGCAGCAAACGACGGCGACAGCGTGTGTCTGTGCTGAGGCCGGGGCTGCGCAAGCCCAGAGCCACCTGGGAGTGCCTGAGCAGAGCAGCCTGGCTTTGCCGGAGCCGGCGGAGGATGCTGGGGGGCCTGGGAGGCAGGCGGCCAGCCCCTGGCAGGGGTCCCTTCACCCAGCAGTGAGGGCCAGCACTGCACCCTAGGCAGCACAAAGTCCCTTGTGGCCCAGGAGGCCGCGGCCACTGCGGCACCTGCCCAACCCTTGGCCAGGAGACCACGCGGCTCCGCAGGCAGCTGCCAGAGGAACTCACAGGAACGAGTTCCCGGATTTTATGGCCACTGGAGTCAGCTCAGGGGAGGGCAGGGGCCAGGCCGGCCGGTTCTAATTAGGGGCTCGGGCTCCCTGTAGTGGCTGCGGGGCTGGGGGCTGGGCCAGCACTGCCGAGAGGCCTGGGCCAGCACTGCCGAGAGGCCAGGCCTGTTTTGCACAGTGTCTCCCAGCAACGGGGGCAGCTCTAATGAGGAGGGGGTGCCCCAGGAGGCAGGGAGGGCAGCCACCAGCCTGGCCACGTGGCCCATGGGTGGCGGGACCCAGAGCCCCCTTCCTATCCTGAGCTCACTCTTGCTGCCCCCTGCAAGGGGTGCCCCACCCGCTTCAGCACAAGAAACAACAGATCCCTGCAGCCCTGGCCCAGCCCAGGGCAGCGCTCTCGGCCCAAAGCCTGGTCCTCGGCTTCTCTCTCCTCCCGTGGGTTCCCGGGCGAGCATTCTAAGCAAGCAAAGGCCAAATGGCGCAGCAGCTGGACGCCTCACCCGCTGCAGGGGCTCCACCGATCCCAGGGCCTAGAGCCCTGTCAGGTACACAGCAGGTGCTCAATGTATGTACTGAGCACATGAAGGAAGGGGCTTGTCTGCAACACCACACAGGTGGCCTGAACCCCACGCCTAAGCCAGGACCCAGGCCTGCCCCAGGCTGTCAGGCCCAGCCCTGGCCCTGCCCCGGTGCTGGGGGCTGGGGTGCAGGAAGACAAGAGGGCGCTGGCTGGTCAGACCGCGGGAGTCTGGCCTCTGAGCGCGGTTCCTGGCCATCCCTGTGATTCACAGCTGTCCCAGGAGCAGCCATGTCTGTGTCAATAAATCTGGTGACTCCCGCGACCTCTCCGTCTCGCAGGGCCCACTGGGCCTTCCTGCCGCTCCGCCAGCCCCAGCCAGTGGCAACGTTCCCAGCCAGCAGGAGGACCTGCAAGCTGATGATCTGGAAGGCACTGGCCATGTCTGAGCGCCGTGGCCTCCTGGGGATTCCTGACCCTGACCAGAGAGAGGGAGGGTGACCCACACCGACCCTGCCCTTCCCCTGGTGGCCCTGCCTGGGGGTCCCTTGTCCCTCTGCATTCACGAGGGACAGAATGGCTTCTCAGGCTGACACGACTCCCAGGCAAAGGGAAGCCGCCTGCTCTCTCCGTGTGGCTCCCACTCTCCACAGCTCAAAGCATTTCCTCAACTCACCCCATCACAGGCTGCAGGATTTTTTTTAAAGATTTATTTATTTGAGAGGCAGAGTTACAGAGAGAGGGAGAGAGAGAGAGAGAGAGAGAGAGCGAGAGCTCTTCCATCTGCTGGTTCACTCCCCAAATGGCCACAATGGCCGGAGCTAAGCTGATCCAAAGGCAGGAGCTGGGAACTCCATCCGGGTCTCCGACACAAGCATTTCGGCCATCCTTCCTCTGCTTTTCCAGGCCATAAAGCAGGAAGCTGCATCGGAAGAGGAGCAGCTGGGATTTGAACCAGTGCCCATAGAGAATGCCAGCATCATAGGCGGGGGCTTAGCCCACTATGCCACAGCACTGGCCCAGGCTGCAGGATTCAACCATGAAAAGAGAGGGTAGTTGTGGCCTCACAGGTCCCGTGTCATCATCCTTCCTTTTTTAAAAAATCTATGTTTTAATTATTTATTTATTTATTTATTTTGAAAGGCAGAGAGTTACAGGGACACAAAGGGAAAGAGAGAGCGAGCTTCCATGTGCTGGTTCCCTCCCCAGATGGCTGCAATGGCCAGGACTGGGCCAGGCTGAAGCCAGGAGCCCAGAACTCACTATAGATCTGTCCTGGGGTGGCGGGGGTCCAAACACTGAACCAGTCCCTGCTGCCTCCCGCAGTGTACATTAGGGGAAAGCTGGAGTCAGAAGCCAGAGCCAGGGGAAAAGCCCAGACCCTCCAAAATGGGAGACAGGCATCCCACGCACAGGCTTAGCCACGGCACCACTCGTCCACCACCCTGCAGCATCTCTGGATCCCACTTCAAAACATATTTATTGTATGGTTTCTATACGCAAGGCACTCTGGGGAGTCGGGGACGCCTGCAAGCCCAGGGTAGGCTCAGCCCTGCCCTCCCAGGCCTGGCCGTCAGTGGGGCGCAGACCACTGAAGCCACTCCATAGAGCAAGAGAGGGGTCTGGTGTTGGTGCTGCCGGAAGCCTTAACAAAGACTGGGGGAAGGTGCAGCCGGATCCAAGGAGGGATTCTCGGCTGGAGCCCGAGCCAAGGTGAAGTATGAATGGCAGCCACTTTAGGAGCTGCTGGAGACCTTCGTTACGGCTTGCACGGTATCTAACGTCCTGCATCAGAATAAAATTCCTGAGCGGGAAAGCGGACTCTGGGTCGTGCAGGAGACCAGCCGCAATCTTGGAAGGTACAGAGTCACGCCTGAGATCGACTCCGGAGCTCGTGGGGGCAGGCAGCACCTGCAGGCTAAGGAGGGGGCAGCTGAGCCACACCCAGGGGCCGGGAGGGCACCGGGGCCTTAGGAGGCTGTGGAGTTGGTGATGGTGGTACACGTGGCTGGGAGCACGGTGCGTGTGCAGAAATCGGGAGGCCTGGGCTGGTGTTCTCAGGGGCTGGTGTGGCCGGCACGCGGGGAGGGAGGGCAGCAAGCAGACAGGACTCCTGGCTTCTGGCGTGAGACGCAGGAGAACGGAGAGGCCACTCTCATAGGCAGGAGACTCAGGCAGAGGCAGGTTCAGAGTGGGAAAAGGCGGGAGACCCGGATGGAGTGCCAGGTGCTTGGCTTCAGCCTGGCCCAGACCTGACTGTTGTGGCCGTTTGGGGATTGAAACAGCAGCTTGAAGACCTCTCTCTCTCTCTCTCTCTCTCTCTCTCTCTCTCTCTTTCAAATACATAAATTAATAAATAATAATAATAAACTAGCTCGATTCCAGACTTGCCTGGGGCTTGGGGCCAGGGTGGGGGGTGACATCTTAGGGACAGTACCAGGGTGCCTTTGCTCAAATACCCACGGAGCTGGAACTCTGGTCCCAGCCAGGCTCGCTGGATGTCATGAGGGTGCGGCTCATTACAACAGCGGCGGCCTTGCTCGGCCTGCACTGGTTGACCCAGCTCCTCTGTGCCGGCCCTAGAGGGCTGGATCAGGACAGGGCTCGTCCCAGCAGGCCGTTGACACAAATCAGGATTCAGAGCTGTCACAGGGCGGAACGGGGCTGATTCCCCAGCGCTTGGCTGAAAGGAGGCCACCTACTTCAGCCAGGACCTCTGGGTTCCCGTGTATCTTGTTTATTTTCATGAAGGCCGCCAGGGTAGCCGGGTCAGGTGGGAGTGCATGGGCCAACCTCAAGTGAACTGGGTGTCTGGTCCCTCGCCAGCGGCCTGCAGGCTAAGCAGCACCATGGAGTGACCAGGGTGTAATTATTAAGCACCTACTGTGTTCCAGCCAATGCTCTAGACACTGGAGAGGTAACAGTAAGCAAAACACAATGTGATTTGTGCAGGACCTAATCTGTGACAATGTGTGTGTGATCTGTGACAGCGTGTGAGTGTGAGCACGCCTTCTGCTTACAGAGCTCTTAGCACACACCAGGCACCGTGCTGACTGCCCTATGTCCCTGTACCCTCACAACCACCTACGTACAGCTCTAGTTCCCTCATTTGATAGACAAGACAAGGCTCAGGGAATGAGCCGTGTGCCTGCCCAGGGTCACGACCTACAGATGTCAGGGTCAGGGCCTGAACTCAGCCCCTCTGAAGCCTCCAGGGCCCTGGCTTGCTCTTTGGGGGAGAAAGTAGAGGGTTTGAGGCCTAATCCTGCTCAGAGCAGCTCTGCCTGGGGGCCTGGTCTGATCGCCCGCCTCCCTGTGCCCGCCATATCCTGGCTCCTCTTTGCATCTCGTTCTGATCCCAGACTCTGCCTTCGTGAGGGGTTCAGCCTGTCTCGCCAGCAGCTAAACTGCCCGGAGGGATGGCTGCAGAGAGAGGGGGACACAGCCCCAGACCAGCTCAGGTGGGCGCAGCAGGCGTCAAATTGCCTAGAGCTTCAGAGGACACTAGAAAGTTACCCACTGTTTATCTGAGAGCCACATTTCACAGCTGCCCTGTTGTCATTTGCTAAATCTGGCTCCGGGGACAGGATCGGGGATGGGAGGGTTACAGAAGAGTGGGGGATCCCAGCCAGCAGAGGGCACGAGGAAGGGGATTCGGATGAAACACCCCAGGCAGGTCGACCTTGGGATCTTTTACACAAAGCCGGAGCCACCGGTGTGAGTCCTGTGGGGCAGGAAGCAGGTGACCCCGGGGAGGACACAGTTTGGTTTTGCAGAGGGACAGTCCCTTCATTTCTACCTGGTACAGGTGCGGCACGTCCTGCCCGGCTCATGCTGATTCCCAGGCGTCTGAGATCTTCCATCCCTCCCTGTGGCAGCTCAGGTGTGAGCTTCCGGTCTCCTGCTTGTTTGCATTCAGCCAGCGCCTGGCCTCTGAGCGTCACTGGGTGGGCAGAGCTCTGGTTTCCTACTTACTTTGATCCATTGATGTCTTCCAGATCAGGCCCCGCTGTCCCTGCTGCCTGCGGTTGGTGCCACCCCCACTCCCCACCCCCATCACTCATGCCTGCCACGCCCTTGAGCTTCCAGGCCCTGTACCTCCTGCCTAGAACGCTTCCTCTCCCCTCTGCCTTTCTCCCAAAACCCTCACGGGCACCCTCTGATGATCCCATGGCATCCGCACTGCCTCTGTACGTATTACACTGTATTGCAGTTATGTCTGGACTGTTTGGGGGGTGGGAAGTGAGGGTGTACTGGCTTGGGAGCCTCTCCTCTCTCACACACACACACACACCTGTCTCCAAAGCACATGTGCAGACCCCAGTTAATGTTGAAACTCCCTGGTAACCCCATGTCTCCCACTAGGCTATAAGTTCCATAGCGCCCCAACCCTCACAGAGCAGGACCTGGAACATAGTGTTTATGATAAGTTCCAATATCCATAAATGATCAGTAAAGATAAAAAATATAAAGATCATTTATCAAGAAAGATAATGATGGTGGCACCCAGCCTGGTGGTGGCACAGTCTGGGTGCTTTCTGAAGGCTGTTTGAATGAATGAATGACTCAGGGCAAACAACTCAGTGCCCCATATTCTTCCCACTAAACTGGACTCCCTGTTAGTATGCTCCTCAAGGCCACCCTCCACCCACCCCCAAGTGGCCACCGAGGCCCTGTCCCTGCCCTTCCAACCTGTTCAGTCCAAGCTAGCTTGGAGTTCCTGGGCCATCTCCCAAGGTGGGTGAGAACTGGATCTGCTCAAACCGGGTGGTTCCCTCCATGGGCTGCCAGGACATGGGTGAGCCATGCCGCTCCCAGGATGCCCAAGCCATGATCACAGGAGCCCGTTCCCATCTCAGCTCTACCGCGCCACGTTTCCCAGAGCTCCCGCCACAGAGCCGTGGGCTGAGCCGAGGCTGGGGAGCGCTGCCTCCAGGCTGGGATTCCGCACACCCACGGCCACACGCTGTGCCGAGCTGGCCACCGTTTCACGCCAGCTCTCTGGGGGAGGTGCGTTCCTAAATGCATGTCCCTAAATGCAGCCCAGATCCCACTGTGAATGGGGGCCTGATGACCATCCAGCTCAGCAGGTGCAGCTCTGCCACGAAGCTCGAGTGACCTCTCCTTTGTACTCATGAGGAAGGGAGAGTGAAACAAGATGCACAAGAGGGCTTCGTAATTCACGGAAAACGTGTGGGGAAAACTGGGTGTGGCTTTCAACTGGGGTGGGTTTTTTTTTGTTTGTTTTTTGTTTTTTTTTTTTCACTCCCAAATAGACTTACCTTTTCATTCCATCCTCCACAAGCTTTTGGAAGCATCGTCATACACCACAACTTCGACTTTTGCTTCATCGGGGAGCAATGAATATTTCCTTGTCTTCTGTGCAGTTCGAGATGTAATGCTGGGGCCAGTGCTGTGGCATAGCGGGTAAAGCCACCTCCTGTAGTGTCGTCATCCCATATGGACGCCAGTTCAAGTCCCAGCTGCTCCACTTCTGATCCAGCTCTCTGCTATGGCCTGGGAAAGCAGTAGAAGATGGCTCAAGTCCTTTGGCCTCTGCACCCATGTGGGAGACCAAGAAGAAGCTCCTGGCTCCTGGCTTCAGATCAGCCCAACTCCAGCCATTGTGGCCATCTGGGGAGTGAACCAGCGGATAGAAGACTGATTGACCTCTCTCTTTCTCTCTTTCTCTCTCTCTCTCTCTGCCTCTGCCACTCTGCAAATCTGCCTTTCAAATAAATAAATAAATCTTAAAAAAAAAAAAGACGCAATGCCTGGAGACACAGATCACTGTCAAGTTTGACCTGCATCTGTTTCTCTTTCAGTTTCTTAAATCCAGAAGATCAGCAATACAATAAAGCAAGCCCCAACTTGAAGTGCTTATCAATTTTCACACAGTCAATACGCCCCGCCCGGCTGACATCAAGGGACCAAAGTGACATCATCGACAAGGAGTCCAGAGGGGACGCTCAGGGGCCGCCATCACGGAACGGCATCGAAGCATCAACCGCCTCAGAGCTCAGAGCACAGCAGGGTGAGATCGAAGAACCAGGAAGTGGTGGCTCGAGGATTCTTAGCTTTGCTGTTTGTTTTGCTTATCTATCTGACAGGCAGAGGGACATATGGGAGAGCTCCCACTCACTGGCTTACTCCCCACCCCCCAATGCCCAACAGCTGAGGCTGGGCTGGGAGCCCAAACCAGGAGCTGGGAACTCAATCCAGACCTCCCGAATGAGTGGCAGGAACCAACGACTTAAGCCATCCCCTGCTCCTTGTGGGGTCCACATGAGCAGAGCTGGAGGCAGGTGTCACACCCTGGCACCCCAACCAGCAACGGAACTGCTAGGCTCAATGCCTCCCTTGCTTTTCGTATAATGGATTTGACTGTTAGCTGTCAGAGTTCATCTTTGACAACCGACTCCAAAGACTCTTGAACATCTAGCAACCAGCTCTCCTGAGCCAGCTCCGACCAGCTCGTGAAGGCCAGTCTCTCTCCCCGACAGCTGTGCGCCCATGTCACCGATCAGGATGCTGAGCCTGGAGCCCAGCAGGGCTGGGGGCTGGGGCGGGTCTTGCACCAGCCGCTGGAGTTGGGCTGACAGCAGCAGGGACAGGGCCCCGGGGTGTCTGGGAAATGTCAACACGCTTCTCTGCCAGTCTGGTCTGGCCTCAGGCATCACACCCCCGGCACGGAGACTCCACCAGAAGCTAAGGCGGAGGCAGAAGTCGCTTGTGCAGGCTCCACTGTGACGCCGTACAGGACACCTGCCTGTCCTGTGCTAAAAATAGGGGCCAAGCCTCCAGAGCCCAAACCCTAGGCGGCCACGGCCAAGAGAGTTTCAGAGCTTGGGGCTGGGCGCCAGGCTCTGTCCACCCCGGGCCTGGGGACACACAGGCCGGGCCATTCTTGCTTTTGCTGGGAGAGGGAAGGCTAACCTGAGCCATGGAGGGTGGTGAGCAGAAACTAAATGTCAGGTTACAACAACCCAAAATGCCTCCCGAGTTTGCAAAATGTCCCTAGGGGTGAGGAGGAGGAGGGCGGCGTCACCCCACGTTGAGCACCATCGGGCTCGGAGGTAGGGGGAGCACAGCTTGGAATGGACGCACGAAGAGCCGGGACTTGGATTGAGCTGCGTGTGCCCCCAGCCCAGTGCCGGCTGAGCAAGAGCTTGGCCAATGTGGGCAGGGCCAGGGGACACTGAGTCAGCAAAACACACTCTGGCTGACTCAGCAGCCTTGAGACGCGAAGTCTGGGTGTCCTCCAGAGTGGCACCCGTAGGGGTATGCGTGAGGGTGATGCCCAGGACGTGGACACCCGGGCCCACACTCACTCCATCTTCCACAGACTCGGCACACATCTAGGCTGCCAGGTGCTGGGGAAACTCCGGTGCGCAAGGTGCAGATCGTGCCCTCTGTGGCTCCGCTGTCACTCCCGCTGGAACCAAAGCTCGGAGAGGGCCGGGCTGTTGGCTCCCGCACAGCCCCCAGCAGACGCTCAATGCATCCCACCCACCTGTGCAATGGAGAGAGGGAGAGAGGCGTTAGCCCGACTGAGGGGCAGGGCAGGGACAGACAGACGGCCACGGTGGTGCAGGGCCAAGGACAACGTCGTGGGCACCTGGCCTGAATCCTGAGTTGGACAGCTAGGAGCCCAGTGAAGGGCACGCCAGGTGGATGAAGGCACAAGTGAGGGACGGCGCTGCTGACTGGGTGAGCGTGCACCTGTCTCCCGTGACCCAGAGTCATCCGCTGGGCTTTACTGCTCTTGCTGCTGTATGAGATCCACTTCTGCCTGGACATCTTTCTACTCTTGACCAGAGTTTGGTAAGAAACCACACCAGACTCGGGCAGGAGAACGGGGAGGGGGGGGCTATCGTATTGAGAGCTTCTCTGGAAGTCTGAAGCCGGCAGTTTTAGCTTTCTACACTCTAACGACTTTTGCTTTAAAACTGCTAACATGTTTCTGAACAACAGAAACCAAAAGTCTCGTAAAGCTAAAGTAAGAACACCGGGGCCGGCGTGGTGGTGCGGAGCGTTAAGCCGCCACCTGTGATGCCGGCATCCTGTACGAGCGGGGATCCAAGGGCCAGCTGCCCCACTTCCCATCCAGATCACTGGTGGTGCGCCTGGGAGAGCCGCTGAAAATAGCCCAAATGCTGAGGTCCCGGCCACCTATGTGGGAGACCAGATGGGGCTCCAGGTTCCTGGCTGTAATGGCAATGTGGGGAGTGAACCAGCAGATGGAACATCTCTTTCTGTGACTCTGCCTTTAAAATAAATAAATCATTAAAAAGAAGAAGGGGGAGGAGAGGAGGAGAAAGAGAAAAAGAATACTTCACCTTCTAAAGATTTAACGCTTACTTGGACTTATTTCTAGAAAATAAGTGATGATCCTCATGACAAAGGATGGTTAAGTGTCACTATTACATAGTTCTTATTTTGTTAAAGATTTAGTTCTTTATATTTGAAAGGCAGAGAGAGGGAGAGAGGGAGAGAGGTGTCTTCTGTCTGCTGATTCACTCAGAAGCCAGGAGCCAGGAGCTTCTTCCGGGTCTCCCACACGGGTACAGGGGCCCAAGGACTTGAGCCAACTTCTACTGCTTTCCTAGGCCATAGCAGAGAGCTGGATCGGAAGTGGAGCAGCCGGGACTCGAACCAGCGCCTATATGGGATGCCGGCGCTTCAGGCCAGGGTGTTAACCCACTGTGCCACAGCGCTGGCCCCTACATAATTCTTTTTTTTTTTTTTTTTTTTTTTTTGTTAGAGTTTTGAACATTTTCTTTCTTTCCTTTTTTTTTTTTTTTTTTTTGGCAGGCAGAGTTGGACAGTGAGAGAGAGAGAGACAGAGAGAAAGGTCTTCCTTTGCCGTTGGTTCACCCTCCAAATGGCTGCTACGGCCGGCATGCTGCGCCGATCCGAAGCCAGGAGCCAGGTGCTTCTCCTGGTCTCCCATGCGGGTGCAGGGCCCAAGCACTTGGGCCATCCTCCACTGCCTTCCCGGGCCACAGCAGAGAGCTGGCCTGAAGAGGGGCAACCAGGACAGAATCCGGCGCCCCAACCGGGTCTAGAACCCGGGGTGCTGGCGCAGCAGGAGGAGGATTAGCCAAGTGAGCTGCGGCGCCGGCCCACTCTTTGTATTCTTTTAACAGAGTTTTATTTCTTCAATGTAAAATGACTAATTTGGGGTTGTAAACTCATTAAATCCAGAGAGGGAAAATAAGGGGGGGGGGGGCGGGGACCAGTTCCTTGGGTGCTGCAGCCATTAACCTGGGAGGAGCTACTCAGAAAGGAACGAGGTGGAGTCTAGATCGTGGTGTTGGAGGTTCACAGTCCAAGATCGATGGCCCCATTGCTCTCTGGCATCGGAGGACAGCAGAAGGCAGAACAAATGCCGAGGGAGGCGCCCACAGGGAGTCAGGAAGCAGAGAGAAAGCAACTGGGCTGGACTCAGCTGGCACAACCCTCTCCAGCCATGCCTCCAAGGACAGGGCCTCCACCAGGCCCGCCTTTGAAACACCTGCTGGAGCAGGTCTCTACCCTCTCCCTGGAGCACCACCCCGGGGCGAGCCTTGAACACACACGCCTTTGAGCCACAGCAGAACTAACAACCCAGCGGTGGCTGCAGGAGGGAACCCATTGCCTGGCCCTTTCCAGCCTCTAGAAGCCACCTGCCGTCCCTGGCCTTGTGCCTGCTGTGCCACCTCCTGCCTCTCACGCTTCTCTCCCCAACCCCTCCCCGCCATCACCCTGCAAAATCCCTCTGCCGGGAAGGTGTGATGTCCTGCAGGCTCTGGGTAAGGACATGGGCATTTTCGGGGGCCGTGATTCTCCGCCTCTTCCAGTTCAACCAGAGAAGCCGGTATGGGTGAGCCTGAGCGTGTTGGGGGTTGGGGGGGGCATGAGGATGGGGAGACTCTGGGGTCGAGCTCAAAGACCCTGTCCACCACACCTGGGTCTCAAGCTTCATATCTTCAAGCCTCCTGGCACCGCCACAGGCCCGGTTCTGAGGAAGGCCTGGGGGGGCCTCTGGGTCCCTGGAATGGGGAGAGCCAGACGGTAACCCCTACTGCATTAAAGGGAGTGCTGTAAAGCAAGTCCGGCTCGGACCCAGCACCCTGGCCGTCCCGGGCGGAGTCCGCCACGCCTGGGGCCGTGTCTGCTGCCCGAGGCTCTGCCCCGACTCCCTGCCCCGACTCCGGGGGTGAGCGGCTGCGACCTGAGACCGCAAATCTCAAAGTCTGGGGGCAAGGGCCGCTGGGGTTTAACCAGAGCGTGGCCCCAACACACGCACTGAAGCCCCAAAGTCACGGGTCAGTGGCACTAAGGCTGTGGACACGCGGTCCGACGGTGGCATCCAGGAGGAGGTCCTAACGCAGGGGGAGGAAGGTAATTCTGGGTGAGGGGCTTGCCCAGGCCCCCATGCGCCCCCCCCCAAGGCTGCTGCACACCCTCCACTGTCCCTAGGGCACAGCCGTGGGCCACCTCCTCCTGGACTGTGAGCCTCAGGTATTTCATTATAGTAACAAAGACCTAAGTTATAGTGTCACTGTATTTCACTATAGCGACAAAGACCTAAGTTATAGTGTCACTATATTTCATTATAGTGACAAAGACCTGACTAAGGAGGGGTGAAGGGTGAGGTGATGAAGATTTCCCTAAAAAGGGGAGGGGGGAGCCCGTTCTGCACACAGTGGGTGTTCAGCCGACGCCTTTTGGGTGGACTTCAGGCTTTTAGAGGAGGGAGCCGAAGTAACTCTTCCGCGAACACAGAGGTAAACCCGAGCTTGGGGCGGGGGTCTGTGTGCCCGGCACTGTGCTGGCACTGCTCAGACGGCACTGCCTGGGGCCCAGGGCCCCCTGCTCCCTCTCCTGCCCTGGGCCCCGCCCCCACCCTCACGGGAGGCCTGGCGGGCCCGACCAGCTGTGCCTCCTGAGTGGAAACAGGAAAACGGGCTCTGGGCAGAAGCCAGTGACTCCTGGTTGACGTTCCCCTCCGACCTAGAAGGAGCACAGCTGTGCTTATCAGAAAGCAGCTGGGGGGGGCGGGGGGGCACCGGGAGCCGGGGCGGGTGTGTGGGCAGGGATGTCCTGAGTCAGGGACAGCTGTGGCCACCGCCGGGGACCCACCTGAGTTCATGGCATTTCCTAGGCAGAGCAAAGGGCCTGGGAAGGGTGAGCGGACAGGGCCTGCAGGGGTGGGTGAGTCAACAGCCTGGGGAAGAGGGTCCCCACCTGAGCCGGGCAGGGCCGGCCCCCACCAGAGCTCCGAGGCCCAATCTGCTGTTGATTGGCCAACCATGGAACCAGATGGAAAGTCCCCCACGGTGGCTAACGACAGCCAAAACCACTTGAAGGGAAAGTCTCCCGCTGGTTCAGGGTTAGTCTGCAAACTGCTGGCTTAGCCGTCCCGGGATGGCCTTGGAGGAGGCAGGTCCGGGCCTGCAGGCTGGGGTGGGGGCAGTCCCCAGGTGTGTGAGGTGTGGGCTCACCCCGGCCAGAGCTCCAGGGCAGGGAGCCCTCTCACCCTGGGAACCTGGGTCGGGGCCTCACCTTTCCCAGAGCTGCAGGGGACTTCCAGGGACTGAGACCTCCCAGCCTAGCCCTTGTCAGATGACTATTTATAGATGTGGAAATATTCGTGGAGAAAGGACTGGAAGAAAATCACATAAAAGTCTTAGCTTGCTTATTGTCTCCTTCTCCTATTCATAGGTTTTACAAGAAACAAACACGCCTTTCAAGGGAAGAAAAAAGATTTTTTTTTTAAGTAGAATCAGTCTTGATGTAAGGGATTCACGCTTGTTCGAGAAAAGTGGAAAGGAGAAATGAGAAATCGCTCATCCCGCTCGCCGTGAGCGCTCGCCTGTGCCGGCTCCTGTGCAGGCCTGGGTATAGGGTGTTGTTTTCTTTAACACTGCCGAGTTCACACCATACTTTACATCATTGCAAAACGTCCTATGCTACCACAAAGTCACCAAAGCCACCTTTTAAAATATCCACTGAGTATTGATCCGGCAGATAACACCGTGATTCATTGAGTCATTCTCCCACTGCAGGGTACTTTCCAATTCTCGGTGACCAATAACACTGCTATGAATATCTGTTTTAGACAGGGTTTTTTTTTTTATTATAAACATCTTCATGAGGAAAATTCTTTTTTGAGATTATTATCTTCAAATTCTCGAATTTCCAGATGTGGGAATACAGGATAAGAGCTTGCCACACACTTAGCAAGTTAGTCTAAGCCCCAAATGCCCATCTTTAATTGTGCCAAATGGAGTGAGGCTTCGCTGGGGACAGGGGTTGGGATCCCTCCTGCCTCTGATGTCCCAGGCACCTGCTCGCCCACGAGGCCCACAGCTGTCACCACCAGCAGCCGAGCCCTGGCCACGTTAGACAGGAGGGTGAAGAGAAAGACAGCCTGGTGCCGGCGGGAGCTAAAATCTGCACAGACGAGCAGCTCAGAGTGTGGGGGCCGAAGCCCTTATGCCACGGGGGGGTGTGGGGGGGTGTCTCGGAGGAGGCGGGGCACAGCTGCATCTTCGGGGATGGGCAGGACGTCCCTGGGCAGGGGACACGGGGGTCCTGGGCAGTTCATCAGGGCTCATCCAGAGGAACCCAGGGGATGGGGGGGGGGTCAAGGCCACTCCAGGTGGGCACAGGCTTAACTCCTAGCCCAGACATCCCAGGGTAGAAGGCCAAGTCCCCTCCCCCACGTCTTCTACCATCTCAGGGCATTCCCATTGTCTTCAGCTGCCACTCACCCCATCCCTTGGTCCCCTCCACCTGCCCTCTCCCAGCACCCACCCCCTGCCCTGCCAAGCCCCCAGGGTGCCTCAGCTTTTCTCCCACCACTCTCCCTCCCAGCCTGGTGCCCATTTTTTCTATGGCAACAACAGCATCCAGTCCTGGCCCAGGGAGGGTGCGTGGGCACCAAGGGACCAGGAAGCCAGACATTGCAGGGGTGCTGCAGCTGGAAAGGAGGGTGGCCGGCTGCTGTGGGCAGAACCCCAGGCCTGCTGGAGAGGGAGCCACTGCCCAGCCTCAGGTGGGAGAGCCCTTGGGTGGCCGCTGCTGAGGGACCCAGCTAAGAGGAAAGATCCAGGTTTAAATCCCAGTGCCACCACTTCTCCCATGAGACCAGACTCTGAGCCTCAATTTCCCCATCTATAGAGGAGCAGCGCCTGCACCCCGGGAGAGCTGGCAAATTACATGATGTCATTGCCAACGCCTGCTAAGCCTCCGCCAGCCACGGATTGTAAACGCTGGGCTCCAGACTAAACAAAGCCTCGGGTCACCGGTAATGCAATCCCGTTTCCTGAGAAAGCGCCCGCAGAGAGAGCTGTCACCCCACCACTGCCACCTGGACAGCCTCAGGGGCCCCGATAACTGCCCCTCTGTGCCCACAGACGCCACAGGCCCTGCTCAGCCTCCTGCCGGTCACAGACACACCCAGGCGCTCGGCTTCCTGGGACCCCTCAGCCCACCGCCAGAGGGAACCAGCCGTGATCTGCCACCGGAGGCATTGGCAGCTCTAGTCGGTTGGTGACTGTGCTGCTGGGCTGGAGCCACCACCTGGGGCTTTTTCTCCACCACCCCACCCTCTGTCCCCAGCTCTGGGCTGCTGGCTTCCACCTCATACTGCCAGCCCCACTGCCCCTCCTGCTCCCGCGTGCCCACTGCCCCGGCCTCTTTGCTCCCTCGGCCTTGGCAGACCCCAGGCCCCTCCCAACCTCACAGCCATCCCTCCTCCTGGCCCGCTCTGGCTCGAGTGCCCACACAGCCCTCCCCCTCAGCATGTTATCCCCTCCCCCCACCTGCCCGTCACCCCAGGACACCAAGCCAAGGGCCCTGGAATGCAGCCAAGGAGGGTCCTTGCTTTAGGAGAGTCACTCAGCACACTGGAGGTGACTCCCATGGGAGCTTCCGGAGGCCAGAGTGTGACAGTGCCCACCCTGCAAGAGGGCCAGACACCCTTGACGGCCCTGCCCTTCCTGACTGCGGAACCGCTCTGGACCAGAACTCTTGGCCACACTGACAGTAGTGCCACCACCATGTACAGCACTGTCTGGCCACTCCTGCAGTGCCGTGAGTGGATCCCTGGCTGACCTGGCCCACCGCAGTTGTCTCCCCATCTCCCCAGGGCTGGGGTGGGGGGTGGGGCAGAGCGGCTGTGCCAGTTGGGAATACCCAGCCCTGACCTGGCATCAGAGCGCTCCCATGCGGCAGCAGGCATGTAAACCTCCCCTTGCTGAGCGCGCTCCCCCGGGCTGGCTCCCTGGATGACCAAGCATCTGGGCGAGACAGATGAACGTGGTTCGCTCTGCCCCCTACAAGCAGGGAAGCCAGCTTTGGAGGCCCGGCTGTGTGATGCTAGGCAGCTTGCTTGGCCCCCCTGAGCCTTGGCTTCCTCATCGACACAGTGGTGAGAACTTAGCTCTCAGCGTGTGGGCCAGGCAGAGGCGGCACGCTGGTCTCTGCTCTCGTGGGAAAGCAGTAGCAGAAGCTGCTGTGGTCAGCATTACCTCCTGACTCCATCTGGAGCGAGGTGTTGCCCCTAGGCCATGCTGGGGAGGGGAGCTCCCGAGCCCTAGGCCGTGGTAACGGGGACCAGTGGCTTCTGGCCAAGATAGATTTTCCCTTCTCTGCAACCTGGAGCCCACCCTCTCTCCAGGCCCCAGGGATACAAAGTGAGAGTGGGCCCACCTCTTCCAGGGAGGCCACTGTGGCCGGGCGTTGGCAGGACAGCAGTGGCTACTCTGGCTGGGTGCAGGGCTGGTGAGGGGACATCACCCAACGTCTGCCCACCCTACATCTGTTTCTCTCCGAGGAGCCCAGGTGGGAAGGCTGCGTGGATAAGCAGCACCCTGCAGGTCGAGCAGGCACTGGCCGATTTCCTTCTGTTTTCACTTTGCTTTCCTACCTGAGCCTCCGCCTGACAGGCCAGCTACGGAAAAGGCCACCTGCAACCCATCACCTCCCAGATCTATTTTTGAACTATTTTTAGCAACTTAATGGAGAGATCATTTATTTAACCAGAAGCTGCACGCACGCAGCATCCAACCCAGAGAGTTTTGCCGGATGTCTGCCTGTGAAGCCACCACCCTGCCAGCTTCCCCACGGCCGATCTGTTTGTTTTATTTGTGGCATTTTTATTGGCAGGTGGCAGGAGCTCTGCTCACACTGCCCAGGCAATGAAGAGGAAGTACTGATTTCAGAAACCGGGAAGTCCAGGAGTCGATCAGTTACAGGTGTGGCTGGACTCGGGGCTCACGTGGGGAGTCCCAGGGTGCCCTTTCTCCCCTTCTGTCACACAAATGCTCTCCCTGCAGTTGGCACAATGGCTGCTGGCATTCCCCAGCCAACCCCCAATCTCTGAGCCAATGCTCCAGGCTTCCAGCAGACTGCAGACTCTCATGGGCTCGCTGGACCGTGTGCTCACAACCCTAGAATCAACCCCAGTGACAGAACTGGGAGAGCTCATCTCCTCCCGACTCCAGCACAGTGATGGCCAGGGTAGGAGAGTGCACACCATGGTAACCAGCAAAGCGACCAACAAGGCTGCACATGCCATGCCCAGAGCTTAAAACATGTAGGCACATGGGCCTGCCTTGTGTGCGGCAGCTTAAGCCACGGCCTGCAATGCTAGCATCTCATATGCACACCACTTCAAGTCCTGGCTGCTCCACTTCTGATCCAGCTCCCTGCTAATGAGCCTGGGAAGGCAGCAGAGGATAACACAAGTGCTAGGGCCCCTGCCACCCATGTAGGAGACGCAGATAGAGTTCTGAGCTCCGGGCTTCGACCAGGCCCAGCCCAGCCATTGCAGCCATTTGGGGAGTGAAGCAGCAGATGGAAAAGATCTCTCTCTGTCTCTGTGTCTGTCTGTCTGTCTCTCTCTCTCTCCAGCCCTCTCGGTATAACTCTGCCTTTCAGATGAATAAATAAGTCTTGAAACACTTGGGCCTATGCTCAGCCAACCCCACCTAAACCAGTGAAATAAGGAGAAAATGTTCTGCCGCCAAAACGAGTGGAGGCAGGTCGGACAGGGAACGCGTCCTGCTGAGCACAGCGCTGCCTGCATGGGTCCCAGAAAAGCATCCTCCACGTGCCCTCCACCCAACACTGACCTGGCCAAGGCTGATCCCACTGCAGGGGCAGTCCAGCCAACATGGACTCCTCCAGAAGCAAGGCCCAGGCTGTGTCCGCCTCCCTCCTCCTACCCCCGACAGCTGCCAGCCACACTGTGCAGAAAAGTCAAGGACTTCCTGAGCCAGCTGCTCTCTAGCCACCTACACCCATGCCTTCCAGCTTGCTCAGCTCTGTTAGCACAGAGCTCCCCAGGGGCCCAGCAATGGCGGCTGTGGCTTGCTTTCAGGTGAAGCAGGTGTGAGCCACTGATCCGCCAACGCTCTGCGAAGGAGTGGTGTCTCGTGGCAAACTCCCAAGCTTTGCAGCCCAGAAAGAACCCTGCCCCAGCCCAGAGCTCTCCGCTTCCAGAGATGTCTGGGTCACACTTGGCCGTGCTGTGCTCAGCCTGACCTTGGGTTTTCTTGGCTGTGTCGGTCGCCCGTCCTGGGGCTCCTCTGGGCGACTGCTGGCTGTGTGAGGCGGCCACAGTCTTTCCTGGGTTTTTAGGAGGAAGCAGGAATGAGAAAGGGGTGGGGGAGACTCACATCGTCAAGCCAAAGCCTGCTGTACCAGAGAGGGCAGCTGAGCATCTTGGGGTGCAGGGCAGGACCTCTGGCTGGCTGGGGAGCAGGACAGCCCGCCCACCTGCTGGGATGTGGCCCGTGGGCAAGAGACAAGCTTCGGTGCCCACCACCACTGCCAGGGCTGTTGCACAGCGGTGCCTGGCACGCCATGACCAGCACAGCTTCCAGGGTGCTCTGGGCTATTTTGCCATGTTGCTCACTAGCACGCATGAGACAGCAGCCTTCACCCCAAGGGTGCTCATGAGCTTCCATCTGGGGGCCTCGAAGATGTCAGGAATTTCTGCGGCCTGGGCTTGGGCCTGTCTATGCCTTCTTAGAGTTCTCTATAGCACGTGGTTGAGTGCGAGCACAAACATGGACCTGACACTCCCCGGCATTTCACAGCACAAGGCATCTTCATGATGGTCCCTGGTCTTGGTTCCTAACAATGAGAGCAGGAGAGGCAGCTTAGGACCCATATTCCTTATCAGAGCGCAGGTTCGAGTCCCGGCTACTCCACTTCCCATCCAGCTTCTTGCTAATGCATCCTGAGAAGGCCACAGAGGAGGCTCAGTGCATGGACCCCTGCCACCCACATGGGAGATGCAGATGAAGTTCTAGACTCCTGGCTTTGGCTGCTGGGGTGGGCAACTGGGAAGAGAACTAGCTAATGGAAAATATTGCTCTCACTCTCCTTCTTTCTTCCTAGATGAAAACACATAAACATTAAAAAAAAAAAAAAGTTTCCTGGGGCCGGCACCATGGCACAGTAGGTTAATCTGCCTGTGGCACCAGCATCCCATATGGTCGCCGGTTCTAGTCCCAGCTGCTCCTCTTCCAATCCAGCTCTCTGCTATGGCCTGGGAAAGCAGTAGAGGATGGCCCAAGTCCTTGGGCCCCTGCACCCACGTGGGAGACCCAGAAGAAGCTCCTGGCTCCTGGCTTTGGATCAGCACAGCTCTGGCCATTGCGGCCATTTGGAGAGTGAACCAACAGAAGGAAGACCTTTCTCTCTGTCTCTCCCTCTCAGTGTCTGTAACTCTACCTCTCGAATAAATAAATAAAATCTTAAAAAAAAAAATTTCCTGCCAACCACCTGTTGCATGCCTCAAATTCTTCCACAACAGTCACTGCTTTGGGTTAAAATACAGGTACTTTGGGGCTGGCGCTGTGGCATAGCAAGTAAAGCCATTACCTGTAGTGCCAGCATCCCATATGGATGCTGGTTCGAGTCCTGGCTGCTCCACTTCTGATCCAACTCCCTGCTATGGCCTGGGATGGCAGCAGAAGATGGCCCAAGTCCCTGGGCCTCTGCACCCACATGGGAGGCCGGGAAGAAACTCCTGGCTCCTGGCTTTGGATCAGTACAGCTCTGCCATTGTGGCCATTTGGGGAGTGAACCAGCAGGTAGCTCATTCTCTCTCTGCCTCTGCTTCTCTGTGAATCTGCCTTTGAAATGAATAAAGAAATCTTTAAAAAATAAAATCCAGGTACTCCAGGAACCCTCCAGGCCACCTGACAAGTTCGCTTGCTAAGAGCATCGGCATACAGAAGGCACCCTGCAAGGACGCATCCGTGGAGAGTCAGGACCTCGATCCAGCGAGAGGGTGCAGGCCACGAGACCCTGGGCTGCAGGAAGAGGCCAAGCCGCCGGCGGAGGTGGTGGAGGGTCCCAGGAGGGAGACGCAGCTGGGCAGGTCGTTAAGACCTCACGCACCAGAATGAGGCAAAACAGTCTCAGCCTTGCTACTTACTGCTCGTGTGGCTCTGCAGACGCCACTTGGCCTGCGCCTGTTTCCTCACCTGTACGATGGAGCTAATAACAGAACCCACCCACGGGCAGGCTGTCACGCGTCAGTCACCCGTGCGTGGAACGGTTAACGTTTGTTGATCCTCTCCCATGTGCCAGCTGCTGTCCTAAGGACTTTACACGTGTTGACTCACTCAACCTTCACAGCTGCCTACCAACGTGCCTGTTATTTTACATAGGAAGAGAGGCCCAGAGAGGCAAGGGAGCACGGCTAAGCGTCAGTCTGCACTGGAACTTGGCCAGTTGGACTGCAAAGGCAGCGACCCTAATGGCTCCTCGTGTCGTAGTGAGGAGGGAGCCAGAAGGGGCCTGGGGTGGAGCTGAGAGACGCAGCCCACTGCTGCCCAGGTCCACGTGCAGACGCAAAGCTGCCAGAACCACTCAGGTCACCCCCAAGCCGAGGGGCGGGAGAGCACTCTGTCCATGTCCCCTCAACATTCGGGGCACTGACCCAGCTCCACACCCAGAGGACACTGGGTGCTCCCCTCCAGAGTCTACAGCTCCTGGGACGCTGGGCCCCCTCCCCTCCCCAACCCACTCCACCAGTCCCGGTCCTCCTGCTCTGCTGCCCCCCAGGCTGCTATCCCGGGACCAAGGTTTGGGTGGTTCTGTTTCATCCTGCTTTTCAGGACGTCTCCTTAAACAAACTGCTGCAAGGAGAAAGGGAAACCCAGCAGCCACAGCGAGGACAGATCCATGTAGGGTGGCGCACGAGCCCTTCGCGACCTGGTGAGGTAGGTGTTCCTGTCCCCCGTTCACAGACAGGCCACCAGGCCCAGAGGTTAAACTGCCCACAGCAGATAGCACGGTACTGTTCTAAGCCCTTGTCTGTCTGAATCCACAGTGGCGGATGAGAAGGGACTCCCGCCCCCACCCCCGTGCAGTCCCCCCTTCCTCCTCCATTCCTTCATGTGTTGAGTGGCTGGCGTGGCTGCTCTGTGCCCAGCACTGGCCCGGAGCCTGTGGCCGCCTGGCCTTGGCTTCACTCGGTTCAGCAGATCTGGAGAGGCTTCCCTGGTGCCCAGGTTCCGAGCACCGGCCATGGGCCTCGGCATGAGGGGCTGCAGCCGCTTCCTGGGATTTCAGGAAACTTGTGACTGCGAGGTTCCCGTGGAAGGGATCAGTCAGGCCCCGGGGAGGAGGGGAGGCAGGCGGAGAGGCTTCCCGTCAGCCCGTCTCCGTCTCTCACATGAGGCCGAGACGGACAAACCACAACCACAGACCCCACAGCTGTGCAAGCACCGACAGGAAACCCAGAACATCTGGTCTCTGCTTCCGCTGAGAGCTGTGCTGGTCTGGCTGCGAGCATCGCCCGTGTGCACCGCTGTGAGCTGCGACTCAGACACAGACAGGGCTGCAAACCACAGAGCTGTGGTGACAAGGACGCCAGACACTGGCCCCGACGCCCCGGCGCACGGGCCCTCCTCAGACAGCCACCGGGGTCTGACCCGGGCTCCTGGCCCAGGACAAGCTCAGGACAGGCACTGCTCTTCCCTCTGGATGTAGATGGGTTTGGGGGCGAGGCGGGAGGGCCCCGCGTAAACACCACTTGGCCTCGGCACACAGGCCCACCAAGGCAGCGTCTGGGAGAAAGCTGTTTTTACAACAATTGGAGGAGATTGCACAGACCGTGAGCCCGTGTGCCGTCGGGAGCTGTCTTCCCAGTGCTGGGGGCACCCTGTGGGAGGGCAGAGACAGACCCTTTTTCCTTTTTTTTTTCATTCTTCTAAAAGGAAGAAACATAAGGAAGCAGAAAGAAAGGGCTCCCCAGGCCGGAGCAAGAAGCTGTAGCTCTCTCTCACCTTGGGAGGCAGGCACCACTACGCCCATGTTTTACCAATCATGAAACTGGCGGCAGAGAGTGTTCCTAACACACCTAAAATCACACATCAAGGAAGGGGCAGGGCCAGGGTTCACCTTCAAATTCTCAGCCTGGGTGCTGGAGCTCTTTGTCTTTGCACAGGGAAAGAATTCCAGACTGAGAGAGACAGAGAGCAGCAGTAATTACAAAACAGAATACGCCCGGCAGGCCACAGGCAGGCGGCTCAGCAGAGCACTGACCCCCAGGCTGCAGCTAGGAACACCCCCCCCCACCCCCCCGTACTGCCCTGTTGCTGGGCGGAGGGTGTCCGGGCGTGCAACTTGGGAACCTCTGCCCAGGACTTTATCAGCACAGTGTTTCTGGAAGTCAGAGCCCTGGCAGCGTGGGGAAGATCGCCCGTGGGAGGGCTCAGACCCACCTAACGATGCCTATCTGATGTCTATCTGCCTGCATCGCAGCCTCGCTAGAATCACTTCATTCTCCCCAGGATCGGGCGTGACCTGCCCGTCCCCAGCAGTGTTGCCTGCATGGATGGGTGGACGGATGGGTGGATGGGTGGGTTGGTGGGTGGACAGATGGACGGGTGGGTGGATGGGTGGATGGATGGGTGGGTGGACGGATGGGTGGGTGGACGGGTGGATGGACGGATGGGTGGACGGATGGGTGGATGGGTGGGTTGGTGGGTGGACAGATGGACGGGTGGGTGGATGGGTGGATGGACGGGTGGATGGACGGATGGGTGGATGGACGGGTGGATGGGTGAGTGGGTGGGTGGGATGCGCTATCGTGCCGGCGGGGGCTGTGCACCCCCACAGCGGGGGTCCTCAGTGAGGCAATGAGGAACTGAGCATAGGAATCCCAAGTGCAGCACAGTGAGAAAAAAACCAAAACAAAACAACAACAACAACAACAACAAAAATCGTGTTTCCGGAGTCCGTTTACTTAGCGAGCCCGCTGCGGGGATCCCGGCTACAAGGCTGAACGCAGGAACCACTAGGCCGGGTCCTCGGAGCTCACTCACCCTGAGGACAGCCTGATCGCCCCAGCGCGCCCGGCTCAGGGGCACCAGCTTGGAGAGCGGGCGGCGCCCACAGGGCAAGGGGCAGGGGACGAAGGACCCAGGCAGGAGCCGGGGCCCCCCAGACCCCGCTGCCGGAGACGGACGTGCTCGCTCCCGGCTGCACACCCGCACCGCCCCAAGTCGCGCTCCCCTTTGTACCTGAGAATCACGCAGTCCCCTTTAGGGAGACAGGGCTGATACGTCACGCAAGCGCCGCCGTCTCGTGACGTCATCCGAGAGCGCCGGAGCGCGGACGGCGCAGGCGTTGCTGTGGAGACGGTGCCCCGAGCTCCGCCCCCCGACACGGGATTGGAGGAGTCCCGGTCAGCTGACCTCGGTGAGGTTTCGAAGGGGCGCGGGAGGCTGTTGGGGGGACTCTCGTGTCGCCTGAGTGGGCGGTTCCCGCATCCTGCGGGGCCAGGCGCAGAGCCCAGAAATCAGTTTGAGCGACTTCTTGACCCAGTATCAGATGGTTCCTTTAGGGGCTGGTGCCGTGGTGTAGCAGGTTAGTCCTCGCCTGCAGCACTGGTATCCTGTGTGGGCACCGGTTCGATTCCCCGCTGCCCCACTTCCCATCCAGCTCCCTGCTAGTGCACGTGGGCAATCAGTGAAAGATGGCCCAGGTGCTTGGGCCCCTGCACCCACATGGGCGGTCTAGGAAGCTTCTGGCTCCTGGTTTTGGCCTGACCCAGCCCTGGCTGTTGGAGTCATTTGGGAAGTGACCCAGCAGATGGAAGACCTCTGCCTCTCTTTGTAACTGCCTTTCAAATAAATAAATCATTAAAAAAAAAAATATTTAAACTGTCTGAGCCTCAATTTCCCCGTTAGATTTATTTATTTGAAAGTCAGAGTTACACAGAGAGAGGAGAGGCAGAGAGAGAGAGGTCTTCCATCCATCCAATGGTTCACTCCCCAGATGGTCACAACTGCCGGAGCTGTGCCAATCCGAAGCCAGGAGCCAGGAGCTTCTTCCAGGTCTCCCATGGGGGTGCAGGTGCCCAAGGACTTGGGCCATCTTCTACTGCTTTCCCAGGCCACAGCAAGGAGCTGCATCGGAAGTGGAGCAGCTGGGTCTTGAACCGGCGCCCATATGGGATGCCAGCACTTCAGGCCAGGGCGTTAACCCACTGTGCCACAGTGCGGGCCCCCTGTTTAGTATTTTTAAAGTTTATTTGTTTGAGAGACAGACCAACAGAAAGAAAGAGCTGCCATCCACTGGTCCACTCCCCAGGTGCCCATAGTACCCAGAGGACTGAAGCCAGGAGCCAGGAACTCAACCCAGGTCTCCCCAGTAGTGGCAGGAATCCAACCGCTTGAGCCAGAGCTGCATTAGTGGGAAGCTGGAATCCGGAGCGGGAGCTAGGTACCACAGCCAGGCACGCCAGTGTGGGACGTGAGCGTCTTTCCTGGTGGGCTAAATGCCTGCCCCAATTTCCTCATTTTCAATGTGGGCAAAATAATACCTCATATTTTCATTCACCAAGATTAAACTAGGCTCATCGCTGGAGGCAACACCGGAGAACCTAAATGTGCCGTGTCTCTGCTGCCCGGGGGTCTACACTGGCAGACAGCAGCCATGTGGTCACCCAGACAAGTGATTGTCCCACAGGTGTGACACGAGTGATGAAGGAAATGTGGATAGCGAGGAAGGAGCCAGGTGGGGGCGTGGCTTCCTGCTCTGCCAGGAGGAAGGCACACAGACTGGGACAGCAGAGCTGTAGCTCCCCCCAGTCTGGAGGCTGGAAGACCAACACCAAGGTGTGGGCAGCTTTGCTGTCTCCTTCACTTACAGAATGGCCACCCGCTCATGGTGTCCTCACTGGTCTCCTCTATGTGTGCACACCCCTGTGCCTCTCCCTTGTCCTAATTTTAAAAAATATATATATTTATTTATTTTAAGGAGAGACAGCGAGATCTTCCTTCTGCTGGCTCAGTCCCCAAATGCTTGCAACAGCCAGGCCTGGGCCAGGCTGAGGTCAGGAACTCGGAACTCCACCCAGGTCTCCCACGTGGGTGTCAGGGGCCCAGCTCTGTGAACCATCACCCTCTGCCTCCCAGGGTGCACAATACGAGGAAGCTGGAACCGAAGCAGAGCCGGGACTTGAACATAGGCACCCTGACGTGTTACAAGCAGTCTCTTCCTCACTCGGCCAAATGCCCAGCACTCAGATGGCCCAGCCTCCCCGTACAGCCACCTTCTGCTGTACCGGGGGCAGGAGTAGGGCACAGCTCGGCTCCTAGCATTCGTTAAGCCCCGAAGGACGCACAGGGAGGAGAGACAGGGGTGTAGGAGCCCTCTGGTAGAAGGGCTGTGACAAGGCACAGGAAAGGAAAGGCCCATGGAGCTTGGGCTCAGAGCAAGGCGTCTCCAAGGAGCTGCGCCAGGGTTTGGTGGAGGGAGCGGCACATAGAAGGCCTTGGAGTGGTGTGCTGAGAGTGGTCTTAGGACAAGAGGACTCCAGCCACAGATGGGTTGGAGGGAGACTACCGCTCTCCCCACAGCTAGCGTGACGGTGAGAACCACATGTCACACGGGGTCCCGTGAGGTTACGGGGGCGGGGGGTACTTTTCTTTTTTTTTTTAATTTTAGTTTTTTTTTTTTTTTTTTTGACAGGCAGAGTGGACAGTGAGAGAGAGAGACAGAGAGAAAGGTCTTCCCTTGCTGTTGGTTCACCCTCCAATGGCCGCTGCGGCCGGCGCATCGTGCTGATCCGAAGCCAGGAGCCAGGTGCTTCTCCTGGTCTCCCATGCAGGTGCAGGGCCCAAGCATTTGGGCCATCCTCCACTGCACTCCCTGGCCACAGCAGAGAGCTGGCCTGGAAGAGGGGCAACCGGGACAGAATCCGGTGCCCCGACCGGGACTAGAACCCGGTGTGCTGGCGCCGCATAGCGGAGGATTAGCCTAGTGAGCCGGGGCGCCAGTGAGGGGGGGGGTACTTTTCACGATGGCCGCCTGCCATGGTCGACGAGAGGACCGAGTGGAGAGAGGCCGGGAAGTGCTTAGCAGCAGAGTGAACCCAGCAGTTCTGCGAGCTCCCGCAGCTGCCGGGACAGGTGTGGCTGCTGGTGGGAATGCAGTTTTTAATGAGACTCGTACAAAAGAGAAAAGGCGGAGATAGAGCAGAGAAACACGTGCCCCGGTCTGTCTTCGGGAAGCCCGAACCCAGGGGGATGGTCTAAGAGGAGGCGCTCCCGCCCTTCACCGCCTTCCCGGGCTCAGCCACAGGCTTCCATTAGGCTCAGCGTCGGGGAACCACTAATGCACCAGACACTCCTGGAAGACGGGGCTGGGCAGGGGCCAGCTCTCGGTAAGAGTGGTGCTGGGCAGCGGGAAGGCTTCTGTTTCATTCCTGGAAGGGGGGCTCCGGGCGCTCCCACCTGCCTTCCCCTTGCGTGCCCACCCTGACCCTGTCATGGGCCCATACACCAGAGGCGCGGTGCCTCTTTGTTCTGGAAGCGATCACGCCAGGCATCTTATCCCGAGAGCTAAAGGGCTGTGTCTGCCCCTCCACGGCCCCGGACAGGGCACCTGGCACTAGCAGGCAGCCAGCCCATCCTCTGCGGGGGGGAATTGGTGCTGAGCGTCTGTGGCGTGGGTTCAGGCCTGGTCACGCCCCCCCACGCCCTGGTTGGACCTCAGCTTCAGGAATCCTGATGCTTCTCTTTATGGCCTCGGGGCCTTGCGTTGCCGGTCGCTGTGTGGTGCCCTTCTGAGGACCTCGCAGATTTCTGTTCCCCAGCTGAACCCCTTTCCCACCCCCAAAGTCTATCTTCTTCCTAGAAGTGCTTTTAGGAGGATCCTAACACACGAATCCTTTCCTTACAGGTGCATTTCTGTAATTGATCAGCGTGACAAAGGGTGGCTTTTTATCACCCTCCAGATACCTTCCAGAGGTGCTTCTGTTTGTCCACAGCAGTTTGTAAGAGAGCCTGCTTCTCCACACCCGCCACCAGCCTGGGCCATTGTCCTCCTGAGCACTGCCCATCTGGTAGGGGGAAAGGGTTATCTCATGATTGCTTTCATTTGCATGTCTTTGATTACGGGTTAGATTGGACCCATTTCCCAAACACATCCTACACTTTTGCAATCAAGATTTGGAGGACAGGCAAGACCTTACATGCATTCCAGTTAAGTTTTATCTTCTTGGATGCAACCAGCCATTCCTTCCTGTTGAGATAATTTTGGATTCTGATTCTGCAGCCCCAACACGCTGGCCTTCCTCCCCAGCCTGGCGTTGTTTGCACAGTCGATGGGCAGTTATCTTTGGCCTCATCCCTGGGGCTGATGGAGTGCTACAGAGCTGAGGGTCAAGGGCTTGGCATGCCACTGGAGAAGGCCATGGGAAGGCACCTTCCCACTGCTGTTAGAGTCCCACCCAGCCAAGCTCTGGAGTCCCAGGCACCCAGACAGACACAGGGCCTGAGCAGGGACTCCGGTCCGAGCCCCAGTTGGCCGTATGCCCTTGAGCAAACAGTATCCCCTTTCATGGAAATGTGCCTTCAAGCCCTGGCAGCCTCTCTGCCACTGTCTCCTCCTTAAGGATCCGTGAGAAATGCTCAGGTTACTCTCAAAGCCCGGCACTAAGGTGCATTTGCACCCCCCCCCCCAATCTAGGGAGACATCTCCACTGCTGCGGCCCAGGCAGGGGGGCAGTGAGGGACAGGAGGGAGGCCCGAGCATGTGCCCCACACAAATCGCCTTCAGTGCAAGTTCGACACGGCTCGGCACACCCGCTCCCCGGCGTGCAACTGAGCCGCACTTTCCACAGGCCCCAGACGCATGACCCCTTCCTGGAGACCCACCCTGTGCCCTGCAGCCCCGCCCTGGGCCCTGCCCCCTTGGATCTTCAATCAGGCCCTGCCTTGAGCACCCCCTCTTATCCTACAAAACAGGTGAACCCAGGCTGGGTGGGGCAGTTGCCTGCACTTGCGTCTGGTGTGCACTGTCCCTGTCACTCAATCCCGCTGTTCTGTGCACCTCTGCCTTCGTCACACACACAACTAAAGTGTAGCTGGGGGCTCTCAGGGTCCAGCCTGGACTCTCAATCCTCACAACACAATTCGGGGATCCCATTCCTCACGACACAAAGACGTCACGTCGAGAATCCAAGTTGGCCCTCGTGAAGACCCATTCAAAATTTTTCAATATTTTTTAAAAATATTTTTATTTATTTATTTGAGAGGTAGAGTTACAGAGGGAGAGGCAATCCACTGGTTCACTCCCCATTTGGCCGCAACGGCCGGAGCTCAGCAACCTAAAGCCAGGAGCTTCTTCCTGGTCTCCCACGTGGGTGCAGGGAACCAAGTACTTGGGCCATCCTCCACTGCTATCCCAGGTCCTAGCAGAGAGCTGGATGGGAAGAGGAGCAGCCAGGACTCGAACCGGCACCCATACGGGATGCTGGCACTGCAGGTGGAGGCTTAGCCCACTACGCCACAGCGCCAGACCTGCTGACCCTTTCTTTCTGCTGGATTATCACTGGATTATCCTCCAGAGCTTCGCCCAGGATCCACACCAAGCTCCTCAGCCTGCAGTTCATCCCCCATAAATGCTTAAAAACAGGCCCGGGGCCCTGATCCTCTGTGATTCCTCACAGAATCCAGCAGAAGCCCGCAGCTCCCCCCGCCGAGTTCGTGGGCATTGCGCTCTGTGTCCCTCATCTCAGGAAAGGGCCAGCCCCTCACAGGGAGAGAGGGCGGACACAGAGGGAGGAGAGCACTGCCGTTTTCCGCCGGTTCACTCCCCAGAGGGCTACAGTTGGCTACAGGGCTGAGCCTGGCCAAAGCCAGGAGCCAGCAGCTTCATCCAGGTCTCCCTTGTGGGTGACAGGGGCCCAAGCACTTGAGCCATCTTCCCCTATTTCTTAAGAGCTTTATCAGGGAGCTGGTCCAGAAGTGGAGCAACCAGGACTTGAACCAGGGTCCACATGAGACACCAGCATTGCAGGTGGCGGCTTAACCTGCCAGGCCACAACACGGGCCCTAGATAATTTTTTTTTAGAAGAAAGGGAGACAGAAGAAATGAGGTAATTGAGTCAACCAACAGAGTGAATCCTCACTTCCTGTCACCTGACTTCCTGTCACCTGACTTCCTGTCACCATGCCTGGGGAGGAGCTGCTGACGGGCGCCTGGTAAACGTGTCAGTCGCGTGCACGTGAGCTTCCCATGCGCTCTGCTCGTGCTCCTCCAAGCCATCAACAGCAGCAACAGCGATGATGGGCTTTGAATGATGGCGTCGCTGAACTCAGTCCCCATGGAGATGGCGTTGGCAGGGGGGCGGGCCTTGGGGGCGCTGGTCAGTCACAAGTGGCGTCAGGTGCCCTTGGCAGCGTGAGGGAACACGTCCAGCCCCCACACCCTGCTGCCTTTTACCACATGAGCATGCGGCAGAGGGACCCTCAGCGGACACTGGGTGCCAGCACGTTGACCTCCCAGCACTGGGGCAGTTCATGACCCCGTCTGCCAAGCACAAACAAAGCTCAGCACTGTCTGAGTTCTTGCTGTGCGCCAGACAGTCTGCAGCCAGCACCTCAGAAGGCAGCGCTGCACCTGCGTGGGAGACCCAGAGAGGCCCCTGGCTCCCGGCTTCAGATCGGCGCAGCTCCGGCCGTTGCGGCCATCTAGGGAGTGAACCAGCAGATGGAAGACCTCTCTCTCTCTCTCTCTCTCTCTCTGCATCTGCCTCTGCCTCTCTGTAGCTCTGCCTTTCAAATAAATAAATCTTTAAAAAAAGAAGAAGAAGTAAACAAGGAAAAGAAGGAATAATTGGAAATGATTTTACCCCCAGATTTTAAACCTCTTTGCAATCAGTGGTCCCAACTACAGTGGAATCACAAACTTTCATCCCGAGTGAACCACGCACAAAGGAAGGAGGGAGGCGTGACAGGGACATCCAGGGTGTGGATCAGCCATGGCGTGGGCACACGGAACAATCCCAGTGCACCCGGTGACCCTGCACCGACACCCAGGATTCCAGCCAACATGGGATCACAGCACGGGAGCAGGCTGCACCGGCCGCCTCCCAGCGATAGTCCCCGAGGCCCGGTGCGGTTACCACTGGCACACTCAGAGCGCTAGGGACGGGGCCAGGAGCGGGCGCCAGTCGGCGGATTCCCAATATTGTCTTCCAGTTGCTAGTCTACGCTGCTTTCCAGCGCATTATCTGGAGCCCAAAAACCCAAATGTAAGGAGAGCATTTTCATACAAATAATGTCGACCGCAACAAGGCAGCTGGCTCCTGACGAGGCTGGCAGGCGGAGGTGATGAACTCACTGGCTCGCCAGCCCCAGCTGGCAGCTCCCGAACTGCGCAGAGGTCCGAGCTGCTCCCCCTCAGCAGGGTTAGGCCTGCTGGTCTCTGATTCAATGTTTACTTCACGAATGAGGTCAGTTCCCAGCACAGCTGGGGTTCCAGCTGAACACTCAGAGCCGCTGGCCCGTGACCGGTCCCCACTAGAGTCCAAACCTCGTGTGTCCACGGCCAGGGCCGCCTCCCCGCAGCGTGCTCAGGCTGGCCTGGCCCCTCTCACTGCCCACTCGGAAGCAGACCTAGCTGGGTGGCGGCCTCCTTAAGGGGAAGTCACGTCCAAGTTTCTCAGAGCACGGCGCTTCCTTCTACAACCTGCCCCCTTGGTGTCGCAACCTCTCGCTCCTGGGCCACCCCCTCCGGAGCTTCAGAACTGCCAGGAAACAGGGTAGGGTGGTTGGGGTTTTGGTTGTTTTTTTTTAATTATTTGTTCCAGGATGGCTCCACTTGTGTGGCCCGAGAGTGACTCAGACTGCCCCAGAAGCCACCTCCATAGGTGACACTGTCCCACAAGCCAGAGCGTCTCGGCCAGCTCCCCACATCGGCGTGAACAGAAACCAGTGCTTGCAAGGGCTCAGGACATGCGTTTATTTATTTTTTTAAAGATTTGTTTATTTATTTGAAAGAGTTACAGAGAGGCAGAGGCAGAGAGAGGTCTTCCATCCGCTGGTTCACTCCCCAAATGGCCACAATGGCTGAAGCTGGGCCGATCCGATCCAGGAGCCTGGAGCTTCTTTCGGGTCTCCCATGCAGGTGCACGGGCCCAAGGACTTGGGCCATCTTCATCGTCCACTGCTTTCCCAGGCCACAGCAGAGAGCTGGATCAGAAGTGGAGCAGCCAGGACTCAAATCGGCGCCCATATGGGATGCGACACTGCAGGTAGTGGCTTTACCTGTGATGCCACCACACCAGCACCCAGGAAGTGCATTTATATACTGATGCTCCCCAGGTCCACAGAGGTTCCTGGGGAAACTGCCTAGGGCAGAAGGGCCTGCTGGCCCTCCACGACAGTGACCGATGACCTCAGACACAGCAAGAGGCGAGACCGCTGTCCTGTGCATCTGAGCCCTGAGCTGCTGCGGGGGGTGGAGGCGGGGAGGGAGCACGGCAGGAGGCTAAGGGATAGCGATTCGGTTCGGATTCCCAAATAATCAGATGTGTGTCATAGGCTGCGATGGTTCCACCTCCAAAAACCCGAAGCCACCACTGGGAAGAGGGGAAGGAAGCCACCACTGGGAAGAAGGGAACCGGAAGCAAAGGCAGATCTTCCTCCACGTGGACGAGCAGGGTTTGGCTGCCGTGTCAGGGGATGTGGGCACAAGGACAGAGCACTGCCGGGGAGGTGCAGCCCCAGGCTCAGGGGAAGAGCGAAGACTCCGGCCGCTGTCACTCATCTACAGGAGGGGTGCAGATCTCAGACCCTGTCTCCCCACTTGAGGGGGTGCCCCTCTGCGGGGTACAAGGAGCCCACTGTGCCATGCACAGAGATCTCAGCTCAGCCAACCTTACCCAGGCCCAAGGGGCCCCGCCTGCCTGCTCCTGCGACTCCCACAAACACAGGTTCTCAGCCTTCCATACTAGAGCCCATTTTACCCAGTGTGGTCACGGTGCCATCGCTGTATAACCTTCATCGGCAGTCTTTTTTTTTTTTTTAAGATTTATTTATTTACTTGAAAGAGTTACACCGAGAGAGGAGAGACAGAGAGAGAGAGAGAGGTTTTCCATCTGATGGTTCACTCCCCAGTTGGCCG
The DNA here is from genome assembly GCF_033115175.1 of Lepus europaeus. Classification (NCBI taxonomy): domain Eukaryota; kingdom Metazoa; phylum Chordata; class Mammalia; order Lagomorpha; family Leporidae; genus Lepus; species Lepus europaeus. The sequence goes on from NC_084831.1 coordinate 6,046,790, forward strand.
CGATGGCCGGAGCTGCGCCAATCCAAAGCCAGGAGCCAGGAGCTTCTTCCGGGTCTCCTCTGTGGGTGCAGGGGCCCAAGGACTTGGGCCATCTTCTACTGCTTTCCCAGGCCACAGCAGAGAGCTGGATTGGAAGTGGAGCAGCCGGGACTAGAACCAGCGCCCATATGGGATGCCAGTGCTTCAGGCCAGGGCATTAACCCACTGCACCACAGTGCCACCCCATCAGCAGTCTTTCCCCTGGGCAGTTTTGAAAATGGGCTTCTGTCTTTGTCTACTTGTGCGCTGTGGCAGAATACCTGAGACCAGGTGATTTACAATAAGCTGAAATCTACCTCTCACCGTCCTGGAGGCCGGAGGTCCTGCCTCTGCCAGGGGCCCCGTTCCTGGGTCACCCCATCCTCGTTCCTGAGTCACCCCATCCTCGTTCCTGGGTCACCCCATCGTTGTTCCTGGGTCACCCCATCCTTGTTCCTGGGTCATCCCACCCTCGTTCCTGGGTCACCCCACCCTTGTTCCTGGGTCACCCCATCCTCGTTCCTGGGTCACCCCATCCTCGTTCCTGGGTCACCCCATCGTTGTTCCTGGGTCACCCCATCCTTGTTCCTGGGTCATCCCACCCTCGTTCCTGGGTCACCCCACCCTTGTTCCTGGGTCACCCCATCCTCGTTCCTGGGTCACCCCATCCTCGTTCCTGGGTCACCCCATCCTTGTTCCTGGGTCATCCCATCGCAGAGGCCAAAGGACAAGCACAGGGGAAACAGACAAAAGAAGACCAAACTCACCCTTTCTGTCTTTCTTTCTTTTTTATTTATTTATGTGAGAGGCAGACAGAGAGGGAGAGACACAGAACAAGGTCTTCCATCTGCTGGTTCATTCCCCAAATGACTGCAACAGCCGGAGCTGGGCCGATCTGGAGCCAGGAGCTCCTTCTGGGTCTCCTACGTGAACCCACGCCTGTAATAATGGCGCTAAGCTCCTCTTCCACGCCCTGCCTCCCAACACCTTCCCACTGGGGATCAAGCATCCGGCGCATGAACTCAGGGACATGTCCAGACCACAGCAAGTGTAACCAGCCGGGGTTCTTTGTGTCCGTCTGCTCTAGCCTCATGGCCTGTGCTCCCTGCCCACTCAGCTGCAGCCACACTGGCCGCCACACACGCCAGACATCCACCCCAGGGCCTTGGCATGCGCCATTCCCTCCACCCCTCCTCGGTCATCCACATGGCTCCTTCCATCGCAGGCTCCACTCACAGGCCCCTTGTCGGTGGGGCCTTCCTGGGTCACCCTTCCAGGTGTGCTTGCCCCATCTTTTATCCCCAGCTGACATAACACCCAGCTTGCTTTGTTCCTTCTCTGCTCCCCAGGGGTTTGGGACCCTTCTCTCTGCTGCACAGCCTGGCGCTCAAAGCAGTGCCTGCATATTTGCTGCACAGCCCGCCCTGAGTGTCCACTCCACACCAGGCCCCGCTCGCTCTTGCAAACGTTTCTCTAGGGATGGGGGGGAAGCACTCTAAGGAACTGTGTTCTCAGGCTCAAGGCTGATTGCTCAGCTGTGCTGGCCTCTCTGCCTGCTCGGCGCTGCCCCCCTCCGCGGGTCAGACGTAGGGGAGGGGCCTCATTCCTTCTATGACTTCAGGACACAGGTGTCTGCCCGCGGGGGCCTGGCTCCTGCGTTCTATGAAGAAATGCATCTGAAATGCTATCACTGGTCCCGACGGCTAACAGAGCCGTTCTGCGCAGCTGTCTGCAGCGAGGCAGCCACAGGCGGGCAGGCGGCCGGCGCCCGGGCTTTCCAGAGAGAGCTGATGGCCAAGCCACAGGAGAGGGGACGGCCGCCTGCAGCCAACAGCCTGACTGGAAAATCCGCCTAAGGGACACCTGGAGGAAGTGGGGCCTCCACCCCTCCCCCGAAGTCTGGGACCCTGTGGTCCTTGCTCAGCCGCCCTGGGTGCTCGCCAGCCGCACCCCAGAGACCCTGCGGGCTGGGGCTCAGGGCAGCGTCACCGTCCGAAAGCTCCCAGGTGTTCCCCCAACAAATCGGAGCTCCTCCAGTGTCTCTCGCGTGCGGAAGTCTCCTGCGCGCTTGTGAGTGACCCTGGCGTCCCCTCTCTGCTCCTGTTCAAAGGGAAAGCATTCTCGGATCAGAGAGCCCAGCGTGCCAAGCCAAGACAGCCTGCACGGACGCGGGGCCATGCCCTGCACCCCGTCTGCAAAGCCGAGCACCCCAAGTAGAGCAAAGGAGCCGCGAGTCGAGACGCTCATTCTGAAACCAGAGTTTGCACATTTTTAAAGGTTTGACTCCTGAAATGCCCCAGTATGACTGTATTTTGAAAAACAGCCGTCGTGGGGGTGTCCCTGCGTCCTGGAATGCGAGAGGTCTAGCACGTGACTCTTGGCGTCCCAGCAGCATTTGTTCCCGTGGCTTCCCGTGCTGCTCAGGTAGTCCCGGCATTGTCCAGAAGCCAAGTGTGCATCTTCTGGGTGCAGCCGGACCTCAGAATGCCAGGGCGACGTGGGCCAGCTGCACCCCCTCTGTCGTGTCTTCCCAGCAAGAGACCATGATGATAGCCATGTCTGCACTGGGGCAGGCAGGTGGAGCTTTGACCTTGGCTGCTCTAACTGGGCTCAGTGGGTGGCAAGACGGCGCCAGACACGTACTGTGGAGTGCGGGTGGAAGGAAAGGGAAGGGGGGGGCCGGCATCGTGGTGCAGCAGGGTAACCCGCATCCCACGGTGACACCGGTTCAAGTCCTGGCAGCTCTCTGCTAACACACCCAGGAAGGCAGAGGAAGATGAGCCCCTGCCCCCCACGTGGGAGACCTGGATAGAGTTCCAGGCTCCTGGCCTCGGCCCGACCCGGAACTGGCTGTTGCAGCCATTTGGGGAGTGAACCAGTGGATGGAAGATTCTTTCTCTGTGTTTCCCTCTGTGTCTGCCACTCTGCCTTTCAAATAAATAAATCTTTTTTGAAGGAGAGAGTGGGGTTGGGGGTTGGGAGAGGCAGACACTCGAAGTCTCATGGCACCAACCCCTGCTCTGGGGAGGCCCATGGGCCAGCCCGGGTCCCAGGAGCCTAACCCAATGAATCCAGCTCTGGGGACGGAGGTGGACGTGAGAGAGGAAGGAGAAGCAAAGGGGCGGGGGGTGCAGCGAGGCAGGGAAGCTGGGAAATGGAGGGACAGGCGGCAAAAGCCATCTCAGGAGCACGGGAGCAGAACAGGGCCTGGGGCAGACGCCATCACGGTACAGTGAGCAGGGCTGAGGGCCTCAAGGACTGGGGTCCCCCCCGCACCCCCCCCCGACCTCCGCAGGCTCCTCCTCCTCTCCTGCCTGCCCACCCCCCTCCCCTGGGCACTGCCAGTCTCAGGAGGGCAGGGGCTGCTCCGAATGGCACCAGGACAGAGGCTCTCTGCGGGGGTCGGGCCCGAGGTGCTCCGCCCAGAACAAGGCGGCCACTGTGGGCCCGGGCTCTCCCCGCAGCCACGGGCTGGCGGACAGAGGAGCCGAGGGGCTCCAGAGGTTTTCCATGCGCAAGCAGGTATTGGCTCTGAGCGTTCCCAGGCATCGGAGGGCACGGGGACAGCCGAGCTCTCTGTGTGCAGGGCGAGCACAGGAGCCCCCGCGCCTGGAGGGAGCCCAGGGAGGGGAGGGGGCTGGGACGATGTCTTCACTGCCAGAATTGTGCTGCTGCTCCGCTTTGCCTGCCACAGCGTCCGCTGCAAACACGGAAGAAGTGGGCAGACCCCGGGGACAAGACGGACCCGACTTCCCCGAGGGGCTCCACGCGGGCCCCTCCGTCCCCTCCCCCACTCGCGTCTACTCAGAGTCAAGCAGACTTGGTTGTTGCTTATTGGTTTAGTTGAAAAGCAGAGTTAGAGAGAGAGGGAAGAAGAGACAGAAAGCGAGGTCTTCCATCCGCTGGCTCACTCCCCCAAACGGCCACAACAGCCAGCGCCGGGCCAGGCTGAAGCCAGGAGCCAGGAGCTCCATCCAGGCCTCCCCCGTGGGCCCAAACACTGGGGCCGTGCTCTGCGGCCTTCCCTGGGTGCAGTAGCAGGGAGCCCGTGGCTCTCCCAGGGGAGGAGCAGCCACTTCCCAGAGAGTGGGTGGGAACTCTGGGCATGCGCAGAGCATCCCCTCTCCCCTACCTGGGATCCCCCTGCCCGCAGAGGGGGGACGGGTCAGCTGGTCAACCCCCGACAGTGCTGGGAGAATCAGTACAGCCGGCAAGCCCTGAGCCGCGGCCGAGCGCCATCTCCCAGCCCTCTGACTCCTGTCCTGCAGCACTGTCCTGGGGGAGGCGACCCCTCCCACACCTGACTACCAGGAGCTCGCCTAGACCCCCTGCTACCTGTGAGGATGGAGACTCAGAAGCTGTTTTGGGCCAGCGGGAGCAGGAGGCAGGGGAGCAGCCCCGACCCAGCCCGAGATGTCCGGCCTACTTTCTGGCAGCCATTCGATCCCGAGGAGAAACGTGACTCAAAAACTAATTTTAGACCAGAAATTCGACTCCCTGCAACCCACACAGCAGTTCTCTCCTGAGAGGTCTGCCGAGAACCAAGTGCCTGAGAAGTGAGATGGCCTTGAAGGGAGGCGGGTCTCAAGGCTGCCTCCAGTGTGCGGCCGGCGTCACAAAGGCCCAGCTCCCTCCGAGCCATCTGCGCACCTTCGTGTCCGTCCCAGGGACAGCCAGGTCACTCGTAACCTCCGAATTTTCTGAATCGAGGTTGGGAGTCTCGCTCAATGACACCAAGCGTGATCGTAAAAGGGGCGGTGCTTACGTGTCCGCCTGCACGGGGGCCAGCCTGGAGGAGCCCCTTGAGGTGGAAGCTAAGGAGGACAGGGAGGGCTGCCCAGGAGGCACACGCTGCTGTCCCCTGACTCCCTCGTCACTGTCCCCAAGCTCCGCCCCCACTGCCGCCTCCACTCCGAGGCTGGGAAAGCCACATGCTTGGCCTGCTTCTACCAAAGGACAGCACGTGATGTCCCTGGAAGCCCCTCTGTGAGAGTTTTCCCAGCAATGCCTCTTCCCCGTCTTCCTGCCTTGACTGTGGGTGTGACGTCTGGAGCAGCAGCAGCCACTTGTGATCACAAGGTGACCAGCAGCCCCCGTCAAGCACCCAGTAGCCTAGTGCCCAAAGCTACTGCACCTGCCAACCTTCTCTTCCCAGGTGTGGCTGCGGCCATGGTAGGCCACGGCGAATGCCAAGAGGACATTGTGTGAGAGAAATGGGGTGCTGTTTCAGCTGCTTGAACGGACAAATGGGGGGAGAATATCTCCGTTCTGGCAAAAGAGGCCAGAGCTGAGGCAGAGAACAGAATAGTGGGTGCCAGCCGCAGCCGTGTTCCCATGGGAGGCTCTGGAGCAGCTCCGGGGGGCCTGCAGAGGGGAGGGCGGCTGGCGGGGAGGGAGGGCTTGGCAACCAGATGGACGACTTTTCTACAAGAGTTGCCGGGTGCTGTGGCACCCCCCTGCCCGCACCCCTGCCATGGAAGTCCTACCTCCAGGACCCCGCAGAGCGAGGAGGCAGGACAGGGACTGCTGGTGTCTGTCCCACACACAAGAAACCCTGAAGGCAAAACGCCCTGAAGCCAGAACGAGGGTCGGTGACTGCCTTGGCTACCACGTCCCACCCCTGGGGACTTGGGGGACGCAGGGTGCGGGAGCATTTACCATGGGCCTCATGGGAGCTACAAGGGCTGCTAGGAGAGAGGGCTGGGTGCAGAAGCCGGGAGACCTGCTGAGAAATGCCCCAGCCCCTCGAGAAGGGACAAGTGCCCAGCTTGCCGGGAGTCCCCAGGGAACCCCAAAGCCTCTCACGGGAGGAAGTCGGCTTTTGGTGTCTGCTGTGCCCAGAGGAAACCACGGTGATGTGTGAGTGCCGCCTCCCCCTCGCCTCCCCGTGCAGGAGCCCAGGCCACCAAGACAGTGGGCAGAAAAGACCAAAAACATAGGGACAGGGTGGCGCTGGGAGCGGCTGTTAGGACCTCACCTGGGACACCCGTGTCCCGTTTTGGAGCAGCTGGGTTGTTAGAGACCCCTTCCTGCTGACGCACACCCTGGGAGCTGCCAGGTGATAGCTCAGGTCTGTGTCCCTGCCAGCCACGTGGGGGAGAGCCAGACAGCTCCAAGCACCTGCCTTGCACCTGGCCCAGCCCCAGCAGTGTGGGCAATTGGGGAGAGAACCAGCAGACGGGAGATCGCTCGCTCGCTCGCTCGCTCTCTCTCCTCTCTGCCAAGTAAATAATTTAAAAAAGAAAAGAAAAGAAAAGAAAAGAAAAGAAAAGAAAAGAAAAGTGGAAAATCACAGGCTCTGGCTGCGAAGGACTTGACCTTCCCCCAGTCCCTGATGCTCTGAGACCACCGAGGACCTGAAGTGACCGGGGGAGCGTCTGGTACCCAAGAGCCTCTGCCGGGTCTCCAGCTGAGGGGAGCCAGCGCCCCGGGAGCGGGGAGCCAGCCCTGGAGATGGACGAGGAGGGTCTCCCCCTGCTGCCCCCGACCCCTGTCTGTGCCAGGGAGGGTCTTTCCCGGGTCCCTCTGCCAAACACCCGCCTCTTTAGGGATCTGCACAGGTTCTAGAGCGACCCCCGCCCCCCGTGGAATTTCAGCTTTGGGTTTATTCGATAGAAAAAGCTGCTCCCAGGAGCATGGAGTGACCCAGTCCCTTTTAACTCCTCCCACATTGCGCCCGCTGGCGGGAGGGGTGGCGGGGCAGGGTCCTGTCTGCTGTGGGGGTTGAAAGCCCCCAGACCAGAAGGATTCTGTCTCCACAGAATCCCCCAAAATACTGCAGGGGATTCCAAGCCACATTCATTCTGAGCCTGGAGGCTCGGGGAGGTAGGGGAGGGCCTTCTCCGCCCCTCCGCCAGCACTGCCCCATCGCGCTGGGGACTCGCCCTTCCCCTGTCCGCTCAGCCCCTGTGCCAAGGTGGGGACACCAGCCTGGCCATTTCTACTGCTGCTGCACCCTGGGCAGGCACTGGGAGCCAAGGGATGGGGGCAGAGGGAGCAATGGATACAGGGAGCTACTGATACACAGGGCTGTTGATACAGGGAGCTATTGATACACCGGGCTATTGATCATGGGGTTATTGATACAGGGAGCTAGATGAAAATGAGCCACACAGAGGCCACAGGCAAAGTCGCTGTGCTCTCAGTGCTGGGAAAGGGCGCCGGGCTGGGGAAGACACACTTACACTTTCCCTGGAGGCAGGAGGCGTGGCCAAGGCTCCAAGCAGGAGGGGAAGCAGTGGGAGCTGAGGGTGGGTGAGTGGGCAGGTGGGCAAGTCCCACCCCGCCTGTGTGTGGGGACCTGCAGTGGGCGGGTGGCCCACAGTGGGACTCAACATGTGACAACCTGTCCTGAGCCATGAGGCACGTGCAGACCACCCAGCCACCCTGCCCACCTCTCCCAGCCTGACCCCAGGACCAGTCCAGGCAGAGCTGCTGAGAGGCAGCTGACTCCCTCCAGAGGGGTGCATCCTGCCCCAGACCCTTTGGTGGGTCTCTCCCTTTCCGGAGACCTTGGGTTTTTTTGTTGTTGCTGTTTTGTTTGTTTGTTTAAGATTTATTTATTCATTTGAAAGGCAGTATTACAGAAAGCGAAAGGGAAGGCTGGAACTCCAACCATCTCCCACGTGGCTGCACTTGGGCCGTCTTCCGCTGCTTTCCCAGGCCGTAGCAGAGAGCTGGATCAGAAATGGAGCAGCCAGGCACTCCCATGGGCTGCTCACCTTGCAGGTGGCTTAACCTGCTGTGTCACAGCACCAGCCCCCTGGAGGGTTGGATTTTTGTTTGGGTTTGGGGTCTGCCTTGCTCCTAGCCCTGGGGGTCTCACCGGCTACTACATTTGCATAACAATCACTTGTGGTTCCCAAAGAGATCCCTGTTCTGGGTAAGATAATAACCCCCCTCCAGCTCCGTCCTAGGCAGCAAGGAGCAATTTGGAGCAGCTGACACCCAGGTCTGCAGCAGAGTGGACTGGGAAAATCAGGCCGACCCCAGAAAGTGCAGCTGAGAACTGGATCACTTCTCTGGGGGAGGGGAGGCCAGCCGTCAGGATGCCACTCGGGACGTCCGCATCACACAGCGCGGTGTCTGGGTCCAAGTCCCGGCTCCACTCCCGATTCCCTCTCCTGCCGTCGTTCGCCCTGGGAGGCAGCAGGTGACAGCTCAAGTATCTGGGCCCCTGCCACCCATGCAGGAGACCTGGATTGAGTTCCTGGATCCTGGCTTCAGCTCCACCCAGCCTCAACTGTTGCCAGCATTTCAGGAGCGAACTGTAGGCTGGAAGATCTTTGTCTCTCTCTGTCTCTCCATCTCTGTGTCTGTGTCTCTGTCTCTCTCTCTCGGTCTCTCCATCTCTGTGTGTCTGTCTGTCTGTCTGTCTCTCTTTCTCTCTCTGTTTCTCCATCTCTGTGTCTGTGTCTGTCTCTCTCTCTCTCTCTCTCTCTTTGTCTCTCTGTGTCTGTCTGTCTCTCTCTCTGTGTGTCTCTGTCTCTCCATCTCTGTGTCTGTCTGTCTCTCTCTCTCTCTCCATCTCTGTGTCTGTGTCTTGTCTGTCTGTCTCTCTCTGTCTCTGTCTCTCTGTGTCTGTCTGCCTCTCTCTCTCTCTCTAATAGACACCTTAGTTTTTTTTACAAAGGATTCTCATCTCTTGCTGAACGGGGTGATGATGACTGTGTGCTCAAAGGCACAGAGAGAAACCATCGGTGTGGGCTGGGGCCGGTGGCACAGGGCAGGCGTCTTCCAGGCCCCCTCGGAGGGGAAGACTCAGCACCTCCTGGGTCACAATGGGGGTTCAGGGGGGAGCCCGTGGCCGGGAGGAGCCCAGAGATCCATTGACTAAGTCCTCAGGAGGGAAAGGGTTGAGGGGGCAGGACATGGACACAATGAGGAAAGAAGCTGCTCAGAGGAACGGGAAATAAATGAAGTTTCCCAGGCACAGAGTGGAGGTGACAGAGACCACGAGGCCCCAGCCAGGGCTAAGACTGCACATGGGAGAGGCCGGCAGGGCCCCAGCCAGGGAGCCAGGAGAGCCCTGGTCGCGCACTTCCCTGAAGACAGAGTCCCCACCAGCAGAGACCTCCGTCTCAGCCCTGACCCGGGCTCCTGTGCCCTGCAGGCCTTGTCTGTCCCCTGGGAGCAAAACCCTCGGAGAAGGCCTGGTGTGCTCTGGCCCTCCCTGTCTGCTTCAGAGCCTGGCTTTCGTCCAGGCGCACGGCCAAGGCTTTCCCTGGAATCCCGATGTCACCCCTCACCCAGTGCATTCTCTGTCGCAGATCCACTAGGCTGGGCTGGGGGCAGCTGGCAGTCAGAGCTGGATGGCCACTCACCGGGGCGCCGGGCAGGTGTGGTGGCAAAGCTCTCCTTGCAGGTATCTTTGCAAAAGAGCAATACCAGCTTCCCCTGAAGGTGGACATGGGCCGGAGCGGGGGAGGGAGTGAGAGAGAGAGATGTGCCCCAGGGCTGCAGGGCATGGATCTGCCGTGAAATGGGATGAAACCAGGACACAGGTGGTGAGATTGTCATAACTCTAAATACAGTCCGGTTAAAGGCCATTCGTTGGTTGCTTGTCCCACGATCAAGCCTGCTTTGCTTTTACAAACAAACCAGGAGACTGTTTTTGCTGTGGTCCTTAGTGTTCCTACTTGGCAAAATGGGAAGCCAGAAATGTTAAATTCCTTCTAATTAAAAGGCTGTCGCCTGTTCCTGGGCGTAGCCTCTCGCGCAGGAGTGTGAACCTGTGCCCTGCCAGCCGCACGCGGGCGAGTCCATCCCCCTTCCTCCCTGCACTCACCCCTGTGCACTCTCGTTCTCACACGCAGCTCAGCCTCGAACGCACACACGCACACTCTTGCACATCCTGTTGTGTGGCCCAACCTCCCAGCCCCTCCCTCACCCTGCACCTTCAATGTGCAAATGATACCTTTTGGCATGAAAATCATCTCCACATACAAGAAAATGAACACATCTCACGCTCCCGAGAATGCGCCTCTCCTCACTCCCCTTCTGCGCCCCCACCCCCGGCAACTGTGATCGGCTTCTTGATTAATTTGCACTAGAAAACTCTAGAAAGAGTTTTGCACGAATGCAGTCACCCAGTATTGTCTTAGGCTGAATTGTGCTCCCCATCCCCAAAGTTCATCTGTTGAAGTCCTAACTCCCAGATTCTCAGAATGTGACTGTATTTGATTTGAAGATAGGATCTTTTTATATAAAAATATGTATTTATGTGAAAGGTAGAATTACAGAGAGAGAACAAAGGAGAGACAGAGAGAGATATCCTCCAACCACTGGTTCACTCCCCAGATGGCTGCAATGGCCAGGATTGGGCGAGGTTGTAGCCAGGAGCCTGGAGCTCTATCCAGATCTCCCATGAGGGTGGCAGAGCCCAAGCACCTGAGCCGTCTTCCACTGCTTTCCCAGGTGCATTGGCAGGGAGCTGGAAAGGAAGTGGAGCAGCCAGGACTGGACCCGGCGCTGACATGGGATGCTGGCACTGCAGGCAGTGGCTTATCCTGCTGCACCACAATGCTGGCCCCAGCAAATGTGTCTTTAAAGAGAGAATTAGGTTAAAGCAAACCTATTTGGTGGACACTAATGCGATGTGACTGGTGTCCTTATAAGGCAGTGAGACTAGGACACACAGAGAAGGGTGACCATGCGGAGTCACTAGAAGAGAGAAAGCAGAGAAGAAAGCAGGCCCGCTGAGCCCTTGATCTCGCGGTCTCTGGAGCTGAGACGCTGCACTTCGGCCACTTACGCTGCCCAGGCTGTGCCCCTGCGTCCACGCAGGCTAGGGCAAGCACGCACTTCTTTATTCCGCGTGGTGGTTTCGAGATCCAGCCAGGTCACTGCAGGAATCTCAGCTCCCCCCTCTTCACTGCTGCGAAGGAGCCCGGCGAGTGGCTCTGGCACAGCGGGCCAGCTGGCTTCTCCACGCACCAGCAGACGGACTTCCACATCGTTTCCAGCTAACGCTGCTGCAAATACTCACGCTCCAGTCTCTGTGTTTCCTTTCCTTGGTGTAAGTTCTTAGGAGTTAGAATGACTGGCTTACATGGCAAGTGTAGGTTTAACTTTTAAGCGTTTTAAAAGTGCTTGCCCCAGTTTATGCTCCTCCGGGCACTGTGTGGGAGTTGTCCTGGTGCCGCCAGTCTTTTGATTTGAGCCCTCCTAGCACATGTGTAGCAGTCCCTCCCCGTGCTTCCATCGGCACTCCCTGATGCTGGCGATTTCGGTCTCATGCGCACAGTGGCCATCCAACGCAAGCTCGTGCTATGGAATGAGGCCCCTTTGCAGTCCCTGCTGGAGCAGCAGCTGCCAAAACCAACTCCCATCGCTTCGTGGCTTCTGACCCACGTAGGGACGGAGGGCGGCGTTTCGCTGCACCCGCTCACACTCGCGGGGAGATTGCAGGTTCCCCTGTTTCTAGGGAGCTGAGGTAGAAGGGCGGGTGCGGCCACGCCCCCTGGCGAGAGTGATGATTTGTAGGACGCTCAGCAAACTGACTCGAGGAGTCGCCCCGCTGAGCCGGCGCACAGGACAAGGCCAGCGGCGCAATGGTGCCCGTGGCACTCACCCCAGCAAGGCTCACTGGGCCAACACTGGACGCAGACCACAAAAAGACCCTTGCAAGGAAAGCCGGACCCCGCCATAGAACAGAAGGGCAACTCTCGGGAGCAGCAGGAGAAGCTGCAGGCACGGAGCGCTCTCACCTTGCGCACAGCTTCCATTACGGCTGCGAACAGGAAGAGTGAACGCTTCAGTGTTCAAGTCCTGTGGCCCACTCTTAGATGAATTTTCTTAGTAATAACTTTTTGAAAATATTTATTCATTTAAATGAAAGGCAGAATGACACAGAGAGAGAGAGACTGAGACATAGAACCTTCCATCCACCGGCTCATTTTCCAAATGGCCACAACAGCCAAGCCAAGCCAGGAGCCAGAAATTCGGCCTGGGTCTCCTTCGTGGAGTGACAGGGACCCACAGTGCTTGGGCCATCATCTGCTGACCTCCCAGGCGCATTAGCAGGGAGCTGGATCAGAAGCGGAGTAGCCAGGACTGGACCCGGCTCCTCCATCCCACATGGGATGCCAGGGTCACAAGCACTGGCCTCACCTGCTGTGCCACAGTGCCTGCCCCATCTCAAAAACAACTTCTGAACCTTCCTAACACATTCTGAATCCAAGCCCTTTATTACATACAAGATTCGCAAATATTTTCTGCCAATCCTTTTGGTCTCTTAATAGTGTCTTTCAGAGGTCGGCGCTGTGGTGTAGCAGGTAAAGCCGCCGCCTGCAGAGCCAGCATCCCATATGGGCACCGGTTCTAGTCCTTGCTGCTATTCTTCCAATCCAGCTCTCTGCTGTGGCCTGGGAAAGCAGTAGAAGATGGCCCAAGTCCTTGGGCCTCTGTACTCACATGGGAGACCCGGAAGAAGCTCCTGGCTCCTGGCTTCAGATCGGTGCAGCTCCAGCCGTTGCGGCCATCTGGGGAGTGAACCAGCAGATGGAAAATCTCTCTCTGCCTCTCCTTCTCTCTCTGTGTAACTCTGACTTTCAGATAAATAAATAAACCTTTTTAAAAAAATAGTGTTTCAAAAAATAGAAATTTTAAATTTTGATTAAGTCTAATTTTTTCAATTTGTTCTTTTATCATTCATTTGGTGCCAAAGCTCAGATATCTTTGCCTAAGTCGAGGTGGCACAGTCTTTTTTCTATGTTTTCTCCTAGAAGTCTTTTTTAAATGAATTCGTCTTTTTAAAATATTTATTTATTTTATTAATTATTTGTTTATTATTTTATCCAAAAGGCAGAGTTACAGAGAGACGGAGACAGAGAGAGAGGTCTTCCATCCGCTGGTTCACTCTCCAAATGGCTGCAACGGCCAGAGCTGTGTTGATCCAAAGCCAGGAGCCAGGAGCTTCTTCAGGTCTCCCACGCGGGTACAGGGGCCCAAGCACTTGGGCCATCCTCCACTGCTTTCCCAGGTGCATTAGCAGGGAGCTGGAGGGGAAGTGGAGCTGCCAGGACTAGAACTGGCACCCGTATTGGGATGCCAGCACCGCAGGCAGAGGATTAACCTACACAGCGCCAGCTCCCTTCTAGAAGTCTTGTACTTTTACGTCTTCCATTTAGGGCTATTTGAGTAATAACCCACTTTTATATAAAGGTATGGACCAAGGCTCACTGTTCTGCATTTGGGTTTTCCATTGCTCCAACACGTTTGTTGAAATGACTGCCAGTCCCACCGAAGGCCTTTGAACCTTGGTTGAAAATCTGTCCACTTTCGTGCGGGTCTATTTCTGGGCTCCACCGATCTATTTGTCTGTCTTTATGCCTGTACCAGAGTGCCTTGATTATTATTATTCAAATCCAGCCGGGTGAGGTCTCAGCCTGGCTCTTCCAGTCCTGTCATTTGTTTGGTCCTTATTTGCATTTTAGAATCTATTTTTATGCACCCCCCCCCAACAAAAAAAAAAAAAGAAAAAATGGCAGGCTGTAATTCTGATTGGGGTTGCATAAAATCTATACATCAGTGTGGGGGAGAAGCAACAAAACAGGTTTAAAATTGAGATAGAATTCACATACCCTCAAATTCACCACTTTAAAGGTTGTAATTCCCTGGCTTTTAGTATATTCACAAGAGTATATAAATATCACAACAAATTCCAGAATATTTTCATCGCACCCCCCAAAAAAACCCATGTCCATTAGCACGACTCCACCTCCTTTCCCCCAGGCCTCGGCAGCCGCGGCTCTGCCTCCCGTCTCCTCGGAACCGCACTCTCGTCTGCCGGCAGCGGGTCTGGCTTCTTTCACTGAGCATGATGTTTTCAAGCTTCGCCTGGGTCATGGCCGACAGCTTAACAATATTGAGTCTACGGCACCTAGATCAACGGAGCGCTTCCCCAGCGTGAGACGCTTGCCTATTAGAATGAACCCCCGGAATCAGCTTCTGCACACACCTAGGGCACGGCTGGCCGCAGCTGGGGCAGCCACGGAGCTCTGGAACGGACTGGAAACGGAAAACCTGCGGCAGTCAAGAGGTTACAAACGGGCCGCCCCGGGGCCAGCAGGGCAAGCAGAGGTCTTCGTGGGACCCCCATGTGATGCCCTTCACCTACAAGTCCACACTGGCAGAATACAGGAGCCGGCTTTTTTTTGTTTTGTTTTTAAAGATTTATTTATTTATTTTAAAGTCAGAGTTACAGAAAGAGGGAGAGAGAGAGAGAGAGAGATCTTCCATTTGCTGGTTCTCTCCCCAAATGGTCATAAGGACCAGGGCTGGGCCGGGAGCGTCTTCCAGGTCTCCCACGTGGGTGGCAGGGGCCAAACACACAGGCCATCTTCCGCTGCTTTCCCAGGACTAGCAGAGAGCTGGATCGGAAGTGGAGCGGAGCAGCCAGGACAGGACCGAGTGCCCGTATGGGATGTCGATGCTGCAGGCAGCAGCTTTACCTGCTACATCACAGGGCCCGCCCCCAGGGGCTTCCACAATAAATTCTGTCAAAACACCAGCCTTCCGGCCACAGGGGCCTGTGTCCCACCAGACAGAGGCAGCCTGGGTGGAAGGAAGAGCAAGAGAGAGAAGGGGGAGAGAGAGAGAGAGAGTAGGAGAGAGGGAGAGAGAGAGGAGAGAGGATCTTCCATCTGCTTCTCCAGGGCCCCCTGGTGCCCACAATTCACACAGAGCCCGGGCCTTGATCCCAGCCCCTGCACCTGCCCTGTCCCTGTCCTGCCCCTGCCCTGTCCCTGTCCTGCCCCTGCCCTGCCCCTACCCTGCCCTGCCCTGCCCCATCCCTGCCCCTGCCCTGCCCCTGCCATGCCCCTCACCTGCCCCTGCCCTCCCCTGCCCCGCCCCTGCCCTGCCCTGCCCCTGCCCCATCCCTGCCTCTGCCCTGCCCCTGCCCTCCCCTGCCCTGCCCCGCCCCTGCAGGTTACCCCTTTGCCATCCCCTCCGCCTCCAGTCCACCCTTTCCTAGATAAGCCCTGGGGGGGTCACCTGTGTGTCCCTGGCCAGGAACCCTGTGTTCTCACTCTAGCTGCCCCACCCCTAGGGTGACTAACTCATTCCTGTTTGCTTGGGACTTTTGGGTTTTAGCACAAGCAGTCCTGCAGCTGGGGAGCTCTCTCTGTCCCGGGCAGACTGAGACGATTGGCCACACTCCCCCTCCCTTCCCAGCCTTCTCCCTCCCAAAAAGAACAGAGAAGAAAACAAACTGAGACAAGACGAAACACAATCCCAGGCGCCAGTGCAGTGGCGCAGCAGGTTGTCGCCACTTGTGACACTGGCATCTCGTAACAGAGCGCGGGTTCGAGTCCCAGCTGCTCCACTTCCGATCCAGCTTCCTACTAATGGGCCTGGGAAGGCAGTGGAAGATGCCCAAGTGCTGGAGCCCCTGCACCCACGTGGGAGACCCGGATAGGGTTCCTGGCTCCTGGCTTCAGCCCAACCCTGGCTGTTGGGGCCATTGGGGAGTGAACCAGTGGATAGAAACTTTGTCTCTTTTTCTCTCTGTAACTCTGCCTTTCAAACAAATAATAACATTTTAAAAAAATTGATCAGCATCATGAACTTGCTGAGAACGTGGCCCCCAAAGAAGATGCTACGACCTACAGCAACTGCATTTGGTTGAAAAGCACAGTACGAGTTTTGCGGGCCTAGGAGTTCGTCTCGGGCCTGCACGTTGGACTGGACACCGTGCCTCCCTCACCGCAGTGACTTCCGGGCCGGGACGCAAAAGGGACTCCGGGGGTCCCCGCCACAGCAGCCCCGCCCCCTGCTGCCAGGTGAGGGCCGAACCGGACGACAAGCGGCTGCTGGAGGCTGCCACGAGAGCACCGTTATCCGACTTTTCCCAGTTTCCCAAGGAAACATCGCGCTCACTGCTGCGTGGATTACTAATGCCTTGGACGTAGAGGAGGAGATCTGTTCCCAAACTGACTCCTCTTTTTTTCCCTGTCACCTAGGCACTCGCATTGTTGTCGGATTGTTTTCCTGGGCTCAGAGCGCGCGGAGCTCAGAACATTCCCTCGGAGCGGTCTCTTGGCCCCTTCTGAGCCAGCACTCGCATGGCCACCCCACTCCCAGCTCCCCACGCCAGCCCCCGGCCAGCAGGCTGCGAGCCACAGGCAGGTGACCCTGAGGCCCGCCAAGCCAGCTGCAGGAAGAGGGGCGGTGGGAAGGCCACAGCTTGGCCCGGCCTCTCTAGGGACCTGGCTTGGAGGAGGACAGGTTCCCAGCCACCCCTTGGCCCCGAAGCGTGGCACTTAACCCCTTCCTGCCCAGCTGCCCCACCCCCGGGGCCCAACTTCTTTACTGACGTTCGAACCGCGTGTCAAAGCCAGCGCACAGATGGTTTGGTTTAGAGAAAATATGCAGCCAGGCTTGTTAAAAAGAAAAAAAGGAAGAGAGCGAGCAGAAGAATGAGGAGAGGAGTGGGAGAAGCGGGGGCCGGGACAGCGGCAGGGGCAGGCCGGCTGGTAGATGCAGACGCCGGGCTAGTGTGCGGCTGCGCAGGGGGCTGCGGGGTCCTCAGCCCCAGGGCCCCAGACAAATGCCATCTCCCACGGAAAAACACGCTGCCCTCCCCGCCAGCCCCTGCCTGTGTCCCATCCCACACCCACTGGAGGCTCTGGGAAGCTGAGTTTGGTGGTGCTCCGGCCAGAGTTGGCAGGTGCCAGCACCCTTCGGGGAGTCTGCCGGCTGTGCAGCGGCTGCCACAGTGGTCAAGGGGAGGGAGGATGAGCAACCTGGGGGAGCTCCCTGGAGGAGGAGGCGCTGAGGGACTAAAGGTCCCGCAGGAACAGAGGGGGCCAGGGGCCTCCACAGCACACGGCTTGTGACTCAGGGCTCCGAGAACCATCATCGTGTCCTCAACCCTGGGACAGACGGAGAGAGGCCTGTGCGGCGGCCAACACCACAGCAGCCCTGGGAACCTGAGGCATGGGGCGCTGGCCAGGCAAAGCCAAGCTTGGGGACACAGGGCCGCGCCAGGCCACAGCGGCTGCGATCCTTGCCAGACACTGGTGAGGCGTGAAAACAGGACTGGTGAGCCGTGGGGGAAGTGCGGTGCCCCTACCATCCTTCCAGATGTGAGGGGTTCTGGGGGGAGGCACCGACTGGGCAATGTGCCCCTCGCTTTGTCCCCAACACCAGGGGGAGGCAAACTGAGGACGCCCAGGGGACCAGTGCTGTGGTGTGGTGGATGCTTGCATCCCATATCAAATGTCCGGTTCAAGTCCTGGTGGCTCCACTTCCCATCCAGCTCCCTGCTAATGCGCCTAGGAGGCAGCAGAAGATGGCCCAAGCATTTGGGTCCCTGCCACACACATGGGAGACCCGGATGGAGTTCCAGGCTCCTGGCTTAGCCTTGGCCCAACCCCAGCATTTGCGGCCCTTTGGGAAGTGAACTAGCAGATGGAGCTTTCTCTCTGTGTGTCTCTCCCCCCCTCCCCCCGTAATTCTGCCTTTCAAAGAAATAAATAAATCTTTAAAGAAAAACAAAAGGAATGTGATTGACTTTCCCCGAAAGAAAATCCAGTGTGTGATTCCATTTAGAGCAGGTACAAAAACAGACGCGACTGCCCCCACACGCGAGAAGTCCGGGTAAGGCGGTGGGGTGGTCCCGGGCGGGGTCAGGGGCTGCTCCTCACCCTCGGCCCCTCTGCTATGGGAAAGTGCACGGTGTGTGAGAATTGTGTGCTGACATTTGCACACTTCCCTCTTGTGTGTTAACTTCAGCAAGAGCCTGGAAGAACCAAGGGCTCCAACCGCAGAAGTAAAACATTAGCCCAGCGTCCCGCCCGACTCGGGCTGTGTCAGAAGCATCCTCACAGGACCACGGCGGCTCTGCCAGAGAAGCCGGGCTGTGTTTCTTGGGTCACTGCTTTCCCAGGTGTTTGGGAAGGGAGGGGAGCGGTTGACTCATTTTCCTCGCTCTCCCCCCACCACCCCGCTCCGCCCCTGCCCCCACCGTGCGGGGCTGGATGGGGCCGAGGGCCGGAGATTTGGGCTGTTGCCTTGGTGATGCTTAAACATTGGCTTCGAGTGATGGTGGTAAAATAAACCAGCAGGAGCCCTGGGGAGCTCCCACCAGCCCTGCCCGCTGCTCCGGGTCCTGAGTCACAGCCCCAGGCCAAGTTGGCTCAAATGGAGGGGCCTGCAGCTCCCTGCTGCGGGCACAGGGGGCAGGCCAGGGGGCCGGTGTGTGCCGGACATGCCAGGGGGCCAAGCTCCTGGCCGAGTGCACCGACTCAGCCAGTTCTCCTCCAGTCCTCTCCCAAATCCACCCACTGGGAAAGCATTGTCTGTGTCGCGGACGGAGCCAGTGGGGCGAGAATTCTGTGTGCAGAAGGTGAGGGCAGAGAGAAGACAGCTGTCCCCAGAGGCCCCGCCCGGCCCCCAGAGCCCCGAGCAGAGAGCTAAGATCTCAGTGGAGGACCCTGTCCAGACCTCAGCCCAAGAGCACTTCTCCACTCCAGACCCGGCTCCTCCCCTTGGAGCCGGGCGGCAAGCCCTTAGCTCCTCTGGGCCTCAGTTTCCCCGTCTGCAACCCATCACTTTGACAGCCAGGGACAGGCGGGACCCAGACTCCACCCTGGGCAGGAGCCCACTGAAACCCAGCCCAGCGCTCCCCACACAGCTGGGAAAGATGCGCATGTGAGGTCCAGGCCTGTGTCAGCCGCCCTGGGGGGAGCAGGAGCCCTTTGCCTTCCCCCGAAGCATCCAGATGCTAAACCTCCAGTCCAGCTCTGGCTCCGGCGGCCGCCTGCCCTGCCATGCGCGCACAGGCGGGTGGGGAGCTCACACGATTGGGCAGAGCTGGGGTGGGGACAGCTCCCTCTGGGCAGCGCTGGGAGGGGCCGAGTATTTGACAAGCAGCATGAGGTCACCCTTGTCCTCCCTCTGGGCGGGATGTGTCAGCAGGCGCAACTGGCCCGCAGGTCGTGATTCATGGCGGTGAGGGCCTCCACCCTCCTCCCCCCGTCCCAGCTGCCTCCTCGCTCTTCTCCCTCCGATCCTGCTGTTGGCGGCCCCAGGGAAGGCGGCACGGGAATGGTGGTGCGCACCTACTGTGTGCTGTCCGTCCAATGCCCTGTGAGAGGGCACGGTCCTTCTCAGGATGCTGCTGCCACCGCGGCCTTTTGAAGCTCGTTCTCTCACAGCGCATGGGCCGGAAGTCCAAGGTCGGGGTGTAGGCAGGTCCATGCTTCCTACAGAGGCACTCGGGCCGGACCTGGCCTGGCCTCTTCCGGCTCCTGGAGGCTCCAGACGACCCTGCAGTCTCCGCCTGTGCTCCCAGGGGCTGCCCGCGCTGTGGTCCTCCGTGTCCCCTCCTCTGCCTCGAAGGACACCAGCCCCTGGCTGAGTCCACCTGGAGCTCCTGAGTGACATCTGCGAAGGCCTCCATCCAGACAAGGACAAGGTCGCGTTCCGAGAGTCCTGGTGGACGTGAGCTGTGAGGGCCACAGTCGTGGGGCAGCGTCAGTGCCCCCTTTCCCAGGCGAGGGCGCTGCTGCAGTTTGCCTGGAGTCCCTCGGCCGGGAGGTCAGAATCTGAACCCAGGCCACAGGCCCAGGATCCTTCCGATGGGCCCTGCTATCCCCTGCCAGGTTGCTCACCCTGCAACGTCCAGGTGGCGCTGCCCATCCTCCGGTCATTCTCGAATCTCAACCCCGGCGAGGAGCTGTCAGTCTCGGAGACTTGGCGGCAGTCAGCCCATATGGAGCGGGTCGGGGAGCGGAGCTGGGCTGGCCGGTTGGTAAGGCATGTGGCTCCATGACTGTGTTCTGGGGACCCCGGGGGCTTCCCTTGACATGAGACCCCAGGCCGTGGTCAGCCCAAGGCCAGCTCAGACCCTGCATCCAGGCCGGACGAGCCCAGTGCCAGCTTATGGCTGTCCCCGCCCAGCCCCAGTGAGAGGGCACCCAGCAGCCAGGGAAGAGAGTGCGGGTGGAAACCGCTGTGCCCGGAGGGGCCGGCGCGGGCTCGCTCTGGAAGCCTCGGGCAGCTCTGGGCTCGGCCCCAGCCCAGCTGCAGGCTTCAGAAAGGCTCAGAGAGTGAGCCAAACCTCTTTGCCTTCTGCAGCTCCAGGGTGAATGTGCAGCTCTTCCCAAGACCAGCCCTCTCTCACGGTGGCCTTGCGGAGCACCCCGGTGCCAAGCAGTGATGGGAATCCGGCTCTTTGAGTCTTCCCGGCTGTTGGAGCAGCAGCTTGGACACCAAAGAACAGCAGCGCCCCTGCGGCGCCCGAAGCCAGGAGGAGAACAGGTACAGCGGCTGAGAGGGAGCGATGCAAAACCCGTCCGCGAGCCCCCACGAGCAAGACGCCCTTGGCATCTCCCTGGCACGTGAGCCCCACCAGGTCTCAGGAAGGCGCAGGAACTTCCTGTGAACAAAGCAACACTCGGGCTTTTCCACGGCCCTGTGCAGCAGGAAAGGCCCTGGCCCCGGGACGGCAGCTCCTGGCTCAGCACCCACATCACGCCCCAACCCCGAAGGCTGCAGGAGGGAGGAAGCAGGGAGATGGGGAGAAGGAGCCACGTGGCCAGCAGCCCCTGCACCCCGGGAGTGCCCCAGGGTGTGGGGGCGGGGGCAGAGGGGATGACAGCTGTGTTTTTATTTTTTATAAAGGTGGGATTTGCATAAAATAAAATTCACCATTTTAAAGTGAATAATTTGGGGCCTGCTTTGTGGCACAATAGGTTAAACCACTACTCGGGGTGCCGCCATCCCATAGCAGAGAGCCAGCCCAGCCCCGCTGCTCAGCTTCCAACCCAGCTGCCTGCGGATGTGCCCGGCTCTCCTCTGTGTGTGTGTCTTCCTCTGTGTGTGTGTGCGGGTGTGTCTTCCTCTCTCTCTCTCTCTCTGTCTTCTTCTCTCTCTCTCTCTGTATGTGTGTGTGTGTGTCTTCCTCTCTCTCTGTATTTGTGTGTGTGTCTTCCTCTCTCTCTGTGTGTGTGTGTGTCTTCCTCTGTGTGTGTGTGTCTTCCTCTCTCAATCTCTCTCTCTCTCTCTGTGTGTCTTCCTCTCTGTGCATATATGTGTGTATGTGTGTGTATATGTGTGTGTGTCTTCCTCTCTCTCTCTCTCTCTCTGTCTTCCTCTGTGTATGTGTGTGTGTCTTCCTCTCTCTCTCTCTCTCTGTGTCTTCCTCTGTGTATGTGTGTGTGTGTCTTCCTCTCTCTCTCTCTCTGTCTTCCTCTCTCTCTCTCTCTGTCTCTCTCTCTGTGTGTGCGTGTGTGTCTTCCTCTCTCTCTCTCTGTCTTCTTCTCTCTCTGTCTTCTTTCTCTCTCTCTGTATGTGTGTGTGTGTGTCTTCCTCTCTCTCTGTATTTGTGTGTGTGTCTTCCTCTCTGTGTGTGTGTGTGTGTCTTCCTCTGTGTGTGTGTGTCTTCCTCTCTCAATCTCTCTCTCTCTCTGTGTGTCTTCCTCTCTGTGCATATATGTGTGTGTATGTGTGTGGATATGTGTGTGTCTGTGTGTGTGTATGTGTGTGTCTCTGTGTGTGTGTCTCTCTCTCTCTCTGGGTGTGTGTGTGTGTCTTCCTCTCTCTCTCTGTCTTCCTCTCTCTCTCTGTATATGTGTGTGTGTCTTCCTCTCTCTCTGTGCGTATATGTGTGTATATGTGTGTGTATATATGTGTGTGTGTGTCTCTCTCTCTGTGTCTTCCTCTCTCTCTCAATCTCTCTCTCTGTGTATATGTGTGTGTCTGTGTGTGTATGTGTGTGTCTCTCTCTGTGTGTGTCTTCCTCTGTGTGTGTGCGCGTGTGTGTGCGTGTCTTCCTCTGTGTGTGTGCGTGTGTGTCTTCCTCTCTCTCTCTCTCTGTGTCTTCCTCTGTGTGTGTGTGTGCCTTCCTCTCTCTCTCTCTCTCTGTGTGCCTTCCTCTCTCTGTGCATATATGTGTGTGTATGTGTGTGTCTCTGTGTGTGTGTCTCTCTGTGTGTGTGTCTTCCTCTCTCAATCTCTCTCTTTCTCTCTCTGTATATGTGTGTATATATGTGTGTGTATGTGTGTGTGTCTCTCTGTGTGTGTGTCTTCCTCTCTCAATCTCTCTCTTTCTCTCTCTGTATATGTGTGTGTATATATGTGTGTGTCTCTGTGTGTGTGTGTCTCTCGCTGTGTGTGCGTGTGTGTCTTCCTCTACGTCACGGGTGTCAGGACGCTTCCTTGGGAAACACGCTGATGGCTCGGCTTTATCCTGAGGAGGACAGGGCCAGATGCTCTGCACAGCTAACAGCTACACAACGTACGTGGCTGGGATCGGAAAGATCTAAGAATTGTGTCAAGAGGCGCCAGAATGAAGCCCCCGGCCTGCAGCCCACGCTTATTGCGCCTGCGCGTTCCGGCACAGTCAGTGCACCCTCACTTTGCAGCTTCTGCTGGCTCTCCTCCAGAACCGGAACCGTGGGCTGGGAGCCAGCGCTATTTACCTCCAGTTAGTCACACGCCCAGCATCAGCTTAAGCGCGTGAGCGTGTAAGAAGCAGGGGCTGGGTTGCGGTCCAGTCGGTTAGGCCTCCAGTTGCCCTCGCCGGCCTCTCATAGTGGAGCGACTGTTCAAACCCTGGCTGCTCTGCTTCCGACCCGGCTTCCTGCTAACGTGCCTGGGGAGGCAGCGGAAGATGGCCCAGGTGCTGGGACACCTGGATGGAGTTCCTGACTCCTAGCTTCGGCCTGGACCAGCCCCAGCCACCATAGCCATCTGGGGAATGAACCAGCGGATGGAAGATCTCTGTCTCTCTGCCACTCTGCCTTTCATATGAATAAATATTTTTTAAAAAACAATACAAAGAGGAAAAAAAAGATGTATTCCATGAAGCTATGGACCCCACTCTGCCCTAATAGCCTGGCCCAGCCCAGGACTTCATAAAAAAAAACTGACCCTTTACCAGGCTGCACTGGGGACCCACGCTGGCTGACTGCCACCAGCTCCCAGCCTCTCGTGGGCCCACAGGGCACGTGCTGATGGCAGGTCCCTTGTCCCCTGAAAGCTACCGCCTGCCCTCCACTGCAGCTGAGAGGCACAGGCACCAGGCAGAGCCTGGCCTGGGAGGTGGTGACTCTCAGTACAGCCACCTGAGAAGAGAAACGCACAGAATATTCTAGAAGCAGGAGCAGATGGCACTGTGCGTGCTGTGCCCTCCTCAAGTGCAGCGTGAGAGAGGCATCCCCCCAGGGGGAAGCTGCACGGGGCCTATTTCTTTCCATTTCTTTTTTTTTTAAATATATATTTTAGTCGACATGGAGTAACTGTCCAAGTTTATGCATTTGGACTCACGCATATAAAGTGAAGTGATCAGATCAGGGTGATGAGCGTATCTGTCCCGTTTGTCATTCGTTTGTGCTGGGAACATTCAGAATTTTCCATGCCCCTCCTGAAATAGTCCACTGCTGCTGGTTGTGGTGGCCCGCGGGCTACAGAGCGGGAGAAGGCCTCCCTCCAGTCCCACCAGGGGCCTGGTCCCTGCCTTCCTCACCCCGATCCTCAGGGTCTCACAACGCGGTATCACGAAGCCCCCACACTTCTTAGGAGTGTAAGTTGTGCAGGTCCTGGGGTCTCTGCGGCGACCGCTCCACTCGGCCACTGTCCAGCCGGAGTCCCGGCTCTGGGAGGCCCCGGCCAGGACCTGTAGCTCCGGATGCTCTTGTCCTTACTGCACAAACCCCCCTGCCCGGCCTCTGGTGCCACCTCCATCATCAGCTGGGAAGCAACCGGCCTTTTATCTGCTGGGCCCTCTGCCTCACCTGCTCGGGACACGGAAAGTGCTGAGCCAGGGCTTGTGCAGATCATTTGCCCATCCCACTGCCTCCTCCTCCTCCTCCTCCTCCTCCTCCCCCAGGGCTCCCAACATTTGCCATCGCGATCCCCAGGAGCCTGCCTGGCTCACACCCCCTCACAGCCTCCGTGAGCTCACCCCACATCAGGACTCCAGCGTGTCTGTGTGCCGACAGTTCCCAGTGCCAGTCTCCCCTGAACCCCGCATCTGGAAGGCTTCTGCCCACCCCTGCTGTCAGCTGTAGCCGGTGACAGTGACTCGACAGAGGCAGCACTTGGCGGGGAACCGGCTCCCAGGCTGTCCTCTGCAGTGGCATCAGGACAGCGCTGGGGCTGTGCCATCCGCCTGCTGTTGGAGCAGGCTCGCTGGCTCCCGCTGGCCTCCCACACGGCGCTCTTCCAGCCTGCGTTCACGGGCCAGAGCCCTGTCCACAGCTGGAGAGACCTGGGCAGCAAACCCACACCAGCGTCTCCAAATAAGCTGGTGAGAGAGGCAAAGAGCCTACCAGTGAGTCGCCCGGATCAGGGTAGAGGTGGCCGCTCCTGAGGCAAGTCTCGAAGACCTTGAGCTTGTGAGACGTTGGCCGCATGGAGCAGTAGGGGTGTCGCGCCCTGGGGAGGCGTCATTCTAAGCAGGTCTTTTGCCCAGAAGTGGTCTTGAACCTCAGCCTATCTCCTCCTTTGCCTGATATCGCTACGTGACTCCTCCTTCTGTTCCCCCCCCCCCCGACTCTCCCCAAGCCCTCTTTCCATCTGCGACTCGACACCGGCCAGCTCCAGGCCGCCTCTGTCCTACGTCTTGGCGGAAGCCAGGCTGTCGCTCCCTCTCCCCTCCTCCACAGGCCCTGCGGCCTCTCCATCACTGTCACAGCCTCTCCTCCAGCTATCGGTGCACTCTGCATGGGAAGACTCCCAAGGGAATCCGCCTAAGAAGAAGCTGCTGAGCTTCCAAGGCGCTCGCCAGCAGGTGCTTCTCGTCGGCCGTGTGTGTGATGTCCTGGGGCTCTGGTCTGGCTGAGCCCAGAGCCAGTGCGAGGTCCTCCCTGGATCCTCTCGGGCAGGCACTTCTGCTCCAAGCACCTGCAACCTCCTGGGCTGAGTCAGGGAGCCCATGGGTAACCTTGGGGCCCTGGGCCCACCCTCACCACTGCTCTGATCCCACCGGCATCCCAGGACTCCTGTCAAAGTCAGCGGATCCGCTACCATGCACCAGGTGCTGCCCCGCCACACGACCGTGTAGAAAAGACCACTTCTGGGGCCGGCGCTCTGGTGCAGCGGGTTAAATCCCCAG
The DNA here is from genome assembly GCF_033115175.1 of Lepus europaeus. Lineage (NCBI taxonomy): Eukaryota > Metazoa > Chordata > Mammalia > Lagomorpha > Leporidae > Lepus > Lepus europaeus. The sequence goes on from NC_084831.1 coordinate 6,071,874, forward strand.
CCTGCAGTGCCAGCATCCCTTACAGACACCGGTTCAAGCCCCGGCTGCTCCATTTCCCATCCAGCTCCTGGCTAATGCTCCTGGGAAAGCAATAGGGGAAGGCCCAAGTCCTTGGGCCCCTGCACCCACATGGGAGACCTGGAAGAAGCTCCTGGCTCCTGGCTTTGGATCGGCTCAGCTCTGGCTATTGTGGCCATTTGGGAAGTGAACCAGCAGATGGAAAATCTCTCTCTCTCCCCCTCTCTCCCTCTCTCTCCCTCTCTCTCTCTCTCTCTGTAACTCTACCTCTCAAATAAATAAGTAAATAAATTAAAAAAAAAAAAAAGATGACTTCCGTCATTGGCAAGTGCGCTGGAATTCCGGATGGGTCGGACACCAAAGCACGCCTTCCGGTCCGGCAGTGCGAGCCCCAGACCTCAAGCCTCCCCAGGGCACCTGTAGGCCCTCGTGGCTCAGGCCTGACCAGCACAGGACACAGGGGCTGGGCCTTGGGGCGATGGGGGAAGAATTTACTGCACCCCCTCTGTCCCCTGAGCAAATTCTACGCAACAAAAAGCTGGAACATGGAATCGGAGTGGGGAGCAGCGGGCAGGGTGGAGGTGGCACGAGATCGCCTGTGAGCCGCTCCCTGGGAAGGCGGTGGGGGGGTGCCCCAGTCCCCTCCCGTTGCGTATGCGTAGCGTTTCTCGTCAGAACGAAGGCGGCATTTTCAAAGCTCTCGTAGGTCATTTGGAAGACGTGGAAAAGTTTGGGGAACAGAATGGCCGCCTCCAGGACCCCCACTGGGAGCAGCTTCTGCCCCCTCATCTCGCAGTCTGCTCTGTTTTAGAATGGACCGCGGCACACAAACTCCGCACCCGCTAAACAGTAGCCCCATCCCCTCCCCTCCAGGCCCGGCCAACCACCAGCCCACTGTCTCTGGATGAATTTGCCTATCCTAGAGATCCTTTTTTAATATTTACTTACTTGAAAGGCAGAGTGGCAGAGAGAGAGAGAGAGGGAGAGAGAGAGAGGGCTTCCATCTGCTGGTTCACTCCCCACGTGTCTGCAACAGCCAGTGCTGTGCCAGGCCAAAGCCAGGAGCCAGGGACTCCATCTGGGTCTCCCACGTGGGTGCAGGGGCCCAAGCACTCGGGCCATCTTCCACTGCTTTCCTGGGCAGAGCCGGGTTGGAAGTGGAGCAGTGGGGACTTGACCCGCCCTCCGGTGCAGGATGGCTGTGTCGCAAGCGTGGCCGCTGTGCCCCAGTGCCAGCCCACATCCTGGATACCCCCTATCAGCGGAAGTGTGCACTACACGTTCTTTCGTGGTGGCTTCTTTCAGCCAGCATAACGCCCCGAGGTTCCTCCCTGGGGAAGAGTGTCAGAAGTACCTCCCTTCGGTTTTGTCTTATTGTTAGTGGTTGTTTTATTTTGTTTAGTTTTATTTATTGGAAGGGCAGGAGAGAGAGAGAGAGAGAGAGGAAAGAGAGAGAGAGAGAGAGATGAGAGAGAACCCAGTCACATCACAGATTCACTCCCCTGACGTCTCCAACGGCTGGGGCACCAGAGCCGGGAACCCAATCCAGGTCTCCCACGTGAGCGGCAGGAACGCCTCACTGCCACCCCCCAAGGTCTTGTTAGCAGGAAGCTGGAGGCAGGAGCCAGAGCCCCGAGTCGGACCCAGGAGCCTTGAGAGGCGACACAGTGCTGCTCCCTTCCTTGGGGCAATGACGTCACCCTGCTGTACACCTGTGCCTGTGGCCGTGGCCGTGGCCGTGGAGGCGCACCGGCGACAGCAGCTGGCTCTGGGCATCAGAATCCACCTGATTCTGCCTCCCGGGAAGCGGAGCAGCCCCTGTTTGTCCACACACCCCCCTTTGCCAGGGTTGTCTGGGTTAAGTCGTCGGGCCTGAGGTCTCAACTGTCCCCCCACCCTCACGCCTTCACGGCCAGCTGAGTCTAGAGGGGCACAGCAGGTGACGCCTCCTGGCTTCTTCCTGGGCTTCAGCTCCTTGGCCGTAGCAAGCAGAGCACGCTCCTGGTGTCGTCCTAAGGGGCTCTTGAGGTGCAGGAGGGAAAGTTCCAGAGAGACCCAGAGCAACCACTGCTGCTGTGCTTCAAGGTCAGGCACCGCAGAGCGCACAGTTTGGACGTGGCAACCGCGGCAGGTGTTGGGCCTGGCAGTTAAGACGGCGGCTAAGCCGTCTGTGCCCCGCGTCGCAGGCGTCAGGTCCCCGGATCTTCTCGGGAGGCAGCCGTGACGGCTCCAGTGGCTGCAGTGAGTTCCCAGCTCCCCCTTCAACCTGGACCAGACCCCAGTGCCCTGCGCATCCGAGGAATGAACCAGTGGACGGGCACTCTTTCTGTCTCTCTGTCGCCGTCTCTTTCTGCCTCCCAAATAAATGTTTAAAATGAATAAGAGGAGGGGGCCCCCAGATCTGGGGCAGGTCTGTGGGTTTCATGCCGACCGTGGATCTGCCTTAGCGCCCGGGGGCCACTGTGACAAACGGGGTGGAGCAAAGCAACAGAGATGCATTCTTGTGGCGCAGCGGGTAAAGCCACCACCTGCCGTGCCGGCATCCCATGTGGTAAAGCCACCACCTGCCATGTCGGCATCCCATGTGGTAAAGCCACCACCTGCCATGTCGGCATCCCATGTGGGCGCCAGTTGGAGTCCCAACTGCTCCATTTCCAAACCAGCTCCCTGCTAATGCACCTGGGAAAGCAGTGGAAGATGGCTCAAGTGCTTGTGCCCCTGCACCTATGTGGGAGACCCAGAAGAAGCTCCTGGCTCCTTCCTTCAGCCTGGCCCAGCCTTGGCTGTTGCAGCCATTTAGGGAGTGAACCAGTGGATGGAAGATATCTCTCTCTCTCTCTCCCTCTCCCTCCCCCTCTCCCTCTCTCGCTCTGTAACTCTTTCAAAGAAATAAAATAAATCTTTAAAAAAAAAAAAAAAAAAGGGCCGGCGCCGTGGCTCAATAGGCTAATCCTCCGCCTTGCGGCGCCAGCACACCAGGTTCTAGTCCCGGTCAGGGCGCCGGATTCCCAGTTGCCCCTCTTCCAGGCCAGCTCTCTGCTATGGCCCGGGAGTGCAGTGGAGGATGGCCCAAGTCCTTGGGCCCTGCACCCCATGGGAGACCAGGAGAAGCACCTGGCTCCTGCCTTAGGATCAGCGCGGTGCGCCGGTCGCAGCGGCCATTGGGGGGTGAACCAACGGCAAAAGGAAGACCTTTGTCTCTGTCTCTCTCTCTCTCACTGTCCACTCTGCCTGTCAATAAATAAATAAATAAAAATAAAATAAAAAATGCATTCTCAGGAGGCTTGAGGTCCACAATCCAGGTGTGAGCAGGGGGGACCCTGCCCGGGCTTCCCGCCTCCTGCTGGGGGCCACCAACCCACGATTCCTTGGAGTCCTTGTCCATGTGCATGTCTCCTGCCCATCTCTCCTCCCCTCAGAAAGACGCCAGTCACAGTGGACGAAGGGCCCACCCCACTCCAAGGTGGCCTCATCCTAAGTCATTGCGTCTTCAAAGGCTCCAGGGAGGTGTGAGCTGGGGGGGGAGGGGCGAGTGTATCCGAGGAGGGGGGGTGTCTCCGTGGCTGTCTCTGCTGCTGCCGGAGGAGGTGACAGCAAACAGGAAGCCCGAAGCTGAGGTTCTGACTGACAGGGAGGCACTGCCCCGCCTTCCTCTCACTACCCCCAGTGTTTTCTGAGCACCTACTATGTTCCAGGCACTGGCAAAGCACCCACGTACCAGGCAGAGTCCCTGTCCTGTTGGGGCTTACGACTATAGCGGAAGGAAACAGACTGCGAACCCCAAAGAAAGACAGGAAATGGCGTGGTGTGTCGGGAGCGATCCACGCGAGTGTGATGAAAGAGACAGCGGGGGTGGGGTGCAGGGGCGCTGGGTGGAGCAGAGAGGAGCCTTCACTGGGGAATGGCTTGGGCACGACCGGAGGAGGTGAGAGAAGGGGGTCCAGGCAGAGGGGTCTCCCAGCTGGCACACAGCCGCCCTGCGGCAGGAACCCAGGAAGGCCAGCGTGGGAGCCGGCAGGGGATCGGGACCAGGCTGTGGGTCCCAGAAGTAACAGAGGACATCGGGCCCTAAAGCCACAACAGCCCACGGGCGCAGCCATCATGGCTGTACGCCGGTCCCTGGCCATGCTGCCCTGTCCCCTAGGTGGAGTCTGTCCCCTCCCCACGCATAGGGACACTGTGAGCACAGTACAGGTGGCCCAGCACAGTCTCCCCGCTCAGGATCCGGGCTCAAAGCGTTCACCTGAGCCCACACAGCCCCGGGCTCCAGGGCCGAGCACGGGCACCTCTGGGACCGCATCAGGCCACACCTGGGGGTCTCCGCTTCAGCTTTGTCCTGTGTGGCAAGGGCCCCCCGGGAGGTGTGCAGCAGCAGCGTGGTCTCGGCTGACCTGATGGGGACATGGGAGCTTCGTCTTCATTTACAGCTGAAGCTGAAGCCCCTGGGGGAAGGGCCTGAAAGTCCTGTGAATCAGTCCCTCTCTCTCTCTCTCCCTCTTTCCCTCTCTCTCTCTCTCTCTCTCCTCTCTCTCTCTCTCCTCTCTCTCTCTCTCTCTCCTCTCTCTCTCTCTCTCTCCTCTGTCTTTCTCTCTCTCCCTCCCTCCCTCCCTTTCAAATAAATATGTTTTTTTAAAGATTATGGCTTTATTTATTTATTTGAAAGGTAGAATGACAGAGAGGGAGAGACAGAGAGAAGTCTTCCATCCACTGGCTCACTCCCCAAATGACTGCAACAGCCCGGGCTGAGCCAGGCCAAAGCCGGGAGCCGGGAGCTCCTTCTGGGCCTCCCACATGGAGCACCTGGACCTTCTCCCACTGCCTTCCCGGGCACACTAGCAAGGAGCTGGATCCAAAAGCGCCAGTGTCACAAGCGGCAGCTTAACCCGCTTGTTTAAAGACAGGGCAGGCACTGGGCTGGCGGTTAAGCTGGCCCTGTCCCTCACCAGAGAGCCTGGGTTCAGTTCCCCACGCAGCTGCCTGCAGTGCAGACCCTGGGAGGCAGCAGTGACGGCTCAAGTGGTTGGGTTCCTGACACCCACGTGGGAGACCAGGACTGAGTTCCTGGCTCCTGGCTCCGGCCTGGCCCAGTTCTGGTGGAGTGAACCCACAGATGGGACCTCTGTCTGCCTCTCAGATAAAAAAGTAAATGAGGCCGGCGCCATGGCTCAACAGGCTAATCCTCCGCCTTGCGGCGCCGGCACACCGGGTTCTAGTCCCGGTCGGGGCACCGATCCTGTCCCGGTTGCCCCTCTTCCAGGCCAGCTCTCTGCTGTGGCCAGGGAGTGCAATGGAGGATGGCCCAAGTGTTTGGGCTCTGCACCCCATGGGAGACCAGGAGAAGCACCTGGCTCCTGCCATCGGAACAGCGCGGTGCGCCGGCCGCAGCGCGCTACCGCGGCGGCCATTAGAGGGTGAACCAACGGCAAAGGAAGACCTTTCTCTCTGTCTCTCTCTCTCTCTCACTGTCCACTCTGCCTGTCAAAAATAAAAAAATAAAAAAATAAAAAAAATAAAAAAAGTAAATGAAAGAACATTTGAAAAACCAGTAGGCTGTCAGTTACTGAGAGCTGGGAGCAGCAAGGTGGGCTAGTTATAGGGTACAACCCAGTTACAAGTATCAGGTACTCAGCTGTAGTACAGGGAACCCAGTTATAGTCACAGGGCTCCCCATTATGGCTATAGGGAACCCAGTTATAGTATAAGGAATCCAGTTATAGCTATAGGGTATCCAGTTTCTGTATAGGGTATTTGTTATAGTAAAGGGAACTTTACCATTATACTTAAGGAAACCCAGTTATAGCTACAGGGTACCAAGTCATAGCTATAGGGCACCCAGTATAACTATAGGGTACCCTGTCATAGCTATAAGGTACCCAGTCATAGCTATAGGGTACCCTGTCATAGCTGTAGAATACCCAGTATAACTATGGCTACCCAGTATATGTATAGGGTACCTTGTCATAGCTGTAGGTACCCAGTATAGCTATAGGGTACCCAGTCATAGCTATGGAGTACTCAGTCTAGCTATACATACTCAGTCATAGCTATAGGGTACCCAGTATTAGCTGTCGGTACCCAGTCATAGCTATAGGTACCCAGACATAGCTATAGGTACCTAGACATAGCTATAGGGTACCCAGTCATAGCTGTAGGTACCCAGACATAGCTATAGGTACCCAGACATAGCTATAGGGTACCCAGTCATAGCTATAGGGTACCCAGTCATAGCTGTAGGTACCCAGTCATAGCTATTGGGTACCCAGTATTAGCTGTCGGTACCCAGTCATAGCTATAGGTACCCAGACATAGCTATAGGTACCCAGTCATAGCTATAGGTACCCAGTCATGACTATAGGTACCCAGTATAGCTATAGGTACTCAGTCATAGCTGTAGGTACCCAGTCATAGCTATAGGATACCAAGTCATAGCTACAGGTATCCAGTCATGACTATAGGTACCCAGCCATAGCTATAGGTACCCAGTATAGCTGTAGGTACTCAGTCATAGCTGTAGGTACTCAGTCATAGCTATAGGTACCCAGTCATGACTATAGGTACCTAGTCACAGTTCGGGGAACCCAGTTTCTTTCTGAAGTGACCCAAAAGCTCTGAATCAGACTGGGGGGATTCCGGATCTGGGAATCTACTATTCACTGACTCGCATACTTTCAATGGGTGGATTATCAGGTCCGTGGTTGAATCTCAACTCACACAGGGGTCTGAGACGCAGAAACTGGGCCCAGGAAGCAAAGCCAGCTCTCCCAAGAGACGCCCAGTGAGCAGCAGGGGGAAGCCCAGCCCGGCGCCCCGCTGTGAGTTCCCGGAACCCCGGCTCTCACCGCGGCCTCCGGCACATCCCGGGTCTGCGCAGAAGCCCCCCACCCCAGGGGCTGCGGATCCCAGGGGATCAGAGAGCCGGGAAGGGCAGCCCCAGCCCCACCAGCCCGAGTTGATTGGCGTGGTCTTGCGCGCCCTCTGGCGGGCACTGGGATCAGGTGCGCGGGGGTGCCTCCTGGCGACCCCGGATCCCCTGCACCAGGAGGCCCGACTGAGACCCTGCTAACACGTTTAATTTAAAAAAAAAAAGTTTTAAAAATTTTTATTGATTTATTTGAAAGGCAGAGTGAGACAGAGAAATCTACAAGCCGCTGGTTCACTCCCCAAGTGGCTGCAACTGCCACAGCTGAACCAGGTCAAAGTCAAGAGCCTGGAGCTCCATCCGGGTCTCCCACGTGGGTGCAGGGGCCCGAGCACTTGGGCCGTCCCCACTCCCCTCCCAGGCACAGTAGCAGGGAGCTGGATGGGAAGCAGAGCAGCCGGGACTGAAACGGCACTCGGCTGTGGAATGTCGGCATAGCAGGCACGGCTTAGCCTGCTGCACAACGCTGGCCCCCAGGAACTGCTTATTGCAGAGAATTCAAACTGAGAAAAAAATAGTGGGGTGGGGGTTTAAGCCTAGCAACTGAGAATCTGGTTAGGATGCCCACACCCCATATCGCGGTGCCTGGGTTCAATACACAGCTCAATCTCCAGACTCCAGTGCACCCTGGGAGACAGCAGGGGATGGCTCAGGTGGCTGGGTCCCTGCCACCCACATGGGAGACCTGGACTGTCCTGGCTCATCTGGGGAGTGGACAGTGGATAGGTTCTTTCTCCCTCCATATCCTCCCCCACCTTTCGAATACACAAATCAGAATAAAAATTACTTGCTGAACAGTACCGACCGGGAAGTTGAGCCATGTGCAGACTGCTCTATGAGTAGAGCTGCAGGGATTGTATCTTTGTCTCTCCCAGTTCCCCCAGCTGTCCGTGGCTCGATTACTTTTACGCTGGAAAAACGATTGTTTCAACAGAAAACCCAGCTGAGACCTCTCAGAGTAAAACAGAAAACACTGTACACTGGTATTACCCTCTCCCAAGTGGCCAGAGCCTAAAATTCACCTGAGCCCTTCTGAGGTTTCCAGCCCATTAGCAAGGCTGTCTGTGGTGTGGGTCACAGGTGGCTACGAGCAGCCTGCCTGCTTCCTACCTCGACCACACCTGGCCTGGGAGCCCCTGGCCCCCTCTCACAGTCCTCGTCCGAGCTCGGATGCCCCATTCTGCTCCTTCTGGGACATTCCACCACGCCCGGGCCCCCATCACCACCACCACGTAGCCTGTTTGCTGGTGGCACCTCAATCCCCAGGGGACATCAATGATGTTAAACAGGAATACGGTGCCCAATTCGGATGTCACCAAGGGCTCACGGGCCCTTCGAGGTTTAGACAAGCGCGGCTCAAACGCTCTGACACCACAGCCTGTGCCGGTCCAGCCCGAGATCACAAACATGGCTGACACAGGCAAGCTCAGGCTGCCTCGCCCAGAGGCCCCCGCTGCTCTGCCAGGAACCTGTGCCTTCGCGCCGTGCACAGGGTGGCCACGGCTGGGCTGCGGCTGGGAGCTTTCTGAACAGCGCCAGAGAACATTCCAGAAAGATGCTGGCAATCAGTGCTTCATCCTCACAGACTATTTTTTTTTAAGATTTATTTATTTATTTGAAAGACAGAGTTACAGAGAGAGAGGGAGAGAGAGAGTGAGAGAGAGTGAGAGAGAGATCTTCCATCCGCTAGTTCACTCCCCAAATGGCTGCAACAGCCGGAGCTGAGCCAACCCGAAGCCAGGAGCCAGGAGCTTCTTCTGGGTCTCCCACATGGGTGCAGGGGCCCAAAGGGCCATCTTCTACTGCTTTCCCAGGCCATAGCAGAGAGCTGGATCAGAAGTGGAGCAGCCAGGACTTGAACCAGCGCCCATATGGGATGCTGGCACTGGGGGCAGCGGCTTTACCCGCTAAGCCACAGCGCCGGCTCCCAGCAGGCTTCTTTTTAAGATTTATCGATTTTTTAAATTTATTTGAAAGAGTGGCAGAGGGAGAGGGAAAGAGAGAGATCCTGCACCTGCTGGTTCACTCCCGGAAGCGCCGCAGTGGCTGGGCCAAGCTGAAGCCGGGAGCCCGGGGCTCAGTCAGGTGCGGGTGCGGTGCGGGTGCGGGTGCGGGTCTCCCACGCGGGCACAGGGCCCTGTCCTGGGTCAGACTCGCGGTTTTCCAGGGTGCCTCAGCGCGGAGCTGGAGCCAGAGCCGGAGCGGGACGGGGCAGCCAGGTGGCTGGCCAGCCCATCAATCACTAAACACAGGGCAGAATCCAGAATTTTCCTTAACGGCCGCCCGGCGACTTCTCCAGGGAGGGGTCGCGGTGCCCCCCCAGCCTCCCAGCTCTGGTTCTGGGCCTTCACCACCGCGTAGTCCCCGCCTAAGGAGGGCGCGATGGCGCCGCCGCCGCCGGCCTCCCTCGGACACCGCCGGGAGGGGCCCTCGACCGGAGCCCAGGCCGGGGGTACAGCCCTGCCCAGTGATCCCCCTCCAGTCCAGTCCTGGGCCCGGACCCGCGAGAGAGCAGGTGCGTGGGAAGTGACCCGGTGTGGCGCGGCCACCAGGGGGCGCAGCGGCCGGCGCAGAGCGGGCCCAGGTGTCCTGGCGTGGGCGCCGCGGTGGCAGGGACACGCGCCTGGAGGCCAGCCCTTACCTCCCTGCCCAGCTCTGGGGGACCCTGGCGCTGCACCTCCGTCTCGGTGTCCCCGCCGTGGGTGCCTCTTTCCCTTCAGCTCGGGGGTGAGGGCCACGGGGCGCTTACTGCATGGCTTTTGGCCGAGTGTGTGATTTGTTGCTAATATCTTTTTTCAAGTTTTTAAACATATTTATTAGAGAGGGGCCGGCGTTGTGGTGCAGTGGGGTTAGGATGCCACCTGCTCCGCCAGCGTCCCGAACCAGGGTGCAGGTCCGTGTCCGGTTGCGGTGTTGCCCACCCAGCTTCCTGCTAGCACACCTGGGAATGCAGCGGTGGCAGCCCAAGTGCCTGGGCCCCTGCAGCACTGGGAGACCCCGGCGGAGCTCCTGGCTCCTGCCCTCTGCCTGACCCAGTCCCAGCCATTGCAGCCACTTGGGGAGTCAACCACAAGGTGGGAGGATGGAAGATCTCTTTCTCTCCCTCTCTCTCTTTCTCCTCTCTCTCTCTCCCCTCTCTCTGTAATTGGTCCTTTCAAATAAATAAAAATAAATCTTAAAAAAAAACAAAGGAGGTGAGCCCGGAGGAGGGGTGAAGGCTGTTAGGGGGGAATCCCCAGGTGGGAGCCAGCCTGGCCACACCCCCGCCCCTTGGGCACCTGGGGTGGTGATGTCAGCTCCCAGCTGCCCTGAGGCCCCCTCAGATCCAAGCCCTTGAACCTCCAGAGCTGAGAACTGAATAGACCCCCTCTCCGAACACACGCAGCCTGAGTGGGTTCCCAATAGTCGTGGGCAAGTGGGCTAACCTAGCCAGGCCTTGGGCTCTGTCACCCGCTCTTTCTGCACCTACGGTGGAGACCCCACCAGGACACAGCCAGGCTCTTCCCAGAGCAGAGGCCCACGGCCATCCTGGGCCCCGCCCCTGGCCCACACCTTGTGTAAGGGGGTGTGGCAAGGCTGCCATCCCCTGCCTTGTTGGCGGAGCTCTGGTTCCGGGCACAGCCCCGGGGCCACCACTGCCCCAAGCTGCTCCTCCACCTCCCTCTGCAGCCGCGGGCACCTCACGCTGTAGCTTCGCAGGCAGTGTGTTCTCACTGCAGACACGCACTCAGGGTCCTTTGGCCGGCCCTAACCCTGGGCCTGGGGATGCAGGAGCTCAGGGGCCCACAGAGCCGCGGGGAAGAGATGAGAATGACCCACCGAGGTCGGCGCCAGAACAGGTGCCATCTCGGGCCTCCTGGTCTCTGTCCCTGCCCCTCGGCACTCCCTTTGCACTGTTTCTCCTGGATTCTTTGCACAGCAAACTGCTCTTCGTCCTGCACAGCCCACCTCTAATGTTCCCTCTTGGCGGAATCTTTCCTGCCCAGGCGGAATTCACTGCTTTCGGAACACGGGGTCCCCGCTCTCAAAGCCCATCTCCAGTGCTCACAATGCCCCGTGCTGCTGCGCCCAGGTGTGTTTCCTGGCATAGGATGGTGCCCGTGCCCTGGGTCCCTCTGTGGCCACTGTGTCCCACCAGGCAGCCTGGGCTTCAGCCTTGAGCCACAGGCACCCCTGGGCAGCAGGCTGTGGTGCTGGGCCTGGTAGAGGCCTGGACATGGCTGCCCTGGGTGGCTGGACAGGGTGTGTATGTGGCACACTGAAGGGGACACCACTCACATCCAGAACATTCATTGCACCCATTTCCTGACGGCCCAGGGCCTCAAGGAAGGGGCGCCTTTTCTGATGCTCACAGAGGAGACTTCTGGTCCAGAGAAGGTCCCTCGGGGCCTGAGGTGGCCGTGGCTGGAGTGGGCAGGGCGGCCTCCGGTCCCGAGGAGGAAGCAGCTGGTGAAGACGGGAGGGGTGGCCGGGCACAGAGTGTCTCTGCTGGGCTTCCTGCTCCCGGCAGTGCCTGCTGGGCCAGGTGCCACCAGCTGCTGGTTCCCAGAGGCCTCCCGGACGCTGGGTGTGGCTTTTGCCACGACCTGTGGGCAGGTGAGGCTTTCAAATGTGGGTAAAGAGGCAGCCAGCATAGAAGTTATGTGCAAGGCTCCTGGAGCGTGGCGGGTCCTGGGTTCACCCAGCTGTCCGTGACCTTGCACCAGCCCCCTGCTCTCCCGGCTTTGCCGTCTGGGGGTTAGGGGTGGCAGGAACACCCACCCGCAGGTCTGTTGGGAAACACGCATTTTCTCTTTTTGGGGGGGTTTTTTTTTTGTTTGTTTTTTGTTTTTTTGACAGGCAGAGTGGATAGTGAGAGAGAGAGACAGAGAGAAAGGTCTTCCTTTGCTGTTGGTTCACCCTCCAATGGCCGCCGCAGCCGGCGTGCTGCGGCCGGTGCACCGTGCTGATCCTAAAGCAGGAGCCAGGTGCTTCTCTTGGTCTCCCATGGGGTGCAGGGCCCAAGCACTTGGGCCATCCTCCACTGCCTTCTGGGGCCATAGCAGAGAGCTGGCCTGGAAGAGGGGCAACCAGGATCGAATCCGGCGCCCCAACTGGGACTAGAACCTGGTGTGCCGGTGCCGCAAGGTGGAGGATTAGCCTGTTAAGCCACAGCGCCAGCCACACGTATTTTCACATGTGAATCAGTAGCATAGCAAACCCTGACACGGCAAAGTACCCGGGACTGAGATAGCAGAGGGAGGCAAGCCCCTGCAGCACCAGCCGGGCTTCGGCTTCCAGCCCAGGAGGCACAGGGCTCTGACACTGCGAAGACCCCCGAACATGCTTTAATTGCTTGATCAAATCAGGATGCCATGGGGGGCCGGCACTGTGGCGTAGCAGGTAAAGCTGCTGCCTGCAGTGCGGGCATCCCTTGTGGGCGCCAGTTCCAGTCCCAGCTGCTCCTCTTCCGATCCAGCTCCCTGCTATGACCTGGAAAAGCAGTAGAAGATGGCCCAAGTGCTTCGGCCCCTGCACCCACATGGGAGACTGGGAAGATGCTTCTGGTTTCTGGCTTCAGATTGGCACGGCTCCAGCTGTTGCAGCCATCTGGGGAGCTAACCAGCAGGTGGAAGATCTCTCTGTCTCTGTCTCTCTCTCTCTCTCTCTCTCTCTGCCTCTCCGTGTAACTCGTCTTTCAAATAAATAAATAAATCTTTTTAGAAATCAGAATGCCATGATAATAAGTCTACCATGGGCTGCCGTGGTGTCCAAAGGAGTTAAGTTGCTGTTACTAACACCCACATCCCACCTCAGAGTGCTGGTTCAAGCCCCAGCTGCTCCGCTTCTGGTCCAGCTCCCTGCCAATGCGCCTGGGCAAGCAGTGGAAGATGGCCCAGGTGCTCGGGCCCCAGCACCCGTGCTGGAGACCTGGATGGAGTTCTGGGCTCCTGGCTTCGGCCTGGATTAACTCAGGCCTTTGAAGCCATTTGGGGGAAGGAACCAGAGGATGGAAGATCTCTCTCTCTCTCTCTCTCTCTCTCTCTCTCTCTCTCCCCCTCCCCTCTATTGCTCTGCCTTTCAAATAAATAAATAGAAAGGAAGCTCCAGCACGTCCACCTCGGAGAAAGGACACGACTGGGAACGCCCCCCCAGGCCCCTGCCCCCTTCCCAAGGGCAAGGCTTTTGTGCAGAGGGGAAACCTCGCATTTGAGGCCTTGAAAGTGAGAAGCCAGCAGGTGTTGAGCCAAGGATTCGGTCCTGGCTGTGTTCAGACGCACATTCTCATGGGGAGAGAGAGAGAGACAGAGAGAGAGGGAGAGAGGGAGAGAGAGAACCCTGGGAGCGGAGGCTCAAACAAGGCAGCCCTGTCCAGGCACAGGAACAGCCTGGCAGGGCCCTGTGCTGCACAGGCGTCCCCACGGGGCTGGTGGCATCAGCCAAGCATCGCTGTCAGGAGAGGAGGGAGCAGGGGGTGGCTCGGGCGAGTGCCCCGTGCCCGGCATTCACTTATTCTGGCCAGACACATGAACAAGCTTCCAGCCAGCAGGGGAAAGGTCACTGGGCTACAGTCACTGGTCTGGAACCCGTGTCCCTCAGAGCCTGCCCCCTGCAGACCACGCCTGTTTATTTTATTATTAAGCAGTTTTTAACAACCCACGTGGCTTCCTTCTGGGGTACAAGGGCTAAGGGTCACGTGGCAGCCTGGCAGACAAGAGTGTGGCCAAGGGCAGGGAGGGCTGGGTGCTGGGCAGAGAGGGGCTCCCTGCCCTTGGAGGGGTCTCACTGAGCCCCCCAGCCCCGGGCCCTGTTGGTGACCAGGGTCCCTTCTGACAGTGTCCTGTCTGCACCTGCCAAGCTGTCACTATGCCGTTCACAGGCACCAAAGGGCAGTAACCGCTGGCCAGCACTGCCCAAGCAGGGGGATGGGGCCCGAGTCGTTCCCGGCTCGGCTGATCTTCCCCCTCCCATCCCGGCTGCTGTGGGGGCAGCAGGGCCAGGAAGTGGAGCTGTGAGAGAGGCCCCTTGGGGCAGGGCCAAGGAGACTTCCAGCCAAGTTCCCAGGCCTTGCTGCTGGGGAGCCTTGGACCCAACCCGTGAATCCCGCGCTGGTCCTCAGGCCCTGCAGTGCGAGAATACAAGACCCTGGAGCCAGGCCAGGCCCGCGGCTGCACACTCCCTGAGCTCCCGGCGGCCAAGGGTGTGAGCCCAGAAGGGACCGGCCATGCAGCAGGGCGCTGTCCGGCCACCTGCACGGCCAGGCCGTTCCACCTGAGCCTCCAGAGACGGAAGGGCGTCCATCCCACCGGCTGTGCTGGAGACGAGGCGGCGTGTGTGGGGAGATGCTTCCTGCACGAGGTCCCCAGCGTGCGGGAGGAGCGCTGTGCTTTACCACGCGTCACTGACCGGACCTGGGTGCCAGGAGGACCACGCGCCGGGCGCTTACAACAGGAACGCTGCGTCTTTATGGACAGTTACCCAAGAGGGGCGCCAAAGCTCCAAACCCAGCGACGATCCGGAAATGGGAGTGCCGATGACCCCGACCACAACAGCACCGGCTGCCTCAAACTGGGCAGAAACCTCACACTTAGCCCACAACTACGTACAAGCAGTACATGCTCGTTCAAACACTGCAGGTACATTCTGCAAAAGCAGATGATCGTGCGTCTATGGCTCCAGACACTGGTAGCTCCACAGCCTCACGCTGGCTCGGCCTCACAGCCTCTGAGGGCCGGGGGAAGGGGCCTGCCCAGCGTCTCCCGCCCCTGGTGGCTCCCGCACTCCTGGGATTGTGCTGGCATCAGCCAGCCTGTGCCTCTGTCTTCGCAAGGCCTCCCACTTTCCACTTGCACTGCCATTGGATCCAGAATGATCCCATCTAGAGGTTCTTGGTGTGACAACAGCCGCAAAGGCCCATTTGTCCAAATGAGGCCACACTGACGGTTCTGGGGGACCCATCTTTTGCAGTCATTAGTCCCCCCAGGGTCAAGCGCCCAGCTGGGTTCATGGGGAACAGAAGCTGTACCTGGCTCCTTCGGTGCCCATGGTGCTGAGCGGGGAGAGCTGGCACTAGGAAACACACCAAGAGTCTGGGGTCACCACGAACTTGCCGGCAAGGGGGGAGTGGCCAGATCTGATGGTAGAACTGAGCCTGGTGGGAGAGCGAACTCGTCAGTGATGCCCAGCAGCCCATCTGAGCCCCTGCAGTCCCTGGGACCGGCTCCTGGGGCTCCCAGTGGTCGTAGGCGACACTGTGTGTGTGGCATCCCTCTCGGGTTAGCTTCTAGAACTGACTTCTGTGGTTCCTTGGCCGCTCATTCCTGACTCTGTAGCTACAATCACTGCTCCCTAGCGTCAGGGTGACAGTCCCCAAGGGCGCAGCTGAAATTCCATCACGTACAGAACTGTCCCAGGTCCTGGGCCTACTTTGGTGTCTTGGAGTGGAGAGACAGACAGGGGTGATCATTTCCCTCTGCGTGTGGCCTGTCCTCTTGCATCCCTGCTCAGCCCCCAGCCACCCACAGCCTGAGACTGCAGGGACATGCGTGCCTGGCCCCCTGTGAAATGCAGTTTTGATTTGTTATCATTTTTATTTATTACTCAATCGAAGGGCAGAGCGACACAGAGCGAGAGAGAGAGAGAGATTCCATCTGCTGGTTTATTCCCCAAATGACCATGACAACCAGGGTTAGGCCAGGCTGAAGCCAGGAGCCCAGAACTCCATCCAGGTCTCCATGTGAGTGGCAGAG